>NC_086098.1:110198510-110897010 GCF_963921235.1 Mobula hypostoma | reverse complement strand
CACATAATGAAAGACTCTAACCAACATCTATAGATGTGCTGTTAAAAGTACCCTGACTGCTTACATCATGCTCTGGTACAGCAATTCCAGTGCACTGGAAAGCAAGAGGCTTCAGAGTGTAATGGACACAGCCCAGTCCATCATTGGTGCTGTGCTCCCCATCATTTACAGCTTCTACAGAAGGAGCTGCCTCAGAAAGGCAGTATCTATCATCGGATTCCCACCAACTGGGCCATGCCTTCTCACTGCTGCTGTCAGGTAGAAGGTCCAAAAGTCTGAAGTCCCACACCAACAGACTCAGGTACAGCTAATTTCCTACAATTGTCAGAATCAGAATTGGGCTTAATATCATTGGCATATGTTGTGAAATTTGTTGTTTTGTGGCAGCAGTACATTGCAATCCATAATAATTCTAAGAACTATTAATTACAATAAGAAATATATACAGTATATAAAATAAGTTATGTAAATTGTGCAAAAAATAGAGCACAAATGAATAACGAGGTAATGCCCCATGTGTCCATTGTCCATTGAGACACCAGGCAATCAATTGGTTTATTGATCATTACAGAACGTCTCTCTTGTGCTTCCTGCTCCCATGGGAAGAGGGGAAAAGCTGTCCCTGAAACATAGAGTGTATGTCTTCAGACTCCTCTAACTCCTGTTTAATTTTAGCAATGAAAAAGGGGCATGTCCTGGATAATGGAGTCTTAATGAGATGGATGCTGCCATTGTCTTTTAAAGCTGTCCCTGAAGCTGGGGAGGCTAGTGCCCATGCTGGAGCTGACTGAGTTTACAACTTTCTACTGCTTATTTCAACCCTGCTCAGTGCCCCCACCCCCATACCAGATGGTGATGCAGCCAGTTAGAATGCTCCCCCCTGTACGCCTGTAAGAAATTTGGTGACATACCATATCTCCTGAAACTCTTAATGAAATATAACCTCTGTTGTGTCTTTTTTGTAATTGCATCAGTATGTTGGACCCATGGTAGATCTTCAGACGTGTTCACACCCAGTAATTTGAAACTGCTCACCCTTTCCACTGCTAATCCCTCAATGAGGACTGGTGTATGTTCCCTCAAGTTCCCCTTTCTGAAGGGGGAGTTTCTTGAATCAACCACCACAACCTTAATCCCATGTTAGCAATGGAACACTATGCACCACCATTTGCACTACACTGAATGTCTCTGATTGTGCCTATTTTTGTCATAGATTTTGTTTTCTCAATTTCTTTTTCTTTCTCATTTCACTGATTTATTTTACTTATGTGTTATTTGTACATAAGCGAGTGTGATGCTACTGCAAGCAAGTTTTTCTTGTACCTGTACCGTGGCTAATGACTCCTTATACTTTCCCTTCACTGAATTCTGTTGACTTTGTTTCATTCTAAGTGTCTTGTCATAAGCTCTTCCTATAGATGCTGCCTAGCCTGCTGCGTTCACCAGCATATTTTGTGTGTGTTGTTAGTGATCATTGTTGATAGTTTCTGTCTTGCATATGTAAGTTTGTCCTTTCTTCTTTGAAGTTCATAGAAAGAAGATACATTTGTTATTTCCCAATCTTCCCTGAAGTTAGAGAATTTTAAAAAATTATGGCCTTTGCATCAACTATCTTAGTAGCCATCTGCTTCGAGACCCAAATGTGAAGTCCATGAGGACAAAATTCCAGTTATTTGTTCAGCACTACCTTGACACTGATCGGTAATTACCCCCCCCCCCCCATCCGTTCCCATTCCCAATTTACAACTAATTCTGGAATATTGTTTGCATTCTCCATAAGATAGTATCTGTGAAGAGAGAAACAAAATTAACATTTCAAATCAAAAACACTTCTTCAGAACTGAAGAAAGATAGAGAGAAATTGTGTTTTGTTCCTTCATTGCAGAAGAGATCATATCATGAACATATTTAGAAGATAACCTTTTAATTCACCTGCCATCCCAAGGCTATAGCTTCCAGTGTTCAGGATGTCCAGATGCTTTAGCACAACACCTCCCAGTAGTGACAGGTTCAATTCCTGTCACTACCTGTCAGGAGTTCATATGTTTCCCCATGACCGTGAATTTCCACCGGATGCTCCAGCTTCCTTCCACAGTCCAAAGGCATACCTGATGGTAGGTTAATTGGTCATTGTAAATTGTTCTGTGACTAGGCTAAGATTAGATCGGGGGGATGCTGGGCAGTGCAGCTTGAAGGGCTAGGAGGGCCCATTCCGCACTATTTCTCAATAAAACAATTTTTATAAAATAGAACGTGGTGAAAGGAATATTTATAAGGTATTTAGGATATAATGAAGACTATTTTGTTCTAAGCATAGCGCCATCAGAGACACCTCAGTAATTAGGAAGAGGAACAAAAAGACACAGGAATAATAAAAACATGTACAGTAGTTAGGACCAACATTACGTCGAGGAAAAGTACTAACAGATATCGTGTAACATTAGTTGCAGAAATTTGACCTAACTATGAACTAAAAGTATTGTGCAAAAGTCTTAGACAGATAGATATAGCTAGGGTGCCTTAGACTTTTCCACAGTACTGTAGTAATTTTATGTACTGCCCTGTAGTGCTGCTGCAAAAAGGAATCATGACATATGTGAGTGATGATAAATCTGATTGTGATATGGGTCTCGATTGTGCACTTAGAGTGAGAAGGGGACAGGAAGAGGGGAATTATGATTGGGAAAAAGGGATGGAAGAGGGGAGGGAGCGGGAAGCACTAGAGAGACGATCTATAATGATCATAAACCAATTGATTGCAAAGAAATGACCTTGCCTGGTGTCTCAGGGCTAGTTGTGTCTGCCTGCACCACCCCAACCCCTGGCACTCTTCTGCCACCTGTCCCACACCCCTCCCACGGCTTTCGATCTTCGCCATTCTCAACATCCTTTGCTCTCACTAGATTTACAAACTCACTCTCCACACCATGTTGACAAATACAATACTGTGAAAAAGTCTTGGGCACCCTAGCTACATATATGTGTGTGTGCTTAAGGCTTTTGCACAGAACTGTACAATAATAACTTACTATCAGTGCTCAGATAAAATAATTTCACATTAATACATGTAAAGGTAAGGAATTATGGCCACTTTACCATGGATTACATAGCAAGAACAGTTCTAGTATCATACTAACTTCATATTTCACATGTATCATATGCTCTTTGTTTATGGTTAGGCTTCTCAAATGCTGGATGCACTTAAGAAGCTATAAAATCTGTGTGCTCAAGGGAACTTCCCAAAAATTAAATTAATGCCGCAAACAGATATCTGAATCCTTTTGAGCTGCCAGTACACTCTGTGTACTCTTAAGTTATTTTGGTAATGAAAGCATATGTATTTTCATCAATAAATTACACATTCTAATGGATCACAGATTGTCCACACATTCACCCACCCACTGGCTCTGGCGTCTGAAATCACACAACTATTGACACATGTGCCCAGATTTTGTGGTCCTTGATGAAGTGACAGCTCCTTGCTGCAGACCCAGAGAGAACTGCCTGCAAAACTATCCAGTGATTATTATGGTACTGGCTTCCCTTTTCTGAGCTCAGTGGCCGTCAGAGATATGTCAAAGCAACAGTAGCCTTCATATTTACTGGGAAACATGCACAAAATGCTGGATGAACTCCGCAAGTCAAAAACTGTCAACATTTCGGGCTAAGACTGTACTTTTTCCATAGGGACTGCTTGGCCTGACGAGCTCCTCCAGCATTGCATGTGTAACCCTTCATCAGCCCCTGGTGAAGGTACAATTCACAAAGCAGGTCAGCTCCAGGGAAGGAGTTAAAATTATCCATGTAAAGTATAAAATCAATAAGGTCTAATTTAAACAGCTATAGATGCAGATAACCATTATAATTTTAATTGATATTTTTAAAAAATCACAGAAAACAGTCCTTTTAAATATCCTAAGAAGGAATTCAAAGAATAAAAAGGATTAAAAGGTACCAATACTTGCTTCAAGTAATTGATCAAGTATTTAATTTGAACTTCTTTCTTCAGGGTTTTTATCAATTTTATGACTAAGGGATGACCCTACAGTTTAGAGAATACAAGATTTTAGATAGGAGTTTGTCAGATATTGGAGGATTAATTATATTCACTTGTTGATAGCTACATTAAGTCTTGACAGGTGTTTCTTAATGTTACACCCTTGTTTCCTGTCACTGTTTGATCCTATTATCTCCTGAAGTTTACCTACTGACTGGAGGACAAGATCATCAGCAGAAACTTTATCCCTTCTTTGTGCACTTGACATAAAAGTCTCTTTCACAGGTGCTAAAATAAAACAGAAATTGCTAAGCATGCAATAAATCACTTAAAAGATGGCTAACTCAATATGGTCTTAATGCACAGGAATGCACTGACATGCGAACAGCTAGCCCACTATTACTTGAAACACTTGCCTAGTAGACATGATGCTAAGTGACAGACAGAGGCACTTCAGGCTGTCATGACTCAGCTTTTGAAGAGAAAGGCATTACCTATAAGTGAGCTTTAATGGATTTCTCTGTGTACTTTTCCTTGATGTGTGTAGCATGTCTTCCTTCTAGCAATTTTAATATCTTTCTTCTTCCTTCTCCATCAAGGAAAAACATAATTCTCTGTGGCAGAAGCCCTTAAATTCAAAGTGTTGAAGTACAGCAACCCTAATTTGGAAGCAAATGTCAAACTAATGCTGACACAAAAAGAAGCAAAATTATAGGGAAATGAATCAAAATTGTGCATTTTTTATTGAGCAGTAGTCACAAGAAGAAGAAAAACCTTCTTTCTTCCATCTCTGATAGAAATCCAACACTGATGCTGCCCTCACCCTCATCTCCTCCATTTCTCAACCCAACTTTCCACCACCTAAACAGGGATAGCGTTCCTCTTATCCTCACCTCCCATGAACCTCCAAATCCAGCCCATCATTCTCCATAACTTCTGCCATCTTCAACAGTATCCTACCACTGAATACATCATTACCTCCCCAACCCCCAGCCCCAGTCACCTTCCTGCAGGAACAGTTGCCTCTATAATTCCCTTGTCCATTTTTCCCTCCCTGTTGACTTCCCTCCTTGCTCTTATCCCTGCAAGCAAAAGAAGGGCTTCATCGGCCCATTAATCTCCTCCCTCACCTACATTCAGGAACCCAAATAGTCCTTCCAGCTGAGGCAACACATCACCTGCAAATCCGTTGGGGTTGTCTATTGTATTTGGTGCTCCCAGTGTGGCCTCTTTTATAGTGAGATCCAACATAGATTAGGAGAACGCTTTGTCAAGCTGCTCTGCTCCATCCTCAAAAAGCAAAATTTTGTGGTGACCAGCCATTTTAATTCCAATCTCCATTCTCATCCCAAAATTTCAGAGCATGGCTTCCTCTACTACCACAATGAGATCACTCTCAGGTTGAAGGAGCAACACCTCATATTCCGTCTGGGTACCCTCCAACTTGATGGTATGAACATTGATTTCTCTACCTTCTGGTAATTTCTGTCCCCGCCCCCGCTTCCCTCTTCTTTCTTTCCCTATTCCCCTTTCCACTCCCCTATCCTCTCTCCTCTTCACCTCGCCTGCCTCTCAACTCCCCCGATCTCCTCCTTCTCTTTTTCCCACGATCCACTCTCCTCTCCTGTCAGATTGCTTCTTGTCCCGCCCTTTGCCTCTTCCACCTGTCACCTCCCTGTTTCCTTCTTCCTCCCCCACTACCTAACTTCACCTATCACCTTCTAACTTATATTCTTTCCTCTCCCCGCCCCCACCACCTTCTTATTTTAGCTTCTTCCTATTTCTTGCCCAATCCTGATGAAGGGTCCCGGCCAAAAATGTCAACTGGTTATTCTTTTCCATAGATGCAGCTTGAATTGCTGAGTTCCTCCAGCATTTTGTGTGTGTTACTCTGGATTTTCAGCATCTGAAGAACCTCTTGTGTTTATATTTATATAGAACCTCATACAACCTTAAGGAATCCTACACTTCCTTAAATTCAATAACGCATTTTTAAAAGCAAAAGATGAATACAATTAATGATGTCAAGTCATTTGAAGAAAATATGGCGGGTTTTGATTAAGTTTTCTTTACCGCAGTAACATCCATTTATTTGGCCAGTTGCAGCCTACTTTTCTGTAAGAGTTGAGAAAATGGTTTCAGATCACACCTTAGTGCTCATGTGAACAGAGTCAGAATCAGGTTTACATATGTTGTGATATGTTTTTAGTGGCACCAGTACATGACCAAACATAAAAAATGCTACAAATTACAATAAAAATAAAATTAGTAAGTATTGGAAAAGAGGAATGGCAATGTAGTGTTCAATAGTTCAAAACCCATTCAGAAATCTGATAGCAGACAGAAAGAAGCTGCTCCTAAAATGTTGAGAGTATACATTCAGCTTCTTCTACCTCCTCTCTGATGGTATGTCCTAGATGGAGGGGGTTCTTAATGATGCCACCTTCTTGAGGTACCACCTTCAGAAGGTTTCTTCGATGGTGGGAGCTTCTCTGATGTTGGAGCTGGCTGTCTCTGCAACCTTCTGCAGGCTTTTTCGATGCTGTGCATTGGAGCTTCCATATCAAGCAGTGATGTAGCCAGGCAGAGTGGTCTCCACTATACATCTTCAGAAATTTGCTAGAAACTTTGGTGACATAGCAAACCTCCTCAAGCTCCTAATGAATATAATATAATAGATATAATGAATATATTACATATTACTAATACCTTAACATTAGTAATATCTCTTGCTGATCAAATGGTATCTTTGCAAAACAGTGCAAATAAATACTTAAGACGAGCTTACTTAAGATAAGAGTAATAACATTAGAGATAATAACAGGATTGTCACTTTTCTCTTTTAATGTTAAAATTGTATATAAATTTCAGCTAGCAGCTAGGCAATTCAAAACTATCCATCTGGTTCCCTTATGAGCTTTAGGGGAGGATATCTGCCAGCTTTAGTCAGTCTGGCTCACTTGAGACTCTAGAAGCATTGACACTAGAAAGGCCACTGAGTGGATCATAAATCTCTGCCTACCAGTGAAACCTGTGTCACAAGAATTCAGTAAGTTTATTTTTAAAGCATTTCTTTGATGCTAGGAAGTTATCTATCTGTAGCAACTCCTTGGGAGGGCAACGGAGATCAAATGCTACAAGTTTCACAACTAGCCGTAATGCTCATTTCTTGTGAAAATACCCCACTGCATGAGATGGGATGAGCAAGTTCACTCTTACACTATATACCTTGTCAGCACTTCTCAGCCCCACCCACCTACCTTTCCCCTCACCTGGTCTTACCTATCACCTGCCTGCTTGTACTCCTCCCTCACCTTCCATGATCTTATTTTGGCTTCTGCCCTTTTCCATTCCAGTCTGAATGAAGGGTCTCAGCCCAAGACATTGATGAGGTTCTGGATGTCCATCGAGGTGATAACAAAGAGGCACACAGGAGTGAGATAGATTAGCTGATCGAGTGGTGTTGTAACAACAACCTTGCACGCGATGTTAGCAAGACCAGAGAAATGATAGAGGACTTCAGGATGCGAACATTTTATTTGGCCCTCAGCTAAACTGTGGTATTGCAGAAATTGTGTATTCTTCTTTATCAGGGCTTATGGTGATCATCTGACCTGCTCTCATTTTCTGAATCCCTATCATCCATCTCAACCACTTCCACCTTATTGAAACACTTTAGATCCTTTTTGGGGATGTCTTGCCTTGATCTTGGCCACTCCCTAGTTCTCTGACCTCTCTATTGTAATGTCTCAAGGCTCTTATAGTCTTTGTGGTGACTCCCCGGCCCCAGAGTCATCCATTTCATCTGCAGAATCCGTAAATGGAACCAATCATGGCTGTGGATGGGAACTGCAAAGCATTCTGGCATGTTCATTTAGCCAAAGCAATAGTTACAACACAGACTTCACTTAATTGTTTTTTAAAAGACCTTATACGTCCTTATATGCTTTAACTCTCTAAAAGTGACCAAGCCCTCTGATTTTGAATAGTGCTGCAACAACAACCTCTCACTCGACATCAGCAAAACCAAAGAGCTGATTATTAACTACAGGAGGAAGAAAGCCAGAGATCCGTGAGCCAGTCCTCATCAGGGGATCAGAGCTGGAGAGGGTCAGCAACTTTAAATTCCTTGGTGTTAACATTTCAGAGGATCTGTCCTGGGTGTAGCCCATAAGTGCCGTTACAAAGAAGGCACAACAGTGCCTCTAATTTCTTAGAAATTTGTGAAGATTCAGCATGTCATCTAAAACTTTGACAAACTTCTATAGATGCACAGTAGAGAGTATGCTATCTGGTGGCGTCACAGCCTGGGATGGAAACACCAATGTGCTTGAATGGAAAAGCCTACAAAAAAAGTAGTGGATATGGCACAATCCATCACAGATAAAGCCTTCCACACCATTGAGCACAACTGCAAGGAGTGCTGTTATAAGAAAGCACTATCTATCATCAAGGATCCCAACCATCCATGCCACGCTCTCTTCTCACTGCTGACATCAAGACGGTGGTATAGGAGCATTAGGTCCCGTACCACCAGGTTCATGAACAGTTATTAGCCTTTAATTATCAGGCTTCTGAACCAGGATGGATAATTTAATTCACCCCAACACTGAACTGATTGCATAACCTATGAACTCACTTTCAAGGACTCTACAACCCATTGTCTCAATATTTATTGCTTATTTATTATTATGTTCATTTTATTTTTTCTTTTTATATGTTTACATAATTTGTTGTCTTTTGCACATTGGTTGTTTCTCCATCTTTGTAATGTGCAGACTTTCATTGATGCTATTGTGTTTCTTTGTACTTAGTGTGAATGCCGACAAGAAAATGAATTTTAGTGTACTATATGCTAACATATAGTAGGCACTTTAATAATAAATTTACTTTGAATGTTGATTTTTGCAAACCACAATGACTGGAAGGAAGTAACTATAACTTTCAAATCAATCTTGCCCGTGATGTCTGCAACTCAATTGCAATTTTTTGCAGTTCATCCCACAATTTAGGTAGGACTTCAGATATTATCTTTTTTGAAGCAAAACAGGCCAAAGTACGTCTAAAATGCTCCCAAACACACTAATATAAACATTTCTTGAATTTATTAGAATGAAACATTTAAATAAATCAACCAGTGCAACTTTAATTTTAAAAGTAAATCTAAAAATCTTATTCTTTTCTGCTTAAAATATTGAAGCATTGTAGCATGGAATGGTAAATGTCTGTAATTATGTCAGTTAATGATGGTAATCTTCTGTTAACAATTATATGATTACATGGGTCACTTAGGTAAAGGTTTAATTATAAAGCTATTGTCTCCAGAGGTCTTTAATATAAACATCGTGACTATTTAATGCTCCACTAATTTAGATAAGAAGCATTACAACAGCACTGATAACCAAACTATCCAACATTTTCAAAGCTACAATTTGTAAAGAGCCACTTCAAGATCATGTAAATTCAAAATAACAGTTGCACTATAATGAGAAAATTCTGATCGTATTAAATGCAATCAATAAATAAATCACAATTTAAGGGTTGACTGGAATGAAACAAACAAAAATAAAATACTGCAGAAGTTGGAAATCCAAAATAAATAGGGAAACTGATTAAATACGATGAGAGTTCATCAACCTGGGTCGATATCTCTCTCCACAGATGCTCCCTGACCTGCTGGGAGTTTCTAGCATTAAAGAAAAATGAAACTAAGATTGTAGGTTACGTAGCTTCTGTGGAATGGGAAACAGGGTTATATTTCAGGTTGCCATGGTTACTTGGTGTACTTTCTCTCAGTATGGGCAGAACGAACCAAGATCTAAGCAATATTCATGGCATTTCTATGTTAGATAGTTTATTAATGCATGATGTCACAACATGTGCCAGCCTTGAAGCCACTGGTGGCGTAGAATCAGAATCAGGATCAGGTTTAATATCACTGGCATATATCATGAAATTTGTTAACTTTGCAGCAGTAGTACAATGCAATACATGATAATAGAGAGAAAAACTGTGGATGACAGTAAATGTATCAAATATAACTAGTTAAATCAAATAAGTAGTGCAAAAACCAGGAAATTATTTAATAGTGTTCATGGGTTCAATGTCCATTCAGAAATCAGATGGCAGGGAGGAAAAAGCTATTCTTGAATCATTGAGTGTGTGCCTTCAGGCTTCTGTACCTCCTTCCTGATGGTAGAAATGTGAAGAGGGTGTGTCCTGGGTCTTTAATGATGGATGCAAAGGGATCATTTGGCCTGTATATCACATGGGAGGTCCTAGTCATGCACCAGGTCCTCCCTCCTCTAAATTTCTTTCTCCCCTCCATCACAGCATATTCTGTTGTCACACTGCCCATCCCCTTGAGAAAGCTTTTGAATCACTGACTCACATCCTGCAAGAGAGCACACTATTGGAGCAACATGTTAACACAGGTGTTAGCGTATGAGATCTAATAGGATTATTTTTCACATTCCTTGGGTAAATTATGCATTTTCAGAAGATCAGAATTGGAGCTCCCTGTACTTTTAGTTCTACATTGGATGATGTCAGTCTTTAGTTAGTAATATTCTTCTGAAGCACTATGTTAATAGAAATTATTGTTGCTAGGGTGAAGTGGACTATTCCAGCAATTTACTTGCCCTGGATGAAGTAGTTGTCATGTCTATTGCATTTTAGATAACATGATCTAACCTACTTAATGAGAACAAGGGAGGCCACTATAAAAAAGGGCATTGTTTACAATTTTTAATCACAATATGACACTGGAAAATGAAGGATAAACCTCCAGCATTCATAGTCTCCTTCAGTCCTTAATCGTCATACTGCTCACCTGTTCCTGTAACCATAACACACAGGACCAGAATTAGGCTGAATAATTAGTCCCATTCTCCTACCTTCTTCTAGAAACCCTTAATGCCCTTACTAATCAAGAACCTATCAACCACCACTTTAAATACACCCAATGACTTGGCCTTCACAGACATCTATGCTAATGAATTCCACAGATTCACCATATCTGACTCCAGATTCATTGGATAAATGTGTTCCTCCTCATTCTTCTATAAAGAGACATCCTTCTATTCTGAGGCTGTGCCCTCTAGTCCTAGACTCCCCAGCAATAGGAAACATCTTCTCCATGTCCACTCTATCTAGGCCTTACAATATTTGATAGACTTCAATTAGATCCTCCCCTCCTTCTTCAAAAATCCAGTGAGTACAGGCCTAGAGCCATCATACATTCCTCATACATTAACCATACCATTCCTAGGATCACTCTTGTAAACCTCCTCTGGACTGTCTCCAATGCCATTGCATCCTTTCTTAAATAAGGAACAAAAGACTGCTCACAATACTCCAAGTGAGGTCTGACCAATGCAGTTAAGCCTCAGCATTACCTCCTGATGTTCATATTCCAGTCCTCTTGAAGTGAATGCTGGCATTGTATTTGTCTTCCTTACCACCAATTCAACCAGCGAGTTAACTTTTATGGAACACTACAAGGGCTCTCAAATCTCTTTGCATCTTTGATTTCTGAATTTGCTCCATGTTTATAAATCCAGCTATGTCTTTATTCCTTTTACCACAGTGCACGATTATACACTTCCTTGCACTATATTCCATCTGCCATTTGTTTGCCTATTCTCCTAATCTGTCCAAGTCCTTCTGCAAAACGTCTGGTGAAGATGCACAGACCTCAGGATAACCTCAGGCTGAGTGCAAGGTTAATATATGTTTCTGGAGAATGTTTGATCCAAGGCATATTGCTTTAAACAAAGGACATTTTTGCATTGCAGTTTTTTTTTCCAGAAGCAGACATTTCAATGTTAGATGATTCTGAAGTGCCTGAGGAGATCCAGGTGATCAAGGCAAGGTGAAGAAAGCATTCTTTGTACTCCCACAAAATGTCAAAGCCTGTTGGGAATGTGCTGAAGGCACGTTGATGAAGTGGAAATGAGCATAGACATACAGGCAGCATGTTGCAGTTCACAAAGGCAGGCATCATCCTTGTTATCCACCAACAAAGGAGAAGGAGGAAATCAATAATTGGAGGCCAAATTTTTTATTAAATGGACTCGGAAGGGACACTAACTGAAGGTTGATCCATCTATAGCTAACTGCAGAAGATAGCAATGATATCTAATTGATTTTTAAAAATGCAGAACATATTACAAAAAATAATAATGGTCCAGAAGACTGGCAAGGTGAAAGAAACCAAGCAAAAAATGACCAAAAAATAACCTAAATAGAGAAAGTAGGTTTTGAGAGCAAGCAAGAGATATAAAAAAGCTTATTGTAAGAGCTTATATGTCTATATAAAGAAACAAAGAGAGCTTTGGAAACTTTTAATTATTTTCTAACAATTATTTAATGGTACAAGGTATTAAGTGTGCCCCAGTTATAATAGATAAGGAGATGGATAGAAAATTAAACAGAGTTTTTCACCCAAAGCAGGCTGAAATCTGGAACACGTTGCCTGAGAGAGCGGTGGAGGCAAAGACTCTCACAACATTTAAAAAGTATTAGGATGAGAACTTGAAATGCTACAGGTCAAGTCTTGAAACGGGTACTCGATGGCCAACATGGACAAGTTGGGGTGAACTGACTGAGGTGACATCATGTGCAATGACTCAATGGCTCAATGTCTATGAAAGCAAGTATTGCAATAATTAATGGAACTAAAACCTAACAAATCATCTAACCCTGTTTCTTTGTGTATCGTAAGGACTAAAAAGAAGAGTCTCCAGAGAAAGGGGATTCATTCATTGTGATCATCCTAAATTCTTTTGAATCTGGAATGGTCTTGAGAACTTAAATACTGTAAGTGTGATAACTCTGTTGATAAAAGGATAGACACAGAAAAGCCAATTAACCCAGCCTCTGTCAGTGGGAAGATCTTAGAATTTATTTCAAAGGAAGAAGAAGCAAAGTATCTACAAAATCATAATACGTTTGTAGAATTAAAGTCTTTATGAATGAGAATTTATGTTTGACAAACATATTTGAGGATGCCAGCATCAGGGTGTGAAAAAGAGGAACCATTAGGTGTTGACTATTAGTATTTCAAAGTACATTTAACAAAGTGCACATTTAAAATCATAACACAGGATCAGAACTCCTGGTGTTCTGATAACAGTCCAGTATGGGAAGAGATTGGGCAGCAAAAGAAAAAAGTAGTTGGAATATATTTGGTAATTTTCAGGATGAGGTTATAATTATTGGATACACAGGAGTCAGTACTGGGAGATTAGCATTTGTAATCTTTATAATTAAGGGAGCACTTGGAGTAGTGTATAGATTTCTTGTCCCTTCACTTGAGAAAAGATATACAGACTTTGGAGGCAGAGCAGAGGAGGTTCACTAGATTGATTCCACTGATGAAGGGGTTAGCCGATGGGGAGAGATTGAGTCGCCTGGAATTACACTCGCTGGAATTCAGAGGGGATTAGCCTCAAGATTCAGGGAGTAGATTCAGGATGGGTTTGAGGAGGAAATGTTTTTCCCAGAGGGAGGTGAGTCTGTGAATCTGTGGATTTCTCTGCTCAGTAAAGTAGTGGTGGCTACCTCATTAAATATAAAAATAGGGGACAAGCTCTCCTCTACAATCACTCTGAGCACCGGTGCCCCACAAGGCTGTGTACTCAGCCCTCTGCTGTACTCACTGTACACCCATGATTGTGTAGCCAAGTTTCCATCAAACTCAATATATAAGTTTGCTGATGACACAACAATTGTAGGCCGTATCTCGGGTAATGATGAGTTTGAGTACAAAGAGGATATTAAGAACCTGGTAGCATGGTGCGAAGACAATAACCTATCCCTCAACATCAGCAAGACGAAGGAATTGGTTGTTGACCTCAGAAGGAGTAGCAGACCGCACGACCCATTTACATCGGTGGTGCGCAAGTGGAACAGGTCAAAAGCTTTAAATTCCTCGGGGTCAATATCACAAATGACCTGACTTGGTCCAACCAAGCAGAGTTCACTGCCAAGAAGGCCCACCAGCGCCTTTACTTCCTGAGAAAACTGAAGAAATTTGGCCTGTCCCCTAAAACTCTCACTAATTTTTATAGATGCACCGTAGAAAGCATTCTTCTAGGGTGCATCACAACCTGGTATGGAAATTGTCCTGTCCAAGACCGAAAGAAGCTGCAGAAGATCGTGAACACAGCCCAGCACATCACACAAACCAATCTTCCATCCGTGGACTCACTTTACACTGCATGCTGTCAGAGCAGTGCTGCCAGGATAATCAAGGACACAACCCACCCAGCCAACACACTTTTCGTCCCTCTTCCCTCTGGGAGAAGGCTCAGGAGCTTGAAGACTCATACGGCCAGATTTGGGAACAGCTTCTTTCCAACTGTGATAAGGCTGCTGAACGGATCCTGACGCAGATCTGGGCCATACCCTCCAAATATCCGGACCTACCTCTCGGTTTTTTTGCACTACCTTACTTTCCATTTTTCTGTTTTCTATTTATGATTTATAATTTAAATTTTTAATATTTACTAATTTTTACTATTTTTAATATTTAAGATTTGTAATCCAGGGAGGGGGAAGCGTAGAATCAAATATCGCTGTGATGATTGTGCGTTCTAGTACCAATTGTTTGTCGACAATGAAGTATAAAGTATAAGTATATTTAAGACACCATTAGATAGATAGAATCATGCATGGTGAGGAATTCCAGATAATGGGGAAAAGACAGCTAGGTGGAGCTGAATCCAAGGTGATATCAGTCATGATCTTATTGAATGGTGAAGCAAGCTCAATGTTACAAACAGCCTATTCTTGCTCCTATTTATAGAATTGAATTGACTTGATTACTTACATCCTTCAAATACATGACGAGTAAAACTCTTTACGTTACGTCTCTGTTCAAATGTGTGATGCGTAATTTTAGTAATTTATAATAAATATTATGTACAACAGGATAGTCAATATAACATAGAAATACAGTTGTATCAGCATGAATTAATCAGTCTGATGGCCTGGTGGAAGAAACTGTCCCGGAGCCTGTTGGTCCTGGCTTTTATGCTATGGTATCGTTTCCCAGATGATAGCAAATGGAACAGTTTGTGATTGGTGTGACTTGGGTCTCCAATGTTCCTTCAGGCCCTTTTTACACACCTGTCTTTGTAAATGCCCTGAATAGTGGTAGGTTCACATCTACAGGTGTGCTAGGCTGTCCACACCACTCTCTGCAGAGTCCTGCAATTGAGGGAAGTACAGCTCCCATACCAGGCAGTGATGCAGCCAGTTAGGATGCTCTCAGTTGTGCCCCTATAGAAAGTTCTTAAAATTTGGGGGGCCATACTAAGCTTCTGCAACCGTCTGAAGTGAAAGAGGCGCTGTTGAGCATTTTTCACCACACAGCCAGTATGTACAGACCACATGAGATCCTCGGTGATGTTTATGCTGAGGAACTTAAAGCTGTTCACCCTCTCAACCCCAGATCTACTGAAGTCAATAGGGATTAGCCTGTCTCCATTCCTCCTGTAGTCCGCAACCAGCTCCTTCGTTTTTGCAACATTGAGGGAGAGGAACATAAGAACCTATTTCTTATGTTCTTGTGTTGATTTATTTGAAACAAGAATGTTTTGAGGGGAATCTAGATGAGAAGGAGCTTGAAATCTGATGGGTGACACGGTTGTGTAAAGGTTAGTGCGATGCTATTACAACTCCAATGCATTCGATTTCACCACTGTCTGTAAGGAGTTTGTATGTTCTTCCTGTGACCACATGTTTCCTCCATGTGATCCAGTTTCCTCCCACAGTCCAAAGGTGTATGGGTTAGCAGGTTAATTAGTCTTGAGTGTATTTGGGCAATGCAGGCGCATTGGGCCAGAGAAGCTTGTTACGATGTTGCATCTCTAAAAATTAAAAATTAAATCTCTACCTTATAGAGTCAGTGAATATATTGAAGGCCAGTGAATATATTCAAGTATTAGGTGAATTAGGCAAGAAAGTGGATCTGAAAAGAAAATTAGACCAGCCAGACCTACTGAGCAGGTGGCCATAGGCCCAGCTTTGCTTATTGTTCCTTACATCTTGATGTGAGAGGTAGAGTCAGTTTGAGGACAGGTTAATCTATGTGGTCTTCCATCTCTACCTGAACACTATAATGGAAAGTCTGAGACAAATTGGATATGCCATTTTCTGGGCAATTGGGGAATTCATTTAAATATATTTGAACTTGAAAATAATCTTTTTTTTGCATAAATGTCTACAATGGAAATACATTTTTGGTCTCCTGATGTAGTAAAATATATTCTTAAACAATACGGATATGGCAAGTAGCCTTTAATTGCAAAAGAAATTGTTTGTGCATTTATCCAGTGTGAATGTGTGCTCTTGCTTTTAAGAGTGTGCAGCATTTAAAATTAAGTGTTTCAACCATTTTAGTTTTTCCAGTGAATTCAATGTTTATGCATCATCCAGCAGGAATCCTCCACATCACTTCTCAATGAACACAGTTCCATCCCTTTAAAAACTCAAGCCAAAAAGCACATAAAGAATGAGGAAACCAACTACCTGAATGTGGCATCAGTATGCCTTTTGCTGGGTCTGAAAAAAAACATCAATCCAGGAGATCCCATGTGAAAAAAATTGCTGACAATGTACAGCTGTCAAACAGCAGGCATGCACAGAGTTCTAACAGAAAGTCAGAATATACTGTAATGACAAAAGTACAGATGATAGGAACTTACTCTTGAACACATGTACATTTCAAAGATTGTTAACTAGGAAATATTTTCTATGAACTGTTAAACAATTGTTAATAATGGTTCAGTCTCCTACAGCAGTCTTAAAACAAAGTGCTAGACATTCAGCTACATCCCATTCAGCTAACTGTGGACACAACAAGCCCTTAGTTGCATCTAAGTTTGGTTGTGGTGTGTGATGCATCTGCACGTTCACTGGGGAAGTCAAAGGCCCTACATCTGTGAGTCTACAAGCCCACTGGAGGCTGAAGATGGCTTGTCCTGAAGTTGGAGGATGTGTGTGTGTGTGTGAGAGAGAGAGAGAGAGAAAGAGAGAGAGATAGAGTGGGTGGGTGGTGTGTGTGTGTGTGTGTGTGTGAGAGAGAGAGATAGACTGGGTGGGTGAGGTGTGTGCAAGTGAGTGGGTGGGTGGGTGTGTGAGAGTCTGTGTGTGTGTGTGTGTGAGAGAGAGAGAGAGAGTGAGTGGGTGGGGTGTGTGTAAGTGAGTGGGTGTGTGGGTGTGTGAGAGTGTGTGTGTGTGTGTGTGTGTGTGTGTGTGTGTGTGTGTGTGAGAGAGAGAGAGAGAGTGAGTGGGTGGGGTGTGTGTAAGTGAGTGGGTGGGTGGGTGTGTGAGAGAGAGTGTGTGTGTGTGTGTGTGTGTGTGAGAGAGAGAGAGAGAGAGAGAGAGAGAGAGAGAGTGAGTGGGTGGGGTGTGTGTAAGTGAGTGGGTGTGTGGGTGTGTGAGAGTGTGTGTGTGTGTGTGTGTGTGTGTGTGAGAGAGAGAGAGAGAGTGAGTGGGTGGGGTGTGTGTAAGTGAGTGGGTGGGTGGGTGTGTGTGTGTGTGTGTGAGAGAGAGAGAGAGAGAGAGAGAGAGAGAGAGTGGGTGGGTGGGTGTGTTTGTGTGTAAGTGGGTGGGTGTGTGTGTGAGTGGATGTATGGGAGGGAGGAACAGGACCTGTTTTGCTGTTGTTGTTTCGTTGCTGTTCCATTGTTGTTGTTGTTGCTTGTGTTGTTCCGTGAACATGGTGGACATGTTATTTTGGCATCAGAATGAGTGACGACACTTGTGGGATGCCCAGCACACCCTTAGGTTGTGTTGGTTGTTCACGTAAATAACACGTTCCACTGTACGTTTTGACGTACGTGTGATAAACAAATGATTCTGAATCTGAATGTCTTCAGACTGTCATGCTACTTGTAATATTGAATTGCACCACTCACATATGCTCAGATTAGGTACTGGTTATGTTCATCCTCAGATGAACTGAACCTGATACTTGTCTTGCCACTTTATTGTTATAAGTGTACCCGACACACTGTGTGGTTCACAGCCTGGACATTGGGTCTGAACAGAATTTGCTTTATTTATGGGGTCATAAATGAATCACAGCCTTTTCTCATTGTTAGGTTAAGGCTTTTATGCTTTATCACAAAACAGCACATTACTTTTTTTCAAATCTTTTTATTATTTTTATCCAAAATAAACAGGAGTACATCGAAGTAAACAACACTTACAATGTCTCAAGAAAAAAAAATTATATAAAGATTGAAAAAATTTTGTGATGAAAAAAAACCCTACTAAGCAAGAAAAGTGGGAAAAAAGAGAAACCCCATTAGGTGTTCAACCCCAGAGCCATGCATCATACATAAAGCTTCTAAACATAAACATCAAACTGCCAGCAAAAAAAAAAGTACCAAAAAATTTACAATTAGATCATGGAGAATCCATCAATTAACTCAAATGATAATAACGAGCAAATGAACCCCATCTTTTCTCAAAATCAAACATAGGTTCAAAGGTTCGACTTCTAATTTTCTCCAAACTAAGAAATAGCATCACTTGAGAGAACCATTGTGACAAAGTGGAAGCCATTGTATCCTTCCACTTCAACAAAATGGCCCTCCTAGCTATCAATGTAACAAATGCAGTAACATGTTGGTCAGACACAGAGATACCATGGATATTTTGAGGAATTATTCCAAAAAGTACAGTTAATTTGTTAGGTTGTAAATTAATTTTAAGTGCTTTAAAAATTGTCAAAAAAATTGACTTCCAGAACTGTTCCAGTATAGAGCAAGACCAAAACATGTGTGTCAGTGTAGCTGTCTCAGTTTTACATCTATCACAATAACTATCGACATTAGGGAATATTTTAGACAATCTCTCCTTCATCAAATGGTAACGATGTACAATTTTAAATTGAATCAGTGAATGACTAGCACAGATCGAAGAAGAGTGAACCAGCTTCAGAATTTGCATCCAATTTTCCGTCGTGAAAGTCAGATCAAGTTCCTCTTCCCAATCTTGTTTAATCTTAAATAAAGGTCGTTTATCCCATTGTAATAGTGAATTATAAATTCTTCCAATGGAGCCCTTCATCGAAGGGTTCATACTCATAATAGTATCTAACAGGTCAGCATCCAATATGTAAGGAAAATGACTTAAATATTTTTGTAAGAAATGTCTAAGTTGGAGATATTGTAAAAAGTGTGAGTATGAAATAGAATATTTATCACCTAATTGTTCAAAGGACATCAGTCTATCTTCTTTAAATAAATCCAAAAAAGAATTAAGATCTTTATTTTTCCAAAGTAAAAAAATTGGAATCACTCAAGGCTTAAAAAAGTAGTTTCGATATATTAAACTACAAAGCTTAAATGTTTTAAGATTAAAAACATTGCGAAACTGAAGCCAAATTTGTAAAGAATGCTTAATCACAGGGTACAAGTTTAAATTAGCAACTTTAGCTAATTGTATAGGCAAAGCAGCTCCCAATAACAAGGTTAAATAAAACTGTTTCACAGTTTTCAATTCCAAATCTACCCAAATAGGCCAATCTTTCTTATCAACCCAATATAACAAAAAGGATATGTATCGCACATTAACAGCCCAGTAATACATTCTTAAATTAGGCAAAGTGAGACCTCCAACCTTTTTCAACTTTTGTAAATGATATTTACTAATTCTTGGTCTTTTATTATTCCAGATAAAAGATAAAATGATTGAATCAATCCGGTCAAAAAACTTCATAGTCAAAAAAACAGGGATATTCTGAAATAGATATAAAAATTTTGGTAAAATCATCATTTTGACTATATGGATGCGACCAACAAGTGAAAATGTTAGTGGACTCCATCTACTAAATAAATATTTCATAGAGTCTAGCAAAGGAACAAAATTGGCTTTATAAAGATCCTTATATTTTTTAGTGATTGTGACACCTAAATAACTAAAAGAATCTGTGACTTTGAAATGAGTATTGTCATACATAGAAACGGATTCATTTATAGGAAACAATTCACTTTTACTAAAAGTTATTTCATATCCTGAAAACCCTCCAAATTCATTAAATAATTTTAACAAGGCAGGAATAGATTCCTCAGGATTAGATCTATAAACCAATAAATCATCTGCATAAAGAGAAATCTTATGAATGGTCTCATTCACAGAAATCCTATAAATATTTTTAGCTTCATGGAGAACAATAGCAAGGGGTTCTAATATTAAATTAAATAACAAAGGACTTAATGGACAGCCTTGTCTTGTCCCCCGTGAGAGCTGAAAAAAGGAGACCTACAGTTATTAGTAATAACAGTAGCAATAGGAGCTTTATATATCATTCTAATCCAATTACTAAAATTAACACCAAAGCCAAATTTCTCTAAAACATTAAATAGATATTTCCATTCGACTCGATCGAATGCTTTTTCAGCATCCAAAGAGTTGACGCATTGTGGAGTTTTAAAAGAGGACGAATATATAATGTTAAATAGTCTCCGAACATTTGAAAAAGAATAACAACCCTTTATGAAACCTGTCTGATCTTTAAAAATAACTTTTCCCAAAATATTCTCCAACCAATTGGCCATTATCTTTGACAGAATCTTAGCATCAACGTTCAATAGTGAAATCGGTCTATATGAGGCACAATCAGTAGGATCTTTATCTTTTTTAAGAATTAAAGAGATAGAAGCCTCATAAAAAGTAGAGGGTAAATCACCTTTCACAAAAGAATCCTTAAATATTTCCAACATATACGGAGAAAGAAATTTTCCAAATTTTTTGTAAAATTCTACAGGATAACCATCAAGTCCAGGGACTTTACCAGACTGCATCGAAAAAATAGCTTTATGAATTTCGGCTTCAGTAATTTGGGCATCAAGAGTTTTTTGATCTTCAACAGAGATTTTGGGAAAAGCAATCTTTCAAAAGAAAGCATCCATTTTAGAAGAATCTACTGGACATTGAGATTTATAAAGTTCAGTATAAAAGTCTTAAAAAATCCTATTAATTTCTTCATATTCCCAAGCCAAAGTACCATCTTTCCTATGAATTTTCAATATTTGCATTTTGGCTCTAGCTGTTTTGAATTGAGATGCAAGCAGTTAATTATTTTTATCTCCAGACATATAAAATTGACTCTTTAACTCCAGCAAATAGCATTCAATAGGATGAGTTAATATTGTGATTGAAGTTCCACCCTTTGTTTGAATAAATCAATATTAGGGGAAACTGCATAAATATTATCTAAGTCTTTAATTTGTTTTGAAATTGTATCTAATTCTAAAACAGCACATTACTATTGTCCTTAAGGACCTCCTTCATCTGAGGTAAGACAAGTGGCCCAAAGATAGTGATGAAAACAAAAAAAAGTGCAGAGGCTGGAATCTGAAAGAAATCAGAAATCCTGGAAGAACTCAGCCAGTCTGCGAAAAGAGAAAATATTTTTTAAAAACTGCAGATGCCAGAAATTTTAAAATAAAATTCTGAAAATACTCAGCAGGTCAGGATGCATCTGCCCAAAGAGAAAACATTTTATACTTCAGATCGCAGATCATTCATCAGAACAAGATTTTTTTGGAGATGACAGATATTTTCAAAGCCATTGGTCTTTAAGATCAACAACTTGTTGAAAGTTAACCTGAGACATACTGTCTGGGGAGGTGAACGTCACAGAGATTTGGAGCCTCTGAACTGTTCCTGGAGATGAGACACATTGCACACTTCTTCCAGTTTGTAGGCACGGCTGACTTACAATGCAGCAGAAGTTGTTTATTCAAGGAAAGGGAACTTTGAAGGAGAGTCAGCTCTGGTGATCTAGGAAATGCAAATTCCCACAAACTGCAATGTGGTAGGAACAAGTTAAACAGTTGGGCTTTCTTCCAACACTAGATAAAGATCTACAGTATATTTAACTACATTTATAGAGTCATAGAGTCTTACAGTCATACAAGACAGAAACAAACCCTTCAGCCAAACTGGTCCATGCTGACCGCAATAACAATTCAATTCAGTTCCATTTGCCAGCATTCAGTCTATTTCCTTTTAAACATTTCCAATCCATATACCTGTCTAAATGTCTTTTAAAAGTTGTTATCATACCTGAACCAGCTCATTCAAAATACGTACTAACCTTTTTCTTAAAAAATATTGCCCTTCAACTTCCTATTCAATATTTCTCCTCTCATGTTGAAACTATGCCCTCTAGTTCTTGAATTTCAATACCTGGAGAAAAGACTGCATTCACCCTGTCTATGCCACCTCATGATCTTACACTCCTCTATTAAATCATCTCTCAGTGTTCTATGCTCCAAGGAATAAAGTCCTAGCCTGTCCAACCTCTCCCTATAGTTCAGTCCCCCAAGTCCTGGCAAGATACTTGAAAATCTTTCCAGTTTAACAATATTTTCCTGTTGCAGTATTTTTCCTATACTGAACACAAAACTCCAAGCATCCTTTACAACCACAACATAACCTGCCAGCTATTATACTCAATACCCTGAATCATGAAGACCAGTTTGTCAAAAATGTTCTTCACCACCCTGTTTATCTGTGACTCCACGCTCATGGAAACATGCACATGAACTCGACAGCCCTTCTCTTCTGCAAAAGTTAGAAAGAAATAATAATTTACGTTTGCATAGTTCCCAAATTGTTGATCACCTCAATATCTGTTATGCAGAAACAATAAATCAACTAAATCAACATGTCAAGCAATTTAATCAGTAGTCAAAAAGTACTGTTCTTGAAAACTCATCCTTGTGCCTTCCCTTATTATTCACTTTCCACGTGTTCTATATCTGCCCAATCTTCACAACTTCCATGAAGTACTTAACTTATTTGGCTTAGCTGCCTGCTCTTCCCTGCTTACTTACATAGACGGAGAACGCAGATAGCTTTGTTCAATAACCACAAGCAATTGGAGGCTAAGTATCCTTAACCAGGTTGACTAGAATTGGTCGGGAATTAATTTTGCAGGGGGATGGGAAACGGAGTGATAGCACTGAGGATGAGGTAGTTGGTTTACCCACAGAGGCGATGTGTAGTGAGGCTCCTAACAGGGAAAGGCTGATGATAGGCAACATTGCAGTCAACAGGATGAGTTGCAACGTAAAAGGCAGACAAAACTGAAAAGGACGAATACAATACTGAAGGTGTTATATTTGAATGTATCTAGTATACGGAATAAAGTAGATGAACTTGTAGCACATTTACAGATCCGTAGGTATGATGTTATTGGCAACACAGAATCATGGCTGAAAGAAGATTATAGCCGAGAGCTTAATGTCCAAGGATGCCCATCATATTGAAAGGATAGGCAGGGGGGCAGAGGGGGCGGCATTGCTCTGTTGGTAAAAAAATGAAATCAAATCATTAGAGAGAGGTGACATAGGGTGAGAAGGTGTTGAATCAGTGTGGATAGAGCTAAGGACCCTGATGGGAGTTGTACACAGAACACCAAACAGTAGGAAGGATGTAGTCTACAGATTACAACAGGAGAGAGAAAGCTAATGCCAAAAGGACAATGTTACAATAGTCATGGGGATTTCAAAATGCAGGTAGATTGGGAAAATCAAGTTGGTGCTGGATTCCAAAAAAGGGAATTTCTAGAATGCTTAAGAGATGGCTTTTTAGAGCAGCTCGTGGCTGAGCCCACTAGGGGATCATCTATTCTAGATTGGGTGTTGTGTATTGAATCAGAACTGATTAGAGAGCTTAAGGTAAAAGAACCCTTAGGGGAAAGTGATCATAATATGATTGAATTCACACTGGATTCATTCGTAAGGCCAGTGATATTGTGAGGATGGAACTGGACTCTCTGATGGTGGTGTCTGAAAAGAGGATGCTGTCTAAGTTGCATGCCATCTTGGACAACGTCTCCCATCCACTACATAATGTACTGGGTGGGCACAGGAGTACATTCAGCCAGAGACTCATTCCACCGGGATGCAGCACAGAGCGTCATAGGAAGTCATTCCTGCCTGTGGCCATCAAACTTTACAACTCCTCCCTTGGAGGGTCAGACACCCTGAGCCAATAGGCTGGTCCTGGACTTATTTCCTGGCATAATTTACATATTACTATTTTACTATTTATGGTTTTATTACTATTTAATTACTTATGGTGCAACTGTAACGTAAACCAATTTCCCCCAGGATCAATAAAGTATGATTATGACTATGAACTACGAACTATGAACTGAAATTTGAGAAGGAGAAGCTAACATCAGATGTATCGGTATTACAGTAGAGTAAAAGGAATTGCAAAGGCAGAGAGTGGAGTTGGCCAGAATTGATTGGAAAAGAACACTGGCAGGAATGACGGCAGAGCAGCAATGGCTGAAATTTCTGGAAGCAATTTGGAAGGGACAGGATATATACATCCCAAAGAGGAAGAAATATTCTAAAGGCAAGATGACACAACCACAGCTAACAAAACAAGCCAAAGAGTGGGTATATAATAGAGCAAAAAGTAGTGGGAAGTTAGAGGATTATGAAGCTTTTAAAAACCACAGAAGGTAATCTAAAAGGTCATTAAGAAGGTAAAGATAGAATGTGAAAGTAAACTAGCCAATAATATTAAAGAAGATACCAAAAGATTCTTCAAACATATAAACTGTAAAGGAGAGGCGGGAGTGGATATCAGACTACTGGAAAATGATGCTGGAGAGGTGGTAATGGGAGCAAAGGAATGGCAAATAAACTGGATAAGTATTTTGCATCAGTCTTCACTGTGAAAGACAGGAGGATTTGGTGGAAGTTCCAGGTGTCAGGGGTCATGAAGTATGTTCAGTTACCATTACTAGGGAGAAGGCCCTTGGGAAACTGAAGGGTCTGAAGTTAGATATGTCATCTGGACCAATGGTGAGTTCTGAAAGAGGTGGCTGAGGAGATCATGAGGCATTATTAATGATCTTTCAAGAATCACTAGATTCTGGAATGGTTCTGAAAAACTGCAAAATTGCAAATGTCACTCCACTCTTCAAGAAGGGAGAGAGACAGAAGAAAGTAAATTATAGGCCAGTTAGTCTTACCTCAGTGATTAGGAAGATGTGTTTTAGGGTATTTGGAGACACGTGATAAAACAGGCCGTAGTCAGCATGGTTTCTACCAGGGAAAATCTTGCCTGACAAATCTGTTGGAATTCTTTAAAGAAATAACAAGCAGGATATACAAAGGACAATCAGTTTAAGTTGTGTACTTGGATTTTCAGAAGGCCTTTGACAAGCTGCCACACATGAGGCTGCTTAACAAGTTACAAGCCCATGGTATTACAGGAAAAATTCTAGATGGATAAAGTAGTGGCTGATTGGCAGAAGACAGAGAGTGGGAATAAAGGGAGCCTTTTCTGGCTGGCTGCCAGTGACTAGTGGTCTGTGTTGGGACCAGTTCTTTTTACATTACATGTCAAAGGTTAGGATGACGAAATTGATGGCTTTGTTGCAAAATTTGCAGGTGATATGAAGATAGACAGAGGGGTGAATAGTTTTGAGGAAGTAGAGAGCTACAGAAGGTTTTAGAGATTAGGAGAATGGGCAAAGAAGTGACAAATGGAATAAAGTGTCGGGAAGTGCATGGTCATGCACTTCTGTAGAAGAAGTGAAAGGATTGACTATTTTCAAAATGGTGTGAAAATACAAAAAACTAATGGACTTGGTAGTCCTTGTGTAAGATTTCCGAGAGGTTAATTTACAGATTGAGTCTGTGGTGGGGAAGGCAAACGTGATGTTAGCATTCATTTCAAGGAGACTAGAATATAAAAGCAAGGATGTAATGATAAGACTTTATAAAGCATTGATGAAGCTTCATTTGGAGTATTGTGAGCAGTTTTGGACCCCTTATCTTTGAGAGGACATTCTGAAAGTGGAGAGGCTGCAAAGAAGGTCCACGAAAATGATTCCAAGATTAAATGGCTTGACATATAAAGAGCGTTTGATGGCTCTGGATCTATATTCACTGGAATTCAGAAGAATGAGCAGTGACCTCATTGAAACATATCAAATGGTGAAAAGCCTTGACAGAGTGGATATGTAGAGGATGTTTCCTATGGTAGGAGAGTCTAAGACTAGAGAACACAGCCTCAGAGTAGAGGGGCATCCTTTTAGAATGAAGATGAGGAGGAATTTCTTTAGCCAGAGAGAGATGAATCTGTGGCAGCTGCGAAGGCCAAGTCTTTATGTACATTTAAGGCAGAGGTTGATAAGTTCTTGCTTGGTCAGGACATGAAACGATACGGGTGGAAGGCAGGGGTTGGGGCTGAAAAGAAAAATGGATCAGCCATGATGAAATGGCAGAGCAGACTCGGTGGCCCAGATGGTCTAATTCTGCTCCAATATCTTATGGTCTTATGGTTTTAACAGAGGATGATCTGAAATTTGCAAATTTTCAATGAGCAATGGAATTATCTCATGTAGACATTTATTTTCTTTAGGATCAGAGTAGCAAATTTGGCTGATATTCCTGGAATAAAATTAGCATTGTCAATATTGAGCAGGTGGTGTAGCCAAATTCAGTCACATTTAAAATGTACTATCTTATTCGTAAATAACTGCACTCTTAATCTAGGACTGCTATACAGTCAGTTTTGTGGGGTTTTAGCGAATGCCCTTAATTACAAAACAAACTGAGCTTCAAAAAGGAGTCAGAAAGTGCACTTTTATCTAAATATGGAGGAATTGCATATAAATGGGGTATAAATGAATCTAGGTCAGGGTTCCCACTTTTTTATGGAATAGACCAACACCATTAAACATTGGGTCTGTGGGCCTCAACTTGAGAAGCCCTGATCTATTGTAGGTGTTCTTGTCCATGAATCACAAAAAAGTTACGAGGCAGATGCAGGAATGGGTTAAGAAGTAAATAGATTATTGTACTTTATGCAAATTGGTGTTTAGAGATAGGGAAGTATTGTTACAATTTTATAGAATGCTGGTGAGCTCACAGCTGAAGTACTGTCCACAGGTTTGGTCCCTTACCCTACAAAGTACATACAAACACTGGAAGCAGTGCAAATAAATTCACTAAACTAATCCTTGGGAATAAGAGTGCTGTTTGTCATGAGTGGGTTGAGGAAGTTGGATCAGATATCATCTTATTGAAACATAAAAGACTTTAAGGCGGCATATCAAGACAGAAAATGAAATACTTTCCTGGTGGGAGAATTTCAAATGAGGAGACATAAAGACAAGTTAAAGGTGTGGTTATGAAAAACAGGAAGTGCATAGGAATTTCTTCTTCCACAGGGTGGTGGATCTCTGGAATTTTCTACCATGGAAGATTGGGACCTAAAAGAGGAATGAATGCCAGGGGCAGATGGGTTATGACAATATTGAATGTTGGCACAGTCTTCTAGGGAAGAGTGGTCTATTTATGGTCTAATTTTCTATGTTCTTATTCTTGTTTATGAGCTAGAGAAGACATGTTACAATTGTATAAGGCATTCATGAAAAATTTGCAGAAAACTGCATAGAATTTTGCCTCCATTTTAAGGAGAGAGGATTTAAGGTAACTCACAGGAACTTGATTAGGTTTATTTATGGAATGAATGGATTGACTTCTGATTAACTATTGAGCAGTTGGAACTTATACTTATTGGCCTTCAGAAGAATAGAAGAAGATCTTATTAAACACAACATTCTGAAAGCTTTACTTTGGAGAGTCTATCACAAGAAACTTCTAGTTTCAGGAGATGTATTTGCCCTCTTCAGAAGGAGAGGAGAAGGAATTGCTTTTCTCAAAGTGTTGTGATTTTTTTTGGAATTCTCTTCCCTGAAGAGTTTTGGAGAAAAAAGTGTGAGTATTGAAGAGTAAGATAGATTTTTGATCTACCAGGGAGTCAAAATTATGACAAACAGGCCAAAAATTAGAATTGCAGCAAAATCAGAGCAACCATGATCATACTGAGAGGCAGAACAAGCTTGAATGGCCCTATATTCTGGTCCATGCTGAAGATTCCCCAAGGCCATATTCTCTCCTGAGTATGTAGAACAGTGACACTGACTCTCGTGAATCTATCCTGCTTGTAGGTTGGTTCATATCTGAACATGCCAGCTTGGTCTTCTGCCTAGACACATGTGCTTGCCTGATCATAGCCCTCAACATCCCTCTCATCCATGTACCTGTCCAAACTTCTCTTAAGTGTTATAATTGAACTTAAATATTATAATCACAGTGAATTCTGCTTAATTGGTCCATCACTTAATCAGTTTAGCTGCTTATTAGGAACAACTCTTAAAGAAAAAAAAACAAATCAAGAAAGTAGATGGAATTCCCTTCATTTATTTGGGACACTCTGCTGCTTAATTAGGACAGAAGACTGCTGCTGAACTGTTTCTAACTTGTGTCAGTCGTGTGAACATTTGAGATCGTTAGACATTACACCATGCTTAGAGCAAACAGTTTTTAAATAGCATCATTTGTGTGTGTTTGTCTTCAAAAACCAGTAATTTTTTGTCACTGATATTTGGCGGGAAATATACTGTAAGACAATTTAGAATTGTTTTGCCCACTGTGGTTTCAAGCATTCATACTTGGAGATGCCAGAAATATCCGGGAGTGAAGATGAAACAACTTCACTACTTCAACATGTTAGGAACTTCAAAGAATTTAAAGATATTGACAATCATTTTAAATGGAACAATGAAAATGAAGATTTCAATGATGCTGTCATCAAAAGTATTGTATGAAGGCAGACCATTATCTTCATTAGGTGTCTGCACTAACTTTGTTCATTTACAGTCAATCAGAAGTGCACAGCTGACTTCACATGCTAGGACAGGCATGTCACTATTTCACTGGGGTATGAGATCTGCCGGCTGCCCTCACCTAGTCTCACCTGCCTGTCAAAGTGGTGTACAGGGGTCTGGCTGCTGTTGCATGCAAACAGCTACTTGGAGTCACAGGTGAGAGCCGAGTGTCTGGTAGGAACCAAAGGTTAGTGAGCTGCCTCAGAATGGACATGACAAACCCCTTCACCAGAGGTACTACTCCTCCCTGGACACCCCATACCAGCAACATACACCAGATGAATCCCTCCTTCGTTAACTCTTAGGAACTGATACATAGTTTTATAGTACTGTAGTAGCAATGGTAGTGTTCTAATTTGTTCTGAATTTGATCTAAATACATACCTTGTTACTCAGTTAAACAGTAGTTTGTCTTTTGATACTTTTTTAACTAGCTCCATGAAACCTCAGCAACTGGGGCAGTCACTTATTTGGGTCAAAATGTATTGGTCCTGCTGTGTCCCAGTTAACTGAAATTCACTGTAAAATTCAAACAAAATGTTGTGAAAGCAGAGATTTAGTTTCAAACTTTAATGTAACAAATACAAAATTTGACTGGCTCAGTTACACTGGCAATAAGCTTTAGATTATGATATCACCACATTTTTAAAAAACTACAAATTTGCATCTTAGACTGTTGATACAATTTTACTTAAAACTGTATAATGTGAATAGACATTAGCTCATGGTTTTAAATGAAAGGAAAAGCACAAGATGGTCTGAAATCACTGTTCAGTCCCCGATGGACACACGATTCACAGGCACAGTAGAGCTTAAGTTTTCAAAGGTCTAGGTCAAATACATTGAAATACAACTGTATTTAGCCCAGAGGGTTATTTTTTTTACCATCAGCTTACATATTTATGAGGAATACTGTAAAAGTAAAGGGAATAAATAGATTAGGAAAAGTAATAGATGACCGTTTCTTCAATTGTATATATAAATTTTCAAAGCTTTCACTAGCAAAATACCTTGAAGATAATTATCCAACATCAATAACTAGTTATGAAGTGCTGGAAGAACTTTATTGGCTCTCTTGTTCTCTCAACTAGTCTGGAATTTGTGATCCATTCTCCAGAGCTGACATTGTAGATTTATGAGGTATTGGGGGTGGAGGAGGAGGGGCAGACAGAGAACAGGAAAAACAAGAACGTTAGCTGCCAGTGCTTTTATCTTTGGCCACTGTAAATGCGCCAACTGTACTAGTGTGTACAGGAAACTGCAGGAGCTGCACTAGAACAATCAAAGTATTGATTACTACCTGTGACAATAGTTCTAATGAGCATAAAGTGTTTCCCTTTATAGGAATGCCAGAAGTTCAGGAGGAAAAAACATGTACAATTATTGCTTACAGGATGGTTGCCTCAAAATGAAAATATTGTAATGATTGTAGCATGCATCATGATGTTGTACACTTACCCAAATGTAGGCAAAGATTGATGGCTGGACATGTGGACCAAATTGGAATCAGACAACTGCAAGCTGTGAAGGGGATACAGGGGAAACCATTATAACTGCAGTTGTTCTCTCCCAATGCACATGGAAGGGCCTTCCTCTGTCTGCAGTCTGCAACACAAGGTCAAGTACCTCAGCGCCACACTCCATCAAGTAATGGTAAAACAGTAGTTGAAAAATGACTGGCAAACCCCTTTATCTAGAAAAATCTCAAATACCATTCTGAATTAGGGTAAAGTAATAAATACAATAGAGAGGTTATTTATTGGACAGTACATTTGACAAAAGCCCTAGCGATTTGACTCAGCATTAGGCAAACATTTTATTCAGATCTAGCATATTAGACAAAGTATCATCTGTAATTTCTTCCCCAATGGAAACAGGAAAGGTATTTAATTTTATTGTGAATGTAATTGTTTTATTTCTAATGGAAAAATGTCTGTGAAACATCAAAATATTGCCCAGCACCCATCACAGAGATTACAAACAGAATTTAGTGTTGGTAACAATTGTGCAGTTATGCACTTCCACTAAGGCTTTTTTTTATTTCATTAGGGGTGTCAGTTTACAGCTGTTAACAAAGCAGATTGGCTGCTCAGAATGCCTGTTTTGTGCCTTATCACTGAAATCTTTCTTCCATTATTTCAGTCTCTGAATAAAAGCCTTAACTATATTATGTTTGTGGCTTGTCTCTGTCCTCTTGCCAGAACTGCCTGAAATTTGGTTTATTGGCAATCGTTATTCAAATTCCTACTGGACTAAGATTATTGATCTGCGGCCTGTAATGGTTCCCAGACTGCTGGTGGTGAGCAGTGGTTAGACGTGGAGTGTGGGGCTGGCCGGAAGGAGGGCAGGGGCAGGGAGATACTCCATGGAGGCCCGCTTGATGTCAGTGACAATTCGTTTTTCCACTTGTTATGAAGGTGGTTTAATATCCTGAAAAGGCACTTAACGCTGATCTCCTTCATAGCATCTGTCAGGGTATTTCATGTCGATTGTTTCTCACACTGTGTGGCTGCTGTCAGTTGAGCCCTACACAGTGACCCTTTGCATTTTAAGAGACCTCCAAATGCTGTTGACTTCACACACACACACACACACACACACACACACACACACACACACACACACACACACCCCTCCAAGATACATTCAACAGTTCAATGCAATTTAGAACTGCAGGTAACTGAGGGGGTAGTGTGTGGTACAAATGACAAAGGATCACTGCCCCTTCCTCTCATTCCTTCCTTTTTCACCTCTCATCACATTGTTATCTGTTTAATCTCAGGCCTTGACACAATTAAAAAGGAATCTTAGTAATCAGATACCAGCAAATTAGTTTTTTTGCAAGCATTAGATTAAGTCTGTTTGTGTCTGTTTCAAAAAGTTTGATAGTACGTAGGCTAGGGTACAGGAAATGGTGCCTGTTTATGTCAGATGATCAATGAATAGCCCGCAGCTGAGGAAGCTGTTGTATGGGATGAATGTATAGCAGCCAATTATCTTGGAGCTTTGTCATGTTGAAATGTGCCTGATAACTCATGCTTTAAAGCTCTTACTCGTTCTCTTTCTCTCACTCTACTTGAGGTGACAGATTCTACTTCTAATCACAAAGTGACACCCCCCACCCCCCCCACCCCCGAGCAGCCAGAGTGCTGTAGAGTGATAGAACATGATGGGACAATCAGGCTTATCTTGTTTTGCACAGTAATGTGAGTGACAGTGCCTGACTTCAACTCTCCTATTTTACTGCAGTAGCTAAATGATACCAAGGATGAAAGAACAGAAGAATTAGAGCGGAACTCGGCCAATCAGCTCTTCAAGCCTATTTTGTCATTCAAGTTCACGGCTAACTTTCTACCACAGTACTATTTTCCAGCATTATCCCCATACTCCTTGTTCTCTAAACAGATCTACTGATTTATTATTTGAGTGAACACCAAGAGGCTCCGTAGCTTCAGGGGCACAGAATCACCACCTTCTGAATGAAGACAGTCCTCCACATCCAGGTCCTAAAGGGCAGCACTGTAGCCTAGCGGTTAGTGTACCACTTTACAGCACCAGCAATCACCAAGTGGAGGATCAATTCCTGCCGTTGCCAGTAAGGAGTTTGTATGTTCTCCCTGTGACCGCATGGATTTCCTCCAGGTGCTCAGTTTTCCTCCCACATTCCGATAACATATGGTTAGGGTGAAGTAAGTTGCAGGCTGTCCAGCACAATTCTCATTGATGTGATTTGATGCAAACAACACATTCCACTGTACGTTTCAATAATTCGATTCGCATGTGACAAATAAAACTAATCTTCTTTAAATGAAATTATGCCCCCTTCTCTGAGACTCCTCAACCATCTAACAATGGAGATTATGTATGTTTTTGAGGAGTTTACTCTCATTCTAGAGAATGGTATTCCAGCCTACCAAGATGGCAAATCTGCCATGTATAGGATCATTCTTCTTAATTTCTGGTTTTTTGGCCTTGATCGTCTTCAAACAAATCCTGAATATACTCAGCCCATCTGTTCACAATCTCATCTTTTTCCATGATAATGGTACCGTCCTTTGCTTTCTAACATCCACCTGAAGAACAGAGGAGCTTTTTACCAGTGATATTCTTGAGTTGTTGATGAACCCTTTTTGGATCAGTAATAGGGATTCTTTCTAGTTGCTCACATTGCTGGTTTAACCATTCTTCTTTGGCTTTTTGACATAAGCTTTTAACTTTCTGATCTAAGAACTATATTCCATAGAATTTGCTTTCTTCAGTCCCCTTTCTTCCATTAGATTTTTGATTTCATCTGTCATCCATTTATTCTTTGTGCTTTTTTCTTTTTTAGGAATCACTGACTTTGCTCATTCTACCAAGACATCCTTCAGAGAGTTAAACTTCATTTCTACATGATTGCTATCATCTTCAACAGATTCTATTTCTAGACTTTGAATATCTAACGAGGATGTCATGTACAGAGTAAGCACAAAAAGAGAAATAATGTATGAGATCGTGAAAAGGCAACGTAACTTCATTGGACATGTGATTAGGAAAGAAGAGTTAGAATGCACGGTAATTATGGGAAAGATTGAAGGGAAGAAAGCAAAAGGAAGGCAAAGACAAATGATGATGGAGACAGCAGCCAGAGAACTGGAAATGAATACCAATGAATTGATCCATTTGACCCGAAACAAGAGTGTGTGGGCCATGGCAGTCAAAGCTCGATCTGGGCATGGCATCTGATGACGATGATGATAGGATCATTCTGGAGCAGGAGTTCACAACTTTGCTTAATGGTATTGGTCCATGGCATAAAAAAGGTTGGGAACCCCTGGTCAAGAGTACCTGCATTGCTCTCCCTCTGTGGCAAATGCTGAAGAGATCAAAACTATGCAAAACATTCTAGGTGCAGTCCACTAAGGCCCTTCACAACTGCAGTATGCCTTCATTATTCCTAAAGTCAAATATTTTCATTATAAATATTTCCATACTATTTGCCTTTTTAATTGATTGCTACTCCAGCGTGTTGGCCTTCATTTACTTGTGTGCAAATATAAGTATGTCTCTTTGAACATCAACCCCACCCAATATCTCACCATTTAACAAATGCTCTGCTCTCACTGTGTATTTATCAATATTATATTCATCTGTCATGTTCTAGCCTACTCAATCAGTTGTACAGATATTCTTGAAGCCCCATAATTTGCTCCTCCATTCTCTCAATCAAACTAGTTTAGTTCTGTCAGAAAACACAGAAACATGACATTTTCAACCTCAGCCAAACTGGTGATGTATATTGTGAATAGTGTGGTTCAAGCTGGAATCCCTGTGGTATTCCACTAGTCACAATCTGCCAATCCTACAATCATCTTTTTAGTTATCCTCATATTCTGAATATGTAGCCTCCAACCTTACAGTGTGAATATCAATTTCTCTAACTTCCCCTCCCTTTCTTTCCTTTTCCATTCCCCTTTCTGCCCCTTCTCTTTTATCTCTTCTCTTCTCCTCACCTGTCTATCACCTCCCTCTAATGCCTCTCCTCCTTCCCTTTCTCCCATGGTCCACTGTCCTCTCCTATCAGATTCCTTCTTCTTCAGCCTTTTGCCTTTTCCACCTATCACTTCTCGGCTTCTCACTTCATTCCACCTTCCGTACCCACTAACTTCCTTCCCCCTTACGTAATTTCACCTATCACCTTCCATCTTGTAGTCCTTCCACTACCCCCCCCCCCCCCAACCACAACCACCTTCTTATTCTGGCTTCTTCTCCCTTCTTTTCCAGTCCTGATGAAGAGACCCCACTCAAAATATCAAGTTCCTCCAGCACTTTGCGGGGTTACTCCCAATCCATTTAGTTCCTCTGGTTGCTTTTCATTAGATAACCAATTCTTAGTCCATGTCATTTTGTTTCTGCTCTAAATCCATGTGCTCTAACCTTGCTGACTAGCAGGATCCCATTGAAAACTTTCAAAAAATTCAAATATATGGATCTTCTGGTTCCTGCTTAAGTACTGTATTCATCACATCCGCAAAGAACTCCAGTAGATTAGCCAAATCTGAAATTCCTTTGACAATTCCATGTTAACTATGCTCAATCCCTTTATTCTATCCAAGATATTCTGTTATTGTATCTTTCTTTAAAGATGCCAGCATCCTCCCTACCCCTATCATTAAGCCAATTGATCAAAAGTTTCCTATTTCCTGTCTCCCACTTTTCTTACATAGTGGGGTCACATTTTCTGTCCTTCAATTTGCTGAAGTAATTCCAGAATCTACAGAACTTAATAAATGACAACCAGACCATCCAGTACGACTAAAATCATTTATTTCAAATCCCTGGAAGGCAGATTATCAGGTCTTCAGGATTTATCAGCTTTCATGTTCACCAATTCCTCTGGAACTACTTTTTTGAGTACTTTTTCGAGCTCCTTCACTTCCACTGTTTCTCTAATCTTGATTTCCTTATGTATCCAATAGTTTTGTGTAGCTACTTCCATAGAATATGATGCACAGAAGAGAGAGAACATTGTAGAATAGAGAGATGTTTAGGAGACATTCAAATTATGAAGGAATTTTATTATCTATACAGAGAGATACTGGTTCCTCCAGCAATTGTTGACCGTTTCCAGGACTGGCATGGCCACTACATATAAACCACAACTGTGATTGTATGATGACCAATGAAGGTCACAGTTAGCAATTATTTTATACAATCACACAAAACAAAATTTGTTGCAATGGTTTTTTGACGAGGAAAATAAGCACAGAAACATAGCGGTTAGCGCAATCGCTTTACAGCGCCAGTTATCACCAAACAGGGTTTGAATCCTGCTGCTATATGTGAAGGGTATATAGATTCTCCCCATGACTGTGTGGGTTTCCTCCTGATGCTCCAGCTTTCTCCCACATTCCAAAGACGTATGGATAGGGTTAGGGTTAATGAGTTGTGAGCACGCTATCTCGGAGCCAGAAGTGTTGTGACTCTTGTGAACGGTCCCAGCACAATACTTGGACTGTGCTAGTCATTGACATGTTGTTGTTGTTGTTCATCCTTAGTAGTCGAAGATGACCATGGCTTCAAAGTCAAATGGGAGATTGGTGGCTGTGGGTCCGGAGGTGACTGATGAGGCCAATCCGGGCCCTGAAGGCTCGCCCACATGTGGGACACAAGTGGGTGGGTGCTGTCATGGCAGTGGATGCTGCTCGGGCCTTGCGCACAGCAGGCTTTCGTTGCGCCTCGATGATGCGCCTGACTTCAGCTGCATGGGCTCCTGTGGTGATCTTGCTGCGCCAAGCTGGACGGTCGAGGGCAAGCATCTCCCACGTGTTAATGTCAACACCCAGGCCTTTGAAGGACGCTTTGAGGCAGTCTTTGTAACGTTTCTTCTGCCCCCCGACTGAGCGCTTGCCCTGACACAGTTCTCCGTACAGCAGCTGCTTAGGCAATCGGCTGTCTGGCATTCTGACCACATGTCCAGCCCACCTGGCTTGGGCTTTCAGCAAGAGGGTGTAGACGCTGCAGAGCCCAGCTCGTTCCAGGATTTCCGTGTCAGGGACTTTGTCCTGCCACCTGATGTGGAGGAGTCTGCAGAGACAGCTCAGGTGAAAGTGGTTGAGCTGTTTGGCGTGTCTGCTGTAGACCATCCAGGTCTCGCTGGCGTAAAGGAGGGTGGTAAGGACCACTGTACAGTAGACCTTCAGCTTGGTGGTAAGGCTGAGTCCACTCCGCTCCCAGACGTTCTCACGGAGTCTCCCAAAGGCGGCGCTGGCTTTGGCAATCCTGTTGTTGACCTCAGCGTCTATATTCACTGTGCGAGAGAGTATGCTGCCCAGGTAGGTGAAGTTGTCGGCTGCCTGGAGGTTCTGGCCCTTCACCGTGATGCGCGGCTCCTGGTATGGCTTTCTTGGGGCAGGCTGGTACATAACTTCGGTCTTTTTGGTGCTGATAGTGAGACCGAAGTTGTCGCAGGCTTGTGAGAAGCAGTCCATTTCACGCTGCATCTCCTGCTCTGTGCTGGCGTTGACATAAAATGAAGCATTTTACCGTACGTTTCAATGTAAATCAAAGAATGCACATTGGCTGTCTGTCCGTTCTGCTGGGTGTGTCTTACATTGAGTCCATTGTGTTTTGATTTACTGTGTATGCCTTCAGGAAGACAAAGTCTTAGGGTTGTATACAGTGACAGAAATTTTCTTTGATGATAAATTTACTTTGAACTTTGAACTTGAACATGCAATGAAATCTTAATCTTAAATTGGATTAAATTTTTTTTTTAGAAATAAGCTTTTACACAAAATAGATCTTGTCCTTTCTGGGGCAAATTACCTATGTAACACATAATATGGTTATGAAGAAGCAAGTGACTGGATTATAAGAAATAAACCAAGTTCCCCAATATATAGTAATGTGCACCAACAGGTATAATGTCCGAATTTACACACGTGATAGGCCTAAGCTTTCAACATTTTTTTCAGTTGAGACATTAAACTGAGAAATCCCTTGTACAGTCAAGTTCTATGAAAGATTCCAAGGCACTAATTCAAAAAAATAGACTCAGAAAATCATTACCCCTCAAACAGCCTCTCTTAAATGGCTTAACTGGTCTCTGTCTGACAATACCTACTGTGAGCAAATTGGCTGCCAAATTTTCTACTTTTCAACAGTGCCTCATCAGCTGCAAAGCACTTTGGTAGGTTCTAAGATCATGAAAGCTCCAATATAAATACAACTAAATCACTTTTTCTTTCCTGTTTGTGACATGCCTTCTAAGCCAATAAGGCAGGCAAAATACTCCTATGTAGAATGAGTGTTTGAAAGTCTCCATTGGATTTGAGCCTTCTGTACCTATTTTAAACATCAGTAAGAAAAATGCAATATCCAGAACAGTATATCTTTGTATGACAATAATATTTACTTGTTCCAAATATCAGTCAGATACTCCAAGGTAAAACAAACCTGCAAAGCTGAATATCAACATCACTTAATTACAGCAACTGCATTTAATTAGTTAAAACTTGCTGTTGCTTGAACAAGCTATGAACCTGCTGAAAACAAAACCGTGAATATAACACACTCCCTGCTTTATCATATTTGTGGATTAAATGTCAGCCTGCCTTTTCTTTATTCAGTGTAGGTCAGTTTACGATGTTGATGGTAGCCTGTTGTATCCATAGCACTGAACTCAATTCACTTTATTTAACTAGGCTGTTACTGCTAAGCACTATTGACCACCCAAAATACTCCTTTTCGACGTATCCACATGTCCAAAAATAAATGATTTTACTGAATAGACCATAACAGATTGCAGCTTCAGATTGCCACCTTTAGCCTGTAGCATGATGCCTGATATATGAATCTTTCATTGCTGTCAAGTAGAATAAGAGTGTAATTCCTTATATACTATTTACCAACACAAGAAAAACAGATTGCTTGGCCTTAAGGACACAGGTATTTCACTTCCGTCTGGCTTACATCAGAACGTCTGTTACAATAAATGCAATGTACCACCTGAAGAACAAATAACACACAGGCAGGAATCAAAAATAAATGACAGAACATTTATTTATGGAATTATATGTTCGAAGGAGCTCACAGTATACAATCCATAACACATATACATTGTTAGTTGTTTTTATTTGAAGATTTATTTTCCATTTTATTATGTTTTCTTGTGCCAGAAAGGTACATAAGAATGCTGTTACCAGAATTCTCCACTTTGAGGTATGTGCTGGAATCTTTAAAGCCACCTTTAAAGACATGATTCGTACATAGAAGAGTTCTAATTCCTATTTTACACATGGGCTCAGAACACCTATGTCTCCCTTGCCAACATAACAGGCAGCGCCATGTGGCATGGAGTAGACAAGCTTTGGCAATCTGTAAAATGCCTTTGAGTCATAGAGCACAGAAACATGACGTGCAGTCCATCGTCTCCATGGTGACCATCAACTAGCCATCTATCCTGCCTCTATTGAACAGCACTTGGCACATTGCCTTCTTTATCTTGGCAATTCAAGTGCTTATCCAGATATTTCTGGGAGAGAACTCACTTCCACCACCCCCTCAGGTAATGCTTCCCACCCTCTGGATTTCAAAGTTCTTGCTCTGATCCTGTTAAAGCCTCTGACTCCTTAACTTTAATGTATGCCCTCTAAATCTTGACAACACTGTTGTGGGGCAAGTTTCCTACTATTTACCCTTCTATGCCCCTCAGAATTGTATATCTCTCTAAAAATGCAATGTCAACCAATTTCTAGGCTAAGGTTCCTTGGCCTGTACCATTATATTAGAACAGGATTAACAATTGTTTCTGAACACGTGTATGATTGATCACGGATTCTATGGAGTGTTCAATTCAATCCACTGTTCCCAAGAAAGATATACCACACAGGCAGATCTATGCACAAAGGTTAAAAACATTTGGCCAGATTTATTGCTTTGGAGCCACATGGCAAAGCAAGATAGTAAATCAGAAATTTTAAACAAATTCTTGGTATATATTTGTTCCCAAGTCTGAAATGCAACAAGATTATTGTATAAGAGTCTTATATAGATCTTTAAAAAGCAATGTTCTTGCTGAGAATAATTGTATCTCAACAATTCCCAGAACTGTAGACTGAAACTTAGAACCTTCTTCAGCATTACATCAGTAGCAATTAAACAGTGGGGACACCAAACTTCACTAATGTGGTACAGTATTCACCACATGATTCTTGACAGTAATAAAACTGCTGGGAGGCAAACATGAACTTTGAGTGCTAATGTATTTAAATTGTGCATGATGTCAATTAAGGGGCCAGGTTAGATGCTTAAGGGGACTTGCACATTGCTGCAGTAATATGGAACAGACATTAAAGGAGAAAAGGCTGGAGTATACATTTCAACATAAACAGATGCATTTTTTACCCACTGTAAGTTTTGCCCATCATGGAGATAGTTTTCAGCAGAACTGGTAGCAGAGAGCCAGCAAAGCTGGAGAGGGTTGCTGCAGTATCGCACAGCAGATGTGGCAGATTGTCAAGGATAGCAGATCTCCAACAGCAAACACAGCTGCTCAGCAACCACAGCCGAAATCCAACTACGGACACGGAGAAATTCACAGTGCTGGGCATTCTTGAAGATCTTGTCGCAATGCAGAACATTCATACAGTTTTGTTAGGAGGCCTCAATGTCATGATGGCCGTCAGCTCTTTTCAAGCAAAGTTAGATAAATATCTAAGCGAGAAAAGGTGCACTGGGGAACTGAAATAAACTACACAGGAAGGAGACCTGTTCGGACTGCAAACAGGAATAGGCCAGCTGGGCTGAATGGCCTCTTTCACTGCAGTAACTCCTACATAATCAGCCAGTAGATGCATCAAAAAGTGGCAAGTCATTGGATAAAAAGAGGACCATGAGTGAGCAGCATAGTTCTGCAGAATTGTTAGATTTTCCAAAGTCCAGAAAACCATCAGTTGGATTCACAGCTGCCTACTCAATCCTCTAACTGCCAAATGGATTTAATGTGCACTGCTATGTGCCTTCTATATAATGCGTTCTGATCAAATGGCTTTATTCTTTGCACATGGATTTTATTTATTTATTGAGACATAACACGGAATAGGACTTTCCAACCCCTTGAACCACACCACCCATCAACCACCCCCAATTTAATCCTACCCTCATCAAGGGAAAATTTACAATGACTGATTAACCTGCCAACTGGTATGTCTTTGGACTGTGGGAGGAAACCAGAGAACCCAAAGGAAATCCACACGGTCACAGGGAGAACGTACAAACTTCTCACAGGCAGCATCGGGAATTGAACCTGTGCCACTGGTACGGTAAAGCACTGTGCTAACCACTAATCTACCATGCTGCCCTACTGTAAGCAGCCAGCAGCACAAAAATATGTAGGATAATCCCTACTTCCTTGCCAACTATCACATCTCAAAAGCAAGCAGCTGAGAAGAAGGGAGTGAAGAAATCGGGTAGAAAAAGTCGTTTTTTTTTTAAACACTGCTCGGGGAGAAGGGTCTGCACTGCGCAGGCGTGTGACATAGCGCACCAAAGTTTAAAAGCAGGCCACCATATACAGCGGCCAACATTGTAGCGGCCATTGTCGGACTGGACTGAGTCAGAGTGGGATGGCTTTGGCTCAACAGGCTTCGGCAAGAACAGGCAGAGGCCAGGGTAGGTTCCGGTAAGTTTTTTTGTTCAGATTGTTTAGAGTAGAGAGAATGCCAGGCAGGATGTCGGAATGCTCCTCTTGCAGGATGTGGGAAGTCAGGGAGCCCTCCGGTGTCCCTGACAACGACACCTGCAAGAAGTGCATCCAGCTGCAGCTCCTAACAAACCGTGTTAGGGAACTGGAGCAGGAGCTGGATGACCTGGCCGGTAAGTTTAATGTCGGTAGTAGGTAAGTTACTGGAGGGAGTACTAAGAGACAGAATCTACAAGCATTTGGATACACAAGGACTTATTAGGGAGAGTCAACATGGCTTTGTGCGTGGTAGGTCATGTTTGACCAATCTATTGGAGTTTTTCGAGGAGGTTACCAGGAAAGTGGATGAAGGGAAGGCAGTGGATGAAGGGAAGGCAGTGGATATTGTCTACATGGACTTCAGTAAGGCCTTTGACAAGGTCCCACATGGGAGGTTAGTTAGGAAAATTCAGTCACTAGGTATACATGGAGAGGTGGTAAATTGGATTAGACATTGGCTCAATGGAAGAAGCCAAAGAGTGGTAGTAGAGAATTGCTTCTCCGAGTGGAGGCCTGTGACTAGAGGTGTGCCAAAGGGATCAGTGCTGGGTCCATTGTTATTTGTCATCTATATCAATGATCTGGATGATAATGTGGTAAATTGGATCAGCAAATTTGCTGATGATACAAAGATTGGAGGTGTAGTAGACAGTGAGGAAGGTTTTCAGAGCCTGCAGAGGGACTTGGACCAGCTGGAAAAATGGGCTGAAAAATGGCAGATGGAGTTTAATACAGACAAGTGTGAGGTATTGCACGTTGGAAGGACAAACCAACGTAGAACATACAGGGTTAATGGTAAGGCACTGAGGAGTGCAGTAGAACAGAGGGATCTGGGAATACAGATACAAAATTCCCTAAAAGTGGCATCACAGGTAGATAGGGTCGTAAAGAGAGCTTTTGGTACATTGGCCTTTATTAATCAAAGTATTGAGTGTAAGAGCTGGAATGTTATGATGAGGTTGTATAAGGCATTGGTGAGGCCGAATCTGGAGTATTGTGTTCAGTTTTGGTCACCAAATTACAGGAAGGATATAAATAAGGTTGAAAGAGTGCAGAGAAGGTTTACAAGGATGTTGCCGGGACTTGAGAAACTCAGTTACAGAGAAAGGTTGAATAGGTTAGGCCTTTATTCCCTGGAGCGTAGAAGAATGAGGGGAGATTTGATAGAGGTATATAAAATTATGATGGGTATAGATAGAGTGAATGCAAGCAGGCTTTTTCCACTGAGGCAAGGGGAGAAAAAAAACCAGAGGACATGGGTTAAGGGTGAAGGGGGAAAAGTTTAAAAGGAACATTGGGGGGGGCACTTCTTCACACAGAGAGTGGTGGGAGTATGGAATGAGCAGCCAGACGAGGTGGTAAATGCGGGTTCTTTTTTAACATTTAAGAATAAATTGGACAGATACTTGGATGGGAGGTGTATGGAGGGATATGGTCCATGTGCAGGTCAGCGGGACTAGGCAGAAAATGGTTCAGCACAGCCAAGAAGGGCGAAAAGGCTTGTTTCTGTGCTGTAGTTTTTCTATGGTTTCTATGGTTTCTATGGTTTCTGTCTGTCTTGTGTCAATGCTACTTCAAGTCAAGTCAAGTCAAGTCACTTTTTATTGTCATTTCGACCATAACTGCTGGTACAGTACACAGTAAAAACGAGACAATGTTTTACAGGACCCTGGTGCTACATGAAACAATACTAAAACTACACTGAACTACGTAAAACAACACAAATCTACACTGAACTACGTAAAACAACACAAAAACTACACTAGACTACAGACCTACCCAGGACTGCATAAAGTGCACAAAACAGTGCAGGCATTACAATAAATAATAAACAAGACAATAGGCACAGTAGAGGGCTGTAGGGTGGTGTCAGTTCAGGCTCTGGGTATTGAAGAGTCTGATGGCTTGGGGGAAGAAACGGTTGCACAGTCTGGTCGTGAGAGCCCGAATGTTTTGGTGCCTTTTGCCAGATGGCAGGAGGGAGAAGAGTTTGTATGAGGGGTGCGTGGGGTCCTTCATAATGCTGTTTGCTTTGCAGATGCAGCGTGTGGTGTAAATGTCTGTAATGGCGGGAAGAGAGACCGTGATGATCTCAGCTGACCTCACTATCCACTGCAGGGTCTTGCGATCTGAGATGGTGCAATTTTCGAGCCAGGCCGTGATGCAGCTGCTCAGGGTGCTCTCCATACATCCTCTGTAGAATGTGGTGAGGATGCTGGGTGGGAGATGGACTTTTCTCAGCCTTCGCAGAAAGTAGAGACTTGAAATGGAAAGGAAGGACATAAGATTGATACCAAAGTGATCCCAGTGCAGTGACAGCTCCTGATGCACTTGCATGACAAACTCTTGAAATCTTGAGATAATGTAGCAGTAGGCTAGTGGCCCGACTGCTTTCCCTGGGTAACTCCCATAATCACAGTCAGCTGCACGTTCCACAATTTCAGCCGGAAAGGAGGCCTCTGCATATATTTACATAGAATTAACAGTCACACGGATGCTATATAGGCCCTGATCTTATCCCTGGGGCACATTCCATGCTGAAGAAGAGTTGGAAGAAAGATTTTCTCAAATGCCCTGTCATTACAAGTCTCTTTTTTTATTTCAAGGAGTCATATTGCAGAGGAACAGGTCCTATATGTCAGTGAGTACATAGCTACTATCAAATCCATTCTGCACACGTCCTGAACGAATCGCATATTATTCTTTCCACATTCCCATCAAGTTCTTTCACATACCTCAATATTAGGGCAATTATTAACCTACCGATCCACATATCTTTGGGATGTGGGAGGAAAGCAGAGCACCTAGGGGAATCCCACGCAGTCACGGGGAGAACATGCAAACTCCAGACAGAAAGTGCAGTACTGTTCCTGAGGTCAGAATTGAACACCGGAGCTGGGAGACAGCAGCTCCAGCAGCTGCAGCACTGTGCTGTCCATCTCTTACATTTCCCGCTCACAATGGTTTGCAGATTGGTTGTCTGGTATACGGAGGTTGAACCAGAAGGTACAAGGGAATGGTTATGGTTGTGGGGGCTAGGGAGAGTGGGTAGGAGCAGCCCGCAGCTGAGGGTAGAACAGGTTTCTGCAACAGTCAGAGAGTCCATCAGGGCTCGGAAGACTCTGGAGATGCTGGGCAGGATGTTTACATAGGCATGAGGATGACAGATGGTGGACAGGACTTGAATTACTATAAAACTATAAGACATCAAGTCAAGTCAAGTCAAGTTGCTTTTATTGTCATTCCAACCATAACTGCTGGTACAGTACACAGTAAAAACATATCAACAATCCTCCAGGACCATGGAGCTACAGGAAACAACACAAAACTACCTTAGATTTCAGGCCTACACGGGACTACATAAAGTGCACAAAACAGTGCAAGACATTAATAAACAAAACAATATGCACAGTAAAGGACAAATTACAATAGAATAATAAATGAAGTAAATGTAAATTTAAGTGTAAATATAAACAATGTTTTAGCAGGAATTGAGAAAGAAATGAACAAAAATTGCAAAGAGAGTGGAGTGGTGTTCAGTTGAGTGAGTGTGTGAGTGTGTGTGTGTGTGTGTGTGTGTAGGTTGGTGTCAGACTAGACTCTGGGAATTGAGGATTCTAATGGCTTGGGGGAAGAAACTGTTACACAGTCTGGCCGTGAGAGCCCGAATGCTTCGGTGCCTTTTGCCAGATGGCAGGAGGGAGAAGAGTTTGTCTGAGGGGTGCGTGGGGTCCTTCACAATGCTGTTAATGCTGTTAGCTTTGCGGATGCAGCATGTGGTGTAAATGTCTGTAATGGTGGGAAGAGAGACCCCGACGATCCCTTCAGCTGACCTCACTATCTGCTGCAGGGTCTTGCGATCCGAGACAGTGCAATTTCCAAATCAGTCAGTAATACAGCCGCTCAGGATACTCTCAATACACCCACCGTAGAATGTGGTGAGGATGGGGGGTGGAAGATGGACTTTTTTCGGCCTTCACAGAAAGTAGAGATGCTGCTGGGCTTTCTTGGCTATGGAGCTGGTGTTGAGGAACCAGGTGAGATTCTCCGCCAGGTGAACACCAAGAAATTTGGTGCTCTTAACGACTTCTACGGAGGAGCCATCGATGTTCAGCGAGAGTGGTCGCTCCGTGCCCTCCTAAAGTCAACAACTATCTCTTTTGTTTTGTTAGGAGCAGAATTAGGTCATTTGGCCCTTTGAGTATGCTCCGCCATTCAATCATGGCTGATCCTTTTTTCCCCTCCTCAACCCCACTCCCTGGCCTTCGCCCCGTAACCTTGGATGCTGTTTCCAATTGAGAATCTATCAAGCTCTGCCTTAAATACACTCAATGACCCAGCCTCCACAGCTGCCTGTGGTAACAAATGCCACAGATTCACCAATGTTGAAAGTACAATGTTGGAATGAAATACAATGTTAGAAAATGCATGGTCATGCACTTTGGTAGTAGAAATAAATGTGCAGGCTATTTTGTAAATGGAGAAAATCCAAAAATCTGAGATGCAAAGGAACTGGGAGTCCCTGTGCAGAACAAACTAAAGGTTAAATTACAGGTAGAGTCGGTGGTGAGGAAGGCAAATGCAATGTCAGTATTTATTTCAAGTCTTAAATACTGTACAAGAGCAGGAATGTGATGCTGAGGCATTATAGGACATTTCTGAGGCCACACCTTGAGAATTGTGAACAGTTTAGGGCTCCTCATCTAAAAAAAGATGTATTGGTATTGGAGAGTGTTCAGAGGAGGTTCACAAGGATGATTCCGGGAATGAAAGTGTTATCATAAAAGGAACTTTGGATCTGTATGAGATGGTTGAGGGTGGATCGCATTGAAATCTTTTGAATGTTGAATTACAAATGAGGTTGGGAGAGAAGATTAATAACATGGAAATGGTGGGACTTGGAGGAGGGTGGATTTATTCTTAAGCCAGTTTCTGATCTCTGTCTCTCCTGGACTTCCTGGCTCTTCAACAATACTATCAAGCTGTTTACCTATGGAATCAATGCTTCATGCTTTCATCCATTTTCTGAGTTTCCCGGGATTGTAACTTAGTAGAAAGTTTGCTAAAATAACAGCTTGTAGCCTCATTGAAGTGTTCAATGGAACAATCTACCTACCACCTCAACTTTCCCACATCTCACCCCAGCTCAATTGAAAACAAAATGGGTGGGTGTGAGGTGAGCTGAGTTAAAGTGACAAACCTTGTGAAAAATAATGATGTCAACCTGTGCAGGTGTGGCAGAATAGAACTTCAAGTGAAGAAATCTTTGCAATTGAAATAAATTGACAAAATACAGTGCAGGTTTTCACCCTCGTGGTTGTGCAATTCACATTTAATTCAGGAAACATTGTTGAAAATGTGGGAAATCTGATCCCCTCGACTACCATCCAGGCAGAAAGATGAGTAAGTCCTTTTATCCTCCCTTTAAGTCTATAGTAAGAAAGCAGGCCATTTGGCCCAACTAGGTTATGTAGGTATTCAGGAACACAAGAAATTCTGCAGGTGCTGGAAATCCAAAGCCGCACACACAAAATGCTGGAGGAACTCAGCCGGTTAGGTAGCATGCATGGAAATGAATAAACAATTGATGCTTCAAGCCAAGACCCTTCTCCAGGATTGGAAAGGAAGGGGGAAGGTGCCAGAATAAAATGGTGGGGGAGAGGGAAGGGAGTATTCATTGTCTACCCTGAGTCTACCCTTGTCATTGCATATCATCCTGTTCCTTTCTTTGTCACATGCTTAGCCAGTCAACTTACAATTTCCATTGATCCACACGGTCGTGTGAGAATGACAATACCAATGAGGAAATAGCATTTACAGCAGATCATTTCCTTTTCATGTTACTTGTTGAAGATACCACCATCAATTTTATTTAACTTTTGGTCTCCTGGAGCTGCATTCTGTCCCAGAGACTCACTGGCATCAGGGGAGGTGTATGTAGGATCGTTGCATGATCCTTTTTGACCAAGGGATCATTGCAGCAAAGTTCAGCAGCAAAAAGTTTTTTGACATAGCTTATCGCCCCTTAAATCTCCTCATTAATTGCTCCACATGCTCTGCTAATCTTCCCAATCCACCTCTGAGCACACATTTAACAGCTTGCCTCACATTTAAACCAGGCAAACAAGTGGCTGTCCAAGGAGACAATCACCATTCCCAGGTATTTCAGGGTAGGTTGGTGCAAAGTTCTCCATCTTCTACTATACTCCCAATATGTGTTTGGTTTCTTCAATGCAGAGGGGACCATATTGTGAATACTAAATGTACTGCAGTACATTGAAAGATGTTCAAGTGATTTACTGCATCACCTCCAAAGATTTTCTGGGTCCCTGGATGAAATATAAAAGAGCTAAGCTTGACAGCTTTAATTTTAAACAGCTTATCCAGCCCAAAAACCTTTCAAAATACTGTGTTCCACCCATTTTGGGCTCTTGATCATCTCTAAATTTAATTGTCTTACCATTGGCAGTCATGCCTTCTACTGCTGAGGTCCTAGGATCTGGAATCCGCCTGCAGATTTTTCAGCCTTCTGTTCCACTTATTCCTCTTGGATGTGGCCTTGAAGCTACTTCTTTGACTAAGCAACTGGTCATCTGCTCCATGGATGCTTTTGGGATTAGGTTTCAATTGTTTGTTTGTTGACATTTCTGTGAAGTACTCTGGGAAAAATTCTTCTTTGTTGAAGTAATACGGGTGATACTGTGTAAGCTAAGAGATAAGGATATGAGTATATTGGCCTGGTTGTAAATGTTCATGGTTTTGGGCATGGGTATCATCTTCTCTGCTCATTACTAGTATATAGAAACATAGAAACATAAAAAACCTGCAGCACAATACAGGCCCTTTGGCCCACAAAGCTGTGCCAAACATGTCCCTACCTTAGAACTACCTAGGCTTTACCCATAGCCCTCTATTTTTCTAAGCTCCAGGTAGCCATCCAGAAGTCTCTTAAAAGACCCTATTGTTTCTGCCTCCACCACCGCCACTGGCAGCCCTTTCCATGCACTCACCACTCTCTACATAAAAACTTACCATTGACATCTCCTCTGTACCTGCTTCCAAGCACCTTAAAACAATGCCCTCTCGTGCTAGCCATTTCAGCCCTGGGGAAAAGCCTCTGACTATCCACATGATCAATGCCTCTCATTATCTTGAACACCTCTATCAGGTCTCCTCTCATCCTCCATCACTCCAAGGAGAAAAGGCCGCGTTCACTCAACCTATTCTCATAAGGCATGCTCCCCAATCCAGACAACATCCTTGTAAATCTCCTCTGCACCCTTTCTATGATTTCCACGTCCTTCCAGTAGTGAGGCGACCAGAATTGAGCACAGTACTCCAGGTGGGGTCTGACCAGGGTCCTATATAGCTGCAACATTACCTCTCGGTTCTTAAACTCAATCCCATGATTGATGAAGGCCAATGTACCGTATGCCTTCTTAACCACAGAGTCAACCTGTGCAGCAGTTTTGAGTGTCCTATGGACTCAGACCCCAAGATCCCTGTGATCCTCCACACTGCCAAGAGTCTTACAACTAGTGCTATATTCTGCCATCATATTTGACCTACCAAAATGAACCACCTCACACTTATCTGTGTTAAACTCCATCTGCCACTTCTCAGCCCAGTTTTGTATCCTACCAATATCCCGTTGTAACCTCTGACAGCCCTCCACACTATCCACAACACCCCCAACCTTTGCGTCATCAGCAAATTTACTAATTCATCCCTCCACTTCCTCATTTAGGTCATTTATAAAAATCACAAACAGTAAGGGTCCCAGAACAGATCCCTGAGGCACATCACTGGTCACCAACCTCCATGCAGCATATGATCCATCTACAACCACTCTTTGCCTTCTGTGGGCAAGCCAGTTCTGGATCCACAAAGCAATGTCCCCTTGAATCCCATGGCTCCTTACTTTCTCAATAAACCTTGCATGGGGTACCTTATCAAATGCCTTTCTAAAATCCATATACACTACATCTACAACTCTAACTTCATTAATGTGTTTAGTCACATCCTCAAAAAATTCAGTCAGGCTCGTAAGGCACGACCTACCTTTGACAAAGCCATGCTGACTATTCCTAATCATATTATGCCTCTCCAAATATTCATAAATCCTGCCTCTCAGGATCTTCTCCATCAACTTACCAACCACTGAAGTAAGACTCACTGACCTATAATTTCCTGGGCTAATCCTACTCCTTTTCTTGAATAAGGGAACAACATCTGCAACCCTCCAATGCTCTGGAACCTCTCCTGTCCAGAGGCTCAGCAATCTCCTCCCGCACCTCCCACAATAGCCTGGGGTACATCCCGTCCGGTCCCGGTGACTTATCCAACTTGATGCTTTCCAAAAGCTCCAGCACATCCTCTTCCTTAATATCTACATGCTCAAGCTTTTCAGTCCACTGCAAGTCATCCCTACAATCGTCAAGATCCTTTTCCGTAGTGAATACTGAAGCAAAGTATTCATTAAGTACCTCCGCTATTTCCTCCGGTTCCATACACACTTTTCCACTGTCACACTCTATTGGTCCTATTCTCTCACATCTTATTCTCTTGCTCCCCTAGCATTACATCCAAAAATATGGGTGCCTATCATCTCTCTTTTCTGCCATGGTTGCTTTCAGGTCTCAATATGCCCTTCAATTAACTTCAGCAATTGGAGGCAATGAATAGCAGTCTTCTGTTATGAAATGTCTTCAAATATCACAGTTATCTTTAACTGATTTAAGCAGTTCCCAAAATTGCTCCTGTGAAGTTGTTGCAGTGGATCAAATTCCATGCAACACATGTAACATATTTCATGCAACTCAGTAGGTCAGGCAGCATCTATGGAGGGAAACAAAGAGTTGACAGTTTGTGCTGAGACCCTTCATCAGGACCATTTTGTTCTCCCTGATCCTGTCACTTCCTACCTCTATCTGTGACACTTTTCATGCCCTCCATCACCTCAGTCACTTACAGTTCCCTGGCCCCAATTGCCTTATTTTCACTATGAATATCCAATTATGATATCCTTCCATTCCCCATCAGGAAGGCCTTATGGTTCTCCACTTCCTTCTGGACAACAGACTTAACCAGTTCCTTTCCACCACCACCCTTCTCCGTCTAGTGGAACCAGTTCTCACTTTCAACAACTTCTCTTCCATTTCCTCCCAGTTTATTCCACTCCATAGATGCTGCCTGATCTGTTGAGTGCTTCCAGCATTGTGTATGTTGCTCATAATTTCCAGCATCTCGAGAATCTGTGTGTGTGTGTGTGTGTGTGTGTGTGTGTGTGTGTGTTAAATTTTGTCTTTGGTACCAGCTGGGTTCTTCAATCGTGATAAAGATTTGTGATAAAGGTATGTGATTTTTCAGTATAATCTACACAGGTCAAACTGGCAAACTCTGTAGCACATATTTTCCCATGCAATCTAATTTCTGCCTCTCCTTTCTACCTATAGATACAACAACATCAACTTATATGTTCATACCACCTTCAAAATGGTAGCACATCTGAAGGCACTTTACAGGAGCATCACTTGATGACCTTTTTTTCTGAGAATCTCTGAAATATTTTTAAAGAAGCAGAATGCATGAAGAGGTGCAACTCAAAGCTTCTCAAGACATAATCCAAAGCCTCAAAACCTTTTACAGAAGGATCCCTGCTTGGGTTGTAACTTCAAATAATTAGCCCTCCAAAGTAAAATGGTTCTGTCACTGCAGATTGTAATTTAATTGGTATATATGGCAAAACTAGTGGAGTAAGTGATTCAACAAGCAAACAACAAATATTGAAATACATGAATAAGTAATTCTTGAGATGCTGTGATAGGTGTTTCATTGATCTAACTCTTGTATATCCTGAGATTCTATTTGGAAAGGCCTATAACCTTGAGTAGGCCCATAAACTCCAACCATTATGCTTCTCAGGGGATTTTGTATTCACTCTCCCAGAATCTTCCTCTTTTTGCAAAATCTAATGAAGACAATTCCAGGAATCATTACTGATTTATAGACAAACAAGTTCTTTGATCTTTGAAACAGAGGCAGGCTTTTAAAAGTCTCTCTTTGTGACTGATACATATGTACATGTTGGTAGGAAACTTAAACCGAACAGGCTGCACAACAAAAGAGAAAAGAAAACTGAAATGTTATTTCCTGTTCAGCTCCCCATCCTCAATTATTGATTTGTATTGGCACTGACATTCTGATAACAGGATGTGACACACCAGAGATTTGCTTCCTCTGTTTCTAAGGCAATCTATGTAATCACTCATCAGTTATGTTTCAGCATATAAATCTTAAGGGACACAAGTAAGGATATATATCATAGCCTTCTTTTTGCCATTTTTTTCTTTGAGACTTTTGGTGCTGCAGGTCAGTGTTGGCACGAACATGCAGCATCTGGACAACTCAGGATGAGGGGCCTCTTCATTAGCTAGTACGGACGCCTCTGGTTTCAAGGGTCTTTCATTTTAAGTACACATGGAGTTAATAAGGATGGGAAGTCAAGGAAATTGTGCTTTAACTGCCAGTTATTTCCCTATGCATTCAACATACCAAAAACGAGAGAGTAAGGTGGCATTAAATCAGAACAAACTACCAGTTCAATTTAAAGTGCAACACAAAATGGGGCCAATGTACCAGAGGGAAAAAGCAAGTACGCAGAGCAAGTTTAAATAATTTCACATAAAGACACAATGCAGTCTGGTTACAGAGTTCAATTGGGGAGAAGCAGTCTGTGGCAGCCAACTTCAGCTTTATAGCATATGTATTCATTGATTATATAGCTGCAAACTAAAATTATGATGTACAACCTAGGCATGTTAGTTTTTCCCTGACATATTAAGGGCAATTACTTGCACAGTTATTCGGTGAAAGTCTTGACAGCAGTAATGTTAAGTGATGTTTAATGAGATATGTTATTAAGATATCCACTAATTATGCAACATCAATCTGACTTTGTGATGCTCAATCTAAGTAAAATATTTTTCCTTATACCATGAAATAAAACAGTTCAACACTTTGTCCTCAGAACTTGCTGGTCAATGCTGACAAGTCTGCTCATTGCATTTATTGTCATACTTACAGTAAGTGCCACCAAGTTCAGGATTAATAGTACTCCTGCAGAAGTCCTAATCTTGCTGGCTGAGGTCCATTGGTGATGTGCACAGAAACACTGAATAAAAGACCATTTGGCCTATCAAATACTGTACATTCTTTCTCTCTGCCAGCTAGTTTAAATCCCCCATCCTCTTCTGTTAATTTTGCTTTTTCTTTCTCTTACAAATACTTACCCTGAGATCTTTTGAACACCATGACTGAATCAGTTTCATATTCACCCTGGCATTCCAGACTTCGCGTGCTCACCAGTAGTGAGCTGCTGAGCTGAAACAGAGAGCAATATATTGATCCATATGAACAGCATGCAACAATAATAAACCAATTCCAATTCTAAATACAGATGATTTGCTTCCTTTTGCTTTGGGCTTTTAGTCAATCACCTTTATTTTACACTCCCTGATTTTTGGCCTTCCACCAATAGGAAGTTTCCCTTTAAGACCTAAAAGGAAAGACTATTACCCCGTTGAAGCTTTGGACACTACTTCACTTTTTAAATATATAGTATTTCTGTTTTCGCACATTTTTTAAATCTATTCAATATACATAATTGATTTACTTGTTTATTATTATGTTTTATTTTATTTATTATTTTTTTCTCTCTCTGCTAGATTATGTATTGCTTTGAACTGCTGCTGCTAAGTTAACAAATTTCATATCACATGCCGGTGATAATAAACCTGATTCTGATTCTGATTCTATTCACTATTTTAATAACTGCCATCAGATTAATTTGCAAACTCCTGTGTTTGAAGGAGAACAACTCCTCCTTCTCCTGACCGCAACTCTTCGGCATCCTTGCTAAATCCTTCCTAAGCGTGGCTCTCAGAAATGGGCACACTAATAGTTGTCCTTCAATAAAGGTTCATCATGATCTCTTTGCTCATGCATTTTATACCATTATTTATACATCCCCAGATCCTAAATGTTTTAACCACTTTCCTAACTACTCCTACTATTTTCAATAATTTGTGAACATATAGCCACAAATGTCTCTTCCTCTGTCTCCATTAGAATTGTGACCCCTAGTTTATACTGTTTCTACTCATTCCTTATACCAAAGTGTAGAATTCCTCATTTTCTTATGTAAAGATCAATTTACCACATATTCTCCCTTCACGCTATTCTGAATATATCCTATTGGAGTCTTAATACTATTATCCTCAGAACTCACAATAAGAAAATATGTCCTTTGTGTCTGATTTCAAGTCATATATTTATATCCATACATATTAAAAATAGCAGTGTTCCTAGATTCATCTCTGGGAGGCACCATTGTACACTTCCCTCCAGTCGAAGAAACAAACATTCATCACAACTCCAACTTCCTGTCAGTTGGCTAGTTTTCTGTCACTGCTGGCAAAGCCTCTTTAATTCCATGCTCTTCTGTCTTAATGACAAGCCTATAATCTAGCACTTTATCAAATATCTTTTGAAAGTTCTTTCCTACTCTGTTGACAAAATTTCATCCAGTTCTCTTAGTTACAAATTCAAAAATGCTATTAAGTTAGTTAAATATGATTTGGCCTTTAAGTGCCCTTGTTGGTTTTTCCTAATCAATGCACAGATATTGAAATGATTGGTATTTCTATACTGATTGTCATGGATTAAAGTTTCCTCACATCATAGACTAAACTCGCTGCCTAATATTCACTGGTTTATCTATTTTGAAGTATTTATTGTTCTCCACTTTCATGATAAATTTCACAACATTTGTCAGTGATAAAATCCTTTTATTCCTAGAGCTTAGAAGAATAAAAGATGACCTAATTGAAATGTGCTCATTTCGTGGAAGACTCACTGGAGTAAATACAAAAGGATGCTTCCTCCAGTGAAGGAAAGTAGAACTACAATTACTCTCTCAATGTTAAACCAGCACTGGAATGAGAAATATCACCACAGAGTGGTGAATCCTCAGAATTTTATAATAGAGGCCATGGAAATACAGGCAATAATTTTAAAATTGATCAGACAATCAACCTATTCTAAATTAAAAACTAAGAAATAAAGTGGATGAGCTTGAGGCACAGTTGGAAATTGGTAACTATGATGTTGTGGGAATAACAGAGACATGGCTTCAAGTGGACAGGGTCTGGGAAATGAATATTCAAGGTTATACATCCTATCGAAAGGACAGAATGATGGGCAGAGGGGGTGGGGTGGCTCTGTTGGTGAGGAATGATATTCAGTCCCTTGCGAGAGGGGACATAGAATCAGGAGACATAGAGTCAGTGTGGATAGAACTGAGAAATTCTAAGGGTAGAAAGACCCTAATGGGGGTTATCTACAGGCCCCGAAACAGTAGCCTGGATGTAGGGTGTAAGTTGAATCAAGAGTTAAAATTGGCATATCGCAAAGGTAATGCTACAGTTGTTATGGGGGATTTCAACATGCAGGTAGACTGGAGGAATCAGGTTGGTACTGGACCCCAAGAAAGGGAGTTTGTGGAGTCCCTCCGAGATGGATTCTTAGAACAGCTTGTACTGGAGCCTACCAGAGAGAACACAATTCTAGATTTAGTGTTGTGCAATGAACCGGATTTGATCAGGGACCTTGAGGTAAAGGAGCCATTAGGAGTTAGTGACCATAATATGGTAAGTTTTAATCTACAATTTGAGAGAGAGAAGGGAAACTCGGAAGTGTCAGTATTACAATTGAACAAAGGGAACCATGGTGCTATGAGGGAGGAGCTGGCCAACGTTCAATGGAACAATACCCTAGCAGGGATGACAGTGGAACAGCGATGGCAAGTGTTTCTGGGAATAATGCGGAAGGTGCAGGATCAGTTCGTTCCAAAGAGGAAGAAAGATCCTAAGGGGAGTAAGGGGAGGCCGTGGCTGACAAGGGAAGTAATGGACAGTATAAAAATAAAAGAGAAGAAGTATAACATAGCAAAGACAAGTGGGAAGCCGGAGGATTGGGAAACTTTTAAAGAGCAACAGAAGGTAACTAAAAAGGCAATACGCGGAGAAAAAATAAGTTAAGAAGCTAAACTAGCCAAGAATATAAAGGAGGATAGTAAAAGCTTCTTTAGGTATGTGAAAAGGAAAAAAAATAGTTAAGACCAAAACTGGACCCTTGAAGACAGAAACGGGTGAATTTATTATGGGGAACAAGGAAATGGCAGACGAGTTGAACAGGTACTTTGGATCTGTCTTCACTAGGGAAGACACAAATAATCTCCCAGATATAATAGTGGCCAAAGGACCTAGGGTAATGGATGAATTGAAGGAAATTTATATTAGGCAGGAAATGGTGTTGGATAGACTGTTGGTTCTGAAGGCTGATAAGTCCCCGGGACCTGATGGTCTGCATCCTAGGGTACTTAAGGAGGTGGCTTTAGAAATCATGGATGCATTGGTAATCATTTTCCAATGTTCTATAAATTCAGGATCAGTTCCTGTGGATTGGAGGGTGGCTAATGTTGTCCTTCTCTTCAAGGAGGGAGGAAGAGAGAAAACAGGGAATTATAGACCGGTCAGCCTGACGTCAGTGGTGGGAAGGATGCTGGAGTCAATTATAAAAGATGAAATTATGACACATCTGGATAGCAGTAACAGGATCGGTCCAAGTCAGCATGGATTTATGAAGGGGAAATCGTGCTTGACTAATCTTCTGGAATTTTTTGAAAACGTAACTATGAAAATGGACAAGGGAGAGCCAGTGGATGTAGTGTACCTGGACTTTCAGAAAGCCTTTGATAAAGTCTCACATAGGAGATTAGTGGGCAAAATTAGGGCACATGGTATTGGGGGCAGAGTACTGACATGGATTGAAAATTGGCTGGCTGACAGAAAACAAAGAGTAGCGATTAATGGGTCCCTTTCAGAATGGCAGGCAGTGACCAGTGGGGTACTGCAGGGTTCAGTGCTGGGACCGCAGCTGTTTACAATATATATTAATGATTTAGATGAGGGAACTAAAAGTAACATTAGCAAATTTGCTGATAACACAAAGCTGGGTGGCAGTGTGAAATGTGAGGAGGATATTATGAGAATGCAGAGTGACTTGGACAGGCTGGGTGAGTGGGCAGACGCATGGCAGATGCAGTTTAATGTGGATAAATGTGAGGTTATCCACTTTGGTGGTAAGAACAGGAAGGCAGATTATTATCTAAATGGAGTCAATTTACGAAAAGGGGAAGTACAATGGGATCTAGGTGTTCTTGTACATCAATCACTGAAAGAAAGCATGCAAGTACTACAGGCAGTGAAGAAAGCTAATGGCATGCTGGCCTTCATAACAAGGGGAATTGAGTATAAGAGCAAAGAGGTCCTTCTGCAGCTGTACAGGGCCCTGGTGAGACGACACCTGGAGTACTGTGTGCAGTTTTGGTCTCCAAATTTGAGGAAGGACATCCTTGCTATTGAGGGAGTGCAGCGTAGGTTCACAAGGTTAATTCCTGGGATGGAGGGACTGTCATATGTTAAAAGATTGGAGCGACTGGGCTTGTATACTCTGGAATTTAGAAGGCTGAGAGGGGATCTTATTGAAACATATAAGATTATTAAGGGATTGGACACGCTGCAGGCAGGAAGCATGTTCCCACTGATGGGTGAGCCCAGAACCAGAGGCCACAGTTTAAAAATAAGGGGTAGGCCATTTAGAATGGAGTTGAGGAAAAACTTTTTCACCCAGAGAGTGGTGGATATATGGAATGCTCTGCCCCAGAAGGCTGTGGAGGCCAAGTCTCTGGATGCTTTCAAGAAAGAGATGGATAGAGCTCTTAAAGATAGCGGAATCAAAGGTTATGGGGATAAGGCAGGAACTGGATATTGATTGTGAATGATCAGCCATGATCACAGTGAATGGTGGTGCTGGCTCGAAGGGCCAAATGGCCTACTCCTGCACCTATTGTCTATTGTCTAAAATCAGTAGATTTCTGGTTATTTGAGGAATCAAGAGATATGAGGATAGAGAAGGAAAATGTTAAGATAGAAAACTAGCCATTGCTTTGTTGTATGGCAAATTGAATTCATGATGGCTAATGCTCTGTTCCTGTTTTGATATATATTTTTATGTTCTAGGCAAAGACTGATACACCCATCTTCGCATCTTAACCTTGTCCTCAAAATAAATCAAATTTTTGGTCCTCAATAGACCCCACTTTTTTTTTAACTGCTCACCTGCAAGACTCTTTCAAAGCTATATATAATGGAAAGCGTTCTTACTGGCTGCATCACGACCAAGTATGGAAACTTCAATGTGCACAGATGCAAGGGACTACAGAGAGTGGCTGGGTCAGCCAATTCCATCACTGGTACACCTTCCCCACCATCGAGGATACCTAAAATAGACAATGTCTCAGGAAGGTGATGTCTATCATTAAAGACCCGATACAATCCAAACCACATCCTCTTCGGTCTGCTGCCTAATGGCAAGAAGTCCAGGAACATGAAGACCCACTCCTCATGGTTCAACAATAACTTCATCGCCACTGTCATCAGGTTCTTAAACTGACGTGAGAAAAGCTAACTCTATCTCAGGCTGCATTTCCATCAATATGCACTAATGATATGATGTTTATTTTATCATGTAAATTAGTTAAAATTTGTGTAATTTACAGTTTGTGTGCCATGATGGTAACGCAATGTGCTCGCTTTCGCAAAAAGCTAACTTTCATGACAATTTATACCCTGGGTATGTTTTCCCATGACAATTTGAAATTGAACTTGAATCTGTTCACTGTCACAGACCTACAGATGAATTTTGGGTTCCATTTGTTATTTGCTGCCAGTTTTTCTCTCTCTTTACACTTCTTAATTCCTTGCTCATTTCCTCTCTAAACCATAATCACATGCTGGCAAACTGAGATATGCCATGTGCCTCTAGTCATTCAGGAAGCTTCAACTTTGATTGGCTCACCATTTTCCTTTATGAAAATACACTTACGTTGTATCTGAGCCACCTATATTTTAAAGGCTGTTCATTGTTCAATTATAGTTTTGCATTCCATTCTTTGATTTCAATTTGCCTGTCTAGATCTGTTTTTTTTTAATTGACCTTACTGTGACCGCTGATATTTTCCACTGCTATCTGAAATCTTATAATCAACCTTATACACGTTTCTTTTGGTTCACCTCATTTACCAAAACCAGCATTAGCAATGCCTCCTTTACCACACAACAGTTTAACACAGTTTGTTGGCATTGGCCAGCACTCGCAGTGGGAAATCCTGCACCAGATTCAATTTTCTGAGGATCTATGAGCCATTTAGTTGAATAGAAATCATGGGACTGTGGAGAGGAAGTATAAGGGTAAGATAAATTATGTTTTACTAATTGTCTTTGTTTTCTTGCTTCAGTTCTTCAAAATTATTTTAAGTGTTTTAGCTGAGCCTTTAATTTTTTAAAGCTCTTAATTTTGATTGCATCTTTTAAAGTTTTTAAAAGACTCTGAAAGTCAGGAACGTTCAGAAGAAAAACGACTATTTTGACAGGGAGCAAAACTAAGGGTATGATTTTGCTAACAACTGAAGGATTCCAGAGGGATTTAGTTAGTCTGAGTGGGTGGAGTGAGAGACTTTGTTATCATTCAGCCACATCATTCAATTCCATGGTTCAAAGCCTCACTGACACTCAGTTCAAGGTGCATCTCAGGATGCCCTGTATATCCAGAGATGCTAATTTGAGTACAATGGGAAGGGCATGTGTTGAGTGCCAGCAGTAAGCCCCACTTATAAAAATCTAGGCATGAGTAACTGGCTTTTGGAATGCAATTCCTCAGAGTAACTTGCAATTATATTTGATTGACTGATCTAGCATAATATAAATGAGAATATTATTCATTTTTGGAATATCTATCCTTCAAATAAATTTGCACTGACGCTGTGATGCTTGGGAAAGAGACAGTATCGTATCACACAGTATCTGCTCCACTGACAATTCCAATCACTCTGCATGTGGATGGGAGTTGCAACAGTTGTGTTCACCCATCAACTGCCAACTGCTTTCAATCAAAGATCTCCATCAGCTCAAGTGAAGACCATAAGGAAGTCTTTCTAAAAGAGTCTGGGCTGGCCACAGGTATTTTACTTTCATGGGAAATAGGTAACAAACTGGTTCTTTTTATATATTAGCCTGTTACTTACACAGCTCCAATGCATTCCTAACACATTCACTATCTAATTTGCTTTGAGTATTCAGAGGATAAGATTAGAACATTCTTGGATCTGAAAGTAAGTTAACTTGGAAATAGTGTAATCACAAGCATTGTGAAATAACAATAAAATATATTTTAAGGAGTTTAACATTTAAGAAGTTTTAAGAAATAGGAGCAGGAGTAGACCATCAGCTCGTCAAACCTGCTCCACCATTCAATAAGATCATGGCTGATCTGGCCATGGACTCATCTCCAGCTACCTGCCTTTACCCCATAACCCTTAATTCCCCTACTATGCAAAAATCTATCCAAACTTGTCTTAAGTATATTTACTAAGGTGGCCTTCATTGCTTCTTGGGCAGAGAATTCCACAGATTCACCACTCTCTGGGAAAAGCAGTTCCTCCTCATCTCCATCGTAAACCTACTCCCCTGAATCTTGAGGCTAAGTCCCCTAGTTGTAGTCTCACCTACCAGTGAAAACAACTTTCCTACCTCTATTTTATCTACCCCTTTCATAATTTTATGTTTCTATAAGATCTTTCATTCTTCTGAATTCCAGCAAGTACAGTCCCAGGTGACTCAATCTCTCCTCATAGTCTAACCCCCTCATATAACCATATAACCATGTAACAATTGCAGCACGGAAACAGGTCATCTCGGCCCTTCTGGTCCGTTCAACCATATAACAATTACAGCACGGAAACAAGCCATCTCGGCCCTTCTAGTCCATGCCGAACTCTTACTCTCACCTAGTCCCACCGACCTGCACCTAGCCCATAACCCTCCATTCCTTTCCTGTCCATATAGCTGTCCAATTTAACTTTAAACAACAACATCAAACCTGCCTCAACCACTTCTGCTGGAAGTTCGTTCCACACAGCTACCACTCTCTGAGTAAAGAAGTTCCCCCTCATGTTACCCCTAAACTTTTGCCCTTTAACTCTCAACTCATGTCCTCTTGTTTGAATCTCCCCCATTCTCAATGGAAAAAGCCCATCCACGTCAACTCTATCTATCTCTGGAATCAACCTGGTGAACCTCCTCTGCACCACCTCCAAAGCCAGTATATCCTTCCTCAAGTAAGGAGACCAGAACTGCACACAGTACTCCAGATGTGGCCTCACCAGTACCCTGTATAGTTGCAGCATGACCTCCCTGCTCTTAAATTCAATCTCTCTAGCAATGAAGGCCAACATTCCATTTGCTTTCATGATAACCTGCTGCACCTGCAAACCAACCTTTTGGGATTCAATAGTCATTGAAGAGGATCCTTTATTGAGCTCTGTATCAATTGTAAAGACCCTTGGACTTTTTACTCTTCATTCCATATACTAGTTCAAATCTCAGAGAGAATGTTGAGGGCATTTCTCTAAAAGATAGAAAAACAAGTCAAACATTTCCCTCCTGGAATGATAGGTTTTCAACTGGTCATGGCATGCAGTTTGAAATTAATGTATTGCTTAGATCGATCAAATGACACAAAAGAGCTTATCAGTTAGCAATGAATGTTAAAGGTCTCGTATGAAATGATAGAAAAGGTGGGGAAGTACAGGAGATAATACTTGGAGCACCATAAGTTGAGCGAATGGAGGTTGAAGATTACTTTCTGAATATGCTTGGTTCCCAGAGGGGATATTCTCTACAGTTCTGAGGATCATCAGCTTGTCACAGTGGAGAGGCTTTTGTCAGTTCCTGAGATTCTGAGGCTGATGCAGTCCGAACCTCAGCTCCTGGTAGGGTCAGTCACGGTCAAGGAAGAGGTTCAAGGCTATGAACGATTCAAGTAATGAGTGATCGCAGTGGCAGAGCATCACAACAGCTATGATGGCAAGCAAAGGCAATAGGAGTGAAGGGTCCCCAATTGTCTTGCAATGCCATACAACTGGACCCTGACTCTGATTTGTTAAGGACTCTCTCGATGCTGCCCATGCATCAGCCTCCCCACGTTAAACAGTTATGCACAGGCTTCCTCTACTAAGAGACTAACCCCTTGGCAGAAAATCATACTGAATTCGAGTGATCGCACTACCACTATTCTCTACAGTCACCGAGGTGAAATCCAGGCAAGAATTGAGTCATGGTCTTAATAAGTTAAATCGGTTAAAATTACTTGCCTGTTTCCCAAATGTAAAATTCAAAACTGGAAATCAACTCAAAAAGGTTAATAGTCTACAAGAATTATTCAATGAATGCATTTCCAATATGAATGGCAAACTTTGGTCTTTGCATTTGGTTGCTAAAATCAGTACTGCAGTAGGATTCCATTTATCCAGTGACGTCATCATGCATCCTATATCATTTATCACATTGCCAAAATAAAAAGCAGATGTGCAACAGAGCTCCCCTACAACGTTTGAACAATGTAATGCAGCCTTAACCTCGGAAGAGCACCCATTACCACACCAGTGTGATATTTTCCATTTCCATTTCCCCAACTGTCTGTCACTGTGGGCTCTCAAGCTCCAGCTATACTTTCATCATTGTTAGTTCAGGTCAGGGTGCCCTGAACTCAGAATGATCCCCCAAGGTTAGAACTGAAGCCAGAGCCAAGGCAACTCATTCACCAGTAGGTATTAAATGACCTGCCTAATGGGTGCACTGACACTTGACAGTTGAAAATCAGCAGGAGATGCACATCAGCCACTTATACTGACCTGATGGCAATCTGGTCTGCAACACTTCAAAAATCCAGTTGCCTAGAATAATCCCTTGCTGTTTATATTTGGTCAGTTGTAAATTGAAAACAAATATGAGTTTGCAGACTCTCTGTGAACCAGAGACAGACTGCTGAAACAATAATTTTCAGTGCTAAGCTTCAATCAAAGTAGGTTATTTTTTTAAAAAATTACTGCAATAATGTGAGAACCCAGAAGACAATGAATGTGACAATCGTATTGGTCAATCAAATATAATGTTTAATTACTTTGGCTCAACTTTCTCAGAGGAAAAGTACATCCTTGTCACCTGCACACCATCATTTTTCTGTTTCCTGTTGTACATTTGCACACTTTCTCAAGAGAAGTGAAGCAACAAAAGGGAATTTTGCTCTTTCATAACCTTCAGTGACTGTCTTTGCATATGGAAAATGGATTAATTTACTCAGCGGATAACAACTTCTATTTTCACAGATTGTCAGCTTTGTTCTTATTGATCCAATTGGTTTTCTAATTGATGCTAGTTTACGGTCAGGAAGGAATCACAGAATTCTGGTAATCTGATGAAATGCTTCTAAAGGCCAAAGCAAGGTCAGAAATACTACCAGTCGCTTACCACAATGATCTGTGGTTGCTGCATGGGTATGGATTAGAGAATTAATGGTTTTCCGAATCCTACAATCCATTTTTTTAGCGCTGACCCCTAAAATCATTGGCTGAAGACACATGAAAAGATCTATTGAAGTAAATATTATAATGGTATTGTTATAAAAGGACTTTGAACAACGCATATAGAATTTTGATTTGGAAGATTGTTTTAGACAATCTCAGATTTTACAACTCCTCTTTAGGTTTAAACACAGTTTTAAAAGTCTCTGCTTCTAACATGAAGCTTCACTGGGTGATGGTTAAATAGATTTAGAACCCAAAATGTACTGAGTTTGACCCTAACTACATAAATTCATGAGCTAGATTTTCAAAACTCTAGAACCTTAAATAAAAAAGCACCAAAACTCAACTTTCCTACAGATAAATATATGACCATCAGTGCTTGGATCTCAAAACTGGTCTTTTCTGTCATGCTAAATGTTTAAAATTACTTTTTCCCCTCCCAGTGTGAGGCTCATTCCTTGATTAATTATCATGCTGGAACTAGTTCTTATAATTTGAAAGAGTCCACTGTTCTCCATTCCTATATGACACATTTCAAATTAGTTTGCAATTTATTTCGGTTGCTATATTGGGTTGGGTCCAGCACGTCACACGTCCTCAGCTGCAGCTCCAGAGAGAAGAAACCAAACAGAAATGGAATCACTTTGGGCTTTCCAGTGCTGATGACTGGGTTTGAAAGATCGAGGGGAAGTGCAGTTTCTGAGCGTATATTCAACCTAAGCTCCAGATTTAGTAACTAAGACAAATAATCCAGGATGTGTCAGTAGAGAACTGCAATCATAATTTCCATTTCACTAGTGGATGATAACATTGTTATGCCATCTCATGGATATAGTCTGGCAGGCAACATCTACCATAGAGACAGCACTTTCTGTGAAGGTCAATACTGTGTTCAGCTTTTGCACTATCAACTCCATCCAAACCTCCAGCAGCATTAGATGCCAAATCACTGTCAACAGGTGCATTAGGCAAATGAAGAGCCCTTGATTGACAATACATTCATCATTTCCCTGTGGAATGGATGCATCGGCTTGGCACAGTACAAGACATTTCCGGAGTTCCCAACAATGCAGGACATCATAAATAGCAACTGTCTGACAATCTGGTCAGCAGATTCCTCTTTTTCTCTGCCACTTCTATTTCCTCCGCCCCTCTCCAAACTGTCCCTACCAATACTATGTCCTGAATCATACCAAATGTGTAATCTGAAGTGTCCGTGGCTTTTCTGGTACAGTACTAACATCCCTGTTTCTATCTGAATGCAGACATACACTTCCCCCCACCCCCCACCCCTCTATTATTTCTGTCAGTATGTACATTGCCTCAAACTTGCTCATCTGTGGCTAAATCATGAAAACCATCTTCATCAGCTTTCTTTACTACTTGGCCTTATCAGTAACTCTAATTGTCATGAGATTGTTTGTAAAATTGGCATCATGTTCTATCCTGAGCCCACTGCCTTTTTATTGCAAACATTGGCTAACAGCACCCTCATGATATATCTCCCAGTCCATCCATACCTTAACCTATCATTCACTGAAACATTTCTTATCTCCATGTTCAACTGTTTCAATACTCTCCAGGCCAGTCTTTAATCATCCACCATTAAAATCTTCACTATCTGGCACCAACAATCATTCCATGGTCAAAGTTACTTAGGCCTCATTTCTTCCCCATCCTAATGTTTGGTCTGAGCATCAACTGAATCTCTTGGCCATGTCTGCATGCTTTTACGCATTGAGTTACTGCCATGTGATTATCTGATTAGATATTTGCATTTACGAGCAGGTGTACCTCATACAGTGGCCACCGGGTGTACTTGGAAGTAAAGTTGATGCGACCTGACCAGTAATATATCAATAGTGGTGTACCTGTATGCCTGGAGTCCTTATTCTTCTTGCTGGCAGACGCCATAGTTTGAAGGCCATATGAAGTTGGAGCAGGACGAGGCCATTCAGCCTGGTCAATATTCACCAACTTCATGGCTAATCTTGTCCTCTTCAAGAACATGCTTCTGTCCTTTCAAGTGCTCTGCCCTCAATGGTTCTCCAACAAAGATTTCCAAAGACATCCAGGCCTCTGAAAGAAGAAATTCTCCATCATCACAATGTTAAGTAAGCTCCCTTATTGGGAAAACATGCCCTCTGGTTTAGGACTGTCCTGTGAGAGGAAAATCCACTCAGCACTTACCTTATGTGGTTCTCTGACAATCTTATATCTTTCAATATGAAAACATCTCATTATCCTGAATTTCAATGAGTAAAATCCCTACCTGAGATGGCACAGGTGACCAATGGTGACACTTTGCAAGCAGCTCATAAAACTACTAGATACTCTACTAGGTACATTTCTTCTGAACTACGATCACTACAATCTGCAGTCTGTAATTTCCTTTTAAGAAACGTACTTGTGAATTGTCTAAATGAACTAGTGATTTTATGATTTTCCTTGAAGAGTTCAGTGAACTTGATTCTCAAGAACGAAATATGGCCATCTCCAGGGTGACCATCGCTGGGGCCGATGCTGTGCCAAGGCCCAGGAGTGGACATCAAACCCGTGCTGAGCTCCATTACTCAATGGGTAAAATACCTGCCCGAGATGGCACTGGCAACATACGGCGACATTTTGTGAGCAGTTCACAATACTAGATACTCCATTCGATATACTTCTGAACTACGATCATTGCCAAGTGCAACCATAGAAACACAGAAAATCCACGGCACATTACAGGCCCTTCTCTATCGCATAGCCCTCTGTTTTTCTAAGCTCCATAAGACTCTTTTCTAAGTCCCTTTAAGAAATTTACTTTTAGACTGCCGAAAAGAGCTAACAATTTTATGATCTACTGAAGGATTCACTGAACTTGACTTTTGAGAATACAGGTACAGCCATCGCTTGGGCGACCACCAGTGGGGTCGGACACTGCATCAAGGCCTGAGAGCAGAAAACAAACGCGTGCTCAGCTCCATTACTCCATGCTGATTAAAGTGATGAGCTAGGTTAATGCAGAGGCCCGAGAGCGGAAAACAGAGCAGTGTTCAGCGATGTCTGTTTGCATTTGACCGTCTCTCTCTCTCGTCTCACTAGAGGAGGTGGATGGACAGTGAGGGAGGAGGTGGATGGACAGTGATGGAGGAGGTGGATGGACAGTGAGGGAGGAGGTAGATGGGCACTGATGGAGGAGGTGGATGGACAGTGAGGGAGGAGGTGAATGGGCAGTGAGGGAGGAGGTGGATGGACAGTGATGGAGGAGGTGAATGGGCAGTGAGGGAGGAGGTGGATGGACAGTGAGGGAGGAGGTGGATGGGCAGTGATGGAGGAGGTGGATGGACAGTGAGGGAGGAGCTGGATGGACAGTGAGGGAGGAGGTGGATGGACAGTGATGGAGGAGGTGGATGGACAGTGAGGGAGGAGGTGGATGGACAGTGAGGGAGGAGGTGGATGGGCAGTGATGGAGGAGGTGGATGGACAGTGATGGAGGAGGTGGATGGGCAGTGATGGAGGAGGTGGATGGACAGTGAGGGAGGAGGTGGATGGACAGTGAGGGAGGAGGTGGATGGGCAGTGATGGAGGAGGTGGATGGACAGTGAGGGAGGAGGTGGATGGGCAGTGATGGAGGAGGTGGATGGACAGTGAGGGAGGAGGTGGATGGACAGTGATGGAGGAGGTGAATGGGCAGGTGAGGGAGGAGGTGAATGGGCAGTGATGGAGGAGGTGGATGGGCAGTGATGGAGGAGGTGGATGGGCAGTGAGGGAGGAGGTGGATGGACAGTGAGGGAGGAGGTGGAGGGACAGTGAGGGAGGAGGTGGATGGGCAGTGATGGAGGAGGTGGATGGGCAGTGATAGAGGAGGTGGATGGGCAGTGAGGGAGGAGGTGGATGGACAGTGATGGAGGAGGTGGATGGGAAGTGATGGAGGAGGTGGATGGACAGTGAGGGAGGAGGTGGATGGACAGTGAGGGAGGAGGTGGATGGACAGTGAGAGAGGAGGTGAATGGGCAGTGATGGAGGAGGTGGATGGACAGTGATGGAGGAGGTGGATGGGCAGTGATGGAGGAGGTGGATGGGCAGTGAGGGAGGAGGTGGATGGGCAGTGAGGGAGGAGGTGGATGGACAGTGATGGAGGAGGTGGATGGGCAGTGATGGAGGAGGTGGATGGGCAGTGATGGAGGAGGTGGATGGACAGTGAGGGAGGAGGTGGATGGACAGTGATGGAGGAGATGAATGGGCAGTGAGGGAGGAGGTGGACGGACAGTGATGGAGGAGGTGGATGGGCAGTGAGGGAGGAGGTGGATGGACAGTGATGGAGGAGATGAATGGGCAGTGAGGGAGGAGGTGGAGGGACAGTGAGGGAGGAGGTGGGTGGACAGTGAGGGAGGAGGTGGATGGACAGTGATGGAGGAGGTGAATGGGCAGTGAGGGAGGAGGTGGATGGACAGTGATGGAGGAGATGAATGGCCAGTGAGGGAGGAGGTGGAGGGACAGTGAGGGAGGAGGTGGATGGACAGTGATGGAGGAGGTGGATGGACAGTGATGAAGGAGGTGAATGGACAGTGAGGGAGGAGGTGGATGGGCAGGTGAGGGAGGAGGTGGATGGACAGTGATGGAGGAGGTGGATGGACAGTGATGGAGGAGGTGAATGGGCAGTGATGGAGGAGGTGGATGGACAGTGAGGGAGGAGGTGGATGGACAGTGATGGAGGAGATGAATGGGCAGTGAGGGAGGAGGTGGAGGGACAGTGAGGGAGGAGGTGAATGGACAGTGAGGGAGGAGGTGGATGGGCAGGTGAGGGAGGAGGTGGATGGACAGTGAGGGAGGAGGTGGATGGGCAGTGATGGAGGAGGTGGATGGGCAGTGATGGAGGAGGTGAATGGGCAGGTGCAGCACTTTGACCGCTTGCAGGGATAAGTGCTGGTATGGAGGTTAGTGGAGAGGGACAAATGGACAAGGGAATCTCAGAGGGAGCAATCCCCGCAGACAGCGGAGAGAGTGGGAGAGGTGGAAACACGTTTGGTTGTAGGATCCGTTTGCTGATGACAGAAGTTATGGAGAATAATGTGTTAGATGCAGAGGCTGACAAGGTGGTAGGTGAGGACAAGAGGAACTTTATCACTCTTAAAGCGGCAGGAAGATGGGGTGAAAGCAAATGCTCGGGAAATGGAGGAGATGTGGGTGATGGCAGCATCAATGGTGGAGGATGGAAAATCCTGATCTTTGAAGAAGGAGGGCACCTCTGGTGTCCTGCAAAGAAAAGCTGCATCCTGGGAAGAGCATTTTTATGAGAAACAGGATGGCAAGAGATATGGTCAAGGTAACCATGGAAATCAGCAGGTTTATAAAAGATGCTGGTCGACAGTTTGTCTCCAGAGGTGGAGCCAGAGAGATCAAAAAATGGGAGGGAAGTGTCAAAAGTGGACCGGGGCAGGGTGGAAATTAGATGCAAAGTTGATGAAATTTACAAGTTCATCATGATTGCATGAAGAAGCACCAATGCAGTCATCAATGCAGCGGAGGAAGATTTGGGGGCATTACTAGGGAAGGCTCGGAACATGGTCTGTACCTCTATGTACTATTTGTTTACTTTTTCAAGATTCGAGCCTGTTAAATGTCATTTTCAGTACACAAGTGTAAAGGAGAACAAAATAATTATTACTCCAAATCCGTTGCAGCCCAAAAAATCCATAATAAGATAAGGAACTTGATAATAGTAATAATTAAAAAACACAATATGCATAAGATAGCTTATATACATTACTGTATGTTACTCTAAGTTACTCTAGGCACAGGAGTGTCCATACATAAGGTGACTCTGACAGGAAATCACAATGTAATGGTGGTTGGTGTGTGGAGGAGAGGGTTAGTGGTTGGAGGTGTTGATCAGCCTTATTGCTTGGGGAAAGTAACTGTTTTTGAGTCTGGTGGTCTTGGCATGAATGCTGCATAACCTCTTCCCTGATGCAAATGGGACAGATAGTCCATGACCAGAGCAGGTGAGTTCCTTCCTGATGTTACTGGCTCCTTTTCCAGCACCTTACTGTATATACATCCTTAGTGGCCAGTAGGCTAGTGCCAGTGATATGTTGGGCAGTTTTGACTACCCATTGTAGAGCCTGACTGTCTGCTGCAGAGCACACTTTACCATTTTATACCATATTGTGATGCAGCTTGATAGATGCTCTCTCTGTTGTGCATCTACAGAATGACAGAGTATAGGTATGCATAGTCCACCTCTATTCAGCCTTCTCAGAAAGTAGAGGCATTGCTGAGATTTCTTGATTGTGTATGATGTGTTCTGGGACCATGAGAAGTTGTGGGAGATGTGTGCTGCCAGGAGTTTGGAACTTCTCGCAGTTTCCACTGCTGTGCCACCAATGTAAAGAGAAGCGTGAATGATTCAATTTCTTCTGAAGTCGATAACCATCTCATTTGTCTTGCTGACAATGAGGAAGAGATATTTGCATGGCACCAGGCCTCAAGCTCCCTGTAGGCCGTCTCATCATTGTTGATGATGAGCCCCACCACAGTTGTGTCATCACCAAACTTGGCAATGTGATTATTTGGGTGTTTGGCCTTGTAGTCATGTGTGATTTTTTTTAGAAACATAGAAAATAGGTGCAGGAGTAGGCCATTCGGCCCTTCGAGCCTGCACCTCCATTTATTATGATCATGGCTGATCATCCAACTCAGAACCCCACCCCAGCCTTCCCTCCATAGCCCCTGATCCCCATAGCCACAAGGGCCATATCTAACTCCCTCTTAAATATAGCCAATGAACTGGCCTCAACTGTTTCCTGTGGCAGAGAATTCCACAGATTCACCACTCTCTGTGTGAAGAAGTTTTTCCTAATCTCAGTCCTAAAAGGCTTCCCCTTTATCCTCAAACTGTGACCCCTTGTTCTGGACTTCCCCAACATCGGGAACAATCTTCCTGCATCTAACCTGTCCAATCCCTTTAGGATTTTATATGTTTCAATCAGATCCCCCCTCAATCTTCTAAATTCCAACGAGTACAAGCCCAGTTCATCCAGTCTTTCTTCATATGAAAGTCCTGCCATCCCAGGAATCAATCTGGTGAACCTTCTTTGTACTCCCTCTATGGCAAGGATGTCTTTTCTCAGATTAGGGGACCAAAACTGCACACAATACTCCAGGTGTGGTCTCACCAAGGCCTTGTACAACTGCAGTAGTACCTCCCTGCTCCTATACTCAAATCCTCTCGCTATAAATGCCAGCATACCATTCGCCTTTTTCACCGCCTGCTGTACCTGCATGCTCACTTTCAATGACTGGTGTATAATGACACCCAGGTCTCGTTGCACCTCCCCTTTTCCTAATCGGCCACCATTCAGATAATAATCTGTTTTCCTATTTTTGCCACCAAAGTGGATAACTTCACATTTATCCACATTAAATTGCATCTGCCATGAATTTGCCCACTCACCCAACCTATCCAAATCACTCTGCATCCTCTTAGCATCCTCCTCACAGCTAACACTGCCACCCAGCTTCGTGTCATCCGCAAACTTGAAGATGCTGCATTTAATTCCCTCATCCAAGTCATTAATATATATTGTAAACAACTGGGGTCCCAGCACTGAGCCTTGCACTGAGCCCCACTAGTCACCGCCTGCCATTCTGAAAAGGTCCCGTTTATTCCCACTCTTTGCTTCCTGTCTGCTAACCAATTCTCCATCCACATCAATACCTTACCCCCAATACCGTGTGTTTTAAGTTTGCACACTAATCTCCTGTGTGGGACCTTGTCAAAAGCCTTTTGAAAATCCAGATATACCACATCCACTGGTTCTCCCCTATCCACTCTACTGGTTACATCCTCAAAAAATTCTATGAGATTCGTCAGACATGATTTTCCTTTCACAAATCCATGCTGACTTTGTCCGATGATTTCACCGCTTTCCAAATGTGCTGTTATCACATCTTTGATAACTGACTCCAGCAGTTTCCCCACCACCAACGTTAGGCTAACCGGTCTATAATTCCCCGGTTTCTCTCTCCCTCCTTTTTTAAAAAGTGGGGTTACATTAGCCACCCTCCAATCCTCAGGAACTAGTCCAGAATCTAACGAGTTTTGAAAAATTATCACTAATGCATCCACTATTTCTTGGGCTACTTCCTTAAGCACTCTAGGATGCAGACCATCTGGCCCTGGGGATTTATCTGCCTTCAATCCCTTCAATTTACCTAACACCACTTCCCTACTAACAAGTATTTCACTCAGTTCCTCCATCTCACTGGACCCTCTGTCCCCTACTATTTCTGGAAGATTATTTATGTCCTCCTTAGTGAAGATAGAACCAAAGTAATTATTCAATTGGTCTGCCATGTCCTTGCTCCCCATAATCAATTCACCTGTTTCTGTCTGTAGGGGACCTACATTTGTCTTTACCAGTCTTTTCCTTTTTACATGTCTATAAAAGCTTTTACAGTCAGTTTTTATGTTCCCTGCCAGTTTTCTCTCATAATCTTTTTTCCCCTTCCTAATTAAGCCCTTTGTCCTCCTCTGCTGAACTCTGAATTTCTCCCAGTCCTCAGGTGAGCCACTTTCTCTGGCTAATTTGTATGCTTCTTCTTTGGAATTGATACTATCCCTAATTTCCCTTGTCAGCCACGGGTGCACTACCTTCCTTGATTTATATTCTTTTGCCAAACTGGGATGAACAATTGTTGTAGTTCATCCATGCAACCTTTAAATGCTTGCCATTGCATATCCACCGTCAATCCTTTAAGTGTCATTTGCCAGTCTATCTTAGCTAATTCACGTCTCATACCTTCAAAGTTACCCCTCTTTAAGTTCAGAACCTTTGTTTCTGAATTAACTATGTCACTCTCCATCTTAATGAAGAATTCCACCATATTATGGTCACTCTTACCCAAGATTTACTATTTGCAAGATTTGGCATCTTTTGCACATTATGTCAGTTTTTGATTGTGTGGTTTCTCGTGGATTCTATCATATTTCTTTGTGTTGTGGGTGTCTGCAAGAAGATGAATCACGAGGTTGTATATGGTGTACTGTACATGTCAGGAGGAGGACAAGACCTTTGAGAATTGGAACTGGCATGGGAGAAGTTTGACTTTCCACTCTCTCCAGGTCCTGATAGATCTGGGTTCCAAAGTCACCTCCTCCAAAAGTGGGTTGACACCCTGTACGCTTAGAGGATTCTGGATGACAGATGGAGACAATTTAATCTATTGTGCCTGAGCTGACACATGCAGAGAACACTCCAGTGAGCCCCAGTTCACCTGCTCCTACCTTATCGCCACGATTCCCTTCCAATGCATGCTCTTTGTATCTATACCATTTTGTTGTGCAGGCAGAAGTTTAACCTAATGATATTCTTTCAAGGAGGACATTTAAATTGGCAGGCATGAGCCTAATCACTTGGACTTCTCAGATTTCATTTCAATCCCATGGTGAGCCTCACTACGATTCTATTTTGAAATCGCCGCCACAAGTCTCTGATGGTGTGCAACAAGTGACAGGGATAAGAGCAGAAATGATGGACAATGCGGAGCCACCTGAAGAGGTTGACAGCTGCAAGCAGTGGATTTTGTATATGATGAACAGTGAACACAGTTCTCCTGGTACGTCACATTACATACATATGGATGATTTAGTTCCTGGTGTTACACAAGCCGAAGGGGGTTGGGGATCCATTGAAGCCCAGGTTTGCCTTCAGTACTGTCGTGTACCCCTGGAGTCCTGACTTATCTACCGCACCCCCTTCAGCAAATAAATCATGAGGAGAATCCATTAATCCAGCACCACTGTTGAAACAGATTTATCCTGGAAAGAAGAAAGTTCCAGGGAAAACCCCCAAATGAATTTAAACTATTTTTAAATTAAAGAACAAAAAGTCAAAACTTGACAGAAAAAAACAATAGAATGTTAAGTTTTCCGTCCATGTGTAACCACACAATGAAACATAAGAATCTGCCTTTGAGAACCTAGTTTTAGCCCTTCTTGTCTAAGCCATCACAGAAAATGACAAAATAGATGGGACATAAATCAGGGTGCTTAAGACACACATCTAGAGTTACCCTGTGTTTGGTAGAATGGTGACAGGCCAGGATTTCTGCCTCCCATAACTATTGTGGCCTCTACAAATTTTCTTCTGTCAGGATTAATAAAACATGCAATGTGAGCTCCTGGCAGGATTACAATCACCAAGAGAGAGCCTACCACACAGCATCAGACAACGGCAGTCGCAATATATAAAAAGATGCACAAAAAGGCTGAGGGTAGGCATTAGTGGAGGCTGCAGCTTCGGAAATCATTTACATAAAAGTCAAAAACCTGCCAAAATCTGAAAGGAAAGCAGAAAGTGCTGGAAACACTCAGCAGGTCTGGCAGCATCTGCTATGAGAAACAGGGTTGACATTTCAGTTCTGAGGCCCATTTTCAGAAAAAGCATGATGTGTTTCTAACTCTCAGTTAACTCATTTGCTCTCATCCTATCAGATTCTGATCTCACCTTATCAAACCATTCCTCCCTTCGGTGCCTTAGGAAGGCTGCATTCATTGTTTAGGGTGCCACCACCCAGGGCATGCCCTCTTCACACTGATACCATCAGGAAGGAGGTACAGAAACATGAAGGCACACACTCTGTGATTCAGGGACAGCTTCTTCCCCTCTGCCATCCAATTTTCTAAGTGGATGTTGAACTTATTGAGCTTATATATATATGTGTGTGTGTGTGTGTATAAATATGTATATATATATTGAATGTAACTGTTTATTTCTATCATGTTCTTCATTGTACTGCAGCCATAAAGTTAACAAATTTCATAACAAATGCCAGTCAAATTAAATCTGATTCTGATCCAATTCTCTGCCTTCTCTGCTGCTGAAATCAGACTTATTTGCTTTCATTCCCAGCACTGACAGACCTGAAATGTTAATTATTTTTTTGTTCCACAAATGTGGCCTGACCTGAGGAGTTTTTTCAACACTTTGTCTTTACATTCATTTCAAGTCCATCCAAATATTCTTTGATCCCTCACTTTGTAAAACACATTTTATTTTTCTATTTTTTCCAAAGTAGATGATTTCACATTTTCCACATTATATTCCATCTGCTTTGCCAGGCCCATACACTTTGCTTCCTCAAGCTTCTTCTCACAAAGCCACCCAACTTTGCTTCAATAAGAAATGCAGTTCTGCAGATTTCTTTCCAGCATTGAGAACTACCTCTTGTGAACAGCCATCTACCCATTAAAAGATTAGACACTGCTACGCTGGGAATTCTCATTTGTCTAATTCTTAAGAAAGGTTAATTATTACCCACACGTAGAACTATTTGCACCTCTTGTAACTAAGCAATAAATTTCTCTGCACTAACTTTAGCACTGCCTGTTATGTTAACTGTGTTCAAAAACACAATGTATATTCTCCACTCTATTGCTGAAATGTTACATATCATTACTTTTATGAGAACAAAATTGACATGCTGTTTTATGGTCACTTTCCCTCATCATTGAAATTCCTCAGTGAACCACAAACATGTAAACGCTAGTCATTTCTGAAAATTTCATTTCTGCAAATTCATGGGAGCTTGAGAGCAGCTATTTAATACCCCAAGTTTATTTTTTGCAACATTCATGGAGAACTAATTCCAGATACACTCATTTCCCCTTATTGTAAGAATATGGAAAAACCACCAGGTTAGGGAACAGTTACTATCCCACAGCCATCAGGCTCCAGAACTAGCGTGGATAACTTCACTCACCTCAACGCTGAACTGATCCCACAACCTACAGACTCACTTACAATGACTCAGCATCCAATATTCTCAGTACTTTTTAAATTTGCACAACTAGTCATCTTTTGCACATTGGCTGTTTGTCTTTGTTTATGTAAAGTTTTCATAAATTCTATTGTATGTTTTTATTTTCCTGTAAATGCCTGCAAGAAAACAAATCTCAAGGTGACATATAGATACTTGGATAATACATTTATTTTGTCTATTGACTTTAACCAGATTAGTTTAAAAAATCCAAAAATCTTCAAATTGGCATTCATGACTTCATCCTAAGCACTATAATTTTATTCTCTTCTGTATCCTGGAATAAAAGAGAGGATCCTAGTAATGTTTGAGAGCTATTGGGAGCTGCATTCAAATATTCCATGATTATAATCAAAGGCAGAATCAGGTTTATTATCACTGAAATACGTCATGAAATTTGTTGTTTTGCAGCAGCAGTGCAAGGTATAAAAATGACAAAAAATAAATAGTGCAAAGGACAAGTAACAAGGTAGTGTTCATGGGTGCTTGAAAAGTTCATAGATCAGATGGCAGAGGGGAAGAAGTTGTTCTTAGAACGTTGAGAGTGGGTCTTTAGGCTCCTGCACCTCCTCCCCTGTGACAGTAACACGAAGAGGGCATGCCCGAATGGGGAGGGTTTTCAATGATAGATGCCACATTTTTGAAGATGTCCTCAGTGATGGGGAAAGTTGTGACTGTGATGCAAGTTGGTTGAGTGTACAACCCTCTGCGGTCTCTTTCAATCCCGTGCACCGGAGGCTCTCTCCCAGCCGGTGATGCAAACAGTCTTTGGTGACATACAGAATCACCTCAAAATCCTAATGAAGACAGCAGTGCTGGCATACCTTCTTTGTGATCGCATCAATGTGTTGGGCCCAGGATAGATCCTCTAAAATGTTGATGCCGATTAACATAAAGCAGCTCCCTTTCTCCCATTAACCCCTCAATGAGTACTGGAGAGGGTTCTTCTGACTTCCACTTCCTGAAGTCCATAATTACTTCCTTGGTCTTGCTGATATTGAGTGTGAGATTACTGTTATGGAATTACTCAATAGCACAGGTTTAGAAGCTTGCTGATTAGAAGAGATAGTGGTGTAATTAGTAAAGACCAGAATGATGTTTATTCTGCTGTTGTCTAAAGTACTCCAAGGCTGAGCAGAGAGCCAGTGAGATTGTGACTGCTGTAGACCTGTTGCAGTGGTAGGCAAATTGCATTGGGTCCAGGTCCTTGCTCAGGCAGGAATTAGTTCCAGCCATGACCAACCTCTCAAAGCACTTCATCACAGTCGATGGGAATGCTACCAGGCACTAGTCATTGAGACAGCTCACCTTGCATTTCTTGATGATTGCTGCCCTTTTGGTGACATACAGATTCTCCTCAAAATCCTAACGAAGACAGCAGTGCTAAGAGGTTGAAGATGTCCTTGAACTCTGCAGCCAGTTGGTCATCACGGATTATCTGTATCCTACCAGGTACATCTTCAGGGCCTGATGCTATGCAAGAGTTAGCCCCCTTGAAGGAAGTTTCATTGTTCACCTCCAAGGCATAGACCACAGCTCACCGGGTAGCATTCAACATAAGGAAGCTCTGAAGATTGTCCACACATTGCTTGAAACATTACAGTTGATAAAGAGGTCTGGGTTCTAAATGGGAACCCTTATGGGCGTGGGAGTGCGGTCAATGATTGCCTGTGGTTATACAAAGCCAGCAGTGTTGACAAATCCCTGACACTTTTACAAATCTCCAAACAAAGAAGAAAGCATTCCATCCTGAGTAGTGAGCATGGGTGATCTCCCTGCCACTGCAGTGAGCAGCAGGTGGAACATGGAGAAGAGATCTGCCACAGTGACCTGGACTAATCCAGTTGCCAAAGCCTTCAGCCAATGTGGCTCTGACCTCCATGACGAGAGCAGATGAGTGTGGCTGATGGGCTTCCTGTAAGATAAGTGGTCATTGTCACAAGATAAAGCTTTTGTTTCCATGCCATACAGACAGATCATTTCATACATAAATGCATTAAAGTGATGCAAAGGCAAGAAAGAAAACAGGTGCAGAGTATAGCATTAAAGTTATAGAGAAAGTGCAGTACTGATAGATAAATAAAGGACAAAAGCCATGGTGAGATAGAATGAGAGATCAGGAGTTCAACATGACCCTAGAAGAAGTCCATACCTCTGTGAAACTAGGCCTTGAAAGCCTGAAGCTGCAGGTGAATTGATTGTTAGAGAGATCAAGGTAACGTAGGTGTAGTGTATTTAATATTTCTGTAATATTTGAGTGATATTGTAAATATATTGTTTGATTAATCATTGTTTGTTTACATAATTCATTGTGTGTTATACGCCAGAAGTACGTGAATGGAATACATCATTATACCACCACATTATACGAAAGTGCCTCACAAAAGAAGAAACTAACTGCACAAGTATCCCCTGGGTTCCCCTGTTTTTCTTTTAATTAGTTTCTGAAGTTACAAAACCTAAAAGTAGTGATGTGGAAGTTTTAAAATGAGCTACAGGTGACTACCTACCTGTTCAACTGCAGCACGATTTTTCTTCAAAAGGAGAGACAGATAGTCGAATCAAAAAAAAAGCAGAAAACAAACAGAATTCATGGGTTGGTAAACAATGAGTACAGGGTGATAATAATAAATACGTAAAAAATCGGAAATGGCTGGTTACATCGAAAAGGTAGACACATTTGATTCCACAACAGATAACAGAATGATGGATACTGAAGGAATTCAGCAGTATTTTGAAGCAAATGAAACAGCCAATGAAAAGTGCGTGCTTGTGTTACTGAGTGTAATAGGTGGGAAAGTATACCATTTGCTTAGAAGTTTAACTGCTCCAACCAAAGCAGCCAAAATTAGCTTTGCTGATATCGTGAACGTAATTCAAGAACATTTGGAACTGAAATCATTGTTGATTGCAGAACATTTTAAGTTTCATAAGTGGAATCAAAAGAATGGGGAGTGATGTCAGTTCAGTGATAGGCTTAATGATGCACTGAGAGATCTTTCAGTTTGTGGAATCTTACAAGAAAGCATTCAACAAGGGCTCCTAACTGAAGCACAACTCGCATTTAAAAGTGTAGTGTAAAGCAGTGTACCAATGAAAACCGCAGCCAGAGATACAAGGGAGTTGCAGTCAAGAATGAAAGTAACCATGAACAAAACTTTAACTCCTCAACAGAAACCTGTGTGGCCAAACAAATTGTGTTACCCTTGCAGCACATACACTGGAACAATGCAAGGTTAAAGATGAAACTTGCAGAAAATGCAACCGAGTAGGACACATAAAAAGAGTACATCAGGAAAACAAAAATAAATGGACTGCACAGGGAAGAGAAAAGCTAAAATGTCAAGTTGTCATTTCGAAGCAAGCACTAATCTGCATTGTGCTGATGAAAAATCTGATAATGATGAGAATTGCACAGGACTGAGTAGCCTTAAGATTTACATGTGAAAACTAACAGGAGACAAGCAAAATGGCTTATGCCAAAGGTGAATGGCAAATTAATTAAAATGGAATTGGACACTGGCTGAGCTGTTCAGTCGTTCCACAAAATGAGTGAAGTGCATTTCAAAGGTAACTGAACTGAAGCCTGCAGATAACCATCTAAGAAATTATGCTGAATGACATTCGTAACAGTGAAATACAACAATCAACAAGCCACACTGGGCTTTTATGTGGTATATATAGGAGGCCCAATATTGTGGAGCTGTGACTGGCCAAGACAACTACAACTTGATTAGAGATCCATCCACCATTTGTCTGCCACATCCCCTGCAACAGAGTCAAGTGAAAGCAAATTAAGAAAGCTACTGGATGATGTCACAACTGCATTTAAGGACGGCATTGGAAAACTCAAAACATATGATGTGCAAAATAGTGTTAAATGAAAATGCCACATCCAAGTTTTACAAAGACCATCTGGTTCCTTATACCATTTGTAATAAAGTAGCCAGTGAGCTAGATTGCATGGAGGATGCAGAAATTCTTCCCAAGTTTGACTGGGGTCCATGGGCAACACTAGTTGTCCTAATAGCAATGAAGGATGGGTCTGTCAGAATCCATGGTGATTTTAAGGTCACCATCAACCCAGTAAAGAACATAGATCAATAACCTCTGCCCAGGGTAGAGGATATCCTTGCAAACCTTTCTGAAGGACTTAGCTGATGCCTACCTACAGATGGAGATGGAAGAACAGTCTAAAGTGTTTCTCACTATAAACACTCACAAAGGGCGTTATTACTATAATAGGCTTATTTTTGGAGTAGCATTTGCACCTGCACTCTGACAGTATGCTATGGACCAGGCTGCCCAGGCACTCAGTGTTATCTAGAGGTCACCATTGTTACCAGTGAGAAATATAAGGAACATTGCCAAAACCTTAAGACAAAGTTAGAAAGATTAGAAGATTATGGGCTCAGAGCACAATGCAAGAAGTGTCAATTCTTTAAACCCAGCATAATTTACTGTGGTCACATCATTGACACACAAGGATTACACAAGTGTACTGAGAATATTCAGGTAGTGGTGGATGTCCCAAGGCCAAAGGATGGGTCACAGTTGCAGTCCCTTTTAGGATTTGTCAATTACTATAACAGGTTCCTGCCAAACCTGACTACCGTGCTCCACAGGAGTTCTGGTCAAGATGGCGCCTGTGTACAATGCTCCTTTGGTCAACATCTTCTGGATGAAACCATATATTTCACTCCTTTCATGTATTGTACATTTGTTTTTCATCTCAGAAGTGATTCTGGAACTGTTAGAACCTGAGATTTGCAGTTAAGTGATCAGTTGGGTGTTTCAGCGCTCTGGCGTCTCTGAGGAGATTCCAAGAGGCAGAGATAGCATGCGGGAACCTCGTGGCAAGAAGGCTGTGAGCCGACGTTCAACTTCATTTCACAGATTAAAGTTTCCATTATAGTGACGAGGGGGATTGAAACACCGGCTGCCCGCCTTTTTATCACTGGTGAAATGGCTCTGCTATGCAGAGGTCAGACTGCTTTTTTATCACTGGTGAGATTTCTCTGCTACGGAGAGGGAGAATGTTGCCCAGATTTTCTGCATTTTAGATGTGAACTTTTTCAGTCTTAGGGATTTTTTTGTATTCCGACTGATCTTTCTCATTTTTTGTGTGCGGGGGGAGGGGGGAGCAGGGTGGGGAGGGGATAGTCGATGTGCCTGTTCTAATTTTGTTTAATTTTGCGCAGGGAGGAGGGATTTGGGGGGTTGATGATTGTGCTGCCATTCTTTTCCTTCTTGGCTTCATGACCGACTGTCTGGAGAAGAACAATATCAGAGTTGTATACTTTGATAATAAATGAACCTTTGAAACCCCTTGAACTCATTACTACAGATCAGGAAGAAGTGGCAATGGACAAAGCAGTGTGAGGTGGCTTTCGAAAAGGCAAAGTAAATGGTGATATCAGAAACTGCACTCACACATTATGATCCACATCGTTCAGTGAAGCTTGCCTGTGACTCCTCGCCTTATGGTATAGGTGCGATAATGTCACATGTTATGAGTGATGGAAGTGAACTTTGCTTCACATTCCCTTACCACTGCAGAGAAAATTCACACATAGATTGATAGAGAGGCCTTGAGTGTGGTTAAGGGTGTAAAACATTTCAACCAGTACCTTTATGGGAGAGTGCTTACCCTCATTACTGATCATTAACCACTGGTGTCCATTTTCAATCTATGGAAGGGTGTTCCAGCTCGTATGCAGAGATGGGCTCTGTTTCCTGTAGGACACAAATACAAGATAAAATTCTAATGGACAACTAATCATGGAAATGCTGATGGATTTCTCCATTTACCCTTTGAAAAGGAAATACATGAAAAATTTACAAAAGAGGACACTCTGTTGCATTTCCCTAATGCAAATTGCGGCAAATCAGTTATTATCTATTATGACAAAAGTTATCAAAAGAGAAACTAGAAAAGACCCCACCTGGGTTAGATTCTGAAGTTACAAAACATAATAATGTGGTTTCCCTGAAAGCTTTCTAGAAATAGGCTGTTCAAAGACAACATGTCTTCACCAGAGTGGCCTGGTGCATTTTTCCTGATACCTTCAGTAACAGAGCACTATCAGTGATTCCACTGCTGAGGTTTGCACTGAAGAGCATAGGGGAGAACTGTTAAAGACAAGTGGTTTTAGGAAGTGATTGAGACAGATACAATTGTGGTATTTACTGGTCATTTGGATAGGGTCATGGATAGAAGGGAGTCGACAGATATGGGTCTTATGTGGGATTAGTGCAGATAAGCGTTACAGTCAGTATGGATGAGTTGTACCAAAGAGCCTGGTTCCTTTCAATACAACTGTACAATTCGAGTAGCTCAGCCGCCAGCTGCTGGGGAGGCAACCCCTGCTAGTTGCAGCACCCTCTGTGGACTCTAGAAGGTGTTTGAACAGACTGCTGACTGTTCTGTTGCTGGCCTGTCAGGCCTCAAGATCAGCAAGAGTCTCTCCTTAAAGGGCATTAAAAGCAAAAAGTGCTCCAAGTCCAAATGAGTCTCTTCTATGACATAAACCTCAGTTTGTGAGTGTCTGACGTCAGGGGAACATCAGGCATATTTACATACAGTGCATCAATTGCAACAGTGGGATTGGTGAGAATTCAGCTGGAAATTATCCTTTTGTGATTTACTCTGGGTAACATCAATTCTGGATCATGAAGCACTTAAAAGGTTTGTGTTACACTATCTAATTTCTAGGTTATTGACCCTCCAGCTGAGAAAAATAGCCTCTCAGCATTTTCCCTGTATTGCCCTCTGGGATTTTTATACTCTTTAATATCACTTCTCAATCTTCCATACTCCAGAGAGTAAGGGCTCTTTCTAATAAAATAAGACAAATTCTCAACTGCCAGGTCAGGATTTGAACACGGAATCTCTGGATTAATAGTTCAGTCCTCTTGACTGTGAAATCAGGAATGCAACTACTAATTTATCACATGCCATTTTATTCTTGTGTAATGAACCCAACCCAATTTTAGCTATATTAGAAATTTCGCAGACATGCAAGACTAAAGATGCTGGAATCTGGAGCAAAAGCAAACTGCTAGAGGAGCTTAGCAGGTCAGGTAGCATCTTTAGAGAGGAAAGGATTGTTTACTTTGAGGATTAGGACCCTACTTCAAATATTGACCAATTCTTTGCCTCTGCAGATACTACTACCTCAGCTTGTATTTTAACCTTGCAATCATGAACGCAGCTATACCTCATTAGGAGTTTGAGGAGATTTAGTCTGTTGCCGAACACTCTTGCAAATTTCTACAGGTGTACAGTGGAGAGCTTTTTGACCGCTTGCATCACCATTTGTTATGAAGGCTCCAATAAGAAGGATCAAAAGAGGTTGCAGAGGACTGCAGACTCAACCAGCTGCACCATGGGCACAAGCCTTCCCACCAATCAGGATATCTCCAAGAAGCGGTGGCTCAAAAAGGTGACTCACCACCCAGAACATGCTCTCTTCTCATTACTACCATCAGGGAGGAGGTTCAGGAGCCTGAAGACCTACAGCACTCTGCAAAAGTCTTAGGCACATGTATATAGCTAGGGTGCCTCGGATTTTTGCACAGTACCTGTATAACAGTTAAAATATGAAGGCAGTTGGGAAAATGGAAATAAGAGTACTTAGCTTTGCAGTAGTACTAAGAGTTATTTGATGAATGGAAAGTATACAGTAATAAACATAAATATACAGTACTGTACAAAAATCTTGGGCTCCCTAGCTGTATACATGTGTGCCTAAGACTTTCATACAATACTGTACACTCAATGTTTTAGGAGAAGTTCCTTCCACTCTGCTATCAGATTTCTGAATGGTCCATGAACCCGTGACCACTACCTTCTTATTCTTTTTTTGCACTACTTTTTTGTAACATATATCAATTATTATGTCTTGCACTCTATTGCTGCTGCAAAATAACGAATCTAATGGCATATGTCAGCGATAGTAAAGCTGATTATGATTCTGATTTTAAATTTACACCATGTTACTCCTCCTAAAAATGTCAAGGAGTATTTATAAAGCAAAATGAAATACTTTGTAGTCCAGAATGTTGTCTATTCGCAGTGATTCAGAAACATTAATGAATAAAACAAAATTACTTCAGAAAATCAGCAAGATTTTGAGTCTAATTTATGCCCAAATTACCAGCTTGCCACTCCACCGGGCAGATATTTGTCACATTTCCAAATAATGTAGAGATTCATCCTTTGAGTTGAAATGTACCTTGAAGCTGTCTGACTGTCCCAGAGCTTGCAGAAATAGTTAAACAAGTCATTTGCCTACCTCCATGACTGAAGTAGAAATTTGTACAAGATGATAGCAATAAACGTGTAATATGAACTCAAGCAGCTCTTAACTAACTCAGCGGGACTGCAGAAGAATTTACGATGTGCTAAATTTTTCCTTTGTTCCTCCTCTGGTAGCCTGGTGTAGCAATTAGAAAGCCACTGAGGCTGCTCATGTCAACTGTAACATTATGCAAACTTTTGTTATTTATTAGTAGAATTAATGAGACTCAGTAGGTTTACTTTAGTTTAACAGCATCACTACAGAAGTCCCATTTTAGTCCCATTTGTGATTTTCTTTCTGGGAGCAGTACTAACTGCTAGTTTTTACTTCTGTGCTGTGCAGGAATGCAGTTGAAACCCTCTGTTAATTTTGTGGTTATTAGAGTTGGTTTCACTGAAAATTAACTGTGAATGCTTAAACTTATGCTCAAGTAGTTCTTTTAAATCACTTTGTGCTATCAACAGTGTGTATCTAACTCATGGGGTGGCTGCAAATTAAAGATAAAACTTCTGGATTTGCCAGTGTTGGCCTCCAGGAAATGAAATTGGGGTAATGTTGACTTAGTGTGATAGTGTAAAACAGGGAATAACAAGTAGGGAGAGACTGAAACAGGCAATCATTCGCTATTACCCATTTTACAGATTTGCTCAAAGTCATAACAATCACTTTTGTGTATTCCTAGCCTTACCAGTTAGAATGGGCTTGCATTAATATATTATCTTTCACACACTACAGACTTTCCAATACACTTTGCAGGAAATAAAATAACATTTGAGGTTTTACTTAGAGAAAAAAACAGCAGCCAGTGTGTGCATAGTAAAATTCCGCAAGGAAATATACTACAAGATTTCTTACATTAGTGCCTAGTTAGGAAAAATTGTTGATCAATGCATCATTTTTATCTATAAGTGCCTGGGGACCTTTTTATCCAACTGTAACAGCAGATATGGGCTTAATTTAACATGTTGTCTGAAAGCCAGCATCGCAGACAACACATCCCTCCCTCAGTGACACCAAAATCACTGTTTAGTTTATAACACAATCTTTTAAGAGGGAGTTGCTGGCATGACCTTGATTGCTTGTAAGGAGTTAGTACATTCTCCCCATGATCGTGTGGGTATCCTCCAGCTTCCTGCCACAGTCCAAAGATGTATTGGTTGGTAGGTTAACTGGTCTTTGTTAATCGTCGCGTAATTAGGCCAGGATTAAATCAGGGGATTGCTGGACAGTGAGGGTTGAAAGGCCAGAAGGGCCTATTCTGTGCTGTACCTCAATAAATAAAATTAACTTATTGGAACTTAAGGGTGAGGAGTTGTGGTGGAACAGGTTTCATCCAGTCAGTATCACACTTTAATGTTCAAACATCTAGAATTCTGAAATAGAAGCCAAAAAGTGGTGACAGTCTGCAGACCAGGCAGTAACTCTGGAAAAAGGAACACAGATGAAGCTTCAGGTTGAAGGCTCTCACTATCCTGTCAACCAAATGATTTTGTTAACAGCATATAACCATGACGACCATGACCTCACCATATCCATCCTCCTCTGAACATCTCTGCAACTGCAACAGATTTGTCTTCTCACTTTCTGATGCAGGGTCTTTGATCTGAAATATTAACTGTTTCTTCCTCCTTAGAAGCTGCTTCACTTGCTGAGTGTTTCGAATCTTTGCTGTCTTTACCACTGCTTGGTCTGTACATTCAAAAATACAAGGTTAAACTTACCAAGCAAGTCGTTGCCTCATTGTCAATGAGGCAAATTTGCTTTTTTGAGTGATCATAGAGCTTTGAACTGTGATTAATTCTTATCCTATATTTTAAATCTTTCATGCATTGTAACACGATAAGTATTATTAATATTGATATGGTCTTGATGAATGATCCTGCCACGGTCAAAATTTATCTGTTGAAGTTCAGTTCCAAAACCTAAATGAGTTACTCTAACTGACTTAGAATAAGCAAGTCATGGATTTTGTTTAATTTTTTTTGCAGCCTGTCAGCATTAAGCACCTCCAGATCAAACCAGTTTAAGTGCATGTTCCCAAACTCTAGTATTTCCATTCTTGCTCCCTTTGGTATTCTGAGCTAGATTCTTAATTTAAATCCAATTTTTTAACTGCTTTGACCAGAAGGAATAAAGGAAACCAGGTCCAGACTTCCCAAATCCATTTTAATTCAGATTGATAATGTCAAAACTATTTTGACTTTGTTTTAACATTGAATTAACAATGCAATGTCAGAGGTCCCCTGTGGAGGTCTCTTTACGTCGGAGTTTTCTGCTTTACACTGGGGACCTGGGGTGGAAAGTGTTGCACATAACATTACCATGTAACAGATTCCTAAATTGGTTTATGGCCTTCCCAGCTGCTTGTCATTCTTGTAGCCTAGATAAGACGGTGCGTATATGGGCGCTGAGAGGCTGCAGCCTCTATCTGAGTAGCTGAAGGGGCTTTTCATCAGCACTACAGCCCCTCACTCCTGAACTTTGTTCACGTAGTGTGAAGGGACAGACTGATCGAGGGATCTCCCGGTCTGTTTGCTCCTGGGTCTGGCCAAGATGGCCATTCACAAGTCTAGACAGTTGGCAGTCAAGGGTTCTGCTTGAGTCAATTGCCTGCTCCTCTTCCAGGGTTATATCTGTCCCCATGTGTCCCTGGGGAAGAAGCACAGTGGCTCAAATGCATTCTGAATAGTAATAACTGTTTTATAATTTGAATCTGTAATTAGTGTGTATTACAAACACTGAACCATCACTGAATCAATCAGCTTTGCAAAGGAAATAAAAAATCAATGCAATGTCAATCTCATGGCAGTGAAGACTAGTTGACAGAAAGAAACATTGTGTCATAAGCAAAAAGCCCTGTGAATACTACTGGAGAAAACTAATCACTCCTGTTTCAGGGAGCAAGTCCTCAAGTGGGTGGTACCTGGAGGATGTATATATTAATGACTCCAAAGGGCATAATTGTAACATTTGCAAATGTCACAAAACCTAGAAACCTAATTTAAAATGAACAGGAGGACATTGATTATTTGAAAAAAAAATGGATATGATAATTGTAGATGAAGTTTACTGTAATTTGAAAAATTAATATTCAGCACATCCTGGCAGGTAGAATAAGATTCAAAGTTTAAAGTATATTCATTTTCAAAGTATATGCTACCTTGAGATACATTTTCTTGCAAACATATACTGACAAAAAAGGAAATACAACAGACATTTTTGAAAAACCATACATAAACAAAGAAAGACGGACAGTGAATGAATAAACAAAACAGGCAAACTGTGCAAGTATAAATTATATTGAGAGCATGAGTTGAAAAGAATCTTTGAAAGTGAGTCTGTAGGTCATAGAATCAGTTCAGAGTATTGGAGATTGAAGTTATTCACAGCAGTTCATGAGCCTGATGTTTGTAGGGTAATGGTTGTTCCTGAACCTGGTGCTGTGGGAACTAAGGTTTCTGTACCTCCTGCCCAATGGTTGTAGTGAGAAGAGGGTATGGCTTAGATGGTGGGGTCTTCAATGATGGATGCTTCTTTATTGTGGTAGCATTCCATGTAAATATACTCAATGGGTGGGGAGGATTGAGCTTTAATCTCCACTTTCTGTAGCCTTTTCCGTTCCTGAGGTATTGGTGCTTCCATACCAAGCCATGATTCAACCAATTAGGATACTCTCCACTGAGCATCTATAGAAGTTTAGTGAAGACTGAGGATACGCAGAGACAAATCCTTGAAGAAGGAAGGACATAAATACAATTGATCAAGTTTTGCATGATTCTTACATTCCTTAGAGTATGACATTAGAGGCACAGAGTATGAAAACCGAGTTACATCTTTGAAAACGTTCAGCCTCTGCTGCAGTATGGTATCCAGTTCCCCACAATATCACTTGAAGATGACAAGGTTTATTGAATGGGTTCAGAAGAAACACACTGAAGTGATAGCAGGATAAGTGATGTCAATTATACTGCCGAGGCTGGAGAATTTGGAATTATGTATCCTTGGACAGAGAAAGTTGAGATTTAATTGAAAGGTTTGAAATAATGCATGGTTTTACTATCATGAATAATGAGAAATTTCTTCCGGGGAAACAGTTAGTAAACAAATATCATAAATGTAAGATGGTATAAAGACTAGAGATTATACGAAGAAATAAGTGTGCTTCCAGTTGTGATCTTGAATACACTGTCTGATGATGGGTCAAGTTCAAAAGTCTGGATTGGCCCAAGTCTCGTGGACTGGACTATTCTTTTGTGACTGTGTTGTCTCAATAAACTGCCAATATCATAAGATGTATATATATATATATATATATATATGTGTGTGTGTGTATAAGATGATGAGAGGCATTGATCGTGTGGATAGTCAGAGGCTTTTTCCCAGGGCTGAAATGGCTAACACAAGAGGGCACAGTTTTAAGGTGCCTGGAAGTAAGCACAGAGGAGATGTCAAGGGTAAGTTTTTTACACAGAGAGTGGTGAGTGTGTGGAATGGGCTGCCAGAGACAGTGGTGGAGCCGGATACGACAGGGTCTTTTAAGAGACTCCTGGACAGGTACATGGAGCTCAGGAAAATAGAGGGCTATGGGTAAGCCTAGGTAATTTCTAAGGTAAGGACATGTTCGGCACAGCTTTGTGGGCCGAAGGGCCTGTATTGTGCTGTAGGTTTTCTACGTTTCTATGTTTCTATCACTGCTGTGGTCTTTCCACTATACATAACCTCAGAGGATATACACAAGAGAAGCATTGACTATAAGAGGTATTCAGTCCAAAAGGACATAGGACTGATATCTGATAAACTGTTGTGAAGCAATTATGAAACCTGCCAGGTTTGTGGAAACAGGTGAATGAAATGGGACAAGCTTGAACTGTTTCCTTGTGCAGTATACCATTTTATGATTTATTGAGATAGAATCTTAAAATCTAACCTGTTTCTACTCATGTCAATGTACTGCATAATGATTTGATCTGTATGAGCAATATGAAAGATAAGCTTTTCACTGTATCTCAGTACATGTGACACCAATAACCAATTCCAATTCCATTTATATACTCAACGCAACTGAACTTGGGTATTAGAGCAATGAATGGTCATTAATTTATTATGCAAACAATTGAGGATGATTTTTGAACACGCAGTTTAGATTTTGCCTGAATAGCTTTGGAAAAATGAAGAGATGACCAAAAACAAATGAACCTCTAAGAGAAGTATTATTTAGAGATTCTAACCTATAAGTTGTAACTGTGATTGAAACCCATCAATATTCTTTTCCTTTACTTACTACTAATAACCCCTATATAATAAGTATCAATTGAAGCATTCAGTCATATCTTGTTCCTGATGAAGGGTTTTTGCTTGAAACATCGACTATTTATTCCTTTCCATAGACACTATTTGACTTGTTGAGTTGCTCCAGAATTTTGTGTGTGTTGCTCTGGATTTCCAGCATCTGCAGAACCTCTTGTGTTCATATCCTGTTATATATATTTTCCTACTGAATTTGCAATCTATCATACCATGCAGACAACTTCAAAATTATAAGTCGAGATACAATAATGTTTGATTACTGTGGTTCTTGTGTAATTATCAAATGAAACACATTTAATTAAAGGTTAAAGATATAATTTTGGTTTCAACTTAATTTATACTATTATTGCACTAAACTTAATTATGTTTGTTTTAGTCTGAAATAATTATTATCATCATCCAAAATAAGTTCTTCCATTTCCAGTTTCTTACCAATGCTTTGTTCTTCCAACATAATGAAGTGTGCTGTGCTTTCAGGTCAAGTGTCCACAAAATGTCATGTTTCTGGGTGATGTGGCCTTGACTACTCAGCATATTGTTGAAGAGCTGGTCAAAGAGCTCTGTTCCACGCCACTCTTTGGAGGTGGGTAGATGGAAGTGGATGAGAGCACACAAACGGCAGCAAGTGCCACAGGAGAGCACTAATGATTCAGATTTTGCCCAAAATGCATGTCTGCAAACACTTGTCATGAGGACACGAGGTGAAGAATGCTGTTAGTATGGAAAACCAACAGGTGCAATTTGCCTTTTAAAGCCTCTCTCTGACACCACACCATTCACTGCTAACTCAATACTTTTAGATGTATGTAATCCGCAGTCTCCCATCCAATGTAAAGGGGATTAGCTTCACCACGAACCAAAACAGCATTTCATTGAGGCCCGAACCTGTGCTAGGCAAACATTGTTGCTGCCCTGTGCATCAGTATGATCTGGATTTACACTTGCTGTTGGCTTAGTGCAACTGCGAGTTGCTCTGTATCAAACTGCAAGCTGCAACAAGGGCTGAGGAATGGTAACCCAGGGTGATTCACCTTCACCTCCACCTCCCCACCTCCCACCTCAACTAGACAATGAATCAACACAGCAGACAACTATTCTCCCATTCGTACTATGTCGGGTCACCGGTTTTAATTGTAAAATAATGAAAGTGCGAGGCAAGACAAAATAGTTCTCCACATGAGAAATGTCACAGACAAATGACAGTGAGAAACACTGAAATGGACAGTGAGATGCTAATGCCATGAGTTATTAGCTGTGACTCATGAAGGCATCATGGTGTCACCAGAGGTAGACAGTGTGTGAGGAACATGTGGGGATAGAGAGGAAGCATTTGGACTGGGGCAGACAAAATTATAAATGTTCAGGCAAAGCCAATGGATGGAACATTACTCAGAGCTATACAAAGAAACTGCCATCTCTGACTCAGCCATCAGTGTCATTGAATACTGATAGGCGTTAGGAATTTGACAGTGTACTGACAGTCATTGATCTACTAAATGGGAAATCTGCAGAAAGGAAGGAATACCACTATAAGCCACCAAACACCTCAGCTTGAACATCTCAGAAGTCTGTACTGTTCCTACTGGAAGGAAGGAGAAGTCTCTCAAGATGAGAGAGACTCCATTATTGTCATTTTGTGTAAAACGAAAACCACAGTCGTAACCACAATGACTGCAGCTCAGCATCATGTGTAAATGCTTTAGGCCAAAAAACCTGCAGAGGGAGTTCAGCCTGAAACACTATGTAGCTTCCAAACAGATCAGTCAATATCAATGTGATCTTCTTCCCAACACAGTTGCAGGAGAAATAACAAGAACAAAGAAAACCATTGTGCATTGCTTTTTTAGACCTCTGCCAGAGTTTTGATACATGCAGGCATAGTTTCTTCACATTGCTGGAAAGGACTGGAAGTCCAACAAGTACTTCTCAGCAGAGTCAAATCCTTCCATGGGGATATGGAAGGTAACATGCAATGGAATGGATCAAGCTTCAAGATTGTCAGATAGCACAGTGAAGTCAAGCAAAACTGCAACTCTGCTCCAATCATATTTAGTATCTCTTTCCCTCGTGCACAAGCATGCCTTTGGGATAAATACAGGAGAGCTTCTCAACTAACTCAGGGCAGTAACAGTACATATGTACTATCAGTACCTGTAACATTGGCCTGAAACACATCATTGTCATGAGGTGAGGGACTGTTCAACCCTATTCCATCAATATCATCGAGTAGGTTTTAGAAGTTTACCACTATCACTGACAAGTTCCCACAAAGTCGACATCAGTATTTACCATTAGAAAAACTGCATAAACCCGAGGCAGTTACACGAATCAGTGTCACGTTCTCATGGCTCTATGCTGTTGAGAGTATTTTCAAATGTTCTGCATCATCATTTCAGTATTTTGACTTCTAGAGTAATAGAGTCGTGAAGACATATAGCAAGGAAACGGGCTTTCCAACCCTCCAACAGCTGACCAACCATCATCCACTTATACAGATATCATTTTATTCTACCCTCATCCCTATCAACTCCTCTCCTCCACCCCCCCCCCCGACCCACCCTACCAACACCACCATACCCTCCTTCCAGATTTACCACTAGGGCCAATTTACAGTAGTAGATTAAATGATCAGCCTGTATATCATTGGGATGTTGGAGGAAACTAGAGCATTCAGAGGAAAATAATATTTTCATAAGAATAAACAGTAAATGCTCTGCAGCCAGCATTGGTGGTCAGATTCACACCTAAGTTGCTGGAGCAGTGAGGTAGCATTTCTACAAACTGTGACCCTGCTACTTATTATTCATGGTGTCAATTAAGTTGAATATAGTATCAAAGTTCAGATAGTGAGCTGAAAACTTCAGTTTGATGCTGAATCATTGGACTACTGCCTTTCACTTGTAAAAATTAAGTAGGTGTGTCATGTGGCATTTAGACATTGGGACTCACTGCAACTCAGGTTTACAACTACTAATGCAATTTTGAAAATATTTGCTCAATAACAATAGGTGGTAACATAGACACTGGAGTGGACTAGTTGGTATTTAAAGCCTTTTTCAAAATTCAAGAGGTTTACTAAGATTCTCATTGAACTGTCACCTATATCCACATACCCACCTTTGTCGTAATTCTGAACACCTCTGATGATTAGTTCACTAAACATGAAGCATCACTGTTGGAAGTGAGTTCCAAGATCCTACCAGCTCAGTATCTATAAGAGTTAGCTAAGCTGAAACCACAGGTCTAAATTTTAGACTATGTTCTCTACTGCTAAGTACTTTTTCTCCACAGACTTTATTACTTTCTATTATATACCCTTAATGTCTTGAATATTTCTATTAAATCAAACCTTTAGCTTTTTAAGTTCCAGGCATTGCAACTTTGTAATTTGACTGTCGAAGTCAGGATATAATTTAGGTAAATTTAGTCCAAATTTCTTCACGGTCTGTGTATCATATTCACACATAAATGTACACTTAAACAATCTGACTGGGACTACAGTTGCCAATATGTCATTTTGCCTTCAGTTCTTGGCCAGTAGTTATAAGGTATTTTGGGGATCAGAAGATTATAGTTCAGCTGAGTAGCAGAATCATAAAAAAAGTTTATAGCACAGAAATATACCATTCATCCCATCAGGTCTGCGTAGATTCATTCAGAGAATAATCAAACACCTAATCCAACCCCCCTGTCCTCTGCCCATAGGTCTGTAAATACTTCCTTTTTGGGAACTTATTCAGCTCGTATTGTCTCTGCCTCCATTACACCCCAGTCTGCACTGGACACACAGACCCTCACTGCGTAAGATAATTTTCCTTATTCCATATATGATAAGACTGGCTTCTAGGACCACACACTCAGAGGGATCTAACTGGTAGAATGGGATGTCTCTGAAGAATTTGTGGGATTAAAGTCACTGATGAAGACTTTTCTGACTCTGGTCATTGCAATAGCAACAACTCGGGAAATGGAGTGTTACCGTTAAACTCATGAGTATCTCTGCAGCTCAGTGCTGGTGGGAGCACTCTGTTTTAGCTTTACCACGTTGTAGGGACATTAGAAGGTCTTTGAGAAGACTGCAGTGTGTTTGAATTTATCCAATCTGATCTCTTATTATTGGTACTTGTTCCTCTGAATTGTGATAAAAGAAACAATGATTGTTGTACGGAGTCTATTCCACAAAGGTCATAGTTTGCACCCTTTGAGTTCTATATCAGGGAGGGTATTGATGACATTGTGTGAATTGAATGAACATAATGATATCATTAGGTCTATGTCTGGTGCCAGAGAAACATAAGACATAAATAACCTGTGGAACTGCCTGATCCAATTTAGCAACAGATGTGATTTCACATAGAAATTACCTTTAAGGCAATCTACACTAAGTTTAATCAGATTTTACACAACTCGCACATTAAAAAACTGGTGTTAATTCATCCATTTTGTAGGCTCACAGTTGCTAGTTTTTTACACCAATCAAAAGCCAACTTTGGTGATGCTATTCACAGGACCAGTATTTACAAAAGAGCTCAAGAGACAGATAAAAATAATCAAAAGGTGTCTTGAGGTTAATTTGAATTACATATGATAATTAAACATAAACTGGAAGTGAACAATGGGATTGATTTTCCTAAAATACTGGCAGTTTTGGAACTGTGGGCTTTTCCCTGCGTAGGTGTCAAGAATCCTGGGACTCTTGTGCAAGCATGTGTGATCGTAGAACTTCCTGAGAGGAACTCAACAGCAATTTCCCAATTGTATTTCATTGCAAACTTCCTGTAATTCCATAGCAGATATACTGATGAATTGGACATGTACAATCCTGTGACTTGTACATTTCTGACCACTTGGGTTTACTTAAATACATTCAGTTGTGTTCAAGTATTTCAATAAAAATGTTTCAATAAGTTATTCAAAATTGTACTAAGATTAGCATTTAATAGTTATTTAATGTTGCTAATTGTCTAAGACAATTAGCTGACAGTTTTTGATAGTCAGTTAAGCATGGAGCAAATCTGTCAAAGAACCTTTTGATGCTTCTGTGGATGGAAGCTTTTTCCAGATCCTTCACATGATGTCACTAACAAGGCTGGAGACAGCTTTGTTGAGGAAGTTGTACTTAAAGCTCTATTCAAGTCATGTTTGGACTTGGACAGACAGGAGACTACAGATGCTGGAATCTGGAGCAAAAACAAACTGTTGGAGGAACTCGACAACTCAGGCAGCAGGAGGCAAAAGGATAGTCAACTATTCAGGTTGGGACCTAACTTGTTAAGGCATTTGTTTATTTATTGTTGATATTTCTGAACCATCCGGCATTGACTAACTCTGCCAAGTAGCTCCCCATTTATTGCTGTTTTTACTGGGGGCGGCATGGTAGTGTTGTGGTTAGTGCAATTGCTTTAGAGCACCAGCATTTGCTCCGTGACTGTGTGGGTTTCCTTCAGAAGCTCCAGTTTCGTCCTACATTTTAAAGACACGCGTGTTATGGAGTTGTGGACATGCTATGTTGGCACTGGAAGGGTGGCAAACTCATAAGCTGCTTCCAGCACAATCCTCGGACTGTGTTGGGTGCTGAAGCAAAACAATGTTTTACACTGTATGTTTCAATATGTGTGCCAAATAAGGCTATCTATGTGAATTCAGGTCTGACTTTATCTCAGAGTTTAAAATAACAGTGATATAAACTGAAAGAAAACTATAGCTCTGGACACGTGTGTGGAAACACCTACAGCTTTAGAACGCAGAGGCACACAAGCTCAATGTGCCTGTGGTCATCCATCAGGAACAGATGTCTTGCTAATGATCCATATTTTATGTTTTTCTAAGAGCTGATGAATCCCCTGATTAATCTGAATCATTTACCCATCTTTCCAAGGGTTCTCTCTTTTCTATATTTCAATTAATGTAGTGTATCTTGAAAAGGCCTTTGTATAGCGACATGCTTATTTAATTAAAAAAACAGCACAGTCTTGTAATATAACCCTTCTGGAAATAGTCTGAGTCCATTTTTTGTTCAGCCTTTCCACAGGGTGGTCATATTTTTAACAGCTCCACTCTCTGGAGAATAGAAAAACAGCTAACTTCTAAAGAAATATGATTTAAAAAATTAAAATTATGAATCAGCTGTGATAAGTTTATTTTACTCTACTTATGGCCAATGTATTATAGACTGGCTCACATAGTATTTTAAAACATAAAATAAAAAATAAATCTTTTGCAATTTACATTTATATAACATCTCCACATATATAAAACATCAAAGGTGCTTCACAAAAGCATAATCGATAGCAATGACATATTTGGTTAAGGAGCCCAAAGAAGGTTTTGTGAATGGTGCCACAACAATAACTTCTCACTTAACATCAGCAAAACCAAAGACCTGCTTATTGATTACATGTGGAGGAAACCAAAGGTTCATGAGCCAGAAAACAACACACATCAAAGTTGCTGGTGAACGCAGCAGGCCAGGCAGCATCTATAGGAAGAGGTGCAGTCGACGTTTCAGGCCGAGACCCTTCGTCAGGACTTCATGAGCCAGTCCTCATCAGGGGATCTGAGCTGGAGAGAGTCAGCAACATTAAATTCCTCGACTTTACCATTTCGGAGGATCTGTCCTGGGTCCAGCTTATAAAAGATGGCACAGCAAGGAGCATGTGCAAATTTGGAATGTCATCTAAAACCTTGACAAATTTCTGTAGAAGCATGGTGGAGAGTATACCGACTGGTTGCATCGTGGCCTGGTATGGGAACACCAATGCACTTGAATGGAAAAAAATTACAGAAAAAAATGGATACAGTCCAGTCCATCACAGTACACATCAACAAGGAGAACTGTTGCAGGAAAACAGCATCCATCATCAAGGACTCCCACCATCCAGGCCTTGCTCTCTTCTCACGTCAAGAAGGAAGTGCAGTATCCTTAGGTTCCACACCATGTCCACAAACAGTTATTACCCCTCAACCATCAGGCTTTTGAACCAGAGAGGAATAACTTCAATTACTCCAACACTGAACTGATTCCACAACCTACTTAAGTTCCTTACAACTCATTTTTTCAATATTTATTGTTTATTTATTATTTTTATTTTCTTTTTGTATTTGCAGAGTTGGTTGTCTTTTGCACATTGGGTGTCATGTGGGTTTTTTCATTGATCCTGTTGTGTTTCTTTCTACTTACTATGAATTCTCACAAGAAAATGAATGTCAGGGTTGTATATAGTGATGTATATGTACTTTGATATTAAATTTCCTTTAAACTTTTAAGCTTTGAATAAGTTATTTACAGTTTTATTAACGAAGTGGTCATATGGGATGGCCAGTGCATGGAATTCCACAGTGTAGAGCTGAGGAAGTTGAAGCATAGCCATTAGGCATGGATCAAATGGAGATACGTATTTGACCAGCTATACTCAGCGGCCACTTCATTATGCACACCTGTACACTTGCTTGTTAATGCAAATATCTAATCAGCCGATCACGTGGCAGCAAATCAATGCATAAAAGCATGCAAATATGGTCAAGAGGTTCACTTGTTGTTCAGCACATACATCAGAATGGGGAGAAATATGATCTAAGTGACTTTGACGATGGAATGATTATTGGTGCCAGACAGGGAGGTTTGAGAATCTCTGAAACTGCTGATCTCCTGGAATTGTGGTCCATCATTATGGACCCTCCCCCATCACCCATAACATGCCATCTTCTCATTGCTACCAACGAGGAGGAGGTACAGGAGCCTGAAGCCACACACTCAATGTTTCAGGAACAGATTCTTCCCATTTGCCATCATATTTCTGACTGGACATTGAACCCATGAATGCTGCCTCAGTATTTTCCCCTCTCGTCTTGCACTACTTATTTAATTTAATTTTCTTTATTATTTTTTTTATTGCAACTTATAGTTTTTATTATTATGTATTGCAATGTACTGCTGCCGCAAAAAAAAACAAATTTCACTAAGAATGGTATGAAAAACAAAAAAAAAGTGAGCAGCATCTCTGTGATCAAAAACACCTAGCTAATGAGAGAGGTCCAGAGAGAATGGCCAGACTGGTTCAATCTGACAGGAAGGTTACAGTAACTCAAATAACCGCGCCTTACAACAGCGGTGTGCAGAAGAGCATCTCTAAATGCCAAACACATTGAAACTTCAAGGGATGGGCTACAGCAGCAGCAGAAGATCACAAAAATACCCTCATTGGTCACTTTATTAAGTATAGAAAGTAGCGAATAAAGAGGCCTCTTAGTGTGAATGGGGGACGGGTGGTGGATAAGTAAATGGGTGGCATAAGCAGGTACCATGGTTGCTGAGCTAAAGCAGGTTGCAAAACTGAGTTGAAGCAATGAAAGATGAGAATTTTACATGCCTATTGTTGGGTACTGGGAATAAATATTGCATATGGAGCAGCCATCTACAATAACAAAGGATTCATTGTTGTGGATATTTGATGGGTTTTATTGATGACTGTTTTGAAAGTGAGATTAAACAGTGCCCGTCAGCAAGCAGTGGAGCTAGGAAGAAATAGTCAGTAGTCAGTCATAATGATGCTGCATCAATATTTTGAGAAGTGGGTTGCACGGAGAAGATGAGAAAGGCATGATGGGGAGTAAATGGAGAACGTTGTAGCTTTAAAACAGGAGAACTCCTTGCCGGAGGTTGATTTGTCCGTAAAGTGGAAGGGAACAGTGAGAAAACCAGAGTTAGAGTTAAAGGTATTGAAGAGGACAATGGAAAGAGGTATGAAGGAATGGTGCGGAAAAGAATCTTTACTCCCTGATATGATGTGACCTGAAGTTTTAAAGTTGTTAACATTTCTAGCAACAGATGCTGGCCTGAAAATAGTTGATGTGGTTCAGCCACATCAGAGGAACCAGAGTCAGCAATCAAGACTTTAACTGGCTTGGCTTTCTGGCATTTTTTTTTATCATTTTGTTATAAGGTCAGTGTTGGCTGATAGGTGTTTCATTTGCTTCTGCAGGAATTGTCATCAGTTCATACTCTGTAATTTACCCCTCCAGAAAGTAATGCCATTCTAAAAAAAGATTATCTTGGGGAATCTCTCAGCCCAGACAAGGAATTTATATTTTTTGATACATTCCATTTCTCAGGATGCAGGATGTCTACGTTCTGGTAAATTCCACCAACAAAATCTGCAAAAAGCATTCTCTCCTGCACTCGGAGACATGACTCAACCTAAACCAATTACCATGGAAACAGTCTGCTTTTCTTTATCTTCCTCCATTTTTTTTACCAGACTCTTGGAATAAGCTTTAGGAAACGCCACTTTAGTACAACAAAAACAATTATTTTCAGATATTAAATTAATTCTTCAGAAGCACTGTAGCTTCATTAATAACATTTTGTATTTGAAGGCATTAATATTTTCAAAATTAAGGCTTAATTTCCAATGACAGAGTAGGATTTTTGCTTTGCCTCATTACATTATCAGAGCAAATTCAAAGCTTAGTCCTTCTTCATCATGTTGAAATCCATTGGAGGGCAGAAGGGGTGGGTGTTGAGCACCCAGACATATAGATCTAGCAAAATGTCCGAACATTAGCCCAACTGTGTGTGATCTGTTGCCCTGAAACAGATCCATGTAAAATTGGTTTTCTTGCTTCCTGAGGCTTCAGGATAGCAGTCCTAAATGTAGCTGCAAATGCAGCTGCATTGGGCACGAGGCGAGTCTGGCAGAAAGATGAGTAGACTATAAGGTGGGGAAGGGTGGGTCGAGGTGGAGGAAGCATCGAAGCAGTGTCCAATGTTTAAATAGCAACTGAGTCCTATTTGCCTTAGTCTTTCTGGCTTCATGGTCAAATAAGTGAAACATCTTGGAGTGAGCTGTTTGGCTGATAATAGGATTATTCTGGGCAAGGGCCTGGTTCTCAACCAGAAGAGACTCTACTTTTCCAAAATACCCAGCTCAATCCATCCTCACTGCCACAGTCAGTGAAATTCACCTCTAAACAGCCATTGGATGGTGATCTATAAGGTAGTTGACACAGAAAATTGGGTATGAACTCAATGACATGAACTATTGCACCAAGATAACGGCCACAAGGAACATCAGGGAATGCTGAAGTGACTGCTCCTGCCCCAATGCACCAGCTGCAAAAACTGAAGCGCTGTATCCTTAGGGTGCCTTGGCGATAGTTCTGGGGGAGGAGAGGAATTAAAGATTAGATTTTTTTTTAAATTCGTCACACGTACATCAAAATATTGAAACATACAATGAAATGCGTTGTTTGTGTCAACAACCAAAACAGTATGAGTATGTGCTGGGAGCAGCCCGCAACTGTTGCCATACTTCTGGCATCGACATAGCATGCCCACAGTTTACTGACCCGAATCCATCTGTCTTTTGTATGTGGGAGAAAGCTGAAGCACCAGGAAGAAACTTACAGAGTCATGGGGACAATGTACAAACTTTATTTATTTAGTGATACAACGCAAAGTAGGCCCCTCTGGCTCTTTGAGCCATGGTGCCCCAACAACCCCACAATTCCAATTAACCCTAACCTAATCACAGGACAATTTACAATCACCAATTAACCTACTTTGGTGTGTGAGAAGAAACCAGAGCATCCAGGAAAAAACCATACATTCTAAGAGGAGGACGTGCAGACACACTGTACACAAGGGCACAAGAATTGAACTCCAAACTTCAGAATGCCCCGAGCTGTAATAGCATTGCACTAACTGCTATGCACCTGTAGACAACTCCTTATTGACAGTGGTGGAACTGAACCCAGGTCGCTAGCACTATATTGAGATAGGGACAAGCAATGCTCATTTGCCAACTATTGTAATAGCCTGCAAGAAGGAGGAGCTCTCTTCCTTCTCCTTCGGGTATACAATCTTATCTATTTTCAGTCTCCAGTGGCTCATAAAACAATGGCTGTTGTAACTGTAGTTACTGGACACAGCAGTATCTGTTGTGGTCATGTGGAAAGCCACTTCAGAAAGTGGAGGTATCTGGATGTGGTGGCCCTAACTGTACAGCCTGTAATTGCCAGGCAACCATCCAACATAAATCAATCATATCCGAATGGAAGTAAGTCTCCCTCATGTGGCAGTGATTCCTGCTTATCACCAGCTTCATATAGAAGCACTGCCAGTGACAAACCCCACAATGCCCTGCAAAGCCAACGATCTGCTTTGGTTGGCAGTCGCAATCCACGGAGAACTTCATTTGTGTATTGCCCTCGTGTATTACTTACCAGCTGAATACATGTGTTCTGCCATCTGGCAGCCTCCATGCTGCATCCTACATTCTGGAATAGTAGGAAAACAAAAGGATCCAGAGTAATCTTGATCACAGTCTTGGGTACCTTTAATAGCAGACACTAGAGCCGGCTTCTGCAAACGACACAAAGCTGAAACAGAACATCCTAGAAGATGGTTAAAAGCAAGAAGAAAGTTTGCAGTTCCACTGCCTACAGGCATCCCAAAGCATCAAAAGCAATGAGGTAATTATGAATATGATCATCAGGAAAATCACACTGGGGAATATTAGTGCATGAAGACAGAAGTGTCAGATTTAACTTGTTTCACTAGGTATGAAGGTGAAGGTGAAAGTGGTAAGGTGGTGGTGCAGTATTTGCTATTGTGTCTTATTTTAGTACATTGAGTTTCTGCCAGGACTGTTTGCAGTCACTGTCTTGCCCATTTACACTTTCACAGGGTTCCTACCACCTTTTCTGCAGCTTAACAGTTTCTGCTGTGTGGCTTCAGTTGGTGTTGCTGCTCCTGATCTTCTTCCCATCAGTCTTAAGAGGTTCAAAAGCAGCTCATCTCTAAATCCTTCAAAAGGGCCAATTAAACTGGCCTCACACAGTATCAAGCACTCCAGACTAAGTGAGGTTAGCTTTTGACAAGATCCAATGATTCAAAACAACTCTTCAAGTATTGCTTCAAATTGCCATGCTGCCAATTTTCCGTAGGGTTCCTGCACTAAGTTATATTTCAAGAAAATTTCATTGCCAGTAAAATGCTTTGGGATGCTCTTAGGTCGTAAAAGGTGCTACATAAATGCAAGTATTTCTCTTTCACTCAGTGGTGGTCTGCTAATTCCTGTCAAAATCACTGCTGGTGTTCCATCTATATTGTGGGACCACTATTTAAATACTTAAGTAAAACTGCTACCTGATGAATGTGAGTATCTGTACTGACTGGATCCTAAATAGAAGCAAAATAAAGACAGCCTCAGAGTTTGTGCAAAGGAGTTACAGGTGTTGCACCACCACGTTAACACTTTTTCAACCTACTGACTACAACTAAAGTCAACCCATTCATCTTCAAGGAATAATCTCATCAAATATAATATAATTTTAAAAACCTTTAAGATATTTAAGCAACTTATTAGACTTTCAGGACTAGCACAAAAATAAAACTATACCTGATCCAAATAACATTACGGTAACATTAGAGGATATTTTCAGTCTCCCAATGTCAGTGAAAAGGGAAAAGGAAAGTATCTGTTGGTCCATAGAAGTCCCTCAAAGCTGCTGTCAGTCTCAAAATTAAATTTGCACACCATCTCATTTGTTCAGCAGCTCTTTTTCTGAAACATGGGCCAGTGTTTTTTTTAATATACAGTAACCTTTAAATGACTTGACTTACCAAAATCTGGATTTCTCCAACTTAAACTATGACTTTCATTCTAAATTACCTTCAAGGCAACTTATGTTGTTAGGACCTGTGATTTCCTCCTACCCTCTGTATTCCCACTATATATTCGTGACTTGTGCTTTATTAAAAACAATTTTGTCTTTGCACTCCTTTTAGTATTGTTGAACATTTCACAGCAGTCATCTCAATCATGTTTGCTTTTTAGATTCAGCAATTTATAACTGTGTTGATTTCCTCCCAGGCAGCGCTGTGCTCACGTGGAGTTGAAGCGATGACTTTAGAGCCAAAAATAACTTCATGCCATTTTAAAATTTCTTCCCCTAGAAATAACCCTCAGCTTCTCTGAAACATGGTTTTGTACTTTATTTTGCTTCATTCTCCATTGCCAGCAGAAACACAACTGCACTAGCTCATAAGACTCAAGTGGTTCATTTTGTGAGTATTAAGTTAACCAATCAATTTATTAATTAGGAAAGCTTCTCTTTTTTGTATTTAGTTACATTATGCGTATGATGTACACACTTCACAAAACCAAAGGGGTTGGAATAATGAAGCTGAGCAGAGGGAAGTTTTAATTATTCTTGGACCAGTTTTAGTGCTGCTTTCTCTTAGGCTATTTTATGGGAATTGCTATCTTTCTGCTTCTTTTACTGTTGCTGGAAGCTCTATCCTTTTCCAATTTCATGCTCCCGGGAGTATAATCATATTCATTAGGATCAGGATCAGAATCAGAATCAGGTTTAATATCACTGGCATATGTCGTGGAATTTGTTGCAATACATTGCAATACATAATAACAAAAACTATAAATTACAGTAAGTATAAAGAAAGTAAAAAGAAAACTAAATAAGTAGGGCAAAAAGAGAGGGAAAATTACAAAGGTAGTGTCCATTGGTTCATTGGTCATTCAGAAATCTGATGGCAGGGAGGAAAAGCTAATCCTGAATTATTCAGTGTGTGCCTTCAGGCTCCTGTACCTACTCCCTGATGGTAGCAATGAGAAGAGGTTAAGTCTTGGGTGATGGGAAGCCTTAATGATGGATGCTGCCTTTTTGACACATCACTTCTTGAGAATGTCCTGGACACTACAGAGGCTAGTGCCCATGATGCAGCCTTCAGAGTTTACAATCTTCTGCAGCTTATGTCAACACTACACAGTGCCCCCACCCACACCAGATGGTAATACAGCCAGTAAGAATGCTCTCCATGGTATATTCTTAGAAATTTGCAAGTGTCTTTGGTGACATACCACATCTCCTCACAGTCCTAATGAAGTATAGCCACTGTCATGCCTTCTTTGTAACTGCATCAATATGTTAGGCCCAGCATATATCCTTAGAAATGTTGACACCCAGGACTGTCAAACTGTTCACTCTTTCCACTTCTGATCCCTCAATGAGGACAGGTGTGTGTTCCCTCATCTTACGCTTTCTGAAGTCCCCGATCAATTCTTTGGTCTTACTGACTTTGAGTGCAAGGTTGTTGTTGCGACACCACTCAGGCAGCTGATCTATCTCACTCCTGTACACCCTCTCATCACCATTTGAAATTCTGCCAGCAATAGTTATGTTGTCAGCAAATTCATAGATGGCATTTGAGCTGTGCCTAGCCACACAATCACTGGGTGTAGAGAGAGTAGAGCAGTGGCTAAGCACATATTCTTGAGGTGCACCAGTGTTGATTATCAGTGAGGTGGAGGTGTTATTTGCGATCTGCACAGACTGTGAGGAAGTTGAGAATCCAGTTGCAGAGGGAATTAAAGAGGCCCAAATTTTAGAGCTTTATGATCAGAACTGTAGCAAATGCTGAGCTGTAGTCAATAAACAGCAGGCTGACATAAGTAGTAGTGTTCTCCAGGTGATTCTAAGCCATGTGAAAAGCCAGGGTCCAGGTCCTTGCTTAGGCAGGGGTTGATTCTAGCCATAACAAGTCTTTCGAACCACTTCATCATAGTAGATGTGAACGCTACCAAGCAATAATCGGTTTGGGCAGCACAGTAGTGTAGTAGTTAGCACAATGCTTTACCGTACCAGTGACCCGTGTTCATTTCTTGCTGCTGCCTGGAAGGAGTGTGTATGTTCTCCTTGTGACCATATGGGTTTCCTCCAGGTACTCCAGATTCCTCCCACAGTCCAAAGACCTACTGCTTGGTAAGCTAATTGGTCATTGTAAATTGTCCCATCATTAGACTAGGGTTAAACTGGGGGATTGCCGGGGTGTGTGGATCGAAGGGCCAGAAGGGCCTACTCCACACTGTATGTCAATGTATAGATAAATAAACAAACAAACAAACTGATTATAAAACCCTCTCTTGCCACATTTCCTCCAACTTATTTATAAGATTGATACCACTAGGCAATTGAAAATTACCCTTATGTTATTTGTTAAAAAAGGATCTAGTGCTTCCCTGACATATATGACGAATAAACTCTTCTTGGGCTTCCAGCCGGGTATGGGTATTGATCTTAGCCAACGTTTCAGTGACAAATCCTGCCATCTTCCTCAGAGATGACGCCTATACATGTCTAGTCCAGTGGTATGTACACCCGTCATCCGTCCCCCCTGATTGGATGAGTACTAACCAATCAGGTTTCCACTGTCACACTTTGTTTACAACTGAATTCCAGTTCTTACTTAGAGCGAGACCTTCATCTTTATTAAAATTCTTTTTTCCTCTAGTTTTATGTTAATGGCTTCCTCCACCACGTGATTCCAAAACTGATTGGCATGGCACAGTAGGTTAATGCCATCAAAGTCAATCCTATGGCCATTGCAAATGCAATATTTTGCTGCCACTGATTTCTTTGGCTAACCCAAACAGATACACCTCCTGTGCTCCTTGATGCAGGTTTCCACCATATCTGACCATTCACAGGGGATCCTGAGCACAGGAGCACAGAAGATGTATCCGTTTGGGTTACCCAGAGAAATCAGCGGTAGCAGAACATTGATTCATAATGGCCATGGGATTGACTGATGGCACAAAACTACTGTGCCATGCCAATGGCTTTTAGGACCACCTGGTGAAAGAAGCCATTGAAATAAAACTAGAGGAAAAGACTTATTACAAAGCTAAAGGTCTCACTCTAAGTAAGAACTGGAACTCGCTTGTAAACAAGAGACCTGACTGGATGAGTACTAGCCAATCAGGAGGGATGCATGACAGGGTTATATATGCCACCCGGCTAGACCCGTTGGCCAGACTAGACCCAGGCGTCATCCCTGTTGAAGGTGACAGCGTTTGTCATCGAAATTTCAGTTAAAATCGATACCTGTACCTGGCTGAAAGCCCAAAAACAGTTTATTCATCATAGTATCTGCTGTCAGAAAGAATCTTCGAGAACTGATCACATCCCTAACAGAGCACTTTACTTCCCATGCTGACCATGAAAGACAACCTACATACCAAACCCATTATGGAGCTACTTTACTTTGCACATAGTTCTGCAGTGCTCCTTGGGCTCTGCACATTTTGTGCACTGACAGGACTTTCCTTTGTGGAGCGTGCCAAGGAAAATTAGTAGACTTCGGCACTCTGGAATTCTGTAACAGGGGAATCAGAGTCAGGTTTAATATCGCCAGCATATGCTGTGAAACTTGTTATGTGGCAATACATAATAAAAACTGTGAACTACAGTAAGAAATATATATATTATATATGTATATTAAACAGTTAAATAAGTAAAACAAAAAGAGAAAAAAAGTAGTGTTCGTGGGTTCATTGTCCATTCAGAAATCTGATGGCAGAGGGGAAGAACCTATTCCTGAATTGTTCCGTGTGCGCCTTCAGGCTCCTACATCTCCTCCTTTCACCAGGGCATGTCCTGGTGAAAGGGGTGCTTAATGATGGATGCTGCCTTATTGGGGAATCGCTCCTTGAAGATGTCCTGGATGCTGGGGAGGCTAGTGCCCATGGTGGAGCTGACTGAGTTTACAACTTTCCTCAGCTTATTTTGATCCTATGAAAATAAAGCTTCCATTGACCTGCCACACCATGTGCCATTAACACAGCCTCACACTGTTCATCTGGCTGCAGTCCATACATTTCCACGTTATTTCATTCATGGACCATGTCAGTTACTCAGGTGTAGAGCTGACCTCCAGCCATGTAATCTCCTTTAGACGGAGAATATTAAAAAGGTGGGGTCAAATCTCCTTCAGAATAATTGAGATATCTAAGGATATTCATCAAAACTAAGGATAATTATTCATGGTCTTAAGCTAATTAGCTTCCAAAGGAATAACCTTCCCCATTCCAACATCTATGATGTCCAATACAATGCCTGCCCTTTCTCTCGCAATACATTTATGTAAAATAGTTAATACTAATTAGATATTCATCCAGAGCACCTCAGGTATTCTGGCTCATAAATTGGTTTCTAAATTAGGGAACGTTTCTGTGGTTTGATAGGTTGATGAGTTTAGGCATCAAACTCATTTCCTATGCTTCTTCAAGTGTGCGGATGTTTTTAAAACAAGCACCACATGGAGGCAAAACACAGCTATTCCATTCTAGAAAGGCATTTGTTTCAAAGATCCACAAAGGAATTAAGATAACTGACTTCTTTTGCATTTAATCCTCTTGTGAGCTACTCCAAAGCTGTATAATGCTTGAATTGACTTCAACAATTGGCTATCACTGCTTAGTTCAGTGAATAATACAGGTTGATCTTCACTAATCTGGCACCATTGGGACCTGAGGAATGCCGGATTAGTGAAAATGCCGAATTACAGAAGGATCACATTAAGTGTAATCAGTGGTGGATTATCGAAGGAACCGCATTACAGATAGTTGGATTAGTGAAAGTCGACCTGAACATGAATGAACCTAGGAGATGAGCATTTGGTAAAAATGAATATACTTTTGAAATGAGGTAGACACGTACTTAACATTATGTATTTGCTTCAGGAGCCAGTAAATCAGCTTTCTGAACAGAAAAATACAATATCTCACGATTAGAGAAGAATATTTTATCATACTTTCTGCCTTCTCCAATGGGATCCTACAACTAAACATATCCTTACCTGACACCCACACCCCCAATTTCCGCACAGGTTGCTCCCTCCGCAACTCTCTTGTCCACTTGTCCCTCCCCACTAATCTCCCTCCTGCCACTTAATCTTGAAAGCAACCAAAATGTTACACCCCTCCATTCACCTCCTCCCTTACTTCCATCCAGAGCCCCAAACAGTCCTTTCAGGTGAGGCAACACTTGACCTGCGAATCTGCTGAGGTCGTCTATTGTATCCAGTGCTCCCAATGCGGCCTCCCCTATACTTTGATTCCCATTCCGACGTGTTGATCCATAGCCTCCTCTTGAGCCAAGGTGAGGCCACCCGCGTGGTGGTGGAACAATACTTTATATTTTGTCCAGTTAGCTTCCAACCTCCCGTAATTTGTTTTTCCACCTCCCTCTTCTTCTTCTTTTATTCTCCACACTGGCCTCTTTCCTCTTCTCACTTGCCTATCGCTTCCTCCGGGTCCCTTCTCCACCCTTTTTTCCTATGGTCCACTCTCCTCTCCTATCAGATTCCTTCTTCTCCTACCCACCTAGCTTCACCTATCACCTTTTAGCTAGCCTCCTTCCCTTCCCATCCCACCTTTATATTCTGGCATTTTCCCCCCTTTCTTTGCAGTCCTGATGAAGGGTCTCAACCCAAAACATCGACTGATTATTCATTTCCACAGATGCTGCCTGACCTGCTGAGTTCTTCCAGTATTTTGTGTGTGTTGCTTTAGAGTAGAGAGCCAGTACTAGAAAGCACAAATGCAAGATTAAAATAGATTAAAGAGCATGGATCATAACAAATAGAATGTTTGAAAGTCAAAAGAAATTTCCAAAACTGACAATAAATCAAAATAAATTCCAGACATTTAAATAAGACCTTTAAATTAGAAAAATACCTCAAAAGAATGAATCTGAAAAACTGCCAAGAAATGAAACTGCTTATAGTTTAAAGAGGAGCTACAAGCAGGTAAGACCATGGGACTTACCAAAGATAAGAATTTTGATGATGGTTTTACAGAAGACAGAAAGATGCAGAAGTCTAGGGAAATAATCATTAGAAATCTTATTTAATCATATTTTTCCAACATTGGTTGAAATAATTGGCAGTATGTATAAACCTTATATATGTATTTACTCCTTCATTTAATGTTTATTGATTCCAGAGATTTTTTTTAAGTTTTAAAGGAAAAGAAAGCTTTTGGAATGTTGAAAAAAACCACCTCTTCCATACAAAGCATTGGAAGATACCTTTATTCATCAAATAACCAATGAATATTATGGTCCATTTTAGGAAATATACTCAGGAATATATTCCTCAGAAAGGATGCTGGTAGTCTATGACAGGGTCTATATGAGATCACTGGGCACAAAGAAAAGGCTGGGAGTATCAATAACTGTGGCGCTTCTCTTCCTGACAAACTTAATGTATTCTATGCAAGATTCGAACAGAAGAGGAGCGTCCTGCTCCCTCCGGATGAACTGGACCTGGTGGCATCAAGATGCATCATCACCGAGGAAGACGTTAGAAGGGCCTTCCTGAAGATAAATCCAAGGAAGGCGACGGGCCCAGATGGCATCTCGGGATGAGTTCTCCGGGCCTGTGCAAGCGAGCTAGCTGGAGTGTTTGCTGACATCTTCAACTGCTCCTTGCTTCAGTCTAAGATCCCCTCGTGTTTTAAAAAGGCAACAATAATCCCGGTGCCGAAGAAGAGCAAGGTGGCATGCCTGAATGACTATCAACGTGTGGCTCTGACATCAATTGCTATGAATTGCTTCGAGCGATTGGATATGGCACACATCAACCACAGCGTACCGGTCAACCTCAACGCTTTGCAATTCGCCTACTGGAGCAACAGGTCAACGGCAGACGCCATCTCTCTGGCCCTACATTCCTCCTTAGAACATCTGGAGAATAAAGACACATATGTAAGGCTCCTTTTCATTGACTACAGGTCTGCTTTTAATACCATCATTCCAAATAAACTGATTCCTAAGCTCCGGAACCTAGGCCTTAGCACTCAGATCTGCAGCTGGATCTTCAACTTCCTCACAGACAGGACCCAGGCTGTAAAAATAGGGGACAAGCTCTCCTCCACAATCACTCTGAGCACCGGTGCCCCACAAGGCTGTGTACTCAGCCCCCGGCTGTACTCACTGTACACCCATGATTGTGTGGCCAAGTTTCCATCAAACTCAATATATAAGTTTGCTGATGACACCACAATTGTCGGTCATATCTCAGGCAACGATGAGCTTGACTACAGAGAGTAAATTAAGAACCTGGTGGCATGGTGCAAAGACAATAACCTGTCCCTCAACGTCAGCAAAACGAGGGAATTGGTTGTTGACTTCAGAAGGAGTAGCGGATCGCACAACCCCATTTATGTTGGTGGTGCGCAAGTGGAACAGGTCAAAAGATTTAAGTTCCTTAGGGTCAATATGACAAATGACCTGACTTGGTCCCAAACAAGCAGAGTCCACTGCCAAGAAGGCCCACCAGTGCCTTTACTTCCTGAGAAAACTAAAGAAATTTGGCCTGTCCCCTAAAACCTTCACTAATTTTTATAGATGCATCGTGGAAAGCATTCTTCTAGGGTGCATCACAACCTCGTATGGAAGTTGTCCTGTCCAAGACCGAAAGAAGCTGCAGAAGATCGTGAACACAGCCCAGCACATCACACAAACCAATCTTCCGTCCTTGGACTCACTTTACACCACACGCGGTCGGAGCAGTGCTGCCAGGATAATCAAGGACACGACCCACCCAGCCAACACACTTTTCGTCCCTCTTCCCTCCGGGAGAAGGCTCAGGAGCTTGAAGACTCATACGGCCAGATTTGGGAACAGCTTCTTTTCAACTGTGATAAGACTGCTGAACAGATCCTGACCCGGATCTGGGCCCTACCCGCCAAATATCCGGACCTACCTCTCGGTTTTTTTTGCACTACCTTACTTTCCCTTTTCTATTTTCTATTTATGATTTATAATTTAAATTTTTAATACTTACTATCGGTTTGTACCCCAGGGAGCGGGAAGCACAGAATCAAATATCACTTTGATGATTGTAAGCTCTAGTATCAATTGTTTGGTGCCAATAAAATGAAGTAAAGTAAAGGAATGGTGTTAGCAACTGGTTGTCTATTGAAGGAAGTGGCATATGATCCATTGAATAGCTGGAGGCTGACATAACTGCCCAAAGGCAAGGTATGGGGCACTGAAGGAAGCTATGTAGAGAACAGCTGTTTTGGTGAGTAAAGTTTTCAGTAAAATGCCAGTTCTGGTCAACTTGCTAATTTGGCTGTGCCCAGTCTATTTTTTAGTTAAAACTTGTATATCTACAACCCAAAGCCACATAGAAGAGATATTGGGCCAGCTGACTGAAAGCATCGTCCAAGTGACAGGTTAAAAAGAGAGTTTGAAAGGAAGAAGGAGAGATAGAAGCGAAAAATAGTTTAAATAAACATAGCTTTCCAGCAGTGAAAGAACTACATTCAGGAATGCTCAAGAGGCCAGAATTGGAAAAGCATAGTTGTCTTGTAGGCTGTAAAAGCTGAAGATGACTTCTGAGATCAGAAGGGGCAAGACTATTGAAGGAAACAAGCACATTGCTCAGAATTATAATATTGAGGCACTACTAGAAACTCATCTAGTTCAGGGAGGACAAGGATAATGGGTGAACAGGGTTTGATAGGAGTCATTTTTGGACAGCCTCAACATTATAGAAATAGAACACATGGAAGGTTGACTGGGACTGCAATTGGATAAACACAGCAGGGACATGGATGAAAATTTCACTGCCAGGTGAGCTGAGGCAAGGGGAAGTTATGATGAAAATGAAGCAAACAAAATCTAAATAATGATGACACTGTAGTGACGATGGCGTAGCAGTTAGCATAGTGCTATTACTGCACCAGCCACCTGGGATTAATTCCTGCTGCTGTCTATAAGCAGCTTGTACGTTCTCCCCGTGACTATGTAGGTTTCCTCCAGCGCTCCAGTTACCTCTCATATTCCAAAGACGATTGGGTTAGCAGGCTCACTTGTCACAGGGGTGTAATTGTGTGGCACATTTGTTGGGCCTGTTACCGTGCTGTATCTCTAAATAAATAAGATTAGATATGTCTTTACAACTCCAGTTAAAGGAACTTTCTGCTCACTCATTACTGGGATCAGATAGGTAAATGCTGGGTGGGTGTGCACAGGTGTGAAAATGGGCTGAATGCACAGATGGCATTATCAGGGGCATTGGCTAGATGAAAATTAGAAGGTGACTAATGTGACAATTTTGAGCAACACCCAAAGATTTTCCAGGGGAGACGAAGAGACATTTGTTCAACTACGTCTGTCCTTTTTCATAGCCAAAATATTAAATTGTTCTCCTTGACTGGTCCTCTCCCAACAGGCTTTTAACTACTTCTTTCTTAATCAACTATTGCTCCTACTTCTCTTTGCACTATTCCAGGATAATTCTCCTCATTTCGGTCCTAATTTCAATGATGATCATCATAAGTGTTTGTCCTATAATTCCCGATAAAAATTTGTTGCCTATTTATTTTCATTGATTTCAATAGAACTAAATTTTAGAAGTGGAACACAATGCACAGCTGCTGCTATTTATGTGCATTACTACAGGCAATCTAAGAAAGATTTATACTCCTGTGTATTAACCACTGCCAATGACTCGTATCAGTTTACAAGAAGAAGCAGAAACAGGACTAGGCCATTCAACCTGCTCTGCCATTCAGTAAAGACATGACAGATCTCTAACCTAAGTGTTACTTTCAGGTACAAACCATATAGCCCCTCATTCCCAGAATATTGAAAAATTGCTGTCCCAGTTGATCTTTCTCTTCGGCAGAGAACTGCAAACATGATCTACAGGTGCAGACATTTCTCATGTAGCAAATAAGAAGCTGCAGAAACCCATCGTCAGCTCCTGGGTCCTCAGAGGCTCCATCTTCCTCTCACCCCAACCCTGCCCTCTCCACTGACACCCCCAGCCTCCGCCCTCCCCCCTCTGATCCCAGCTCTCATCCATGCCGGGTCTTTACCAGCCCCTCTGACCTTCTACTGTCGGAGGCAGAGCGCTCTGTCCTCAGTAAGGGCCTCACCTTTGTCCCCCTTCGCCCACACCTCAGCGAGTTCCGTGTTCGCCATGATGCGGAACTTTTCTTCCGCCGTCTCCGTCTCCGAGCCTACTTCTTCAGCAAGGACTCTTCCACCCCCACCGATGACCCCTTCTCCCGTCTTCAACCCTCCTCTTCTTCATGGACATCCCGCTCTGGTCTTCTGCCTACTCTGGATCTCTTTATTGCTAACTGCCGACAGGACATCAACCGTCTCGACTTCACCGCACCTTGTTCCCATTCCATCCTCACTCCTTCCGAACGCTCTGCTCTCCACTCCCTCTGCACTAATCCTAACCTTATTATTAAACCCGCCGATAAGCGGGGTGCTGTTGTAGTCTGCCACACTGACCTCTACTTTGCCGAGGCACAGCGACAACTCGCGGATACCTCCTCTTATTTACCCCTCGACCGTGACCCCACTAAGGAGCACCAGGCCATTGTCTCCACACCATCACTGACTTTATCCGCTCAGGGGATCTCCCATCCACTGCTACCAACCTTATAGTTCCCACACCTCGCACTTCCCGTTTCTACCTCCTACCCAAGATCCACAAACTTGCCTGTCCTGGCCGTCCTATTGTCTCAGCTTGCTCCTGCCCCACCGAACTCATTTCTGCATACCTCGACACGGTTTTATCCTCCCTTGTTCAATCCCTTCCTACCTATGTTCGTGACACTTCTCACGCTCTTAGACTTTTTGATGATTTTAAGTTCCCTGGCCCCCACCGCTTTATTTTCACCATGGATGTCCAGTCCCTATATACTTCCATCCCCCATCAGAAAGGTCTCAAAGCTCTACGCTTCTTTTTGGATTCCAGACCTAATCAGTTCCCCTCTACCACCACTCTGCTCCGTCTCGCGGAATTAGTCCTTACTCTTAATAATTTCTCCTTTGGCTCCTCCCACTTCCTCCAAACTAAAGGAGTAGCTATGGGCACCAGTATGGGTCCTAGCTATGCCTGCCTTTTTGTTGGCTTTGTGGAACAATCTATGTTCTGTGCCTATTCTGGTATCTGTCCCCCACTTTTCCTTCGCTACATCGACAACTGCATTGGCGCTGCTTCCTGCATGCATGCAGAACTCGTTGACTTTATTAACTTTGCCTCCAACTTTCACTCTGCCCTCAAGTTTACCTGGTCCATTTCCGACACCTCCCTCCCCTTTCTAGATCTTTCTGTCTCTGTCTCTAGAGACAGCTTATCCACTGATGTCTACTATAAGCCTACTGACTCTCACAGCTATCTGGACTATTCCCCTTCTCACCTTGTCTCTTGCAAAAACGCCATCCCCTTCTCGCAATTCCTCCATCTCCGCCGCATCTGCTCTCAGGATGAGGCTTTTCATTCTAGGACGAGGGAGATGTCTTCCTTTTTTAAAGAAAGGGGCTTCCCTTCCTCCACTGTCAACTCTGCTCTTAAACGCATCTCCCCCATTTCATGTACATCTGCTCTCACTCTATCCTCCCGCCACCTCACTAGGAATAGGGTTCCCCTGGTCCTCACCTACCACCCCGCCAGCCTCCGGGTCCAACATATTATTCTCCGTAACTTCCGCCACCTCCAACGGGATCCCACCACTAAGCACATCTTTCCCTCCCGCCCCCCGCATTCCGCAGGGATCGCTCCCTACGCGACTCCCTTGTCCATTCGTCCTCCCCATCCCTCCCCACTGATCTCCCTCCTGGCACTTATCCATGTAAACGGAACAAGTGCTACACATGCCCTTACACTTTCTCCCTTACCACCATTCAGGGCCCTAAACAGTCCTTCCAGGTGAGGCAACACTTCACCTGTGAGTCGGCTGGGGTGATATACTGAGTCCGGTGCTCCCGATGTGGCCTTTTATATATTGGCGAGACCCGACGCAGACTGGGAGACCGCTTTGCTGAACACCTACGCTCTGTCCGCCAGAGAAAGCAGGATCTCCCAGTGGCCACACATTTTAATTCCACATCCCATTCCCATTCTGACATGTCTATCCACGGCTTCCTCTACTGTAAAGATGAAGCCACACTCAGGTTGGAGGAACAACACCTTATATTCCGTCTGGGTAGCCTCCAATCTGATGGCATGAACATCGACTTCTCTAACTTCTGCTAATGGCCCACCTCCCCCTCGTACCCCATCTGTTACTTATTTTTATACACAGTCTTTCTCTCACTCTCCTTTTTCTCCCTCTGTCCCTCTGAATATACCCCTTGCCCATCCTCTGGGTCCCCCCACCCCTCCTTGTCTTTCTTCCCGGACCTCCTGTCCCATGATCCTCTCGTATCCCTTTTGCCAATCAGCTGTCCAGCTCTTGGCTCCATCCCTCCCCCTCCTGTCTTCTCCTATCATTTTGGATCTCCCTCTCCCCCTCCAACTTTCAAATCCCTTACTCACTCTTCCTTCAGTTAGTCCTGATGAAGGGTCTCGGCCTGAAACGTCGACTGCACCTCTTCCTAGAGATGCTGCCTGGCCTGCTGCGTTCACCAGCAACTTTTATGTGTGTAGCTGCAGAAACTCATCAGTTCAGGCAGCAGCTGTGTGGGGAGATGGACAGTCAAAGTTGCAGTTTGAGACTTGGCATCTGGACTCTGAATTCTATTAATCCTGAAGGAGGCCTCACAATTGCGATGGAGGCTTCTGTATGAGTGCTACAGACAGCAAGGGCCACAAGTTTCCAGCTGATTGGTTCCACTAAGCATGTTTGAGCATCTCTTGTAACCAAACTGCCAGGTGAACAGAGGACCCTGAAAGAACCAAATACAGATCATGCAACATGTAATGCCCTCAGTGGCCCATTATATTTCATTTTACTTTGAAAGTGAATTACTTAAGCAGAAGAATGGGCTACTTCACACATATTAGCTTCCTTCCTAAATGATTTTGAAATTTGGTCATGTAGCACAAGTAATTACTTTTTACACTGGTTGATTGGTTAATTGTTGTCACATGTACCGAGGTACAGTGAAAAGCCTTCCTTGTGTATTATCCATACAGATCAGTTCATTACAATGGTGCATTGAAGTAGTACAAGGTAAAAAAGTTACAGAATGCAGAATAAAGTGTTACACTACATAGGAAGTACAGTGCAGGTATACAGTAAAGTACAGTGTCACAACAAGGTAGATTGTCAGGTCAAGAGTCATTCATTAGACTTACAACAGCAAAATAGAAGATGCCTCTGGGCCTGGTGGAATACGTTTTCAGGCTCTTGTATCTGTGATGAGAAAAAAAATAGTTGACAGTACTAATTGTCACCAATGACTTAAATAGATTTACCATTGCAAGCTGGTTTATCAGGCAAGAAAGCAGACATATATTGCAACCTGAAAGGTTATAGTTGTGGATAGGTCAGATATTTAAGTAGCACATTACATTTGTGTTGATGAGGTACAAGACATAAGATACAATTTCCATACATTTTTGACACAGATATTAGCGTGTTATGTGTTAGATTCTATGGATTCTTATGTGCTTATGTTGCTTATATACATTTCTATGCATTTTCCATGCCAGAGAAGCACAATTCCTAGGCTTACCTTAACACTCCTCACTAAGAAACATATTTTTGAAACAAACTGCAAAGTTCATATCATCGTGCCCTTCCCCATACTTTTTCATACATCTTTTCCACTTTTTCTCTTTGAAGAAAGTTTACTCTTTTAGCTTGTTTTATTTTTGTTTCTTTCCCATTTTTTTAATTCCTTTACTGTTTCAGTACTGCTTCTGAATGTTTCATCTCCATCTCCTTTTCCATTGCCTTGTACTCCCTTCTTTCTTTTACTTTTTATTTATAGTAAGCTACTCTCAATTATTTTTCAATTTTCTGCCAGCAGAATCCAGCAATAATAAACTGTGACGTTCCTGATACAAAATGGGTTTTCCAGGGGTCCCAAGGAAACCAAGTGGTATTTCATGTAAAGTGCCCAGTCCAACAAAAAGCATGCAGAAACAAAGCCTAGGAAATGCCTTCTGATTCTATTTTATGACTGAGTTTTTTGTTAAGCATCAAAGAGTTCATACAGTGAGAGAACTCACAATGCAAGAAAAGTCTTCAAAATATTATTTCACACTTGGCGATTGTATAGGCAAGTTTTGTCCCGCACTACTTAATATAATGTAAAATATTAACTGCCTTTGCTGAGTATCTAAGGGTGCTATTATGCCATACGATGCTTTTAATCTCAGTAGAACCTATCAGTAAAAATAATCAAACTTTCCTGGATTCATCCTTAAATTGTTTGTTCCTTCTAGCAATTCAATATTAACTTGTATTATCATTATGCTCCAATAAAATACTAATCCTAAATATACTAAAAACAAAGGAAAAGCCATTCGCTTTGTTGACCTTTAAAAAAGAACCTCAATTTTCTTGTAGACTGTATCTAATATTCATTCTTGGTTCTTTTTTTGAATAAATTATCTTGTAAATCCTGGTTACTTTAAAGATATCCATTAAGGATGTATGGATTTGAAAATATCTTCTGAAGAGCATTCCATTACAGTTAAACCCAATTACCAAGGTGACATAAACAACAATGCTATTCTGTGAAGGTATGTTAATATAGAATGACATGAAACAGAAGAACACCAAGAATTGTAGGAGCTTTTAACAAGCAAGCCCCTCGAATTTGCAAGCTCTAAATATACTTTTCTTACCATTTACCCTAAAACATCTTTTTCTCCTGTAAAATTCAATACCAGCTGATGAATTTCATCTGGAAAATATGTCATTGTTTTTCAGATATGTTCAGAAGTTTCATTTTTGCAAATGCTGTTTCTGATTAAATTGAAACTTCAGACTATTAATGGTTTACATACTAGCTCCGAAAAAGCAAAGTCATTTTTCAATAGCAAAAAAGCGAGAGACCGTTGGGAATACAAAGGAAAGAGAAAGGAATGAAGGAATGAAAAATGTTAGTTGAAAAAAATTCAGCCAAGAGAAGTCACATAGGTTAGCAAAATCATTTAGAACATATTTGAAAGTGTATCTCATTTTTTTGGCAAAAAAAATGTTTTTTATTAAACATATTACCAATGTTGTCAAAATAATTGGAGATAAATGTGTACTGTAACAAAAAGGAATTCCTGTTCTCTTTTCCAATGTAGCAAACTACAAAATTATAAATTATACAGTGCAGCGTGTTTATTTTTGTCTGCATTTTGGCAGCTATTCAACTTACTTAAATAAGCGCATTAATCAGAAATTAAACCTGAACTTGCAATTGAATTACAGTTTCTTCAACTGACAAAATCATATTTAACAAATCATTAATGATGTGACGCATCTCTGATTATTTTTATACCTTGTTTGACAGACACTTCTGGAAATGTCTTCTTGTTTAACATCGTCAGCAGAGCTTCCAGTTAAACTTCCTTACGTGGCATTAAATACTGCTGAGCTGAATGGCATTTACTCACCCCTCACTCTAAGAATCATGGTCTGACTTGGCAAGGAGTTGGAAACACATTTTTGTCACAACAGCTGACCTCCAAAGTTAGGCCCATCTGGTCCTGTTTTCAATAAGTTTTGGAATCAGACTGCACTAATTAGGAGAAAATTTTAAGTCAACAATTGAAATACTTGCTCTTTTCATATGCCCAGACTGACAGTTGGATTAAGAGTCTAATTGCTTTCATGGGTCCATCCGTTACGTTCTTTTCTCAGCACTGTAAACTCTAAGCCAGTTACTAGTGTCAACGTGCTGTGAGAAATTTTTGGATCAACTGCAGTGCTATCTATTTTGAGCTTTGTCACAGCTTGAAATTTTAATTTATTTTGATGATGCTGCCAGTCATTTTATGACAGTCCCTGATTTAATCTTAGAACACCAGGTACTTCCGTTTGAAAAAGTAGATTTATATCATTTAAGACACAAATTAGTTCTAGTCTATGCCAGTATTTATGGTGATATTTAAAAGGATAGGATGTGAAGGATGGAAAAGCTGTCAGCCAATTGTCAAGGAAGCGCTCCCTACCAAACTCGGTACATTTGCCTCTGGAATGGTATAACAGGAGAGAGGCAGGAATGAAAGCCTCAGGACAGTTGGTGAATGCCTTGACCATGGAGTTATAAATGTCATATGACAAACCTCCCTTCTGGAGACAACTAAGAACAGATTTGGATTTTGAGTTAAAGCAATATTTGTGTATATATTAATTAGCTCCAGCTTATTCATTTATTAAAAATAGGAAATGAAATCATCTTTGTACTGCTCAATAACTGAAATCACTTTAATTGTGGAACAAGTACTTGACTTACTATTTGCTAACATTATTTATGAAGTTCCTTTGTACTTGCTTTACAGCTGTTCAGAAGAGTTCATATCATATGCAACTTTAGCCTAACTGGGTGTGAGGGTGTGATGTTATGTTTCAGCATATGCACAGTTCTTAGGCAGATGATCCGAAAATCACTAACCATAAAGAAACCATACAAAAGGTCAACTACTTCTTATTTACAGTTTACTGTGAATGGCATGGTAGTGACCAAAAAATGCTATGTGACTTCTAGACCATAAGACAAGACAAAGGAGCAGAAGTGGGCCATTCGGCCCATCGAGTCTGCTCCGCCATTTTATCATGAGCTGATCCATTTTATCCTATTTAGTCCCACTGCCCCGCCTTCTCACCATAACCTTTGATGCCCTGGCTACTCAGATACCTATCAATCTCTGCCTTAAATACACCCAATGACTTGGCCTCCACTGCTGCCCGTGGCAACAAATTCCATAGATTCACCACCCTCTGACTAAAAAATTTTTTTCGCTTTTCTGTTCTGAAAGGGCACCCTTCAATCTTGATGTCATGCCCTCTCGTACTAGACTCCCCCATCATGGGAAACAACTTTGCCACATCCACTCTGTCCATGCCTTTTAACATTCGAAATGTTTCTATGAGGTCTTCCCTCATTCTTCTAAACTCCAAGGAATACAGTCCAAGAGTGAACAAACGTTCCTCATATGTTAACCCTCTCATTCCCAGAGTCATTCTAGTGAATCTTCTCTGTACCCTCTCCAACGTCAGCACATCCTTTCTTAAATAAGGAGACCAAAACTGCCCACAGTACTCCAAGTGAAGTCTCACCAGCGCCTTATAGAGCCTCAACATCACATCCCTGCTCCTATACTCTATTCCTCTAGAAATGAATGCCAACATTGCATTCGCCTTCTTCACTACCGACTCAACCTGGAGGTTAACTTTAAGGGAATCCTGTACGAGGACTCCCAAGTCCCGTTGCATCTCAGAACTTTGAATTCTTTCCCCATTTAAATAATAGTCTGCCTGTTTATTTTTTCTGCCAAAGTGCATAACCATACACTTTCCAACATTGTACTTCATTTGCCACTTCTCTGCCCACTCTTCCAATCTATCCAAGTCTCTCTGCAGACTCTCCATTTCCTCAGCACTACCAGCCCCTCCACCTATCTTCGTATCGTCAGCAAACTTAGCCACAAAGCCATCTATTCCATAATCCAAATCGTTGATGTACAATGTAAAAAGAAGCGGCCCCAACACTGATCCCTGTGGAACACCACTGGTAACCAGCAGCCAACCAGAATAGGATCCCTTTATTCCCACTCTCTGTTTCCTGCCAATCAGCCAACGCTCTATCCACGTATGTAACTTTCCTGTAATTCCATGGGCTCTTATCTTGTTAAGCAGCCTCATGTGTGGCACCTTGTCAAAGGCCTTCTGAAAATCCAAATATACAACATCCACTGCATCTCCCTTGTCTAGCCTACTGGTAATTTCCCCAAAAAATTGTAATAGGTTTGTCAGGCAGGATTTTCCTTTAAGGAATCCATGCTGAGTTCTGCCTATCTTGTCATATGCCTGCAGGTACTCTGTAACCTCATCCTTGACAATCGACTCCAACAACTTCCCAACCACCGACGTCAAGCTAACAGGTCTATAATTTCCTTTTTGCTTCCTTGCCCCCCTCTTAAATAGCGGAGTGACATTTGCAATCTTCCAGTCTTCCGGAACCATGCCAGAATCTATCGACTTTTGAAAGATCATCGCTAATGCCTCCGCAATCTCCACAGCTACTTCCTTCAGAACACGAGGGTGCATTCCATCTGGTCCAGGAGATTTATCGACCTTTAGCCTATTCAGCTTCCTGAGTACTTTCTCTGTCGTAATTGTGACTGCGCACACTTCTCTTCCCTGCCACCCTTAAGTGTCCGGTATTCTGCTGTCATCCTCAGTGAAGACTGATGCAAAATACTTATTCAGTTCCTCTGCCATCTCCTCATCTCCCATTACAATTTATCCAGTATCATTTTCTATCGGTCCTATATCTACCCTCACCTGTCTTTTACTCTTTATATACTTGAAAAAGCTTTTAGTATCCTCTTTGATATTATTTGCTAGTTTCCTTTCATAGTTAATCTTTTCTCTCTTAATGACCTTCTTGGTTTCCTTTTGTAAGGTTTTAAAGACTTCCCAATCCTCTGTCTTCCCACTAATTTTTGCTTCCTTGTATGCCCTCTCCTTAGCTTTAACTTTGGCTTTGACTTCTCTTGTCAACCACGGTTGCATCCTTTTTCCACTCGAAAATTTCTTCTTTTTTGGAATATACCTGTCTTGCACATTCCTCATTTCTCGCATAAACTCCAGCCACTGCTGCTCTGCCGTCTTTCCCACCAGTGTCTCTTTCCAGTCAACTTTGGCCAGTTCCTCTCTCATGCCACTGTAGTTTCCTTTACTCCACTGAAACACCGACACATCAGATTTCGGCTTCTCTTTTTCTAATTTCACAGTGAACTCAAATCATGTTATGATCACTGCCTCCTAAGGGTTCCTTCACCTCAATCTCTCCAATCACCTCCGGTTCATTACACAATACCCAATCCAGTACAGTTGATCCCCTAGTGGGCTTAACAACAAGCTGTTCTAAAAAGCCATCTCGCAGACATTCTACAAATTCTCTCTCTTGAGATCCAGTGCCGACCTGATTTTTCCAATCTACTCGCATGTTAAAATCCCCCACAATTATCATAACACTGCCCTTCTGACAAGCCTTTTCTATTTCCAGTTGTAATTTGTAGTCCACATCCCTGCAGCTGTTTGGAGGCCTATAAATAACTGTCATCAGGGTCCTTTTACCCCTGCTATTCCTTAGCTCAACCCATAAAGATTCTGCACCTTCCGATCCTATATCACCTCTTTCTAATGATTTAATATCATTTCTTACCAATAAAGCCATGCCTCCCCCTCTGCGTACCTTCCTATCCTTCTGATACACCATGTATCCTTGGACGTTCAGCTCTCAGAGACATGCATCCTTTAGCCAGGTCTCAGTGATGGCCACAATATCATACCTGCCAATCTGTAGCTGTACAACAAGATCATCCACTTTATTTCTTATGCTGCGTGTACAACACCTTAAGACCAGTATTTGATACTTTTTGCTTTGATTTCACTGCAACTTTATTGCACTGCAACTCATCCCAATGGCTACACATTTGCCCCATCACCTGCCTGTCTTTCCTGACATCTTTACTGCTCACTATCTTAGATTTATTTCTGTTTTCCCCTTCCTCCGCTCTATCATTCCGGTTCCCATCCCCCTGCCAAATTAGTTTAAACCCTCCCTAACAGCTCTATTAAACTTTCCCGCCAGGATATTGGTCCCCTTCGGGTTCAGGTGTAACCTGTCCTTTTTGAACAGGTCATACTTCCCCCAGAAGAGATCCCAATTATCCAAGAATCTGAAGCCCTGCCCCCTACACCAGTCTCTCAGCCAGGCATTCATCTGCCTGATCCGACTACTCTTGCCCTCGCTAGCACGTGGCACAGGTAGCAATCCCGAGATTACTACCCTGGAGGTCCTGCTCCTCAGCTTCCTTCCTAACTCCTGGAAATCTCTCTTCAGGACCTCCTCCTTTGTCCTATCTATGTCATTGGTACCAACATATACCAAGACAACTGGCTGCTCACCCTCCCCCTTTAGAATATTCAGGACCCGATCCGAGACATCCCGTACCCCGGCACCTGGGAGGCAACACACCATGCGGGTATCTCTGTCAGGCTCACAGAATCTCCTGTCTATCACCTCTTCACTTTCCCTGATAAGCAGCAGGTCATCAAGCTGCAGCTGCAGATCCCTAACACGGTCTCTGAGGAGCTGCATCTCGGTGCACCTGGCGCAGATGTGGCCATCAGGGAGGCTGGAGGTCTCCCAGGATTCCCACATCTGACACCCTGAACAAAGTACAAACCCTGCAGGCATGCTATCTAATTCTACACGAATGAAACAGGAAAAATAAGTCTACTCACCCACTTACCTCGCCAAACAGACAAACTTTTTAAACCGTTAGCTGTGAGAGCCCTGCTGTTCCTGTCTGTCCGGGCCGATTCGCGAAAGGGGTTCTTTTAAAAGTTTACAAAGTAGAGTGTTTTATTAAAATAAGTAGTAAAATGGAAAATTAAATCTGTTGAGCAATTGATAAAAAAGCAGAATGAGGCCAGCATTCATCTGGATTCATTGCCGTACTTTAAACTAATTTATGTTAAATAAATTACTCTTGACTGCATAAGAAATGAGGTACATCCAAATCTAATCAGTAATTTTCCACCACATATTTACCAAAGAAAGTCAAGAGTTTATGTTACAATTATAGTAAGAAAAACTATTTATATTTTATGTACCTTTTGTTTACATTGTAGTTAAATCTATTTCAACAATGCCTTGCCACAACTTAGAGGATCATGATAAACTGTAAAATATTCAGCACATGATACAGCTCACAGCCAATCAATGTATACTTACATTTTCCATTCATATCCTTTGTTTTAGAGTTTTCTGAATCTTTCCAAGGCAATGGTGCTATTTGAAACAAGAAGCCAAAAATTTTGACAAATATAAATTTGAGAGTCTGGATTGTTCATCTCAAACATTCAAACCATGTGCTTAAAATATTTCTAATTTTGTATATATGGTTAATGCTCATATCTATTCATTCTGAAAATGTTTTTGAAGGGTAGGAATTTTATTTGAAACATTTCAAGAAAAATAAATGGTATGTAATACAATAGGTGCACCGTACACCAGAATGGCTTCCCTTAGTTGCTTGGAAGGAAACTCTTCATTACAAAGTAGGTGATGAAACATAAATTACCTGGTTCAATTTGGTGTTTAACTCGATTAATGATTCAACGCTAGAGTTTCATCATATAAAAGGACTCAGTGCCATTCACACTCTAAGGCTACAAAAAAAATGGTGAGGTGAATTTATAAAAGTTACTGTGAGTTTAACTGGTAATAAATCTTTCTTAGTTTCCCAGCACACCAACAGGGTCGGATCGTACCTCCTACACTGTCACAGAAAGACAACAGCACTCAATCATACAAAAGTTGATAGCAGATGCAAAGTCTGGACAAGGTGATGATTGATTATTTAGACTAGAATTATGTTGCACCTGGATCATCAGATCTGAGGTTAAAAAGAAACAAGAGGAAAAAACAGCAAGATGTCTGACACCTTTTCAACTTAGGCTGAGATACACTATTTCTGGTGTAGTTCTGGATTCCCTGAGAAAGTGGTGGTCGACTTCCCCTTAAGCTGTTGTAGTCCTGGTGAAAGTAACTTGTGTCTTCCCAGCACAGTCATAAAGTTATCTTTGCCAATTGAATTGATTGTGTCAGCCACTTTCTTACCACCTCCTCTCCAGAGGGTGCTCCCACATTAGTGTTGGATGAGGAAAGCCAGACAATGATGAAGAAATGACAATGTGTCCAAGCAGGATATATTTTGGATATAAACACATTTTTACTTTCTCTTGGTTGATCTAAGAAGCTGTTGTCTTTCTTAGGAGATTCATCAATTAAGCCATTCAATCCAGTTACAATACACTGTGGACCAGGCTAAACCTGGAACTACTGTTTGCCAGTGATCTGTAGGAACCAAATTTAGTAATGTAAACAACAGCAGCCAGCTTAAAGACGCCAGTGTCTTTCTGCGTTGAGGTGGGACAAAGTAGAATCAGTCAGGGAGGACAATTCAAGGACACACTTACTGTCAGAGTTCACATTCAGAGGTTTCACTATGGACAGTGAAATACAGTATTTTCAACAGCAGGATTCACAATCCAATATGTGTCATGGTGTGAGCTGACAATGACAAACCCAAGTGCAGAGGAAAGGAAGCCTCCCATGAAGAGATGGTGGCCATAGTTTATACATAAGAATATCAACAGAACATCGATGACTTGACCGAGCAACACAGCGAGACAAACCATTATCAAAACTAGGACCCCACAAGTGTGCTAATAGCGCATTCACTTAACTAATACAAGTAACATGGAATTCCTGAGCCTATCAAAATAAACTTAACAAGGAAATAGAAACAATTAATGACACATATTAAATAACAATTAACCAATTCTGGTGCTCTAAAAACCTTGGAGCCCAATGCTCTCCAGCTCCCCGCAGAGGCCTGGAGGGCTCATTACACTGAGTATAAGATTATGAGAGGCCTAGTTAGGCTAAATAAGAAGGATCTATTTCCCTTAGCAGAGGGATCAAAAAGAAGAGGCATAGATTTAAAAACGAGTCAAAGGAAGTCCTGATGAAGGGTCTCAGACCGAAACAGTGACACTTTATTCTTTTCCATAGATGCTGCCTGTCCTGTTAACCTCCTCCAGCATTATGTGAGTGTCACTGATAGGATAGCCAACTTTCTCACTCCCAAATAAGGGACAAAAGTAGCAGTCAAATACGGGACACTTGTGTTTACCCCGAGAAAGACTACCATGACCATGAAGCCTTGCGCGGGCACCTGTGTGCGCATGCGTGTACGTGCCGATTTTTTTTCTACAAATCAGTTTTGTCTTAATCTTCCCGATTCTGATACACTGTACATACGTTATTTCTACTTTATATAGGCTGTGTATTTATCATATCATTCCTGCTTTTACTATATGTTGGTGTTATTTTAGGTTTTATGTGTTATTGGTATGATTTGGTAGGTTATTTTTTGGGTCTGGGAACGCTCAAAAATTTTTCCCATATAAATTAATGGTAATTGCTTCTGTGCTTTAGGCCATTTCGGCTTACGAAAGGTTTCATAGGAATGCTCTACCTTAGCGGGGGAAATATGGGACAAGGGTGGTCCCGTATGGGACAAACCAATTTAGTCCAATATACGGGGTGTCCCGGCTAATACGGAACAGTTGGCAACCCTAGTCACTGAGGAGGGATGAGTATTTTCTTCCCACTCAGAAGATAATAGGAGCCTGGAACTCATTGCCTCAATGTAATTGGATGTGCACTTGAAGGGCTGCAACCTGCAGGGGGTCTGGCCCTGGCATAGGAAGTGGGATTAGGCCATATAGCCCTTTTCAGGTGCAATAGGTCCATAGAGTCATCGAGCACAGAAGGAAAGTCCTTCAAACCAGTGAGTCCACCTACACTGATCTAGCTAAATAAAATCCTGCAATAATCACATTTTATTCTCCCCACGTTCCACTTAATAACCTGCCAATTCTACCAGTCACTGACCCACTAGGGATATTTTACAGTGGCCAGTTAATCTACCTACCTACCTGGATCTGTATGGGGTATGGAAAGAAACTGGAGAAAACAGAGGAAATTCAGGCAGTGACAGGGAGAATGCGAAACTCCAAGGAGGCAGCCTCACCAGTCAGAATTGAATCCAAGTCACTGGAGAAGCACCTCCGTATGTGACACTCAATTCAGGATCTTGCAGTGAGAGAAATCAGAGGATGCACAAAAACTTTAAAGCTCTAGTTAATTTATTCAGTACTCTAGGGAACCTATGCAAAACAATACTTATCTAACTTAATGCCCTCAGGCCCAAGTCTACTACTGAGTGCCTTTATTCCCTCTTCGGCTCCTGGTGACACGGACCGATGGTGAAGTTTGTGTAAGTTGTGAAGTGGCTGTGTTTGCCCCAGTTATACTTCTTCTAGGGGGAAATGACACCTCATGCCTTGCATAACCAAGTTTCTCTTGTTCACTTGTTTCCACAGATGCTGCCTGACCTGCTGAATTCGTCCAGCATTTTATGTGCGTTGCTTTTGATTTCCAGCATTCACAGATTTTCTAGAGTTCAGCGAGTTCTTGTGATTTAGTGAATTTTGCATAACTTTTAACCATGTTCTGCATTTCATGTTCTGAAATGTCTCAACAAGCTCAGCTGCCCCTTACTTAAGTTAGCATGGTAACTGCTCAAAGAGTTCACCTCTTGTTTGGATTTACATTCTTTCCTATCATACGCTGTACCACTCTGCCGCACCACTTTGCTACCCTATGCTGCAGCTGTGCCATCCATTGGATGGTGTGTGTGTGTGTGTTTTCTAGGGCTGTCCCTGTCACTGCACCCAAACCACAGAGAAAACCAGCAGGTGCCAGAAATTGAAGTGTGCTACTGCGGACACTTGTCAGGTCAGTCAGCATCTGCGGAGGGAGGGAAACAGACTTAACATTTCAGCTCAATGATTTATCATCAGACCTCAAAGATGCAGTTCACAATGTAAAAGAGAAAGAAAGGGGGGAAAAAAGCAAAGAAGTAAAAGTTCTTCAAGGTGGGAACATTTGGGAAGAAACCAAAGTAAAATGTTGCAGATGCTTCACAATCTCATCACTAAGGGCATCGGATTGAACAACGTTTACTCAAGATTGCTCTGTGGCACCTTGAGATAACCCAGCAGGCACACTAAAGAAAGTTTAACTTGCACACCAGTGTTTATACAAGAAAGGAAAATACATCTGTAAATAGGAAGTAATGTAAATTTGGGTATGTAAGCCATAGCTTTGTGTAATTCCCTCCAGGATCCCTACCAGGATGATCCCTTTCAAGGTCTTTACTTAAGAAAAATATTTTTTTTTCCTCTGCAGCCTGAATAAAGAGAAGTAGAGTAGCATGACGCAGTGGGAGGGGAAGGTGAAGGTGAACAGCAATAGGAGTTGAGAGGTCAGTATAACAATGGGAATGGTCAGCATGACAGTGAGAGGTCAGTGTGACATTGGGGGAGGGAAGTGGAACAGTGGGAGAGATCGGTGAGACAGTGGGAGAGGTCAGGGTGTCAGTGGGGAGGTCAGTGTGACAGTGGGAGGGCAGAGGTCAGTGTGACAGTGGGAATGCAGAGGCCAGTGTGACAGTGGGAGTGCAGAGGCCACTGTGACAGTGGAAGGTCAGAGGTCAGTGGGAGTGCAGAAGCCAGTGTAGCATGGGAGGTCAGAGCTTAGTGTGACAGTGGGAAAGCAGATGTCAATGTGACAGTGGGAATAGGGAGAAATGTCAGAAGTGGGAATCTGTGGTTAACCACAGCTCCAAAGCCATATTAAAGTTTGCTGATGACACTGCTCTTGTTGGCCAAATCAAGTGCAGTGAATGTGTGCATGTAGGAGGTGACCAGAACTGAGCACAGTACTCCAAGTGGGGTCTGACCAAGGTCCTATATAGCTGCAACATTACCTCTTGGCTCTTAAACTCAATCCCACAATTGATGAAGGCCAATGCACTGTATGCCTTCTTGACCACAGAGTCAACCTGCGCAGCAGCTTTGAGTGTCCTATGGACTCGGACCCCAAGATCCTTCTGATCCTCCACACTGCCAAGAGTCTTACCATTAATACTATATTCTGCCATCATATTTGACCTATCAAGATGAACCACCTCACACTTATCTGGGTTGAACTCCATCTGCCACTTCTCAGCCCAGTTTTGCATCCTATCAATGTCCTGCTGTAACCTCTGACAGCCCTCCACATTATCCACAACACCCCCAACCTTTGTGTCATCAGCAAATTTACTAACTCATTCCTCCACTTCCTCATCCACATCATTTATAAAAACCACAAAGACTAGAGGTCCCAGAACAGATACCTGAGGCACACTAGAGGTCACTGACCTCCATGCAGAATATGACACGTCTGCAACCATTCTTTGCCTCCTGTGGGCAAGCCAATTTTGGATCCACAAAGCAATGTCCCCTTGGATCCCATGTCTCCTTATTTTCTCAATAAGCCTTGCACAGGGTACCTTATCAAATGCCTTGCTGAAATCCATATACACTATATTCTCTGCTCTACCTCCATCAATGTGTTTAGTCACATCCTCAAAAAATTCAATCAGGCTCATAAGGCACGATCTGCCTTTGACGAAGCCATGCTGATTATTCCTAATTATATTATGCCTCTCAATGTTCATAAGTCCTGCATCTCAAGAACTTTTCCATCAACTTACCAACCACTGAAGTAAGACTCACTGGTCTATAATTTCCTGGGCTATCTCTACTCCCTTTCTTGAATAAAGGAACAACATCCACAACCCTGCAATCCTCCTGAACCTCTCCCGTCCCCATTGATGATGCAAAGATCATCACCAGAGGCTCAGCAATCTCCTCCCTCACCTCCCACAGTAGTGTGGGGCATCCTTCATCCGGTCCCGGTGACTTGTCCAACTTGATGCTTTCCAAAAGCTCCAGCCCATCCTCTTTCTTAATATCTATATGCTCAAGCTTTTCAGTCTACTGTAATTTATCCCTACAATCGCCAAGATCCTTTTCCGTAGTGAATACTGAAGCAAAGTATTCATTAAGTACCTCTGCTATCTCCTCCGGTTTCATACACACTTTTCCACTGTCACACTTGATTGGTCCTATCCTTACGTTTTATCCTCTTGCTCTTCACATACTTGTAGAATGCCTTGTGGTTTTCCTTAATCCTGTCTGCTAAGGTATCTCATGGCCCCTTCTAGCTCTCCTAATTTCATCTTTAAGCTCCTTCCTGCTAGCCTTATAATCTTCTAGATCTCTATCATTATCTAGTTTTTCTTAGCCTTTCGTAAGCTTTTCTTTTCTTCTTGACTAGATTTACAACAGTCACCATTGTACACCATAGGGTCGATAACTTTAAATTCCTTGGCATTAACATATCAAAGTATTTGTCCTAGGCACCAGTGCATAGGTGCCATAAAAAAGGCACTACAATGTCCCTACTGTCTTAGAAAATTGTGCAGATTTGGTATGTCACCTAAAATGTTGACAAATTTCTATAAATGTACAGTAGGGAGTATCCTGACTGGTTGCATCACACACTCTGGTAAGGAAATACCAATGCACATAAATGGAAAAGGCTACCAAAAGCGACAGATACAGCCCAGTCCATCACAGGCAAAGCCCTTTCCCAGCATTGAAAACATCTACACGGAGCGCTACCACAAGAAAGCAGCATCTATCATCAAGGACACCCACTATCTAGTCTGTGCTCCTCTTGCTGGTGCCATCAGGAAGGAGGTGCAGGAGTCTTAAGTCCTCCACCGCCAGGTTGTAGAACAATTATTACCCCTTAACCATCAGACCCCTGAAGTCACCTCAAATTTGAACAGATTCCACAAGGTATGGATGCACTTTCAAGAACTCTACTACTCATGTTCACAGCATTATTCGTTAATGTATTTATTTAATTATTTTTAAATCTATACAGTTTGTTTTCTTTTGCATGTTGGTTGTCTGTCACTCTTCGTGTGTAGTTTTTCATTGATTCTATTGTATTTCTCTGCTCTACTGTGAATGCCCGTAAAAATTACACTTGCCCTACCACAACTCCCACCACCATTTAATTATATCGGAGGGATAGGAAGGTAGGCAGAAGGGGTGGTGTGGCTCTACTGGTAATGAATGGCATCAAATCAGTAGAAAGATGTGACATAGGATTGGAAGATGTTTAATCTTTCTGGGTTGAGTTAAGAAACTGCAAGGGTAAAAGGATGTTGATGGCAGTTATATACAGGCCTCCCAACGGTGGCTGGGAGGTGGACCACAGTTTACAACAGGAAATAGAAAAGGCAAATCAAAAGGGCAATGTTATGGTAGTCATGGGAGATTTTAACACGCAGGTCAATTGGGAAAATCAGATTGGCAATGGATCTCAAGAGAGTGAGTTTGTTGACTGCCTAAGAGATAGCTTTTTAGAGCAGTTTGTTGTTGAGCCTACTAGGGGATCAGCTATTCTGGATTGGGTGTTATGTACTGAACCGGAGGCGATTAGGGAGCTTAAGGCAAAAGAACCTGTAGGAACCAATGAGAACAATATGATTGTGTTCAACTTGAAATTTGATAGTGAGAAGTAAAGTCTGATGTAGCAGTATTTCAGTGGAGTAAAGGAAATTACAGTGGTATGAGAGATGAGTTGGCCAAAGTAAATTGGAAGGAGCTGCTGGCAGGGATGTCAGCAGAGCAGCAATGGCATGCGTTTCTGTGGAAAAATGAGGAAGGTGCCGAACATGCGTATTCCAAACATGAAGAAATACTAAAATGGTGAAAGAGTACAACCATGGCTGACAAGGGAAGTCAAAGCTATTGTAAAAGCAAAAGAAAGGGCATACAAAAAAGCAAAAACTAGTGGGAAGATAGAGGATTGGGATGATTTTAAAAACCTACAGAGAGCAATTAAAAAAAATCATTCAAAGGAAAAAGATGAAATATGAAAGCAAGTTAGCAAATGATATCAAAGTGGATAGTAAAAGTTTTTTTCAAGTATGTTATAAATAAAAGAGAAATGAGAGTAGATATATGACTGCTAGAAAATGAGGAAGGAGAAATAATAACAGGGGACAAGGAGATGGCTGGTGAATTAAATGAGTATTTTGTATCAGTCTTCACTGTGGAAGACACTAGCAGTGTGCCTGATGTTGTAGTGTGTGAAGGAAGAGAAGTGGATGCAGTTACTATTACAAGAGAGAGGGTGCTCAAAAAGCTGAAAGACCCAAAGGTACTTAAGTCACCCAGACCAGAGGAACTCCACCCTAGGGTTCTGAAAGAGGTAGTATTAGAGATTGTGGTGGCATTAGAAATTATCTTTCAAAAATCATTAGACTCTGGCAGAGTGTAGAGGACTAGAAAATTGCAAATGTCACTCCACTCTTTAAGAAAGGAGGAAGGGAGCAGAAAGGAAATTATAGACCAGTTAGCCTGACCTCAGTGGTTGGGAAGATGTTAGAGTCAATTGTTAAGGATGAGGTTCTGGAATATTTGGCGACACAGGACAAGATAGGACAAAGTCAGCATGGTTTCCTTATGGGAAATTCTTGCCGGACTAACCTATTGAAATTCTTTGAGGAGATTACAATTAGGATATATAAAGAGGATGTAGTGGGTGTTGTATATTTAGACTTTCAGAAGGCCTTTGACAAGGTGCCACACATGAGGCTGCTTACCAAGTTAAGAGCCCATGGTATTACAGGAAATTTACTAACATGGTTAGAGCATTGTCTGTGTGGTAGGAGGCAGCAAATGGGAATAAAAGGATCCTTTTCTAGTTGGCTGCCAGTGACTAGTGGTATTCCACAGGGGTCGGTGTTGGGACCACTTCTTTTTATGCTGTATATAAATGATTTAGATGATGGAATAGATGGCTTTGTTGTCAAGTTTGCAGATGATACCAAGATTGGTGGAGGGGCAGGTAGTGTTGAGGAAACAGGTAGGATGCAGAAGGACTTAGACAGATTAGGAGAATGGGCAAGAAAGTGGCAAAGGAAATACAACATTGGAAAATGCATGGTGATGCACTTTAGTAGGAGAAATAAATGTGCAGACTATATTCTAAATGGGGAGAAAATCCAAGAATCTGAGATACAAAGGGACTTTGGAGTCCTTGTGCAGAACTCCCTGAAGGTTAACTTGCAGTTGAGTCAGTGATGAGGAAGGCAAATGCCACGTTAGCGTTCATTTCAAGAGGTCTAGAGTACAAGAGCAAGGATGTGATGCTGAGGCTTTATAAGGTGCTGGTGAGGCCTGACTTTGAGTAATGTGAACAGTTTTGGGCCCTTCATCTTCAAAAAGATGTGCTGGCATTGGAGAGGGGCCAGAGGATGTTCATAAGGATTATTCCAGGAATGAAAGGGTTATCATATGAGGAATATTTGATGGCATTGGGTCTGTACTCGCTAGAATTCAGAAGGATGAGGGGGGATCTCATTGAAACCTTTTACATGTTTCCCATGGTGGGAGAGTCTATGATAAGAGGGGCACCCTTTCAAAACAGAGATGTGGAGAAATTTCTTCGCCAAAGGGTGGTGAATTTATGGAAGTTGTTGCCACATGGAGCTGGGAGGCCAGGTTTTTGGGTGTACTTAAGGCAGACATAGATAGATACTTGATTGGACATGGCATCAATGGTTACTGGGAGAAGTCCGGGAACTGAGGTTGAGGAGGAGATAGAAAAAACGGATCAGCAATGATTGAATGGTGGAGCAGACTCAATGGGCCAGATGGCTTAATTCTAATCCTATGTTTTATGGTTTAATTATAAGCTGTCAAAGTCAACTTATATATACAGACACTCCTGTACTGAACATCTCTTTATGTACATATAATTAATCTACAGTATGCATATAAGCTATCTTATGTATTTATATTTATTGTGTTTTTTTAATTAATGTGTGCTTTATCTTAATATTTTATATGCTGCATTGGATATGGAATAATAACTATTTTATTCTGACTTACACTTGTGTACTGAAAATGATATTGAACAATCTTCAATCTCAAACTGAATCTCAAGGTGGTATATGATGATACTTACATACTTTGATAATTAAAAATTATCAAATTAAAATTTGAACTTCTGAATGAATTCAAAAATCAGAAATGCAAAGGGACTTGGGAGTTCTAGTGCAGGAGTCCCAAAAGGTTAACTTGCAGATTGAATCAGATGTAAGGAAAGCAAATGCAATGCAGATGGAAATGCAAATAGAAAAGGCGTATCAAAAGGGCAATGTTTTGTTAGTCATGGGAGATCTCAACATGCAGGTCAATTGGAAAAATCGGGTTGGTAATGGATCTCAAGATAGTGAGTTTGTTGAAAGCCTACAAGATGGTTTCTTAGAGAAGTTTGCTGTTGAACCTACTAAGGGATCAGCTATACTGGACTGGGTGTTATGTAATGAGGTGGGGGGTGATTAGGGAGCTTAAGGTAAAAGAACCCTGAGGTGACAATGATCAAACTTGAAATTTTATAGGGAGAACGAGAAGTCTGACATAGTGCAGTATGTCAGTGGAGTAAGGAAAATTACAGTGGTAAGAGAGAGGAGTTGCCCAAAATAAATTGGAAGGAGCTGCTGGCAGGGATGACAGCAGGGCAGCAATAATGTGAGTTCCTGGGAGAAATGAGGAAGGTGCATGATAGACATTTTCCAAAAACAAAGAAATACTCAAATGGCAAAATAGTACAACAATGGATGACAAGGGAAGTCAATGCTAATATAAAAGCAAAAGAAAAGGCATATAACAAAGCAAAAATTGGTAGGAAGATTGAGGATTGGGGAGCTTTTAAAAACCTACTATGAGCAACTAAAAGAATAATTACAAGGGAAAAAATGAAATATGAAAGCAAGCTAGCAAGCAATATTAAAGTGGATAGTAAAAGATTTTTGAAGTATGTAAAAAATAAAAGAGAAGTGAGAGTGGATATATGGCCACTAGAAAATAAGACTGGAGAAATAATAAAGGGGGGCAAGGAGATGGCAGATGAACTAAGTGAGTATTTTGCATCAATCTTCACTGTGGAAGACACTAGCAGTGTGCCAGGTGTTGAAGGGTGTGAGGGAAGAGAAGTGAGTGCAGTTACTATTACAAGGGAGAAGGGGCTCAAAAAGCTGAAAGACCGAAGGTACATAAGTCACCCAGATCAGATGAACTGCACCTTAGGATTCTGAAAGAGGTTGTGGTAGAGTTTGTGGAGACATTAGTAATGATCTTCCAAAAATCATTGGACTCTGGCATGGTGTCAGAGGACTGGAAAATGGCAAATGTCACTCCACTCTTTAAGATAGGAGGAAGACAGCCCAGGAAAAAAATTATAGACCAGTTAGCCTGACTTCAGTGGCTGGTAAAATGTTGGAGTCAGTTGTTAAGGGTGAGGTGATGGATACCTGGTGACACTGGACAAGGTAGAACAAAGTCAGCATGGTTTCCTTCAGGGAAAATCTTGCCTGACAAACCTGTTGGAAATCTTTGAGTTGATTACAAGTAGGATAGAAGCAGTGGATGTTGTATGTTTGGATTTTCAGAAGGTCTTTGACAAGGTGCCACGGGTGAAGCTGCTTACCAAGTTAAAAGCCCATGCATGGTATTACAGGAAAGTTACTAACAAGGTTAGAGCGTTGGCTGATTGGTAGGAGGCAGCTAGTGGGAAATAAAGGATCCTTTTCTGATTGACTGCCAGTGACTAGTGGTGTTCAGTGTTGGGACTACTTCTTTTTATGCTGTATATCAATGATTTAGATGATGGAATAGATGGGGCTTTGTTGCCAAGTTGCAGATGATACAAAGATTGGTAGAGGGGCAGGTGGAGTTGAGGAAACAGGTAGGCTGCAGAAGGACTTGGACAGATTAGGAGAATGGGCAAGAAAGTGGCAAATGAAATACAATGTTAGAAAACACATCGTCATGCACTTTGGTAGAAGAAATAAATGTGTAGAATATTTTCTAAATGGGGAGAAAATCCAAAAATCTGAGACGCACAGACTCAGGAGTCCTTTTGCAGAACACCCTAAAGGTTACCTTGCAGGTAGAGTCGGTGGTGAGAAAGCAAATGCAATGTTAGCATTTAATTCAAGAGGTCGCAAATACAAGAGCAGGGATGTGATGCTGAGGCATTGGTGAGTCCTCACCTTGGGTATTGTGAACAATTCTGGGCCCTTCATCTACGAAAAGATGTGCTGACATTTGAGAGGGTCTTGAGGAGGCTCATAAGGATGATTCCAAGAATGAAAGGGTTACCATATGAGGAACATTTGATGGCTCTGGGTCTGTACTTGCTGGAATTCAGAAGGATGAGGGACGATCTCATTGAAACCTTACGAATGTTGAAAGGCCTAGACAAAGTAGATGTGAAAGGGATGATTCCCATGGTGGGAGAGTCTAGGACAATAGGACATAGACTTGGGATAGAGGGATATCCATTTAAAACAGAGGTGCAGAGAAATTTCTGTAGCCAAACAGTGGTGAATCTGTGGAAGTAATTACCACAGGCAGCTGTGGAGTACAGGTTGTTGGGTGTATTGAAGGCAGAACTTGATAGGTTCTTGATTGGACACTGTATCAAAGGTTACAGGGAGAAGGCCATGGAGTGAGACTGAGGAGGGACAAAAAAAAATCAGCCATGTCTAAATGGTGGAGCAGACTTGATGGGCCAAATGACCTAATTCTACTCCTATGTCTTATGGTCTAATGTTAGCATTCATTTCAAGAGAACTTGAACATACAAGCAAAGATGTAACGCTGAGGCTTTATAAGACATTGGTCAGACCAAATTTGGAGTACTGTGACCAGTTTTTAGATCAACATCTAAGAGAGGGTCCAGAGGAGATTTAGAGAATGATCCCTGGAATGAAAGGATTAACATATGAGGAGTGTTTGCTGTTTCTGGAGTTTAGAAAAACGAAGAGGATCTCATTGAAACTTAGCAAATATTGAAAGGCCTCAATAGAGTAGATATGTAATGAATGTTTCCAATAGTCTAGGACCAGAGGGCACAGCCTCAGAATAGAGGGGCACTTGTTTATAACAGAGATGATGAAGAATCTCTTTAGCCAGAAGGTGGTGAACCTGTCGAATTCAATGCCACAGATGGCTGTGGAGGCCAATTTATTGGGTATATTTAAAATGGATGTTCTGCCTCTAGAGGTGTTGTTCATTTTGTGCAATCATTACTTCCTGTTCATAAGCTATTTTTTACATCACTTTCTGCATGTGTTACTTTGGATTTCAACTTGGAGCAAACTTGGTGGAAAGACATTCATGATTTTTGAGAAGGCATTTAACTCCCTGCCAAGCCTCGTACACAGTGCACTGTGAGGACACTAGAACGGAGGGTGGTAGATACTTTTTAATATAGGCATTAAAGGTTACAGAGAAAAGGCATGAGAATGGGGTTGAGAGAGAATATAAATCGAATGGTGGAGCAGACTCAATGGGCTGAATGGCCTAATTCTGCTTCTGTCTTATGGTCTAATGATCAGCGTGTCAATGCAAGGGGTCTGCTTGACAATAGGGGAGGAGCAGTCTGTGCTCTTATTTCGGATTTCATTGTTTGAAATTTATTTGATTGCCAAAGATTGAGAAGATTTGTCAGACAACATACCTGTGTATTTTGTATTGGATCATCAGTAGCTCACTCCCCATTATGGCCTCTCTAAACATGCCTTGAAGATTGACTTACACACTGCTTTTACTGCTGAATGTGCAGTCCTTGAGAGGTATCAGAACATCAAAAAATATGCAACTTCTGAATTTGTGTTGTAAAGTATAAATAACAGCTTTGTGGCTGGAGATTTCAGGATTTGCATAATCAAACCAAATAGGAAAAGGGCATCAAGCACATGGGAACGTCACCACCACCTGTATGTTCCGCTCCAAGGCACATATTGTTCTGACTGGGATATGTAGTATCTCTCTGTTCCTTCATGGTTGCTGTGTCTCAGGACTGTTACCCCATTGTGTAAATACTTAAATCAAAAGAACTGAAGTGTTTCAGGTCAGCAGGTGGCACAATAACATCAGCGCCGGAAGCGGAGGTTCCCGGGTTCGGAACCAGTCAGGTCCGCTCCCAAGTACACTTTCCATCCGTGCCGGGTTGAGTGTCGAGATCGCAACTCGCCTCACAAAATAAAGGGAAAAATACTGCAAAAATGTCTGTGTGTGGAGTGGCGTGCCACGCAGTCTCTCTCTTTCTCCGGCTCCACGCCTTGTAAAAGCCATGAAAAGGACATCATCACGGACGCACGCACATGCACCGACGAGCACGCATGCAGACGCAGACGCACATGCACAGACCCGCATGCACGCAGGCACACGCCAAAAAAAAAGAATTGAAGTGTTTCAAGAACTTGATTCACTACCACCTACTCAAAGGCAGTCCGGAATTTGTCATAAGTGCTGATCTAGTACCTGTAATGCTTAAGTTAAAAATAAGAGTAATTTAGTGCCAGAATACCTGTTGCCCTGAAGATAAGTTCCATGCAAAGACTTAGCAATACCCGTGCTGAGGACCTTCCTGTATCCAATGGCTTGTAGTGCACAAATAGCAATTGTGTTGGCATCAACTTGGCTGAACAAATTTATTGAAGAATTCTCAATAATGGACTATCTGAGAGCATTTCAACCAATATATAAGGAACCAAATACTAATTGTAAGTACATGTATGATTAATGTCGAACATAAACTAGTTGAAGTGAATATTTCCTTGTTTTCCACTTGAGAGTGCTTATATTTTGAAATATTCTTATCACGAAATTAGAAATCATGTAAAATTAATCTTATAGAGATAGCAAAAGTTATAAATTTATATATGATTAAATAATTATTTAGGTCTATGTACCTAATTATTTGATTGGGTGTTCTTCAGTGACATATGTTGTAAAGCTCAGCGTTTAACTCGTTTCATTAAGTTCTCAACCTCTTTTAAAGCCTATATTCGTGGTCAGATTATTTCGTATTCTGCTGCTTTGAGGAAGAAACAGAAGCAGGAGGAGATGGCAATTGTGGACAAGATTAAAGAAATTGATAAGAAATATGTTATGGCTCCTTCTGAGGAGTTATACAAACAAAGAACTGAACTTCAAATGGAACACAGTTTACTACTCTCGTCCTCGATTGTAAACCAATTAAAGAAAACAAGAAGTGAATTTTATGTTCACAGTGACAAAATTGGCAAGCTGCTGGCTAATCAATTGAAATCTAATTATGTTAAATCTCAAGTCAATCAGATTTATAACCAAAATGATCGATTGATACTGGATCATGTGGGGATTAATCAAACCTTTTGTGATTTTTATTCTTCTTTATATCAATCAGAGTCTCCTCGAGATTCTAAATATATGAATGATTTTTTAGATAAGTTAGACTTCCCTAAGATTTCACAGGATATGTCTTCTATATTAGATACTTCCATTACTATGGATGAGATTAAGAATGTTATTTTTTCTATGAATCTGGGGAAAGCTCCTGGCCCGGATGGGTTTACCGTTGAATTTTATAAATGTTTTGCTTCTTTATTTATCCCTTGGCTCTGTGGGGTTTTTGAGGCTTCTCTGAAACTTGGTAAACTTCCTGAATCTTTTAATAGAGCGTCAATTTCTTTAATACTAAAGAAGGATAAAGACCCTGCTCAATGTGCATCTTATAGACCAATATCTTTATTAAATGTTGATTCTAAAGTTTTTTCTAAGTTATTAGCAAATAGACTAGAAAAAGTACTTCCTTCTATTATTTCGGAAGACCAAACGGGTTTTATTAAAGGTCGTTACTCTTTTTATAATATTCGTACATTGTTAAATATTGTTTATACTCCCTCACAAAATGTTCCTGAGTGTGTTATTTCTTTAGACGCCGAGAAAGCTTTTGATAGAGTAGAATGGCCTTATTTATTTAAGGTGCTTGAAATGTTTAATTTTAGCTTGAAATTTATATCCTGGATTAAACTGTTATATCATTCCCCTGTAGCCTCGGTCCGTACTAATTCTTTAAACTCACCTTTTTTTCCTCTCTTTCGAGGTACTCGACTAGGCTGTCCTCTTAGTCCCCTATTATTTGATATTGCATTAGAACCTCTTGCAATTGCTATTCGAGAATCTTCAAATATTACTGGGATAACTCGGGGATTAAAGTCCCATAAATTATCACTCTATGCTGATGATTTACTTTTATATATTTCTAATCCTGAGAAATCCATTCCTGCTGTTTTAGAGTTATTAGCACAATTTGGTTTTTTTTCAGGTTATAAATTAAATCTTAGTAAGAGTGAACTCTTTCCGATTAATAAACATCTTCCCTTATATTATAAATTTCCATTTAAATTGATTGATAATTATTTTTCTTATCTTGGGATTAAAATTACTTGTAAATATAAAGATTTATTTAAGATTAACTTTTTACCATTAATAGACCATATTACTCAACTTTCATCTAAATGGTTTCCCTTATATTTAACTTTGATTGGGCGTATTAATGCAGTTAAGATGTTTTTTTTGCCAAAATTTTTATATGTGTTTCAGGCATTACCAATTTTTGTTCCAAAATCTTTCTTTGATAAAGTTGACTCTAAAATTTCTTCATTTATTTGGCAGAATAAGAATCCGAGACTGGGTAAAATACATTTACAGAAAGCTAAGAGAGATGGAGGTTTAGCATTACCTAACTTTAGATTCTATTATTGGGCTATTAATATTCGACATATGAAATTTTGGTTACTTGATCAGGATATACTATCTATTCCTAAATGGGTAGCATTGGAACTACAATCTGTTCAGGGTTATACACTTGGCTCCATTTTAGGCTCCTCTCTCCCTTTTGATTCGAAACGCCTTAAGCAGGTCTCTAACCCAATAGTTAAATATGCTTTGCGCATTTGGTTTCAATTCAGAAAATTTTTTGATCTTAATCAATTCGGGTTAGCGATTCCTATTTTAGGTAACATATTTTTTCCTCCCTCCTTTACAGATCGCGCTTTTCAAACTTGGAAGACTAAGGGTATTTTACGGTTTTTGGGTTTATTTTTAGATGGTTCCCTTATGTCTTTTGAACAATTATCTAATAAATATAATTTATCAAGAATACATTTTTTTAGATATTTACAAGTTAGAAATTTCCTAAGTACTATACTTTCTTCCTTTCCAATGCTTCCTCCTACATATATTTTAGATTCGATAATTAACCTCAATCCATGTCAGAAAGGTGCATCGGCTATGATTTATAATATTATTATGAAACTTAGGAAAGCTCCATTTGATAAGATTAGGGTAGATTGAGAACAGGAATTGGGGCTTACCATTTCTGTGGATGATTGGGGGCAGATTTTACAATTAGTTAATACTTCCTCTATTTGTGCTAAACATTCCCTAATTCACTTTAAAGTGGTTCATAGAGCACATATGTCCAAAGATAAGTTAGCGCGTTTTTACTCGCATATTAATCCTTTTTGTGATAGATGTTCGGGGCAGATAGCCTCTTTAACTCATATGTTTTGGTCTTGTCCTACTTTGGAAACTTTTTGGAGAGATATTTTTAATATTATTTCTAAGGTATTAAATATAGATATCTCTCCTCACCCTATTACTGCTATCTTTGGACTACCTAAAATTTCTAGTAATCTTTCCCCTTCAGCCCGTAGAATGATCGCATTTCTTACTTTAATGGCGAAAAGATGTATTTTACAACATTGGAAAGAGCTTAATGCTCCAACTACCTTTTTTTGGTTCTCTCAGACGAATTTATGTTTGAATCTGGAGAAAATTAGAAGTAACCTTTATGATTCTTCATTTAAATTTGAACAGATTTGGGGACCTTTTATTCGATATTTTCATTTAATGTAATATATACCCTTCTTGTTTTTTTTCACTGTTTTTAATGGAGGTCGGGATTGAGGACGTGATTTTAAGTTTAACTCTGTTTGGTTTCAAGTTAGCCCATTGCTTTGCTTTGCTTTTAGTTAGTTGCACGGTGGGTTTTTTTTGGGGGGGGGGTTTTCTTTTTTTCCATTGATATATATAAAATTTAGTATACTATTATGTTATCTTGGTTTCTTATGTTTAAATTACATTGTTTGTAGTATTTTTTTTGGTATTCATACCTTCTGGAATTTTATTATATTTTAACATTGTATTAATGTTTATATGGCTTACCTTTTTGTATACTTATTCAATAAAAAGATTTAAAAAGAAAAAAAAGAAAGCAAGTTCTCAACCTGATTGTGGCAAAGTCCACAGCCAATGAAGGAATGTGCTATTGTTCACAGCAACATAGAGGTATGCATTTCTTTCAGAAGGTAAACATTGAAAGTCTTGAATTGCTGAAAAAAATCATTAGTTTCAAAATTTGGCCTAAGATAATGAAAAGACTGTTTAATCTAAAATTATTTTGGTGCAGCTGCGTCATTTTTTGATGATTTTAAATGCATCAAAGGCAATTCATTTAATCTGCAAAAAAAGGAACATTTGTTTGCCTAACTTTGGAGCTTCAATTGAATTGAACTCAATGCTTTTTTTGGTTATGTTTGTCATTGTGGAGAGGAGTGTGGTGGAAGCAAATCACTGCAAAGGTTAACATAAAATATGTAGAAATTAAGTAGGTTTTAGTGCCAGGTCATTTCAGTTTGTTTTAGTATCTTAGTTTTACTGCCCCCTGGATAGTTTAGTTCCATTCTCCATGTTCCTGTTTTCTCAAAAACCTGGTCAAAGTATAAAACTGTGCTTTCTTCAGTAATTTCTTTTAATGATGAACTTATCAGGAAGAAGAAAGTGATGGCAACAACAGTTATATGAGGGGTGATTGATAAGTTTGTGGCCTAAGATAGGAGCAGTCAATTTTAGAAAACCTAGCACGTTTATTTTTCCTACATTTACACACTTAGTCCAGCGGTCGTGGAGCATATGGATCCCTTCTTTGTAGAAGTTGGCATCTTGGACCTCCAGCAGTGGTCCACAGCAGGGGTGGTTGATAAGTTTGTGGCCTAAGGTAGAAGGAGGTGTGTTATTAACTTCAAACTTTCTGCATTGTCACTCAAAGAGTTGAACTGCACGTGCATGTAACAAGAGCTGTATAACTCATCTCCTCTACCTTAGGCCACAAACTTATCAATCATCCCTGCTGTGGACCATCTGGAGGTCCAAGACACTCTTGTTACATGCACGTGCAGTTCAACTCTTTGAGTGATAATGCACAAAGTTTGAAGTTAATAACTCATCTCTTTCTACCTTACGCCACAAACTTATCAGTCACCCCTCATATAGTGGTATTGAAGATAAAATTCAAACATGCATAATAGTGGCTGCCTAAAATATTACTTTGCTTGATATAGTCAGTGAATTATTAGCATTTTATTCTCATCTGGAGTCTAGTCTAACATGAATCAATAATGAAGATCTTCTTGCCATTTAGTTCAAGAATCAAGTTCAAGTGTGTAGTGTCATTTCCTGTACGCAGGTGTAAAGGAGAACAAAATAATTGTTATTCCGGATCCAATGCAGCACAAAAAAACATACAATAAGATAAAGAACATAATAATAAAAACACACCAAATATAAATACATAATGTAGATTATACACATTGATCGTACGTACAAAGCGACGTTAGGTACAGGGATGTTTGTACATAAGTTGACTCTCGCAGGAGATGATAAAGTAGTGGCGGTGGGATGGGTTACTGGGTAAAGGTGTTGATCAGCCTTACTGCTTGGGGAAAGTAACTGACTGTTATTGGACAAGTATTCCTGAATTTTTTGTTCGTAGGCTGTCTTTGCCCTCTTGATGCCTAAGATGAGGGAGGTTTCTCCTGCCTGCTCTGAGGGCTGCTTTGTCTCTAGACTGGAAGACAGTGTCCCGGACTTTCAGCAGGGAGTGCACCTGCATTCAGCCAGGGCTTCTGGATGGGCTGTGAGATGACTGTTCTTGATGCTGTCCACACACTTACAGATGTAGCCAGTGACAGATGTGGCATATTACTCGAGGTCTGTGCCTTTTCTATTTGTGGCAGCCTCTGTGAACATCTGCCAGCTAGAACATTCAAAACTGTCCTGAAGCATAGAGATTGCCTCATTAGATCATACAGTGATGGTCCTCTTGAGTGGTTTCTCCATTTTCAGCAGTGACTGGGATGTGATCAGAGAGGTCAAGACTACTCATCCTTTAGATATATGCCAGCTTCAGCAGACATATCTTATCTGTCTCATACCCTGGTAACATTCTCTCTCTCAAGCCTATCAGCTCTTCTTGACACTTTTTCAACCTATGTACACTAAGGGGTAATTTACAGTAGCAATTTCCCCTACCAGTTTGTCTTTGGGATAAAGCTGAAGCACCCAGGAGGAACACATACAGGCAGCACTCAATGCCAGTATCAAACCCAGGCAGCAGATCTAACAGCTGGACCATTACACCATAAGTGTCTATAGTTGGTCTTTGCTAAAGACAAACACCACCATGCTCTGAAAAGCACAGCAGGGTAACCATTCACTCTGAAGTATGTGTAATAGGTGCAAAGTAGCTTCATAAAGACCCACACAAGAATCCCAGAGTGAATTTCCTTTTGTGGAAGTTTGCATCCATTTTACTGTTTGTAAGTTGCAGGTTGGGAAAACCTAATTATGACCCTAATGGCAAATTCAGCCTGAAGTCGTCAGGACATTTCCTATGGTTTTTCTGAGAAAAACCATAGGTCTTGAAGATGGTCAAGACCGGTAAAGGTTTCTTATATTTGCTTACTGCTGTATTGGACCACAGTTCTCCAACTGTCTCCACTTGCAATACAACAGATCACTGGTGGTCCAGAATCACCCCACCTCTTCTTCAATCCACCTGACCCCAAGGATTGACCATGGGGTCAGATCCACAACCATTCTATATGATAATGAAAGCCTTTAGAATTACAAACATTTGTAGGATCTAGGCTAGTGCCTACAGCAGCTGGTATGGGGGGTTGTTTTGGCACTATCCATTTTCCTGTTCCCACATCAGAATCAGAATCAGGTTTATTTTCACTGGCATGTGTTGTGAAGCAGCAGTTCAATGCAAAACATGATAATATAGAAAGAAAAAGAAATCAATTGCAGCAAGTATATATGTTGAATGGATTAAAAATAGTGCAAAAACAGAAATATGTATTTTAAAAAAAGAGGGAAAAAAGTGAGGTAGTGTCCATTTAGGAGGGGAGTAAGCAGTTCCTGAATTGCTGAGTGTTTGCCTTCAAGCTTCTGTACCTCCTTCCTGACAGAGGACGTGTCCTGGGTGATAGGGGTCCTTAATGATGGACGTCATCTTTCTGTGGCACTGCTCTTTGAAGATGGAGGCTATGGAGGCTAGTACTGAAGATGGAGTTGACCAATTTTACAACTTCCAATGCAAACAACAGGAATTCTGCAGATGCTGGAAATTCAAGCAACACACATCAAAGTTGCTGGTGAACGCAGCAGGCCAAGCAGCATCTCTAGGAAGAGGTGCAGTCGACGTTTCAGGCCGAGACCCTTCGTCAGGACTAACTGAAGGAAGAGTGAGTAAGGGATTTGAAAGTTGGAGGGGGAGGGGGAGATCCAAAATGATAGGAGAAGACAGGAGGGGGAGGGATGGAGCCAAGAGCTGGACAGGTGATAGGCAAAAGGGGATACGAGAGGATCATGGGACAGGAGGTCCGGGAAGAAAGACAAGGGGGGGGGACCCAGAGGATGGGCAAGAGGTATATTCAGAGGGACAGAGGGAGAAAAAGGAGTGAGAGAAAGAATGTGTGCATAAAAATGAGTAACAGATGGGGTACGGGGGGAGGTGGGGCCTTAGCGGAAGTTAGAGAAGTCGATGTTCATGCCATCAGGTTGGAGGCTACCCAGACGGAATTTAAGGTGTTGTTCCTCCAACCTAAGTGTGGCTTCATCTTTACAGTAGAGGAGGTCGTGGATAGACATGTCAGAATGGGAATGGGATGTGGAATCAAAATGTGTGGCCACTGGGAGATCCTGCTTTCTCTGGCGGACAGAGCGTAGATGTTCAGCAAAGCGGTCTCCCAGTCTGCGTCGGGTCTCGCCAATATATAAAAGGCCACATCGGGAGCACCGGACACAGTATATCACCCCAGTCGACTCACAGGTGAAGTGTTGCCTCACCTGGAAGGACTGTTTGGGGCCCTGAATGGTGGTAAGGGAGGAAGTGTAAGGGCATGTGTAGCACTTGTTCCGCTTACACGGATAAGTGCCAGGAGGGAGATCAGTGGGGAGGGATGGGGGGGACGAATAGACAAGGGAGCTGTGTAGGGAGCGATCCCGGCGGAATGCAGAGAGAGGGGGGGAGGGAAAGATGTGCTTAGTGGTGGGATCCCGTTGGAGGTGGCAGAAGTTACGGAGAATAATATGTTGGACCCGGAGGCTGGTGGGGTGGTAGGTGAGGACCAGGGGAACCCTATTCCTAGTGGGGTGGCGGGAGGATGGAGTGAGCGCAGATGTACGTGAAATGGGGGAGATGCGTTTAAGAGCAGAGTTGATAGTGGAGGAAGGGAAGCCCCCTTCTTTAAAAAAGGAAGACATCTCCCTCGTCCTAGAATGAAAAGCCTCATCCTGAGAGCAGATGCGGCGGAGACGGTGGAATTGCGAGAAGGGGATGGCGTTTTTGCAAGAGACAGGGTGAGAAGAGGAATAGTCCAGATAGCTGTGAGAAACAGTCCTTCCAGGTGAGGCAACACTTCACCTGTGAGTCGACTGGGGTGTATACTGCGTCCGGTGCTCCCGATGTGGCCTTTATATATTGGCGAGACCTGACACAGACTGGGAGACCGCTTTGCTGAACATCTACACTCTGTCCGCCAGAGAAAGCAGGATCTCCCAGTGGCCACACATTTTCATTCCACATTCCATTCCCATTCTGACATGTCTATCCACGGCCTCCTCAACTGTAAAGGTGAAGCCACACTCAGGTTGGAGGAACAACACCTTATATTCCGTCTGGGTAGCCTCCAACCTGATGGCATGAACATCGACTTCTCTAACTTCCGCTAAGGCCCCACCTCCCCCTCGTACCCCATCTGTTACTTATTTTTATGCACACATTCTTTCTCTCACTCTCCTTTTTCTCCCTCTGTCCCTCTGAATATACCTCTTGCCCATCCTCTGGGTCCCCCCCCCCTTGTCTTTCTTCCCGGACCTCCTGTCCCATGATCTTCTCGTATCCCCTTTTGCCTATCACCTGTCCAGCTCTTGGCTCTATCCCTCCCCCTCCTGTCTTCTCCTATCATTTTGGATCTCCCCCTCCCCCTCCAACTTTCAAATCCCTTACTCACTCTTCCTTCAGTTAGTCCTGACGAAGGGTCTCGGCCTGAAACGTCGACTGCACCTCTTCCTAGAGATGCTGCTTGGCCTGCTGCGTTCACCAGCAACTTTGATGTGTGTTGCTTACAACTTCCAATAGCTTCTTTCGGTCCTGTGCAGTAGCTCCACCCCCACCCCCCCAACCCCCATCCATACCAGACAGTGATGCAGCCTGTCAGAACGCTCTCCGCGGACACACAGACTAATTCTTGACCTTTCCATACCACCAATACTAAAAGTGACATATAAGTTATCAAAGAGATAACAAGAGAGCAATATGGCAGCATAGCGGTTAGCGTGATGCTATTACAGTGCCAGCAAGCTAGATTCAATTCTACCGATGTCTGTAAGTAGTTTGTACATTCTCCATGTGAGCACGTGGTCCTCTGGGTCCTCGGTTTCCTGCCATGTCCGAAAGACATACAGGTTAGTAGGTTATTTGGTCACGTGAGTAATTGGGTGGTGCAGCCTCGTTGCACCAGGGGGCCTGTTACCGAGCTGTATCTTTCTCAAATACAAAGGACCCAGCCTTTAGCAATGACCCTCTCACTCAGCAACCATTATTTATTAGTGCACTGCAACTCGAGGCAAGTTTAGGGCTTCATATGTATTGTCAGTCCGAACATTAAACTGCACGTGCCAGAAGCTTTGTAGAGGCTTGCACGTAACTGATATTAATGTGATGTTGAATCCTACGTTGTCTCTACGGGATGGAAATTTCATATTTCACAACGTGAAAGGTAATTATGCAGAAGGATTATTGATACTGAAGGCTGGCTTTTTAGCTCTGTAAGTAATAATAGATAGTAATGGATGCTACATGATGTGATTTCACTAAATATACACTCATTGGCTATTATATTAGGTACACCTGTACACCTGCTTGTTCATACAAATATCTAATCAGCCAATCATGTGGCAGCCAGAGGTTCAGTTGTTGTTCAGACCAAACATCACAATGGGGAAGAAATGTGATCTGAGAGACTTTGATTGTGGCATGATTGCTGGTCCCTGACAGGACAGGTTCAGCATCTCAGAAACTGATGATCTCCTGGGATTCTCTGGTCAGTATCAGAGAAATGTTCATCACTACAAGAAGGCCTCACTCCGCTCCTTGACTCCTACTTCAAGTTAAGGTTGCTGTATGATACCAAATAAATTGAATGCTTTGAGATTGAGGAATTACCATTAACCTGAAGGTACAGGCCTATAAAGATTCACTATAAATATTAGTACAAAACTGGGTCAAAACCATTTAGCTCTAAACATAGAACATAGAACATAGAATAGTACAGCACAGTACAGGCCCTTCGGCCCACAATGTTGTGCCAACCCTCAAACCCTGCCTCCCATATAAGCCCCCACCTTAAATTCCTCCATATACCTGTCTAGTAGTCTCTTAAACTTCACTAGTGTATCTGCCTCCACCACTGACTCAGGCAGTGCATTCCACACACCAACCACTCTCTGAGTAAAAAACCTTCCCTAATATCCCCTTTGAACTTCCCACCCCTTACCTTAAAGCCATGTCCTCTTGTATTGAGCAGTGGTGCCCTGGGGAAGAGGCGCTGGCTATCCACTCTATCTATTCCTCTTATTATCTTGTACACCTCTATCATGTCTCCTCTCATCCTCCTTCTCTCCAAAGAGTAAAGCCCTAGCTCCCTTAATCTCTGATCATAATGCATACTTCCTAAACCAGGCAGCATCCTGGTAAATCTCCTCTGTACCCTTTCCAATGCTTCCACATCCTTCCTATAGTGAGATGACCAGAACTGGACAACAAGTCTGATGAAATGTCACTTTATTAGCTGAGGAAAAGAGTGCAGAAGTGTTCAAAAGTCAGTTTCAGGAAATAATTTATATCAGGAGAAAAAAAACATAAGCTTAAAATTGATACTTAAACAGTCTAATGGCTTCATTGCCAAAAGTTTAACTTTAGATTGTTTCTCGACATATTTTGCCCTCGCCAATACCAACTCATCGACCTCACCAAAGCCTTTCGGTCAGTATCAAGGGAACTCCTATGGGATGTCCTATCCGCCTATGGATGCTCTGAAAAGTACATTCGAATCCTGAGACTCCTCCACGATGGCATGCTTGCCACAGTCATGGTCAGCAACAGTAACTGTGAGCCTTTTCAAGTTAGATCAGGAGTAAAACAGGGATGTGTGATTGCCCCAACTTTGTTCACTATCTTCATTGTGACAATCATCCACATTATCAAGGATGACCTACCCCCAGGACTTGAAATTGTCTACAGAACAGATGGCAGACTTTTCAATCTTGCTCAACTCAAGTCCAAAACGAAGACATCCACAAGTTCCCTCATCGAGTTCCAATACGCAGATGACAACAGTGTTGCAGCTCTTTCAGAAAACCACCTACAACAGATTCTGACTGCCTTCAACCGTGCATACACAAAACTTGGACTTACCATCAATTCCAAGAAGACTCAGATCATCTATCAACTATCACCAATTGAGACAAATTGGATAGAACTATCAATTCAACTTGGCGAAACAACCCTGGAAAACATGGACCACTTTCCATATCTTGGAAATCACCTCTCCTCCAATGTCGACCTTAATGACGAGATCCAGCATCATCTTAAATGCGCTGGAACAGCTTTTGGATGTCTCAGAACAAGAGTCTTTCACAATCATGACATCCGAACAGACACCAAAATGTTAGTGTACAAAACAGTGGTAATCCCAACGCTCCTGTATGCATCAGAAACCTGGACAACATACCGACGACATCTGAAGGCACTTGAAAAGTTCCATCAAAGCTGTCTTCGAAACATCTTAGATATCAGCTGGGAAGATAGAAGAACCAACGTCAGTGTGCTAAATGAAGCAAAAACAACAAGCGTTGAAACCTACATCATCAAGAACCAACTAAGATGGAGCGGTCATCTTGTTCGGATGAAAGTTGAACATCTGCCGAAACAGATCTTCTACTTCCAGCTTAAAGAAGACAAACGTAAAAGAGGTGGACAACAGAAGAGATTCAAAGACGTCTTAAAAGTCAACATGAAGAAATGTTACATCGACATCAACAATTGGGAAACCAATGCCAAGGACAAGAAACTCTGGCAAGCCGTCATCCGAGAAGGAACAGCAACTTTCGAAGCCAACAGATGTGCAGAATTAGAAGAAAAGAGAAGAAAATGGAAAGAGAGGGAGCAACAACCAAAGCCCAATCTGCCATCTGGGACTACCTGTCCTGAATGCAGAAGAACTTTTAAAGTGAAGATTGGACTCATAAGCCACTTGAGAGCCCATAAGTAGATCAACAGAACGATGACCATCATCCTCGACCTCGAGGGATAGCCACGATGACGACGACCAACTCACTGGTAGAAAATAACCAGTGTCTCTACAACTTGAAAACATGTTCCAGCCATGTTAAAATTTTTCTTGAACAAATTATAAAAAGAATATGTAAATATTGGCTTCCATATTTCTACATTACTCCTAGTGATATTTGTAGACTATATTAATGAAATATTCTGAAGTCATATGAGGTTATGGAAATGAAGTACATTTTGAAGAAAGCATGTCTTGTCATTTGTTAATCCAACTTATTATATTAAAATGCAAATTGGGCATTAAACATAATGATAAATTAAAATAAGAAATTTTAAATCTCTACTGTGGGGTAAAACTTCTTTTTGGAAAAAGTGGCAAAGATCAGTTACAAAAATAAGAAAATCTTTACCTAAGGTATAAAGAAATCCTAACTTTGCTGGCAATGCGATTCTTTTGTTAAACTCAGCCAATTTCAACATAATTATTTACCTCCCAACATTGCATTGGAGTTGGTGTTTTCATAATGCTTCCCAAAGTCAGATCTTTTCTGCTGCTCTTTAGAAGAAATATTTATATAAAAAATAACAGAAACAATAAGAATATTCTATATAGTCAGTATTAAATACGAATAACACACAGACTCAAGAACACTACCTTGCTATTCCTCTTTGCACTATTTATTTATTTTTTGTAATTTATAGTAATTATTACATCTGCATTACACTGATGTTGCAAGGCAACACTATGTATCTCAGTGATAAGAAATGATTCAGGATCTGATTCTATTCTGAAGTCATGTATTATACAGATCTTCAGTACATTTCTAAATTTACAACACCATCCAACAAAATGTTTATGATATATCCTCAATGCATTTCTTTTCACGGGGTATAGAAATTCTAGCACAAGCTTTAATGTTAAAAGGAAATTATTCTCAGAGAGCTAAAGCTGAAGTAGTAAGAAGCACAATATCTGTTCGGATCCTTATTTTGTGCTATGATAAATGAGAAGATTCTTTCAAGTCATTTGATTTAGAAGCCGCTAAAGGAATAATCATGTTTCAACCATCATTTTACCTCAGAATTCAGCCCCACTCTGGACTGACACAGGAGGCAATAGGTTTAGTGGCATTACTTTAAAAAAATAGAAGTTCTCCCTCGCATTCTGGCCAAAATTGATCCATCACGAAAGGTAGATTACTTGTACTTTATTAAGCTGGTGTCTGTGGATTTATTATGTGCACACTGACTGCTGTACTTTTTGTCTGCCTAGGTTCAGTTTGCACTGGTTGATGTCCATCAGAGGGAGATGCAACCCCCTACATTGAAGTGCAGTCTTCAACAGGAAGCCATCTCAGAGTTTTCCCATGAAATGTGAGATCTTTAAACAAACATACCGTGAGGCTTTGTTAATTGTCTGTATCCAATCGGTTGACCCAATTTATTAAGCAAACCTTTCTTTAGAAGAACTCACAATCCTGCTTCATCGTCACAAGCTAACTACTTAAAAAAAATTTCCAAACACACACCTATGCTTTAAGTGGCAACTTCGTTCTATATTTGACGTTAACCAGATCGGCCAATGGATCAGACAATAAATACATCCTATCTATTTATAACAATGTGTAGATATTTCAGTAAATGATCATAATGAAATAGAGGGTCATATTCAATTTTGAATGGGGATATAAATTTAAGGCATCATATCAGATATTTCTTACAACCCTTTTAAATGTGGGCACAGATAGGCTGCTACCATCATGAAGCCTGAACCAAATTTAAGACTGTCATCATTAAATATCCTTATCACTAACAAATGGTCGTCTTTCTGCAGCTCTCCATTTCTAGAATGGTGGGAAGTTGAACAGCACCCACATTGAGCTTTCTGGTGGTTTAAGGGAAGGTGATTGCTGAGGGGTCCAGGTGGCCTATCTGTGGACTCTAGAATTTATATGAAGCTTGAGAAGCAGACTAAAAACTGCTGGTTGGTTTGGGTACTTTGAGCATGATGCATATTGGTGAATAAAGATGCGACTCAATTCACACATTTGTAAATCTAATTTTCTAACTGGGAATCCTTCAGTAAGTGTATGACTTCTCTTTTCATGTTTAGGGCCTGTTGGAGGCCGTTAGGCTGGTCATCCATTTACAATTCCCCCTGGTGTAATATTCTAGAATATCCAATTGAGGGCACCAAAGGGATGGACAATATGTTTCTGTGATGTTCAGTCATTGGCCTTCCATTTTTCAAGAGTAGGACATGTAGGTGTGAATTAATTTCCTCCTTCTTAATTTAATCGTGGGTGATATAATCCCTGCATTAAATTTAGTTAATGTTTCACAAGCCTGAGCTCAGGAACATTTACAGAAATAAAAGCTGTCAGGTCTGTGTGGAATTATTGTTTCTTCTGTAGAAGCTTCAAGGCCCTAATTCCACTGGTTGGACAGAGTTGTGAGAACCTAACAGAGTCTATCGCCTGCAGCACTACCCCACTATTGTGAAAGGCAATACTTACCATCAGCAATGAAAAGTGCCTGTTAGGAGTTGGCGCCTCAAGGGAAAGGAGAATGAGAACATTGGGGAAAGGGAAAAGTAAGAAAGAAAGAGATGCCTCATGGATAACGAGTGTCTGTACCACTGCAGTACCTGTGATTGCTAATTTTTGCAAAACAAGATCTCAAAAACTGAGTGTTGAGAAAAACCATTTCATGGTGCTCCTCCTTCTTCTGTTTTTCTCATGCTCCACCCTCCACTCCAGTCAGATTATTTCTTCATTCCCCTTCTTTTCCAGTGCTGAAGAATGGTCTTAGCCCAAAACATCAACCGTATACAGTCAACATACATCAAAGTTACTGGTGAACACAGCAGGCCAAGCAGCATCTATAGGAAGAGGCGCAATCATTTATTCATTCCCATAGATGCTGCCTAACCTGCTGAGTTCCTCCAGCATTTTGTGTGTTACTCTGGATTTCCAGCATCTGCAGAATCTCTTGTGTTTATGATCAGCAATATTCTTTCATTATGTTAATTTTCTTTCCTTAAAACCCACCTTCCTCTATTGGCAGTTTAAAATCATGTCAGGTTCGTGTGGTATGTACAAGAAGCTTTTGATGGCCCCGGGCCTGTCCTGTACTCACTGGAAGTAAGGAGAATGGTGGGGGGGGGGGGGGATATCTCCTTGAAACCTTCTGAATATTGAATAGTCTTGAGTAAGTAGTTGTATCGAGGATTCTTCCATTAGTGGAAATGGTGGGAATGTCTAGGACTAGAGGGCACGGCCTCAGAATAGAAATACGTCACTTTAGAACAGAGATGAGAAAGAATTTCTTGAGCTGGAGGGTAGTGAATGTGTGGAATTCATTGCCACATATGGCTGTGGAGGCAAAGTCTTTGGGTGTACTTAAAATGGAGTTTGATGGGTTTCTGATTAGTGAAGGCATCAAATAACCTTTTGATGATAAGGCAGAAGGATGGGATTGGGAGGGTCAATAAATCAGCCATGATCCAATGGCAGAGCAGACTCAATGGGCCAAATAGCCTAATTCTGCTCCTATGTTGATGGTCTGATAATCCAACACTCACTATGTCTGTCTTGGGCTAGGCACCTATTTATTTAAATTGAAGCACTTATCTGCATTATAGACACTACATCAATTCAAGCAGTTAAAGTTGAAAACGTGTAAAGGCTCAGATATTCAAATCTATTAATACAGGATTAACAGCTGAGAAAATCCTTCAAGAATAATTTGGGATGAACTTGTAACCTTGTTCCCAATTATGTGCTGCAAAGAATATTTCAAGTGTTAGCATTAACAATCAATGTCAAGCTGAATGGCAGTTGTCTAGTTATGTTCATAAGTTTTTCATTCAACCAATGTATCTGTATCAAAAATATTAGCTATATATTAATAAAACGCCCTTTCAACTTCAGGACTGAAAGCACTATTTTGTAGATACTGATTTGACTGATTTGTAGATACTCTTGCTTTGTTGACAAACAGGAAATGATATGGTCCTTCTGTGACATGTATGTCCAAATAGTATGTCTTGGTGAAGCAATAAATTTTAAGCCACAAATTTTGGCAAAACTGTCCAAAGTACTGCCCCACCCTTCCTTGATTTCTGCCATTGATCTTTTACATACATTTAAGAGGTCAAGGTCTTCAATTCAAGAAGTACCACCAGTAAGAATGCTCTGCACTTTCAGAGACTAAGGATCTTGCATAAAATTCATTAATCAGCACAGAGACTGGAAGCTAATTATCCTCAAACATTGGGTTTAGGAGTTTTCATTAATTACATGCATCCAAATGCAAAACAAAACCCTAGTTGAGTATATTTTGATGACCACTATGAAGTGAATATTTTACCAAACTTGAATTTGTGTAATCTTGGCATGGCAGGCTTCTGGAAATGTTGGTTGATAATGACTAGGCAAAATCAGCAGCGGGTCTTGGATGGAATAAAGAGGGACATCGATTGTTAAATGCAGGCTTAGAGCACAGAGAAAACTGAATCAATTGAAGACAGATTAAGCACTAAATACTGACAAAAGTGCACAGGAATAAGTACAAGAGGGAAATAAAAAAATTTGCATAGGAAAATGTTTAATTTCGAATTGTTTAAAAATAACGTACTGATTATGGGAATGATACTTCAAAGTTTTGGTAGTGTCTAAAGGTTACCAGTCGCCAATGGCAACATCCGGATTTATTTGCATTGACGTAGCAGATTTTATAATTCCATACCGCCCAATGGGCAGGCTCACGCCAGGCATTTACATTTTCAGACCTTAGGAGAGGGGCGCAGATGGGAACTTCGCCACGAACTGCTGAGATTATGCGGACTAAAAATGGCAAAGCAAATTTGCTATTACTTTTTTCCAGATCTATATTTAATTCTGCTTAATACTCCCAGTGTGTTCAACGAATCTAAATTGTCCTGTATATCCCCGAGCAATATTTTGTGTTTGTTATATGTCATTGCTTAATAGTAATACTGTTGACGCGGTTTCCTTGGTGCTTTTAAAACCTAGTGACATTTAAACTCCTAGGTGAGCTTTCGTTCAAAATGACATATCGGACTAAATGGATGGAAGTTTTATTTTAATGATTTGTATTCAACGAATTTGTAGTGAATTCGCAGACATCTCATTTCACTGTCATTGAGAATTGCCAGGCCGGACTTATTCCCCATTATATCTGAAGTTAGTATAAAGAGAACAATAACAGGCACATTTCATTTATTGTTTAAGCACATTAAAACCAGTTGGTTGCCTTCGTAACATATACAAGCTCCCACACATAAAATACCAGGTAATATTTAATTTCATTTTTAAATCATTTGTATTTAAAACTCCGTGCCATTGACAGTGACAGTGACAAATGACAGTGCCATTTTAGCAGTGATGCGCAGTTTTCCCCCCCGTAAATGATAAATATTACTGTCCAATCTCATTCAATCCTTCTCTTTCCCTCTATAAAACGAAATGAAAAGGAAATGCTTCTTCAAGGTCTAGTAATACACCCATGCGTACAGCTGAAAGGATTTGGCGCTCGGAACCACCAACGTACAAGATCATCCGCCCGTCCTGAAATCAAACCCATGAGCGCGAGTGCGAGTAGTGAAGAGTAGCGGGACAGCGGGTTATCGGTCAGTGCGCATTCCCTAAAGTGGAAAAGAATTTTAAATGGAAACCGAAAACCATTCAAATATACTTTCAACTTAAAAAATTTCCCTCCTAGACAAAGGCAGCCATAACAGATCGCAAAATGTTCATTTCATTTTCCGAATATGCATGGCAGTCGTAATTCCATCCCAACTCTCCCCGCCTCTTCCCTTGTAATATTCATCTAGCTAATCAAAGCAATTAATTTGATGTGACAATTGCTTCAATTCCCCCGCTTCATGGATTGCGCGCATGGAACAGACGCGTAACGTTTACATATCGTTTGCGTGCGTCCATCCAAGTGAAACTTCATATTTCGCGAGGGATGAAATTAACCACAGACTGAAGTAAAGGCATATTTAGGACAGAAAATAATCCTCTACTTAATTAACCAGGTTCCCAAATGGTAGAACTCTAATACATTTAAACTTTTATGTTTAAATCAATGCAATCAATAAGGCCCATCCTAATCCTGTTTTATCGGAAGGACCTGCAGGCATCTGGTTTCATAACGCCTGCATTGTTGTAGGTGCTGACCTTTCGCCACATGGACTTCTGTTTATATATCCAGTCAAGGGACGGCGGCGGCGGTGAACTGCCTTCCTGAACCGCTGGCCTTGAAAGGTGGATATGCCCACAATGCTTTTGGGAAGAGAGTTGCAGAACTTTACCCAGGGACGATGAAATGACAATTCCAGATCACGGTGTGCACTGGCAATGTCGGAACGCAAGTGCGGTGGAAAGACAGAATCCCGTGTACAGACGGCTACCGGAGCCGATAAATGTGAATTTCAACAGACCGTCAGTGGCTCGACCATGCGGCTAAACAATCTCAAAACGCAGACCCCGCGAGAATGCTAATAAAGCATCCGCTTAAATAATGAAAGTGACATGGAGTCCCCCCGAGCCTATCAAAATAAACTTAACAAGGAAAATAAACGATTAACGACTCTCGCTAAACTACAATTAACCAATTCAGATACTCTAAATTACCTCGAAAACCAGCGCTCTCGGGCTCCCCGCACAGGCCCGGGGAGTTCAGTGCAACGGCGGCGCGTGGCTTGCTTCCAGGTCGTAATGGTCCCAAACTTTCGACCTCGACTCTAGCTGGTAGAGGTTGTGGGTATGGGAGGTCTCTCCGTGGAGTCTTGGTGAGTTGCTGCAGTACATCAACCCATCAAGATTCCTTATTACCCGATAGCAACTGCTGACAGTGATAGTTTCCCCAGCTTCCATCATTGCTCTGCATTAATAGAACCGAACCTGAAAATGCCTCTTGAAACTGGCACTAATAATTATCAGCGGGAGAGAGGGATGCTGTAATTATAAAAATTTTAAGTCATACATTTTACCCATGTTTAGGCTCAGGAGATTATTCGTTTCTTCCCGTTCCTAACTACTTACACGTTAAACTTAGAAGGGTTACTTTCAGTGTTATAAATAAATGACCGAGGACGTAAAGATGACACCCTTTGTAAGACTAGCCGTTGTACTGTACTATAGAATCTATCTTAAAAGCATCAGATAGCTACTGTTCAGTTGAAGGACATAATTTACTCACCCTGACAGTTATAAATAAAATATACGGTATGCAAATATGACACCTTCTATAAACTCCGCCTTTTAGATTATACAAACTAAAGTAGTAAAACATTTTGCCACCTGAGAAGAGCCCTGTAATACTCTCTGTTTCAACTGCAACACTAGTTTCAGTGGAACTGTACTCAGATACACTTAAAAAAAAGTGTGTGGATACCAACATTTGGGAGTTTTAAACACGAGATTCTGTAGATGCTGAACATCTTGACCCATACGCACAAGTCAGGCGGCATCGATGGAGGGGAATAATCAGCTGATGTTTCGGGCCGAGGCCCTTCATTAGGACTGGAAAGGACGCGAGCAGAAGCCAAAATAAGAAGGTGGGGGAGAGAGTGGTGTACACGATGGCAGTGTTAGGTGACACCACGTGAGGTAGGAAGGGTGAATGAAGAGGGGTAAGGAAGAAGTATAGGGCTGAGGAAGGAATCTGATGGGAGGACCATGAAAGAAGGGAAAGGAGGAGGGGCCTCAGTGGGTGATGATGGGCAGGTGAGGAGAAGAGAATGGATGGGAGGGAAAACAGAAAGGTGAATGGAAATGAGAGAAGAGGAGGCGGGAGAAATTACCAGAAGTTAGATAAATCGATATTTATTCCATTAGATTGGAGATATGCTCCTCCAACCTGAGAGTGGTATCATTGTGGCGGTAGAAGAGGCCAGGACCGACGTATCGGAATGAATGGGAAGTCGAATTGAAATGGACGACCACCGAGAAAACACGCCTTTTCAGGCAGGCGGAGCGAAGGAGCTCCTCGAAGCGGTCTCCCAATTTACGTCAGCTTTCACCAATGTAAGGGAGACCGCACCGGGTTGCGGGCTCGAAACCCGGTCCCCCAACCTTAGACCAGACATCCTACCGAAATTTAATTTTGGATTGCTATTGCGGGACCATTGGGGAATAATGTGCCCATGGTCAAAAATACAGCAGTGTAGCCGTGGCCCACCAGAGAACTATTGAATATTGTTTAATTTCTTTGATTCGATGCCCTTATTGACATTTTAATAAGATGAGAAAATAAGACTTAAGAGCAGTCGTAGACTATATGGGCCATCACGTGTGCTCGGTAAAATCTTAGGTGATATTTCCTCAGTTACTCCATTTCTCTTGAATAAGTTCGTATCCAGAAATTACCACTCTCTGTCCTATATGTACTCCGCGATGAGCTCCACGATACTACTGCTTCGCTTCTAAATAAAGATTTTTGTTCATATGTCTCGAATAACTTACGCCTTAATTTGATTCTGTAACTCCTGGCTCTAGACGTCTGAGCCAAGGGATACATATTCCTTAGAGCTGCCCTATCAAAGCCTGGAAAAATATGTTTCAGTGACATCACCTGTCATTCCTCTAAACTCTAGAGGCCCAGTCTGTTTAATCTCCACGCATAGAGCAACGCCCACTTCCGTATCCAAGGAATCAATACGGTTAACGTTCATTGTACTCTCTTTGTTACAAACATTTCCTTCGTTAAGGAAGGAGGAGACCTGGATACAATGTTCCAGGCGCGGTCTCAACCAAATCCTTTCTAACTGGACTTTAATGCCTTTTCTCTTGTATTCACATTCCCCGGCAATAAAGGTTCACATATGGGCTGACTTATCTGCACGTAAACTTTCGAATAACAGGGTACCCAAACTCCTCTCAACACCAAGTTCTTTAAATCCCTCATCATTTATAAAGTTATACACCTTTCATTTCTTTTTCTACCAGCGAATGACTTCATATTTTCCACATTATATGCCACTGCCAGTTCCTCGTCTATTCACCTAGCGGGTCAGCATCCTCCCGAGGCCTCTTTACGCCTCCTCACATGCCACCCTCTCATCCAGCTTCACATCATCAGCAAACTTGGATATACAGTATCACATTTGATTAATTTATACAAATCGTTCGTATGGATTATGAACAAATGAACCACTCCCTACAAGGCTCCACCACAGTAGTTATCCTCCCAAGACCGAAGATGAACCCTTTAGTACCTTGCCTGATTTCCAATACTTTGCGTGTAATTGATCTTAAGAGGGCACTATTTGTGACTAAGGTTAACCAAAAATAGTCTTCAACGTGACTAAGAACGCATTGCCGCGAAAGTGATTTCGGATGATCATCTCAGCTCCTGCCAACTAATGTTCGGCACACACATTTTGTTTCAATTCAAGGCTGTAGCAAACGGAAGGTGAATGCTCGCCCTCATATGTTAGAAAATTGGACGAGACATTTTAAGCTTACAGTGTAAAATGCCAACAATCTGAATGCAATGTTGCGGTGATTGGACCGCAGCAAGCAAGTTCCCGCACTGGGGAGAATGTACTGAAACGTATCATTTTTACATTCCACGCATTTTCGATAATTGTTTCGATCTGTGAACAGAAACTTGCGCTGAATATTTTATAATGAAGCACAACAGCAGATCAACATTCTGGTGGTGGCGGGTAGGGAGGTGGTAAGGGATCAGAATGAAGTAGAATCAAATCAACATTTAAGGCAGCATTTGTAAAGATGAGAGTATCAAGAGGTAAATAAACTCAGTATATTTTCTGTCTCTATAGTTACTGAATTCGGGTTATAGCATCTGAAAATCTACTGATTATGCAGTATGTGTAAAAAGCGGAGGTTGAGTGGATTATAAATGTGCTTGGCTTATTAAACAGTATACTGTGAAAAATACTTGTTGAAAAAAGTTGAGTTCACTTTCAATTGAGTCGGTGTAATGCATTTGAAATTTTCCACTTGGCTGCAGGTCTGATAACATCAGAATTTAATGTTAAGCTTGAATGAGCTTTTTACACGTGCCCAACACGTCAAAACATCAATGTCATTATTTAGTATTTTATTTTCCTGCCTTGATTTCATTTTTATTTCAAGCACATTTTAGAGTTCAGTATAAATTTCCAGCAGGACAATAAAGCGAACAATGCGCTCGCTATTTGTGCTCTCGTTTGATGTAAAAATGGCAATCGATGTCTTTTTGAATTTCGATATTAGCTACATATAACGTCTTGAAAGAAACAGGCCTATATCGGTGTAAAGAAACAAAAACTATGTATATACTGGCATAAAGAAAAAGCATGCAATAAAATGAATCTTTTGTTGGGTATATTCAAATATAAAACACTATATCAATACTTATAAAACACTTAATTAAGCCCCTCCTAGAATTATTTTAATCAAAATAAAGCAAACACTGTCTATTCCTAATCGTTCAAAAAGAGTGCATAATGATCACCAGGTTTCAGGTGAAAGGAAAATGTGTTCTATTCACTTCATTTTGTATTTTGCATTTACTATGATGTAACAGCTTCTGTAACCATCTGTTGTCACCGGTTATATATGAATTAGCCTTATGAAATATCTGGAATGAATTAAATATCTAGTTCTAGTCCACTGTCCTTTAAGTTTAAAAGTTATATCCATTGTTCTAGAAAATTATAAAAACATAACTACATGAAAATATTTGTGTTTAATTATAAAATTCTCTAAATAAATCCTTATGATAAAGAATAAAGATGTCTGGTGCAGTATTAACTGCCTCTAAAGTAACTTTAATGAACATTTATTGTTCCTAATTTTAAAAAAAGATATTGTTTTTCAATTTTACACAACTGGGTGAAACTAATTGGAAATGTTTGAACCACAGTTATAAATTTTGATTAGATTTAATATTGTGGTTCATATATATCCTTGCACTAGACCAGATGCAAAATTTACTTAAGTACAATGGTGTCCAATGGGTCATAAGTAAGCACAAAAGGGAGTTTCTTGATGCTGAAAAGGAGCATCTTTCCGATTTTCAACACTTATTGTCCTGCTATGTTCCAACTCCAAGACATACCAGAGATTACAACTAAATTGCAACTAAGATTATACTTAAATTTAAAGCTGACATTAAACAGTAATATCTTATTTATGGGTGACAAATAGAATTGTATATTTTTGTTACATTTAACTTGCTTTCCATTTACCAAACAAAACATATGAACCCCAGTAACTTGGTTAGCCTGTAAGACTTGCAAGAATGTAAAAACACATAGCCAGCCCAGGGAAAAAAAATTGTGCATGGCAGAACAAGACATGAGACAAACACAGACCCTGAAAGAGACATTCAGACAGCACAAACCAGGAATATGCAGTCAGCCAGAGATAGAGTGCAAGCCTAGAGACAGATAGAAAGAAACAAAGTGCAGTCCCAAAGGCAGAAAGACAGGAAAAAAGGAAACACAAAACCAGAAGCAGGTAGTCAGGGTAAGTGGGGAGGGGGTAGAAAAAAGAACTAGAATACAAGCCCAGTGATAGAGAGAACAGTAGCACAGACAGAACACAATTCATAGCATGAAACAGGAAAGGAGCATAGATCTGATTAAGGACAAAGGGATAAAAACTAGAACAGAGTGCAAACCTATAGAAAAATAATAAAAGAGCTCAAATACATTGTCAAACAAACAGACAAGAACGACATATAAAGAGAGCAAGAGAGAGAGTTAAAGATAGAAAGATGGAAAAGGAAAGAGTTTGGACCTAGAGACAGTGAGTTGGTCTGGAATAAAGCACAGTGAGAAAGCCAGAAGAAGGAATTGCAGATTCAGAGACAAAAAGATAGTCCACTACAGATGGCAAATCCATGGGAATTGAAAAAAAAGATGAAAATAAAATGTAGGAAAAGTGGAAACCCAGAGATAGGGGCATCAACAGCAAATGAGTGCACAACACAGTACATATAATTCACATACTACACGTAAAGTAATATTACCACAGAAAAATTAACAAATAATGAAATATATCCTAGTCCAAACTCAAAGAAAGATAAATTGTAGCAAATCACCAACTCATGGACAGTGGGATAGAAAAATACACAGCACAGGACCAGAGAAAGAAAGGAGAGGCACATAATCACAGACTAAAAGACAGGCGGAAAGGACAGATCCAGAAATGGAATCAGGCGTGAACGGGACAGAATTCATCAGTGGGTACACTCAGAAGCTTTCAGGCACACAAAAATAGAGTATGGTATTGTAGACACAGACAGGTATGGAACACAAAGCCACAAACAAAGAGACAGAAAGAAGTGGAAAACAGACCTACAGCCAGAAAAGAAAATAGGGACAGAACATGGATACATAGACATAGAGTTGGAACAGAGGGAAAATCTAAAGACAAACCAATAGGAACTGCAAACCCAGATGCGAATGGACAGTAAAATGACCAAAACATAGACAAAGGGTTGGGTCAGGGTTGGAAGGGGTCAGAGAACAAGATCGTGTAATCCCATAGACAGAAACACAAGCAACACAAATGCAAACCTACAAACAGGCAGAAACTGCCACTCTGATCAACTGTACAGACAGAATGCAAGAGCTTATAGAACTAGAGAGAGACAGAACAGAGTGCAGTGGCAGGGAGAGAGTACAAACCAAGTTAGACTGAGAGCAAAAGAGGGCAAACTTAGAAGCAGTCAGGAAAAGAGCATTGATAAGGGGGCATAAAGATTTAGAGTGCAGACCCAGAGGCTGAGAGGCGTTTAGGAACAGTGCACAACCTGGCATCGCAAAAGAGTACAAACACAAAGATACAGACACAGATGGCAACAGAATGAAGATACATAGACAGGAATTAACAAACCCATAGAAGAGAAATGGATAGGAACAAATGACCATCTAGAAGCAGAGAAAGCTTCTGGCATGACTCAACAATATAGCAGTTAGCATTTACAGCTCGGTGTGCCGGATTTTGGAGTTCAATCCCAGCATCCTCTGTAAGGATCCTCTGTACATCCTCATGGTGGAATCAGTGGGTTTTCTCCCAGTGCTCCAGTTTCCTCCTACAGTCTAAAGATGTACCCGGTAGGTTAATTGTTAATTTGTAAATTAAACTTAACCTGTGATTGTTAGGGTTAAATCGTGGTTGTTGGAGGGTTTCTGGGCTCTGCTGCTTGAAGGGTCAAGAAACAATTCAGAAACCATGAGATGGGGAGGGGGCTGACATCCATAGAGTGAGGCACACATGGATAGAACGCAAGGCCTATAGAGATATGAGAGTGAGAGAGAGAGAGAAAAAGAGAGAAAGAAAAAGAAGTCAAACTGATAGATGAATAGGCAAGAACAATCAGATAAATGGGAACAAAGCACCATCTCAGGGTGAGAGGCGGAAACAGAGTGCAAATACAGAGTCAGAAACAGACTGAAGAGGATTTTAGTGAGCTAGGGAACCAAAAGCACTTGCCACGCGCCTAGGCACTGCGCGTAAACATAAGGGCCAAGCGCGTGTCCGGGATCATGCTCCTCGAAGCCACTGATCAGAGCGCGAGTCGGTGAAATCTCGGGGACGCGCGTGCCCGGGAAAGAAAGAATAGCGCACGCGTGCGGATGAAAGGACAGAGCCTGTTCCGGAGGGATTCAGGTTGCGCGTATCTCGATTGAGCGGGAATCTATGAGTTAAAGAGTTGTCATTCCAGGTTCAGAGTGAGCACGCGCCCAGGGAATATCGAGCGCGAGCCCGAGCCCGAGGACCGGGCACGAACCCTCGGAGTGCGTGCGACCTCGGACATTGAGCGCTGGCCTGTGGAGTGAGCGGAAGCGCGGGCAAAGATCAGCGCGAGCCCGCTGCCCCCGCCGCGCGCGTGAACACACACACACACACACACACACATACACACACACACACACACACACACACACACACACACACACACACCCACCAAAGGGCCCGAAGTGTGAGCGCGCCAGCCCGAGGGTTGAGTGCGAGTCCGGGTATCGTGCGTGAGCCCGCAGACAGCGCGAGCCCGGGGTCAGAGGGATCCTCGGGTCTAAGCGCTACTCACACATCCCGTTCTGCGCAGACACTGGGGCAGCAAAACAAAAACAGTCTCCCGTTCACATCCCCGCCCCCTCGGTCTCTGCTCCGAAGAAGACCTTGGAAATCAACTATTTCCAGCAAGACGGTTTGAGAGAAAGAAACTGGAATTGTATTGAGGAAGTAAGTTTTTTTTTCTTTTTAAAATATGTGGCCCTGCAAACGATTGGGTCTGCGTCTCATTCACTGATGAGGGCGAGAATATATTTCCAGTTTGTTAGCTAAGCGTTAAAAAAGCAGAGTGATGAAGGGAATGTGAGTTTATAAGAAGTCAACTGAGACAATTCAGATCAGATTCTCGGAAACGTAAATGTAGAATCACAAGTAAGCTGGCGGTCCAGTGCTCAAAGTGCAGAGGCTATCTTGCCATGTCCGCCCTGCACTGTTTACTGGCGATGTTTAGTTGTGCGGGTTTGAAGGCCAGTTATTGTATTGTGGAAGTCCACGTGCATTTAGTGTTTATATCTGCCGTGATGTGAGGAGGATACTCTTACAGCACAGACACCGCGCGCGCACACGCAGAAACACAAACACACACACACACACACACACACACACACACACACACACACACATGCACGCACACACACACTCGTACACACATGCTGGTGCACCATCGTCTCGCTTTCCAAGCCCAATGGGCTGTCGTCCATTATTTTTCCTTGCTGGCTGTCATTACAGTCCTTTTGAATTCGATACTTAAGTAAACGGACAGGTTGGATTTCAGATTAACGACACGTACTTAACAGTTATTTTCCCGGCAGCATGTTTTCATTACACCCGCAAAGAATAATAATGTTCCCGTTTGGATCCTTGTTGGGATTAGCTGTCAAGTTTCTTCGCGTTTTTACCTCTTTACATCTCGAGGTAGGCAGGGAAAATCATGGGAAAAAATCATATCTCGAACTAAAGTGTCGTAACATCACTTTAAAATATGCGAATGACATTATATATTGCCGCCGAATAAGAAATACTAACAAGTGTCGTAACTGTGGGCAAAGTGTGAGATATTTAGAAAGTACATTGTAAGTATATCCATATTTTAATAGTGCTCCTCAGAGTAAAATTGTACATTTTTGTTCACTAATCTTAGCTCCCCCCTCCTTAACAGAAGGCTCTTCCTAAGTGGTAAAGAACTGCTCAGTTTCAGTGTTGTTTTGTAAGCGCAAAGGGTTAAAACTAGGTCGGTCTGACGTTTATATCCTAGTGTTGGACGCGGAACATGCGGTAAATTGACAAACACACCCACCCGTGTGGATCATTAATATTTCTGGTCGATGAATCAATATTTCTTCTCGATGGCAGAAGCTTTTTTCAAAAAAAAATAGGGTGCAGATTTCGATACGGTTTCAACTCGCTGAGCTTGTTTTTATGAAACAAGTTGCAAGCTTAAGAATCAGTTTTAGCTCATATCGGAACTTTGCCTGCCAGTGCCTTCGATTGCAGTATTTTAGCCAGGTTTTTAAGCCGCGGAAAAAGTATGATCGCATTTCGGTTTAGCACCATAGCCGTTGCCGCATTTCACTAACAATTTGGAATAACAAAGACAAAAGGAGGTAGTGGATTGTTCTTTTATGGGGGAAAGAGATTTCCGAATTTTGTGCTTTATAATTGGCCACTAAATGCGCAATGTGCCCTTACCTTAAATCAGCGACTGAGTATTCTCACTGGCAGATATTGATTCACTTCGAAAACCCTGTTCAACGCATTTTCCACTTACATATCTTAAATCGAAAGGCACTTTCCTCAATACGACTGCACATTGCAGTAACCTCATGCATCGAGTGATCATGTCAATAGTCAAGGAATGTGTTATCACAAACCAGGAAAACCTTACCGAGCAATTTCTGCTTTAGAGCACGATTTTTAAAATGTGCGCGAATCTACTGTCAAGGTCGACAATTAATGGATTTTAAACAGAGAAAAAGATGTGCCGTCTGCACGAACAGCTGCTTGCTAAACTATTAGTTTTGAGGTACCCGCAGTCAGCTCTGAGACTTTGTTCGTGACAATAAATACAGACGAGGAAGTAACGGACATGCAATAGCCGAAATATTGATCCACAATAAATAATTCATAAATACTTTTTAAGTTTTAAACGAAAAACATTTTTAAAGCGATTGAAACCTGCATTTGCTCTTATGACCATCCCTAAATGCAACGTTTAAACCCGATTAATGGGTTTGAATGAAGGTAGATTATAATGAAAATTCCCGACCATTTAGTAGAATAAATCAACGCAATGACATTCAGGCATTTTAAATTAATCTGAAGTGTTTTAAAGCATAACAATCAGTGTAAAATCTGAAAATACAACAAGGATAAATTTATTCCGAAAAGGTACTTAAAAGTAAAAACGGGATGCGAAAGTGTGGACAAAAGTACAACAAAAGCCTCTGACATTTTATTGACCATATTTATTAAATAGAGTATTTATAATATAATTGCATTAAACTACAAATATTAATTTTGTATGATTTTACTTTACTGTAATAATATATGCGTTTTTGGTAAGAATTTTGAATAATACAGAAGCTGCTACTAATAAACTGTTCACCGGATCACATTACCGGGTAGTGAAAATAAATGACTGAGAATTATCAATCGATCAAAACTCTGATCTCAGTTTTACAGAGGAAATTTAAAGTTATTCCTTAATGAAACAGAAGTGAACAGACTGGAAATAGAAGATTAACAGTCTTTGAGCTTCTTAGCAAATGCTTTCTAAAATCATTTGTAGAGCTAAGAAACTGGCAACAGAATCTTACATCTCCACTCGTGATCTCACCGCTGTTTTGCAATGTCATTGGTATATTAATTCTGATACTCTGAAATGTTTACGTATCTTTTATTAGGCAAAATGAATAGAATTTGTGCTTATATGGTTCAACACCCCATGATCATAAATGAACGGGAAGGAAAATGAGGATTATTGTGTATAGTGATTCAATCACTTTCAAGTATGAAATACAAAATGCAAAAATCTAAAAGCATTAAGCATTTGCCATCCCTCCTTAGTGTATGTAGGTCTGTCTGTCTAGTAAATATCATATAGCGATTGTAATTTGAAATTAATACATGGATACCTCTGTCTATTCTTTTAAAATTAGCATTATCCTGCATTTTAAATAGTTTTATGTGCTCATTAAAATATTGATCAGAAGAATCTGTAATATTAAGTACACAATGATTAATATAGTCAACATCATTATCTGTCATTGGATTTTGTGAATTAATAGTTGAAACAAATCTCTCAACAAAGAAAAAACTGATAATTCAAAAAGGCAACAGTACTGTAAGCAAGGCTCTGCTGCAGTTGTGTCTTGGGTCTGTGGGTTCATCACGAATATATAGAGTTGGAATTCATTTGTTTAAAACACAGACCTATACTAGTCTAATTCATACTATAATCTTATATGCCCACAAATAGAAAGAAAATAGTCTGGCTAAAAATCAAACATGATGGCCTTTGTTTGGTACATGGTATGAACTGTAAATATGGTACTCCGTAGAAAGAAATTGCAGTAATAGTAATTCAGCGGAGAAGGAGTCAGATGATGCAGATCTAAATGTACAAGTAAATATATATTTAAAATTTTGGTATATGATGTATTTTCTTCAATTTTATATTAATTTGATGTAAGTGTAAAATGTTTTACTTGATATAATTGATTAAGAAATTGCAGACTTAAGTTGTGTTGGGTTGGATTCTCTAAGATAGGCAAGTTATTAAGCTTGATAAAATTAGACTAATAACCTAGAAAAATCCGTTCGAGTCCCACCATGGAATTGGCGAAATTGGGATTCAGTTTTTTAAAATTTATCAACATAAAGAGCTATCAAGAAAAGAGACAGAAACTATTGGAACATTATAAAAGTGCTACAAGTTTACTAATGCCCTTTTAGGAATAGAAAAATGCAATTCTTACCATTTAGTCTCTAGGTGACTCTAGTCCCATAACAATACGATAGACTCAATTGCATTCTAAAGTGTCCTCGAGAGATACACAAAGTTAAAAAGTAGGTTTATGATAACTGTCATAAAGGAATAGGATAGACAATGAATGCCAACCTTCCCAGCAATGCCCATATGCTGAGAATGTATTTTAAGACAAATTAGCATGTTATGTACTCACTGTTATTGAGAACAGTCATACAGCTGTTTTATTTTTTTCACATTCCTGGCATGTAGTTCTGCTGAAGTTGTTAATTTTACATCTGTGGAATAGCTTTATCACATAGCATTAGCTGCAATTATCGTTTACATTTATTTTGAATAAATTATGTTTCCCTGTGATGTTTCAGTAAACATAATAACATGTTGGGATGGATTAATCTCAACTGGCAGCTTTAGAGAAAATGGCTCCTTTCCACCTCTAACAGTCAGCGCATCTTTGATTTCCATTTCTGCAAACAGCAACTTGTAAATTGGAGGTGCCATTGAAGTCAGGTGCCAAGCACATGACCCACCCTTGCCCAGCTACCAAATTTATCACTTACTCCAACAACACTGAGCTGAGGTGCTGGATATACTTGGAATCTGGCCTTTTAGCTTTCTGCCAGCCATGGATAGAATGGGGTCACCATCCATTAAGTAGAAGTTTGAGTCAATATTTTTGATTTTTAATGTTAATTAATGGTAGCTTAATGAAATTAAAATTAAGTATATTGTACTTTATTTTGAATTGTTTTGTTTTTAGTTAGATTAACTCCATTTAAAATACTGTTACATGTTTTGAATAACGGACACATTACTAAAAAAGACAAGCAGTCAAAGATCATCGGAATAGTGCTGGAGGTAGGCCCAGTTTCCACCACCTGAGGTCGGATTGCCCCTTGTAGAAGAAGGCATCCAGTAAAATTAAAAGGTGCTGATTTATGATTCAGTTCAAGCATTGGTTGGGATTCATCAAATCTAGTTCAGGAAAAGATCCAATATTCTTATTCAGGAATGGATTAAGGCACCAGCGATAAACTTAAGTTCTTATTTGAAATGGTGTAATGGTATCTATGAGAGGGAAGCACATGAAGGACAGGGAAAGAGAGGTTTGTGTTGATAGATTTAAAGATGGGAGTAGAAACGGATACCATGCATTGGTTAGTAGGCATTTAGACAGACACAGGAACAGGGAGGGAGTAGAGGGATACAGACCATGTGCAAGCATATGGAATTAGTTAAATTGACATTATGGTTGCTGTACACATGGTGTAGGGGCTGTTACTGTGTTGTGGTCTTCCATGCGTAGAGTCATACAGCATGTGTTGCCCAAAAAGTCAGTCTATCGGTCTGTGTTGGCCCACAACCCACTAAACCCCTCCTACCCATGTGCTTATCTGGTTGGCTTTTAAATGTTGCTAATGCGTTCACCTCAACCACTATTTTTGGCAATTCATTCCAAATACACATCACTTGTTGTGTGAAGAAGCTGTCTCTGTTGAACCATTAAATTTCTCACCTCTGATCTTAAACATATACCCTCTTGTTTTCATCATCTCCTCCCTAGCAAAAAGACTACCCTTTCATCCTGTCTATGCTCCTCGTGATCTTATACACTTTCATCTTTGTTCTCATGTTTCATTCAAAAGGCAGCTTTCTGACAATGCTAGGCTAAGTTTTGATTTACATTAACTTCTAATGATTATATTGTGCTGTATATTACGATTGACAAAGTAGTGCCAAATTAGTGCTTTTGACTGGGGAGAGGGGGTCGTGGGGCCGCAGCATGATGACAGCTAGTCAAGGTTCATCCTGACTGCTTCTGTCCATGTGGAGTTTCACTGTGACTGTGTGGGTTTTCGCTGGCTGCTTCAGTTTCCCCTCCCAGCCCAAGGACTTGTGGATTGGTAAATTAATTGGCCATTGTAATTGCCCTTGATGAGTGGCAGAACCTGAGGGAAGCAGATGAGGATGTTGTGAAGACAAGTTTAATATGGAATGAGTGTAAATGGTTAGTGTAAACATAGTGGACCGAAGGGTTATTTCCAATTTGTTTGTCTCCATAACTCGATATCATCATTGAATGGCAAAGCAGACTCAATGGGCTGAATGGCTTAATTATGCTATTGTACCTTATGGTCTTATGATCTTCTGAATGAATTATTATTAATTTTGGCTTGGATTTATCTGAAATTGAAAATAAGATGGCAAAGGCAAGAATTTCTTAATACATTACATTTTGTTTAATGATAAATTTATTATCAATTTTCTTATTAATGAGATATGGGATTTGCATGCATTTCTGCATTTGTTATTCAACCACAATTCCCCTTTCATCTACCTTCTTGAACTACTGCAGTCCTAATGAAGTGCTATTGGGTAAGGATTTTCAGCATTTAGACCCAGTGATGATGAAGGAATTTGAGATACATTTCCAAGTCAGGAAATCTTGTCCTGTAGAAGGGAACTTACAGTTAGTGTTGTTTCAGTGTGCTTTCTAGATTTTGGAAGCTTTTGAGATGGAGTCAAAATAGCCAAGACCATTTGAAACATCCTGCTGCCATGGCACTTGTGTAGCAGAGAGGTCAAATGTTTTTTAAAGTAATTAAGTAATACAATTAATTTAAGAATCTGCTTTGTCTCAAATTATGTTGAGTTGTTCAGTGTTGTTGAAATGACATTCATCCAGGGAGGTGGAGAGCATCCCAATTTGAGGAGAAGAGAACCTTCCCAATGGTACCACCATACTGGAGAGAGTCATCCATTATACTCCTGACTTGGGGCATTTTGATTATGGTTTTTAAGATGTCAGAGGCTCAATAAGCTTCTGATCTTGTAGCTACGGTACTTTTGTGACTGGTCCCATTATTTTCCTTCTCATCATTGACTCTCCCCCCCCACAAGGATATAAATAGTGGGTACTTAGCAAAAGTAGGCCAATTGAATGTCAAAGGTAGCTGATCAGATTCTGTCTTATTAAAGATACTCATTGCCTAGAACTAATACACTCTGTTTGTTACCTACTGTTTATCAGCCCACACTCACAACACGCTGGAGGAACTCAGCAGGTCGGGCAGCATCCGTGGAAAAGATTGGTCGACGTTTTGGGCCAGAACCCTTCAGCAGGACTGTAGGGGGAAGGGGCAGAGGCCCTATAAAGAAGGTGGGAGGAGGGTGGGAAGGAGAAGGCTGGTAGGTTCCAGTAAGGGGAAAGATAAAGGGGTGGGGGAAGGAAGGCAGGGAGGTGATGGGCAGGAAAGGTGAAGAAAGAATAGGGGAAAACACAGTGGGTAGTAGAAGGAGGCGGAACCAAGAGGGAGGTGGTAGGCGGCTGGGGGAGGGGGCAGAGTTATATAGGGATAGGGGAAGGGAGGGGGAGGGAATTACCAGAAGTTGGAGAATTCTATGTTCATATCAAATAGTGAAAATGAAGCGGTTGGGACCGGGGAACTGGAAGTTATTGAAGAGGTGGAGGGCATGGGATGTATCCCAGATGTAGGTGGAGAGAGACTGAACTATGGGTGACAAAATGGAGTCCAGGTAGGCAGATACAAGTTCGGTGGGACAGGAGCAGGCAGAAACTATGGGTCTGCCAGGACAGTCAGGCTTGTGGATCTTGGGGAGGAGGTAAAACTGAGCGGTATGGGGTGTGGGAATTATGAGTTCAGTGGCTGAGGATGGAAGGTCTCCGGTGTTGATAAGGGCAGTGATGGTACATGAGACAATGGTTTGATGTTTTTTGGTGGGGTCCTGTTCCAGGGGTAAGTAAGAGTTGGTGTCAGAGAGCTGCTGTTTGGCCTCAGTGAGGTAGAGGTCCGTCCACCAGACTACTACAGCACCACTTTTATCAGCGGGTTTGATGGTGAGGTTAGGATTAGTGCAGAGAGAGTGGAGGGCAGTGCGTTCAGAGGGAGTGAGGTTGGCACAGGAGAGAGGAGTGGTGAAGTTGAGACGGTTGATGTCTCGGCGACAGTTGGAGATAAAAAGATCAAGTGCAGGTAGAAGGCCCGGGCGGGGTGTTCAGGAGGAGGAGGAGGGTTGAAGACGGGAGAAGGAGTCCTCAGTAGGGAGAGGGGAATCCTTGCCAAAGAAGTAGGCTCAGAGACGTAGGCGACGGAAGAAGAGTTCAGCGTCATGGTGGGCACGGAACTCACTGAGGTGTGGACGGAGGGGGACAAAAGTGAGGCCCTTGCTAAGAACAGAACGTTCTGCCTCAGAGAGGGGAAGGTCAGAGGGGTTTCTTCACCTGGAACCTACCAGCCTTCTCCTTCCCACCCTCCCCCCACCTTCTTTATAGGGCCTCTGCCCCTTCCCCCCACAGTTCTGACGAAGGGTTCCGGCCCAAAACGTTGACCGATCTTTTCCACGGATACTGCCCAACCTGCTGAGTTCCTCCAGCGTGTTGTGAGTGTTGCTTTGACCCCAGCGTCTGCAGATTATCTTGTTGTTTATCAGCCCATGTCTGAGTGTTGCCCAGGTCTTGTTTCAAGCAGCCATGGACTGCTTCATTTTTTATAGAGCGATGAATGGAGTTTTTAGAGTAATTTAGAGTAATTCTAAAACAAAGATATCTAGTAAGGGGTGGGAAGTTCAAGGGGGATATGGGAGAAAGGTTTTTTACTCAGAGAGTGGTTGGTGTGTGGAATGCACTGCCTGAGTCAGTGGTAGAGGCAGATACACTAGTGAAGTTTAAGAGACTACTAGACAGGTATATGGAGGAACTTAAGGTGGGGGGGGGATATGGGAGGCAGGGTTTAAGGGTTAGCACAACATTGTGGGCCGAAGGGCCTGTACTGTGCTGTACTATTCTATGTTCTATGAAACTGTAGACATTTTAGTGTTTTTTATGATTTCTATTTCTGAAAGTTATGATATATGTTATTTTAACTCTATAGTCTTACAAATTGTGAACTTTACTGAAATAAATCCCAGAGGTACGTTATGTTGTTTAGCTATGTGCATGTGTATAGTTGAATGACAATAAACTTGAATATATAAATTGAAAATTACTATTGCTTCTAGAAGTTCATCACCAAAGCAGGTTGAAGATAACACAATTATGGTCACAGATTATGTGGTGATTATTGCTTTGCAGTGCCACTGACTCTTTGTAACAATTTCCAACCCATATCCTGAAGCATATAGAAGGATGAGCCTTACATTCAACATTCATAAGAGAAAGGTCCTCTACCAGTCCGCTTGTGCGGCACCACCCTTCCCTCTGTCAAGAAAAGTGCATGAGAATACATTGGCCATTTCCCTTATCTTGGGAACCCCATCTCAGAAAAGGCAGGCATTGATGACAAAATTCACCACTGCCACCAACGTGACAAGGCAGCCTTTGATCAATTGAGGAAAAGAGTATTTAAGGATCAGTTGCCAGACCTTGCACAAACTGATGGTACAATGGCCATTCATGATCCCCACCTTCTAACACTTGAGACTTGGACTATCAACAGCAAGCATTTCAAGTCTTTGGAAAATTACACCAATGCCATCAAGTAAAACTTCATTAAATTCACTGGAAGGATAAGCAAACCAATGTCAGTGTTCTCACCCAGGCCAAAATCAACCCCAGTATTTGAGGCCCTAGCCACTCACTACATTAGAGGGTGATGTTTTTGCTTACCTATTACCAGACACTCAAAAAACTCATCTGCAGTATCTTGAGACTCAAATCTGAGCTTTGTCAAAAGACCACTGTATATTCTCAGTATGAAGAAGTTAAGGTTATGTCATGTAGCTGATTCATGAGCAAGCACTGTGACAAATAATTTGATCCTTGTACTGTATGATGAAAATTGAATAAGAAGTACACATGAAGGTGCATTCAAATAAGTTGATTTATAATTATGGTTTTACTTAAGTGCATTGTACTTTGGTAGATTTCAGGCAATCAGTTATGCTTTTAATACTAACCAGTAATCAAGGTGCATTCTTACTGCTTACTCTTAAGTGAACTCTCTCTTAATATTAGACCATAGATATGGGAGTAGAATTAGGCCATTTAGCCCATCAAGTCTGCTTCACCACTCCATCATTGCTGATATGTAATCCATCTCAACCTCTTTCTCCTGCTTTCTCCCAGTAACCTTTGAGGCCCTGACTAATGAGAAACTAACAACCTCCACTTTAAATATACCCAAATACTTGGCCTCCACTGTCATCTGTGGCAATGGATTCCACAGATTCTTCACCCTCTAGCTTAAGAAATTCCTCTTCATTTCATTGTGCAGAACCTGCAGATATGAATGATAATAACAGGTTAAATTTACCCTATCCAAACATGAAATCTCTGTATGCATTTTTATCAAAATGTATTCAAAGTTCATGATTTCAAAAGGAAAATTTGTTTTTTTTTAATGCTGACTTCTTCAAAGATATTTCCACATAGGTAGATCTATATTTTAATTTGATGAATATTACCCATTTTGATCACCCATTAATTGGAGATATTTATTTTGGTACTTTGTTACATCATAATGCTGTCACAACAGTGATAGAATGTAGTTTTATTCATAGAGTCGGAGAACACTACAGCACAAAAGCAAGTCCTTCAGTCCATCTAGTCCATGCAGAACTATTAATCTGCCTAATCCAACTGACCTTTACCCAGACCATAGCCCTCCATAAGTCACCTATTTATATACATATCCAATTTTCTTGTAAATATTGAAATTGAACGTGAATCCACCATTCCATTGGCAGTGCATTTCACACTCTCCACTTTCTTAATGAAAGAGTTCCTCCTCATGTTCCCTTTAAATAGTTCACCTTTCAACCTTTCACCTTTAACCCATAATCTCTAGTCTCATCCAATCTCAGTGGAAAATGGCTGCTTGGAGCCATTTTCTCCTATCTATGCACCTCATGGTTTTATATATCTCTAACAAATCTCCACTCATCCTCCTTCACTCTAGAGAATAAAGTCTTAAACTATTCAACTTTTCCTTATAACTCAGGTCCTTAAGTCCTGGCAACATCATTGCAAATTTTCTCTGCATTCTTTCAATCTTATTGATATCTTTCCTGTTGGTAGGTGACCAAATCTGTACACAATACTCCAAATTAGGCCTCACCTGAGTACAGGACTTGGGATGATATGTTGAAATTATACAATTCCAACATAACATCCCAACTCCTGTACTCAGTACTTTGATTTATGAAGGCCAATGTTCCAAAAAGCTCTCTTAATGACCCTATTTACTTATGACATCACTTTCAAGGAATTATGGACCTGTATTCCCAGATCCCTGCCTTCTACTGCATTCCTTAATACCCTATCGCTTGTATAAGTCCTCCCTGGTTTGTCCTCCCAAAGGGTAACACCTCACACTTGTCTACATTAAATTCCATCTGCCAATTTTCAGTCCATTTTTCCAGTTGGTCTAGATCTTGCTACAAGCTTTGATGGCCTTCCTTGCTGTCTACTACACCCCCAATCGGATCGAGTTTACTACATAATCACCTACATAGTTGATATAGATGACAAACAACAATGAACCCAGCACTAATCCCTGTGGCACACCACTGGTCACAGGTCTCCAGTCAGAAAGGGAGCCTTTTTCTACCACTGTATGACTTCTTCCATGAAGCCAATATCTAATCCAATTTACGACCTCATCCTGAATGCAAACACCTGAACCTTCTTGACCAATCTCCCATATAGGACCTTGTCAAAAATTAATCATTTTTTGTGCAGTTAGTTTATCACAGTAGATAATTGCAGACAATAATTCATTATTTAGGAACAAATTATCTAAAATATCAGGTGTACTTTAACAGAGATTTTTATTGCAAACCATCCATCCGCCCAGGAGTTGAAGGTAGATTGGCATACAACATAAAGCAAACTGTCTATTGTCCCAAAAACACAATGTCAATACACTGACTTAGAGAAGAAACAGAAACTTTACCCAGTTAGTGGTTAATTGCTAAATTCCTTCAAAGCATTGCAGTTCATGAAATCAACTGTGGCAGTGTAGTCACTCATTTGAATGACAGGATCTACTCAACCATCTTCCCTTGGCTGTAACATTGCTGCCATGAGCAGCCTTTTAATTCAGCTTTAGTTCTGAGGTTTTCTGCAAGGTGAACTGTGGAGCAACCCTGATCTCTTCACTTTGAAAACTAAATCTTGTAGTCTATGACTTATGAGCAATCCTGCATAAAAAATCAGCCTAAATAGAAATACTGTGTGGGCCAGGTGGGACGCAACAAAGTTGAAGAGACATGGTTGTGCAGCAGTTAGTGCTGCTGCCTCATGGCTCCAGCAGTTTGACTTCAGATATTGTCTGTGTGGAGTTTGCATGCTCTTTCTGTACTGAGTTTCCTCCCCTATGCTCCAAGTTCTCCTACATCTGAAAGGTTTTCAGTTAGGTTTAGAGACTTATGTAAATTGCCTTAGTGAAGGTAAGTGGCAAAAAGAATCAAAGGCAAATTGTTTAGTATCCACGGAAAAATATCCTGGCTGAGTCAGGCTCCCTTCATCTTCATCTTCACTGGTTTTGTTCTAGCTCACTTCATGGTCATTTTCTCCTTACATTTCAGGTTGTTATAGATACTATTTCAGATTTGGCATTTCATCAATGCAAGGAAAGGATGTAAATTTGCCCAAGACAAAACAAACCAGCAGATGAGATAGTTGTGAAGTGACGGCAAGCTCACCCATCAGTTATGTTAGTGCAGCAGTTCTGTAAATCAAATCAGTGTTATTCAGTAGATTGTGAACATTGTAGGTGTGCTATGTTGATGCTCAAATGTGTGGCGACACTTGCAGGCTGCCCCCAGCATATCCTTCGGTTGTGTTGGTTGTTAATGCAGACAGTGCATTTCACTGTATGTTTTGATGTACATGCGATAAATGAATCTGAATAAAAATATGGGTTAAAATCCCATCAAAACAATTGGTTTGCTTTAATGAATAAAATGAATCCAGAATAAAAAGCCAGTTTTAGTATGGCGACCATGTTGTAAAACCATTGAAAAAACCTGCCTGGCTCACAAATATCCCCAAGAAAATAAATCTTCTGCCATAGCTTGCCTTGCGTTTATGCTGTTGAGAACAGAGCAAAGTGGTTGTCTGCTATCTGCTCACTGAACTAGCCAAGGAAAATTTTCAGATTAAGGGAAATGGTCTTAGTAAAAACAACTAGATTGTATAGATGGAACAAAAAAAAAAGCTACCTAGGTGGGAACTATTTGTCAAAACACTCCCATACAGGGCATGTGACTCTACTGATGTACCAAAGTCAGCTAATGTAATGGATGATTTTGGAAGTTGCTAGCTGCAGTGGTGAGCTTCACTTCCAAAATCTTTCTTGCTGAATATGAGCCTAGGAGCTATAGCATCAAAATATATAACCTGAATTGGGATGATTATTTATTCAGGATTTGTATGTCATTTAAAAGGCACCCAGTCAATTGATATTAGCACAGTACATCTGAGTTTGGCTTTTCCACAGAATTCTGAAAAAATATTCAAAGAATGTAATATAAGCTTACAAGCTTACATGTTGTGATATATCAGAAGTATATTTGAATGTTTTATCAACTTTTCATTATTCATCTATTAAAATTAAAAATGTTTTTCTGATACCATGATACATACTCAATCTTATGAAAGAATTGCTTTACTGAAAGAGAAAAGAAAAACAGACAGTTCTAGAAATGGACAGTAGTTCTTTCAAAGGTTGAAAACATAAGGACCCTTGTTCGAACTAATGACTCTCTGCAAGAAATTTTAATGTATGTTTTCTCTTTTGTGGTGCTGATGGATCTGCTGTACATTTTGCTGTTTCTCCTTTTATTTTAACTTTTTAGCATTGATAGTTGTGTTTTTCAAACATTCCTTTCCACAACATTGTAAAATTTTTCATACCAAATATGTACCTCCTGTTCAGGCACGTTATATAATTTCAGGTTCACAAATGACTGGCCTTTTATGAGTCAGTACACATATACTTTTAAACTGACTATGAGTTTTATGAAAGGTGCTTCAGAAACACTTCTGCTTCAACAGACGTTTCTGATTATTGCTTGTGAAAATCAGAATAGTTCCTTCATGAGTATGTGTTGTTACGGAATATTGAAGTGGCTGCAAATTTGCATTTACTTGAAAAGGAAGAATAAATAAATTCAAGGTTCCCTGGATGAAGTAAGTGGTACATCAAACATAAAACCAAATTCAAAAAGCTGTATATGTTAGCGTTAGATTGTAAATACTGGTGGGAACCAGACTGGTCACAAAAGAATCATGGCGGAAGAGAAAATTAAAATAAAAGAGGAAAAAAGAGCATTTAAGAAAAGATTAACTGAAACATAAATAGGAATCCAATATTGTTCTCTCAACAGATAAAAAATTTAACACATAGAGAAATAAGAACATGCAGCTGGATTCTGAAGGCTTTGTTAATGTATAATTTACTTCTATCTTTACAAGAAAAGTGAGTCCTTCCAAAGTATTTATGAAGAAGGTGATAGGTAAGACACACGACATTCTGAAAACTTACAATGTGGAAGTATTAGAAAATTTGGCAGAGTAGGTAAGCCACCAGAACTAGATGGGAACCATCCTCGGATTTTGAAAGTACTGTACATGAGAAAATGGTTGGGGCATTGATCATAATTTTCCAATGCTCTGTAGATACTTGACAGAAGACTGGATAGCAGCAAATGTTCCTCTGATGTTCAGGCAAGAAAGTAAGGATAAGCCCATAAACTACAGGCCAGTTGGCTTAACCTCAGTCTTTGGAAAGCTTTTAGAAACATTTATCTGAGATTAATAGTTACCTGAAGGAATGGATTAATTAACACAAGCCAGCGTAGACTTGATAAGGGTATCAGTTTGCCCCCATCAATTTGCCTATTGCACCAACAGGTCAACAGAGGATGCCATCTCCAAGGTACTTCGCTCTGCCCTGACCCACCTGGACAGCCCCAACACTTAACGTCAGAATGCTGTTCATTGACTTTAGTTCGGCATTCAATACTGTGACCCCTCCAAGCTGATCACCAAACTTCACCAGCTTGGTATCAGCATACCCCTCTGCAATTGGACCTTGGAATTTCTGACTAACAGACCCCAAACAGTTAAGTTAGACAACCTCTCCTCCTCCATTCTCATCCTGAACACCGGTGTGCCTCAAAGCTGTGTACTGAGCCCTCTTCTGTACTCCCTTTTCACCTATGACTGCGTTCCTGTACATGGTTCTAACTCCATAATCAAGTTCGCAGACAACAAAACGGTGGTTGGTCTGATCAAAGGGGATGACGAGACGGCCTACAGGGACGAGGTACAGCACCTGGCTACATGGTGTGCTGACAACAATCTGGCCCTTAACACCCAGAAGACCAAGGAGATCATTGTGGACTTCAGGCATGCCGGGAGTCAGACTCATGTCCCCATCTACATCCACGGAGCTGTAGTGGGGCGTGTATCAAGCTTCAGATTCCTTGGTGTCCACATTTCTGAGGATCTCACCTGGTCCCTGAACTCCTCCATCCTGATCAAAAAGGTGCAACAGCACCTTTATTTCCTGCGGAGCATGAAGAAAGCTCACCTCTGTCCCAGGATACTGACGGACTTTTACCTTTGTACCATTGAGAGCATACTCACCAACTGTATCTCAGTGTGGTATGGCAATTGTCCCGTATCAGACCGCAAAGCACTCCAGCATGTGGTGAAAATTGCCCGGCGGATTATCGGCACCCAGTAGGCCACCATTGAGAACATCTACCATAAACGCTGCCTGGGCAGGGTGAAAAACATTATCAGGGATGCATCTCACCCTAACCATGAACTTTTTACTCTCCTCCCATCTAGTAGGTACTACAGGAGCCTCTGCTCCCGCACTAGCAGGCACAGGAAGAGCTTCTTCCCTGAGGCTATGACACTGCTGAGCCTCATCACAGCGCTAAGCAATATTGCATCCATATTGTACTGTCTCAGTTCTTTTATATTTGTGTGCTGTAGCACTTTTTTATTCGCAGTTATTTTGTAAATAACACTATTCTTTGCATTTCTGGTCAGATGCTAAATGCATTTCATTGGCTTGGTATCTGTACTCGGCACAATGACAATAAAGTTGAATCTAGTCTAATCTAATCTAAATTGTGTTTAACCAACTTTATAGATTGATTTGGAAATAACAGAAGATGAGGATAATGCAGTTGATGTAGAGTACATTGGCTTCCAGAAGACTTATGATAAGGTGCCACATAAGAGGCTTTTGGGCAGGGTTGGATGCCATAATATAAAAGGAGCATTGAACGCATGGATATAAAGTTGGCCAAGTGGCACACAACTTACTGTTAATGATTGTTTTCAAAATGCTCATGGGTCCATGTTTCAAAAGGATAATGATACATTTAGCAGGATATAAACAGGCAGGAGAATGGACAGATGCATGAACCAATGGGGTTTTAGTATGAAGAATGAGGAGAGGGAATATGGAATAAATGATACTGTCCTAAAGGGGGTGCAAGACTAGAGGGTTCAGGGAACATAAATAAACAAATCATTGAAATTGGCATGGCAGGTTGACAAAGTGCTCATAAGATGAGCATAGTTTTAGACTTTACCAATAGAGACATTGAGTATAAAAACAAGGAAGTTATGCTGTCCATTTATAAAACACTAGTCTAGCCTCACAATTGTGGCTGTTTTTAATATGGCAACTAAAATTCTGTTCAATTATGGTTGCCCATTGAAGAGAAAATCTGGAGTTGATTTGCAACACTGGTTCCTAGGATGAGTGAAAATACAGATTAGTGAGTCTAGAACTGATTTCTTTGGAAAAAGAAAGGATAAGGAGAGATTTGATAGAAATATATAAAGTGATGAGCATTATGGGCAGAGTTTATAATGGAAGATTGTTCCATTGGTGGAATGATTGAGAAGTAGTCACATAAGTAAAATAAAAGGGAAGAAAATTATATGAGACATGAAGAATGGAATCTGGAATGAACTGCCTGCAGCTGAGTTAGAGGCGGATTTCACTGTGGGCTTTAAGAGGAAATTGGACAAATATATGGTGGAAAAAGATATGCAACACTTCAGAGAAAAGGCCAGTGTGCTGAACAAGAGTATTACTCTGGTAGAGAGGCAGTGTGGGCAATATGGCCTGAATGTCCTCCTGACCTGTAAACATTCAATGATTCTATGATCTAACTAATCAAAAAGAAAAGGTCTAGAGATACAGAATAATTTTCAGGCTGACCTCATTTTGCCATAGTGGTTTAGCAAGTTCTTCAGTGGTCCTTTGTGCATATATTTGATTTAAATCTTGAATTGTGCATTAGATCTGACATCAAATTTCCCTGCCTAAATCAGGGGATCACAATACAATTAGAAAATAACTTTAACATAAGTCAAACTGCAATATTATTGTTCTTTGGGATTTGGCTCCCTTAAAATGGGACTTGCTCAGCTGGGAGCCACTAATGAAAATCATTCTGGCTCTTTTTAATTCTACAGGAGTACTAGCGATACATTTTGCAGACGATGTTAGTATTGTCCATGAATGTCCACTTTCTGCTCTTAACAGTGTTGTGACACCAGGCTCCTTAAACAGACACTGCCTTCTGAGCTCTGTTTCAGAGGATATTACCAGATGGACGTAGAAGAGAAATCCAGGATGTGCTGAAAACTTCCTTGAATAACTGCAACATCCCTACAGACTCTGTGAACCTCTGACCCATTACCTCTGGCAGGGTCAAATCAGAGATCAACAGCATGGCTTTGTCAAAGCAGGTAGTGAGCCTGAAATTACTTGGACTCCCTTACTGCTCAAAGGAAGTACAAAACGGCATGTCATCTCATACAGTACCTTTTTTATAAGTAACTTATATCCTGTTTATTTAAGTAAAAGCTTTAGTGGAAGTGAAAGTGGCCAGGTGATATCACAGGAGAGAAAACCTGTCTCTGTGCTTGGGTAATGAGAATGAAATGATTTATATTACCTCATTGCTCAAGGGATGAAAGTGAACATTACCACGGTGGGTGTGAATGTATGGGACAGGAAGAGAAAAACAAATGCAAGTTTTATGTAAAAAGAGCATCTTTTCTGAATATAATCTGAGGTCTAGTTGATATTCATTCTTGCCTGTTGATAGCAATATGTATTCCCCTGCCTCCAAAGATCAGTTCCATTGATTTCAGTTTTGGAGGCAGGTCTCATAAACTCCGGCATGTCACCAGGTTGTACAGTATATATATTCAAATGACAAGTGACCAAGGATGACCTTCTACACCCTTATTTCTTTCCTCAGAATGATGACAAAAATAATTGACTTTGAAAAGTGTTGTTAGCAAACAGGAAAACTCTGATTAATATCACGTGTATTTTGTGAATAGAAACGTGCAATGATTTTAATTATTGACAGCTTACCCACAGCTGAATATCCAGAGACATAGATTATAATTCCACCATGGCAAGTAGGGTAACTAAATCCAGTTAATCAAATAAATCTGAAGTAAAAAGCAATATCAGTAATTGTGACCATGAATTATTGAGTTTTCATTAAAAATCCAAAATGTCCATAATGCCTTCCTGACTCTGTCTTGTCTTTAATTGCAGTTCTATAGGGCTTGAGAGTGTGGCTGAGCTCTGTGCTTTGAAAGACTTAGCAAGCCACCCAACTGCAATTTGTAGATACCTTTTGGTCTGATAAGAATGGAACTGGATAAACCACTAGGCATCAACTTAGACATTAGATTTGGTCACGACAAAGCTCAGTTGACCTTGCAAGGTTCATCTCACTAACGCAGGGAAGTTGTGATAGCACATTAAGTTAGAAAAGTTGATGGAGTCAGACCTTTTTTTAGCTGATGTCTTTCAACTCCATTACCATTTCCAAGTATTTCTTATTCTACCAACAGGACAGATCTACCAAAAGTGATGGGATAATGATGTACATATAGTGATGTAATGGAAGGGAGTTACTCTGGGAGTCTTTAACATTCACTCTGAACCTGATGAACCTGGTGAATCTGGTCAGGTCAAACATGGGCAAGAAAATATCTGGCTGAATATTTGTTGAGCCAAAATATCCATATTCTCCTCCTGGCTACAAGGACAGAGTAATTGAAGGGTATGGCTTCGAGTCAAGGGTGGCAGGGGATAAGAGAAGCAACATGAAGGAAAAACAATTGACCTGCTGTTCACTGTACTACGTGTCGTGGATGCATTTGGCTGTGGTAGTATTGTCTGACTACTATACCACATTTGTGGAGACAAAGTCCTGTTCCTACAGAGAGGACAAACTTCACTATCCTATCAGACATTACCACATCGGTTATTGGGATGAATTCACAATAGGTATCTCCTTCAGGAATGGTATTTATGAGAAACTGGATAATCAACAGAATCAAAGCCTTATTTCTTTGTAAATTTGCAAAAAAATCAGTAATACCTCATGAAAAAAGTATCAGTAACTTAGGAACTCCCCATAATGCTATCTGTGCCAGTACTGTCCATATTCCTTGAAGGAGTGAAAAGATACGGAAATCAGGACAGACATAATGATGATATGATTGGATTTTTACTGCAGAATGTCTGAGAGTCTGTATGGACAGCATTCATATTTCCGTATCTGCCAAGCACTGATTTCCTCAAAACAGTCAACTAGCTTAATCAGAAACACAGAAGATTCTACAGGTGCTGGAAATCTTGACTGATGAAGCGTCTCAGCCCGAAATGTTGACTGCCATGGATGCTGACTGACTTGCTGACTTCCTCCAGCATTTTGTGTGTGTTGCAACTAGCTCTATCAGACCTGATCTACTCTTTATAAACCCTTGCTGAACTCTCTGTTTGATCAAGTAGTTCATTATTTTTGTTACTGTTAATACATTCCATTGGCTTCATCACAGTTACAGTCTTAGAGCAACATAGCACAGATACATGCCTCTGGCCCATTAAATCCAAACTGACCACTGTGCTCATGCATCTAGTCTCAACTTCCTGCATTTGACCCATATCTCTCTAAGCCCCACTTCTCCATGTACTACGAAGTGTTTCATAAATGATACTATATCACCTGCTTCAACCACCTTTTCTAGTAGCTCGATCCATCTACTCACTATCGTCTGCATGAAAAAGTGGCCCACAGGTCTTTTGCAAATCATTTCCCTCTCACCCTAAATCTATGCCCCCTAGTTTTGGTCTCCCCTACACTGGAGAAAAGACTGTTACCATCCACCTTATCTCTGCCTCTCATAATTTTAAACATTACCACTCATTCTCTTACACTTCATGAAATAAAGACCTGGACTGGTTAAACTCTCCCTATAACTCAGGCCCTCTAGTCCTGGCAAACTCCTTATAAATCTTCTCTGCACTCTTTCCAGTTTAAACATGTCTTTTCTATATTAGGATGATCAAATCTGTACTCAGAACTTCAAGTGCGGCCTCGTTGATGACTTACACTACTGCAACATAATAAAAACTCCTAAACTCAATTCCCTGACAGGTGAAGCTGATGGAGTCTTATCATCCTTTAGTTAATCAGGGATAAATAAATGTGCCTTTAAGTCAACGCTTATACTTGCATGAGCTGTACTCCACACATGTTGTTTCATCCTAAACCAAATATTTTAGGGGTGAATACGACCATTGACTGATAAGCTTACACATGCATAATGCTACTTCTTCCTCCAATCTTCCATAATTAATGTAATGCCAGTAGGAATTTTCCAATTCAAAGAAAAAAGTTCAAGATCTAGAAAACTTAGAAAAATGATGCAGTTATATCTACAATTACCTCATTTATTCCTAATGCCCAGAATGGAAACGATAAAGCCATTTTTTTGTTTATTTGACTTAAAGTGTATTAATTTTTCTCTTGCCAATCTACAGTTGTATTACATCTTTATTTGTTTATTGAGATGGAGAGTAGGCCCTTCCAGTCCTTCACCCAATTTAATGCCAGCTTAATCACGGGACAATTTACAATGACTAATTAACCTACCAACTGGTAAGTCACTGGACTGTGGGAAGAAAATGGAGCACCCGGAGGAAGCCCACGCAGTCATGGGGAAAACATACAAACTCCTTACAGGCAGCGGTGAGAATTGAAACCGGTTCACCTGTACTGTAAAGCTCTGTGCTAATCACTACACTACCATGCTGTCCCAATCTACACTGCTCCATCCTTTGACATTTATATAGATCTTTTTGTTACTGTTGATGTTTGTCCTCTTTTTCCTCTGTGTAAATTAATTTGTTTTGCATATCTGTATTTTGTTATTGTCTATTATAGAATTATATGGAGTTGTTTACTGGGCATGCTTTTGCTTTATCACTCTTTATCTTAGTGTATTTATTACAACTCTGTATTTCCCTTTTGTACATTTGATTACTTCTTCATATTTTACTTTCCTGCAGCATTCCAGGTCTTGTTGGGTTTTACTATTTGTAAAATTTTGGGTAACTGTGAAATTTGAATCTATCAATTGAAATATAATTTGGTGCTTCACTTTTAATTTCTCCTGAGATTTCTTGATTCTTGGTTTTATGTCCATTTCTACAGCTCCTGCAGTAGAATTGAGTCTTAATTTTAGGTTACATAATTGGTATTGGGCCAAATAAAGCATTACAGTTTCCTTTGTTTAATGTAATTCTATGAAATGCATCAAATATTCAAAATTTTCCAGTCAATTGTTCATTCATCCAGATCATAAATTTGTTTAGCAAATTGAGAATCAATGGGTAGTTTAAATAGAGGGATTGACTATAACCAGGCTTTCCTGGAAGGTCTGGAAAATATTAATTAAAACAAGACATTGAATTGTTGGGATCCTTTATCTACAAGTGTCAAGTTAAGAGATTTTTCCCTTTCCAATAAAATATGTTTGCAAGTGAACATGCGTAACACACAGTCTGCAACATACTTTTAGAAAAATTACACTGAAGCCATATTATTTGTTGTAGTACATAATTCATTTCCAGGAAACATAGCCACAATGTACATTGCTTGTATTTCACACTAACGCTACATAATTCAAATTATTCTCCCTAGACACAACTCAGATTAGAAGAGTGTTCTAGTTATATTCCTAAATTGTTTTTTCTACACTCAGATAATTTGAAAATGTTAGATCCTTACCATAGGTTTTACATGAATTTTTCTGAAGTTGTTGTGGCACTAAGTTGTTTATATGATGATGTCCTCTGTTTTGTTTTGAAATGGAGAGGACCATTCCTAAATACAATAGGATGACACTGTGAGCTGAAGAGAGTTTTATTTCTGTTCCAACACATAATAAAAAGTAAAACGTCCAACTATATAGATAGTAAAGCCAGAGTTTCTTGTTTGCGAGCTTATTATATGACAATGACATTCAGTTTAGCTTTCCATGTCTTTTGTATAAATAAAAATGTATTGAGGTGGATTTCCCATTTGTTTTGGCAACTAACTATCTATGTCTTCAAGATATCTTGGAAGGAGAATTCTTATAATTAGGTTGTATAATAAACATAACATGAGCATTTCCATCCTCAGAAAAGGATAGCAAATGTTAAAATTCTAGGATTATTTGTAATTCAAATGTATTTGTTAAATTCAACAATACATTCATACTTCTGAAAGAAATAATTGTAGAATTATTGGATAGAATCCACTATCTTGTGCAGGAATTCTCTCATGCTAAATTAATTATATATTATTGTCAACGTTTCATCAAAATGCTCTGAAATATTTTCCAGCAAGCCTGCTGACATTTTGAAAGCTCAATGGAGTCTGATCACCCAGCCACCGACTGTCACATATTAAGAGTGATGTTCAGATGCAGCAAAAATTAGATGGGCAGTGGGAGAGTTATCTACTACACCCCTGCACTGGCATTATTGGACAACACGAAACGTTTACAAGGATGGAGGTGAACCGCGAAAGTTATGAGATATTAGGTAATAATATGACAGGAGGTCTGAAGCTTAGTCTACAATCAAAAGAGCATGAAAACATTGTCACCATTCTATGTGAAACCTGGCACAATGACCCCTTTAGGATCCATTGTATCTTTTATATCAATCAATGAGCAAGTATTGACTGTGCTCCATCCATTGACACCTGAAAATAACACCTTTAATTTAATCCTGATGTACTGTACATGCATAAATTAGGCCTATTTCAATCCTGCTCAAAATTGACTCAATTACTCTCTAAGAGTTAGACTGATAATCCCCCCTGGAAAGACCCAAAACTGAAGGAATCATGGTCACAATTACCTCAGAACTTGCAAAGCATTACTAACCTGGTTTTGCGGTTAAATTGTATATGAAGCAGATGGTAGGTAGGTATCTCAATGAAGCGGAGCTAGTGCAAACATTGCTCCTCAATAAGGTGTGCAAAAGAGAACGGCTCCCTCTGCACATTTTGTGAACTGGGTCACCTGCTAAAGTCTATCCACCCAGTCCTTTGCCTCATTCTTCTGGCTGGTTGTAAACCATCTGTTCATTTTCCTTGTCATGTTGGATCTTTAGAGGAATGGTGACTAACCAACTATGTCAGGCATAGGTACAATAAACAGTAATATTTGATGGAATTAACCCCTCAGCCATAGCACTGGTCAATAACTTTAGAAACATTGTAAATAGTAAATTTGGGTTAATGTGCCCAATCTTTTTCCCAGGGCCAGGGAATCAAGAACTTGAGGGAATAAGTTTTATGAGAGGGGAGGGATTTGACTAAGTCTGAGGATCAACATCTTCACCTGCCAGAGAAATTGAATGCACCTAGTCTTTTTCCTAGAGCTGGGGAGTCATGTACTAGAGGGCATAGTTTAAAGTGGGAGGGGAAGATTTAATATAAATTTGAGGAGCAACTTTTTCACCCAGAGGGTGGTTGGTCTATGGAATGAGCTACCAGAGGAAGTTGTGAGGCTGGTACATTAAAAACATCTAATAGTTGCTTGGACAGGTACATGAATAAAATAAGTTTCGGGGATATGGACCAAATACAGGTACATGCGTCGTGCTTCGATGGGATTGACTGTTGGACCAAAGGACCTGATTCCACGCTATATGGCTCTCTGTGTCTATGACTAGTAAACACCACACACTAAGCAATCAGCACGCCTTCCTATCACTCACCAAGAAAGCAGAAAACCATTGAATTCTTTAAAAAATATGAGTAATGAAGTACTTCATGCCTAAGCTCCCCATGTATGCTTAACATATGCTATCAGCTGGACCACCAAGGCCAAATCTGGCAGCATTTCCATCAAATGAAATTTGCATGTGGAATTAATGTCATCATCTGCCTACTTTAGCAACTTCCAGCGTGGACTGCACCCTAACCAATTTCTTGGTTGGTATAAATTGAACTGAGATGTTAATTAGCAACCCTCACAGACAATCGGAAGTAAATCAATACCCAAAATGTCAAAAGTTACTGCAATGGAATATATTTACATTAACTTCACCATCAATTATATAATTATATATTATATATTCAATTAAATATTCAAATATGTGAAATTTTATGAGTGGAAAAATAAGAAATCAAAAATATTTCCCTAACGGTTTTAACAGCATTTTAAAGGCGTAATTTAGCGCATAACTGAGTGATGTAAATAAAAGTGTATTGCTTCCGTAATCAAATGAATCTTGAGAATAAAAGAAATATAATAATGCATTTTACTTAAAAAGGTACTGATTTTTTTGTACTATCAATAGATTAATTTACATGTGGTGCACGCTGAATGAAGAAAATGTAATTGGAGATACCATAACAGTAACAGTTAGTATGATATATTGAATATCATTGATATCAGGCTCATTTTATTAATGTCTCAAAGCACTTTACAGTCAATAGATTACCTCTAAAGTGCAGTTGCCAGTTGTTGTGCAAGCAAATGCAATAACTAATTTGCACAGAGAAAGGTCTGAGAAGCAATAATTTATGAATGACTAGATAAATCTGTTTTCTCTGCTTTTGTTTGAGGCAGCTTTATTGCTCCAGGCTCTTAAGAAACTTAATTTCCTTTGAAATATTTTAATCTGCACAGACAGATGAGCACTCTTTAACAACTTGTCAAAAACATGGCACCTCAGACAATGCAGTAATAAATCTGTCTGCTTTTCCAGGTTATGTGCTGTGGCCTGTAGTAGGGTTTGAATAAAAGAAATGTGGTTTTTATTGTAAAACTATAAAATAGATTGTTCAGAATGCTTATTCCATGCAAAATTAAATAAAAGCATCTCAATTTTAAAAAAATGTTTTGACTTGAATGGATTATATTCAAATATTTGTATTTATTCCACAAACCTTTTTCCTGCAAAGGTGTAGTTGAGGCCTAGTGAATGGTGATGGACAATTAAACTACTAACTTCCAAGGAAATTTGTATCCTTAGTAATAGCATGGTGCAGCATCTGAATACCAACAAGGCTATAGCTTTCACTGCTGGGTTCAGCCAGACATGGTAAATAGATGATCTGTCTTCACCATCACAGAAGTTAGTGCTCAGCTAGTTGAGTTCACTTCATGCACTGGGTGTAAATCCCAGAACTCACTACTGAATGGCACTGTGGGAGTATTTTCACTAGAACAACAGTGTCTGTTCAAGAAGATAGTTCACTACCACTTTCTCAAGGGCATTATGGATGATGGATAAATGTTGGCCTTGGCAATGATGCTCAGATCCTAATAAATAAGTCAATAACACAAGAAGTCAGTGTTGCATACTGTTTCATAGTGAATTACTATTTTCAATCTATCTGACTTTGTCTTTTGTTTCTGTCATAGTGCCAAAATTAAATAAACATGCATGCATTATATTATGAGGTTTGAACTTATGCTTTACCCAGCAGCTGTTCAAATTAAGTTTATTCATTAACATTTTTAAGTAATTAAAGGAAAGCCTAAGTAGATGATAGTGCGATTGCACTCTGCTTCCGTCTTTGATATCTGATATTGCCACAGCAAAGGCAGTGCCATAGAACAAAGAACTACTCATTTCTATTCAGATATATTAATGGAATTAGGTTGCTGCACAAAGTAGTTTAAATGGACAGTATGCACATGAAGGTTTACCTATAATAAATTATTATTTTGAACAAGGAGGAAAGAAGGCAAATGTATGAAAGAAAATTACGTTGTTGGACATCCTTTTATCACAAATGTAGTGTCAATGCAGCTTGATGGCTGCTAATTGACCTCCTGCAATGGTTACAGTGGGTTAGTTTTGTCATTTGAAACCATTAGCCTGCAAATGAACACTTTAGGACAGCAGGGGAAAAGTGAGTCAAAAATTCTTTACTCACTGACCTCGATAATGTTGTAAATGACGGCCATCAAATTATATTCTCAGTTTTATAAAATGATACAGCAAGAAACTGTCAGCAACTTTAAATGGGAACATTTTTTGAGGTTGATCTTCCTATCATTTCCCTATAATTGCTCAGCAAGCAGCTTAGTTAATCAGTTTGACATAACCAGGTTAGTGCCTATCACTTTGCGCGTTAGGAGAAACAGCCTGTTCTCTATCATTATGTGTATTTCACATAATCCTGAAGGAATTTTTTTGTGCCACTGAGAAGGGATTGTTCATTGGTAATTGGATAAGGACCCTTTCTGGTGGAATACCAGGCTGACTGCAGTTAAGAGGGATTGCCACAAAATGCATATTGAGTATTTTTCTGGCTATTTGAAAAACTTCATAACAAATGTTATTTTCTCAGGAGTTGGCTTGGATGCTGGCTTTACTGGAACTGCTCACATTATCTACTTTAAAGCACTTACAGACTAATTACTCCCTGATCATATTTTGGGTGGTTATATTATGAAATGTGACTATATTTCAAATGTCTCAACACCAATTAGTAGAATAATAGGCGGCACCTTTCTGTTACTAAAATAAAAAAGCTCAAAAGCTCATGTCCCTTACAAATGTTTTGATTAAGATCAAGTCGTATGTAAAACACAGAAGCAAATGCAGTCTGGTTTCCTTTCAGCAATTGTACTCTAATCTGGAGGGGCAGCAATAGCTTCTGCAAACTAAAAAGAAAGGAAGCCAAGGAACCCCCACATGGAAGACCCACAGGACTTAAATGAACAATCGGTGAGTGAATTACTATGTAAATCAATATTTTGCAATGATTACTTCATCTCGAGAAAAAAAATTGAATTATTGCTGAGATATTAGCTGAATATGCAAGTTGAATTTTCTTTTTCTTTTCAAGAAACAAAAATGTACACTTCAGATGGGATTATAAAATTGTTTTCTATTAATAATTTTATACTTAGAGAAGTGAAATACTCCGTGTGTAACTAGCAGTAAATAGAATATTTCAGCATGTAATACATTTTTTAAAACGGTATAAATAATGATGCTGGCAATTTCACAAAAGCTTCATATTTGTTCTTGGTGCCACTTCTTCATTAATTAAATGCACTTTAGATTTTTTTCAAGGTAATAAATGTATTGTGCAACAAGCTGTTGCCCTTTTGTAGTGAAAATAAAGAAATAGAATTAGTTTTAGCCAAATGATAAACATACATATTCATGAGTATATCATGCTATATGTTATGCAAATGTTTTTTTAAAATGTAATCTTCTTTGGGTTGACATAAAAAGAATAGAAGTTTGAATCATTTATTTCTCTTTCAATGAGTTGATATCAATTCTACATGAGAGGAGCAAATGAAAAACAGATGATTTTTAGTGCAATTTCAGTGGTTGTTTGTGGTTATATTTCTGATTTTTGTTTGCCTTAAGTTGGTTGATAACAGTATGAATACGGTAACATTTTTACAAGGCTTGTAAATTACTTAACAAAGCATTTATTCCTTCTCTGCATAAATAAGGCTGACATGATTCCTAATTGACTAGCTGTTTAGTCACAGAATTATGTGGAGATTTATTAACCAGGTACTCCTAAAGAGAGGGAGAGAGTAATATGAACCATTCAGGATACTTATAAACAAGGAAATCTAATGCAGCATTTGATATTAAATTAAGTCCTTTACTGATGTCAGAGACCTCCATTGCACATTAAGAGATGCATTCCTAAAGTAAAATATAAACTTAATATACAGTTTAATCTTTTATGCAGAATTAGTTTTTTTTTGTTTTGGTTTATAGTACATCAGCTGTAGTAATACAACTCTCTTCTATATTTAAACTGGCCTGTTACTTAAACTATTGGATTAAGCAGATGTGTTCATATAATTTTAAAATACTTTCAGGATTAGTTAACCATTTGTAGCTATATTTCACTTAGCATTGTCACTGGAAACCACAGTCCACTGTTTGTTCAGAACCAATAACACTGTAAAGCTTTCCATGATACAGCTTGCAAACATTCAGCAATTTGCTAAGGAAGGATTTGCGTTGTCAAATGAGCGTTAATATCTTGTAACCAGCTGCTTATATGACAGTTGATCTACTGTATGTTTCAATTCTATAGTCCCTACAAAAGCCAATAGAAGCACTTGTTGGCTTCATTATCTGAATACCAGTCATATATAATGTCTTCAGTTTCCTAACAATAATGCCACTGTCTTCTGTTCTTAAGCAGCTCCATCAGTTTTTTAAAAATGTTATATGGTGTTAACACCCCTTGTGTTGATCTTCTATTTGCACTCTTTATGATAATTAAACAAACTTTTGTTTTCCATAATGGTGTAGCTAATGGCACTTTTCAAATTTCTTAATAGATTATTCATGTGTGGAAAGTTTAAGTTTTGATACAGTGCTGGTAGCATTTTTTCTTGATCAGTTCACATTACATTATAAATGGAGATTGTTAAGGATGAATTACAGGCACCCATCCTGCATTGAGAAAGGAGATTAATCAGGTTCAGTCATCATCAATTTGTTAAGGTAAATAATGTTTGATCAACCTAATTGAATTTGTTTAGAAGTAGCAAGAAGGCTTGATGGATACAATGCATTTAATGCAGTCTCCATACATTTTCAGATAGTTTGTGTTAAAGTTCAATATGGAGTGTTGCAAAATGGTGAAGTGTATGGAACACAAGGCAAACTAGCAAATTAGCTCCAAAGTTACCTCAGTGGCAGGAAACCTAGGTAATGGTTGGCTGGTATTTTTGTGATGGAAGACTTTTACCAGCAAGGTTCCAAAGGACATGGTACTCAGTCCACATACATCAAAGTTGCTGGTGAACGCAGCAGGCCAAGCGGCATCTATAGAAAGAGGTGCAGTCGACGTTTCAGGCCGAGACCCTAATGATTTAGTGAAAGGTAGCAGGCATGAAATGTCTGGTACAAAAATTGGCCTTGTGACTGACAGTGAGAAGAAAATCTTTAGACTAGATGGACATATAGATTCATAAATTTATAGTTATACAGCAGCAAAACAAGTTTGTCAATTCAATGCATTCATGGTGACCAAGATGCCTGTTCTACTTTCCTGTGTTTGGCTGCATCCCTCAAAATCTTTCCTATCTGTATATTGTGCAAATGTGTTTTTTTTAATGTTGTACTTGTAGTTGTCTCTAACACCTCCTCTGGCAGCTCTTCCCTTGTACTCTTTGTGACAAAAACTTTCCCATAAGACCCCCTTTACATTTTCCCCTCTTATCCAAACTAACGTCCTACTGTAGGAAACAGAATGTGACTATTTACTTCTATATCACTGTCGATAGTTCCAGTGAAGGAAATACCAGCCAAAGCAATCTCCCTTTATAACTCATTCTCTCCTGTACAGGCCAGATCCTTTTGAATACTTTCTGCACTCTTTCTAATGCTATTGTATCCTTCCTGTAAAGTAGAAACCAGAAATGTACAAAATTCTCTAAATACAATCTTAACCAACTTTTTGTGCAACTGTAACATGACCTCCCAGCTCTCTACTCAATGCCACAGCCTTTGTTGCCATTTTCAGGAAAGTATGTAGTTGTACCTCTGAGTCTCTCTATTCTACAGCACTCCCCAGGCCTCACCATTCACAGTGTTTGGGTTCGTCTGGTTTAACTTGCTAAAATGCATAATTTTGCCCTTGTGTGAGTTAAATTCTGTTAGTTATTCACTTGATCACTTTCCAAGTTGATCATTATACTGTTGTATCCTAGTATCCACTCTCCAGTATACTAGCAATTTGGTATCATCTGTATATACTGTAGCTAGTGAGGACAGAAGAGTGGATACGTAAGGAATACACAGTAGGTTATTGAGTGGTTTGGAGGGCTTTGGAATGTACATACAAAGACCCTTAAAGAAACCAAGACAGGTAAGAAGGGTGATTCAAAAGGCATAGAGGATGCTTTATTTTATTTGTGGGGACATAAAATATAAGAGCAGCAAGATTTTGTCAGAACTGTGGTTAACTCCAGTTAGGGCTATCGCTATATATTGTTGTTGCTAGTTCTGATGACTCTATTACAGTTAAAAAATATGATTGCTCTGGAAGGTGTGTAGAGGCGACTTAACAAGATGTTGACATAAGAGCTAAACTTAATTTAAGAGGAAAGTTTGGATAACTTATGGTTGTTTTCATTGGCACAGAGGAAACTAAAGTGAGACTTTATTGAGGTAATTAGAACTATGAGCACCTCAAAAGAGTGAATAGTGAGAACTTTTTTCCTGTAGCAAGGGGGTGATACACCAAGGGCATGGATGCTAAGTTATTGATAAAAGGAGTAAAAGGGAGAGGAAGAAAAAAGTTTGACTCAAAATATAATGAGGTTCTTGATCCTCACAGCCTGAAAAGATGGTGGTGGCAGAAACACCTGTCATACTTGTCTTTGGTATATACATGATAAGCTGTGACCCTCAGGGCCCTGGACCTCATTCTGAAAGGTGAGATTATATTAGGTACTTTTCTTTGACAATATTCTTTATTAATTACTTGCTTTCCCATTCCTTAAAAAAAAGCATCTTAAAATTGAGGTCAGCAGATTACATGAATGAGTAAGCCATTTGTTATGAAAACTGGAAGGGTATCATATCCCAAGTGTAATGTTATAATAGCTGTGTTATATCGGTGGTTCAACAATACGATAACATTCAAATATACCTGTAGAACTTCAAATTCATGAGAGCACTGTGCACAAACAAAAGAAAAAATATGCCCACCGAAAAAGAACGTTCCATTTGTAAACAATAAAGGCTGTTTTGCCTTTACTTTAATAAGGTTAACAATATTTTCAGGTCTTGAGACTTAAGCAATTTCAACAATAGATAATCATGAATGTTTTAAAGTTGATATAGTGTGGGTTTACTTTTTTTAACCCAAAAATTGCTATTTTAGATTAAGGGTGACTGTGACTGAACATCTATTGCATCATTTGAAACTTGAAACCAAAATGCAGAATTAGAGGTTCAACTTCATGAGTTCCGAAATGTGACAGCTGAACAAGACTGAAGTATTTCTCTGTTGGACAACAAGTTCTATTAATTTTAATCACATGATCCTGCAGACATAATAGTAAAAGAAAAACATGATTCACTGGTCTCCTTATAAAAGAACTATTGGTGTAATAGGCACACATCTTTAGTTATGTTTACTCCAGTTGGAAATATATCAAATGTGGGAAAATCCCTCCTTATTATGTAGTGATCCAATCGGCAAATTTGCTTGCTACACAACAACGGAAATGTTGTGAATTATTTATTTGTTTTCCGTGAAGATGACTCTGACCTGTATAAAGGTAACAGTAATTTTAAGAAAAATTAATACCTAACTTTAGGATTGGGATTTTAACAGAATCAAAAAAATTGCATAACAACATTTTCAGTTTTAACTGAATGGATTGCATTTTCTGTACTTTAAAAAAAGTCATTAAATGACAGTTATTTGAATAGGAAGGGTCCAAACATGTGCAGCTTTGGTGCATTTTATTTATCAATACAGTAATCTATGTTTACAGAAAAGTTTTCATTGTTGGAAAAAATGCTTTTAGCACAATGGTGTAGATTTCCAAATAGAGGTTCATTAAGGAAGAATGTAATTTCATCCCTTTGACTAGTCCTATATAAGTTCTGGAAATATTTAGGTCACAGAGACATAGCAACAATCAATGGTAAAATAAATAGGACAGTATCTGTGTTTCTGTTTATTTGGTCAATAGCCTTCACTATCATGGGAAATTATATATAGTATTTTTTTTGTTTCAGGTTTACTTTTGTGTAGGAAAAAATAAATTTTGTGAAATTATGCCTCAGTTTTTCATTTTAAATACTTTGAACATGCGTTAACATTTTACCCAAAGCTGCTTTCAGTAGAGTAATATAACTGTTATATTTCCATTTATTAGGTTGACATAAAATGTAGATAGTACGTGTTAGGTCCATATTATCGATGTACTGAAGAAAGTGGATAATAAATTAAGTTAACCAGTGGTGTCACTGTATAGGTCTCCACTTGAGCTAATGTGCTGTTGAACTAGTATGGAGCAGCATGAACTTTCAACATGTACTCTATGTCTTCACCAGCATATTTAAAGGATTTATCAACTACTTACAATACAGGTTATATTGCGGGCTGATCTCCAGCTGTGTAACAGTTGTGCAAGTGTTTGGTGGTTTTCACACATTTCAAGTTTCAAAGATCCGCCCCTCTTGGTGGTAGGACAGGTGCTACTTTTCCAGTTTGTGCTGGCATCAGGGCTTCAATTGTTCTAAATGATGGTTCCATTATTAATACTTCGAGTCAAGCATAACGAGAAGCATAAACACAAAATGAGCATGAAAATGGAAGAGGAGAAGGAATAAAGATTTCTTTTGTAGGTATTCAATGAGATATTTTCCAACTTGAATTTTAGCAGTGGCCAGTGTTTAATATGTCCCTTAAAAATTTCTATAGATGTACATTGGAGAGTATTCTGACTGGTTACATCACAGACCGTTAAGGAGATTCCAAAGGACACCACTCAAGAGGCTGCAGAACATTGTTGACTTAGCCAGCTCCACCACAGGAACAACTCACCCCACCATCGAGGTCATCTTCAAGAGGCAATGGCAGCATCCATCACTGGGGACTCTCACTATCCAGGACATGCCCTCTTTTCACTACTAAAATCAAGTCAGAGACATAGGAGCCTGAAGACCTACACTGAACAATTCAGAACCAGCTTCTTCCCCTCTGCCATCAGATTTCTGAATGGTCGATGAACACATAAACTCCACCTCATTATGCTTTTTTTTGCACCATTTATTTATTTTGCAATTTATAGTACATTTTTTATGTCTTGCTCTGTACTGTTACTGCAAAACAACATACAGTATTTCATGTCATTTAAGTCATTGATAATAATCTGATTCTGATCTGTGCATCAATTTGGAGGTCTTGTTACACCCAGAGCTTCAATCTCAGATTTGGGCACTGAAGTAACATGACAGCGCTGAAGCTTGGTAAAAATACTAGCAACGTCTTCTACTTTACGTGTACCAGCTCTTCTAAACATTACCAGTGCTCCCTATTCAAAGTGAACTGACTTAACTTTCACTCTGTTTAGCCAGAGACTATTAGTCTGAAGGAATGCATGGATTTGTTAGGATTGTAGTTGTCTTTTCTCTCCATGCCCTCCCCCGATTGCGGAATTATTTCTCTAAAGCTGTGTGCTTTTGGTGAAGGGACTGCAGATGACCTCGGATGATTTTCTGTAGCAACTTCGAATCTCGGAGACCCAGCTGTGGACTAAACCATCCTGACAGCAGCAGTTCGGGCCGGTGAGATAAATGGCCACCAGAAGAGCACTGACAGAGTGGGGGCTGAAAGGGGGCAACAAATGCTGTCATCTCAGGGAAGGTCAGCAGAGCAGGCTAACTGGCATTGCCTTCAGGAAACTGTTCAGCAATCACACTAGACAGCGGATTACTAGACTGCTGCGAGACCCTTCAAGTGCCCTTGAATATTGATATTCGCAGCCAAGTTGAGAGCGGTTCAAGCTTGCAATGTCACAAGCTAACCTTATGTAACTGCATTCTGAGCTTCCATTGCAGTACTCAGACTCCTGACAGAAACTGCAATAAAGTCTTAAAGATATTTTACATCGTGCTTGGGTCCATAAAATTGTCAATGTCCCCAATTGTAGTTCCTTTCTGGAAAGGACTGGCTTCATGCAAAGTTCTTTTTGCTGACCACAACCTAGCAGTGGCTTTACTAATAAAAGCAAGTTCCAGCCCCTTATGGAGCTAGAAGACGTAGCCTCAACACTCTCTCCACCTAGTTTCTGTTGCCACCTGTTGTGCAGCATCTTTTCCTCTAAGTGAAAAGGTCTGTCAATTAGTGCTGTGTAATTTGTTTTGGAAGCTCTGGTATTTATGTTTGAATGGCTGACTGTGTTTACAAGCTTTGAGATGTTCGCATGAGGTTTGCAGCAGCAGTGCAGAGGGTATGAGAACTAGGCAAAAATGGAAGCTGGTTAAAGTTATGAGTGATAGATTGCATGGTTTACACTATTATATACTTGGTAGGATACAATCATTGACAATAAAAACACTAATCTTGATTTTGTATTTGAAATCTTTGAACTTTGGGATTTATCTAGTCCTCAAGACTAAACTCCCAGCATTGACCTTTACAGCTGGAATTGGTTTACTCTTGTCACGTTCATCAAGATACAGTGAAAAATTAGTCGTGCAAGTCATCCAAACAGTTCATTTCAAAACATAAGTATGTTGAGGTAGTACAAGGGAAAAGCAATAACAATGCAGAACATAGGTTACAGGTACTGTTACAGGGAGAGTGCAGAGCAGATGCAAGGGGCGTGATGATGTAGGTTGTGAGGTCAAGAATTCATCTTTAATATATAAGAGGTCACTTTAACTGTCTTAAAACTGTGGGATAGAAACTGTCCTGGAACTTGATGGTGTCTGTTTTCAAGCTTTTGTATTTTCTGCCCAATGGAAGAGGAGAGAAGGGAGAATGTCCGGTGGAGCAAAGACCTTTGATTATTTTGGCTGCTTTACTGAAGCAGCAAGAAGGGTAGAAGAGGGGAGGCTAGTTTTCCTGATGCGCTGAGCTGTGTCCACAACTCTCTGCAGCTTCTTGTCTCTTGGGCTGAGTAATCGCCGAACCAAGCTATGATACATCCGGATAGAATACCTTTAATGATGCAACTATACAAATTGGTGAGTGTTGATGAGAACATGCCAAATTTCCTTAGACTTCTGAGGAAGTTGAGATGTTGTTGTGCTTCTAAATAGTTGGACCAGGTCAGGCTGTTAGTGATGCTTACAGGTAGGAACTTGAAGATCTCAACCAAAGGGATTAGACGAAGATTTAATCACTAATTTAATTAGTTCAAAGCCTGTTGAAAGGCCTGTCCCATTGCTGGACTGTTCTATATTCTGTTTCCGCCTCGGCTTCGTTGATACTTATAGGGTTATGTGCTCTGTCCTCGTTCCTGAATTCAATGTCCAGCTCTTCTGTATTTCTGCCACTGAGGGAAAGGTTGTTGCTATCCCATACCATAAGGTTCTCTATCTCCATCCTGTACTCTGTCTCATCATTATTTGAGATTCAAACTACTATATTGATGTCCTTTGTGAACTTGTAGATGGAGCTAGGGTAGAATCTGTCCACATATTCATCAATGTATAGGGAGTAAGGTAGGTGGCTGAGGATGTTGCCTTGTATGGCATCAGTGTTGAAGATAATTGTGTCAGAGGTGTTGTTGCCAATCCTTACTGGTTACAATCTGTTGTTCAGGTAGTTAAGGCTCATTTGCAGTGGAAGTTGCTGAGTCCTAGGTCTAAGAATTTGGAGAGGAGATTGTTAGGAATTATTGTATTGAAGTCAGAGCTGTAGTCAATAAATAGGAGTCTGAACTAAGTGTCAGTGTAATCCAGATGTTTGTGAGATGAGTGGGAGATGGTATTGGTCATGGCTCTGTTTTGGTGTTAGGCGATTTGCAGTGGGTCAGGGTTGCTTGGGAGACAGATTTGATGTGTGCCGTGAGCAGCCTCTCAAAGCATTTCATTTTCAGATGGCTCCAGAGTATGACAACTCTTTGCAAGCTGCTCCCATCTTTCTTCTCCCATTTTCCCTGTGATCATAGACTATCTCTCCTCCTTTGCACAACACCTATTCCATTCACAAAACACATCACCTTTTATAGATTCGGTATAGCTATACACAATGCACACAGCTGACTAAGCTACAGTTTTGGAGTCCTCGATGATATATGTAACTACTGACTGATCCAGTTAGTGGTGGTCACATGTTAAGATCATAATAATGATTGTGAAGGATGAAGTTGCTTTGCTGCTTGCATTACATTGAATGGGTAAAGGGTAAGAGTGCAATGTGATCCCTGGACCTTATTTCAAGGCCTAATCCAATTTAGCACCAGTTATGCTCTTAAACATTTATGGTCTTATTTGATGGACTTCAGCCATTACAGTATTACTTTCTAAAAACATTAGCCTTGATTGAAAATGTTTATTAAAGTACATAACAACTAATGCAAAATGTTTTTATTGCATTCTGAGTTTTTGCTAGCTTTAATTCAAAAGCATACACGTTGTATTTCATGTGGATAAATAAAGTCCATAGCAACACAGAAACAGGAGCAGGTCATTTAGCCCTTGGAATCTGTTACAGCAGCCACTGTTTTTTTTTTGAACGCCTGCATTAATAGTTGATTTACATGCAGATACGGAGGTTATGTGAACTGTAATTTAGTCAATTTAAACTGTTTCTAAATTGAAAGATAATTAAAAATCTATATTCAGAACAAGTGATGTTGTTATTCCTTTACACATTTATAAAGTAATTACAGATTTATCTCTCTGTCTTCAGGCTATTATGAATATTACTCTTCTGTGTCATATTGAGATGATGCACTTTCTAAACCAATTTCTAATGCATGCCAGTCCCCATATTTAGAGCAGGAGTACAAAGTGCAGCTGCCTCACTGCTCTGTATTACCAGAGGTCTACAGGGAATGCTGGTACAGAGGTGCACTCATTGCTTCTGCTTAATTACTTGAAAAAATTATCTTAGTATCAACTCTTTAAATACTGATTTAACTGTCAAGTGAAAGAGCCTCATTGCTTGTTTACTCATTTCACTATGAAAACTGTCTAATTTTCCTGTCGGTATCCCAGTACATTGTATTCATGTCACTTCAGTGATCATCAGATCAAAATCATCTCATTGACCTTGTTATAATTCTTTTTAACCATGACTTGTTATGGCATTTAATGAACAAAGGAAAATAGCAATCTTAAGGGGTAGAGATTATAATTGTAATAGGAGCAAAGTATTTGGTTCATAAGAATTGTAGGTTGTATTACCAGGCATTTTATTCCATAGAGTAAATAGAAAAGTAGTAATACCTTGCAATTTTATACTTTTAATGGTTGGAATATTTGGAAAATCAGAGGCAGGAGGCGCCCAGGGTAGAATCATATAATTAAGCAACAAATGAAATTGTATCACATATATTGACAACAGTGCTTACTTTGCCAACAGATAGAGAGGAAATATAATACCCTTTCTAAATTAAGATAACCCCCTCACAGCTAGTGCATTCAAGTGCTAATCCATTGTGTTGTGGCAAAAATCCATAGGTGGAGAGTTACGTTTGTTGTCATACAAAAAAAAAGTGTTTCATTTTGCAATGTAGATTATTTTTTTTGTCATTGTATTTTTTGCATATTTGACATTTTGTTTCGCATGCAAAGGAAATTGTCAAGTCAGAATTAGAATTCGGAAAAATGTTGTCTCGTTTTTACTGTGTACTGTACCAGCAGTTATGGTTGAAATGACAATAAAAAGTGACTTGAGTTGACTTGACTTGACTTGAGAATCAGGTTTATTATCACTGACATGTGACATGAAATTTGTTAACTTAGCAGCAGCAGTTCAATGGAATACATAATATATCACAGTAGAAAAAAATAATAAATAAAATAATAAAAATAATAAATAAGTAAATCAATTACAGTATACATATATTGACTAGATTAAAAACCATGCAAAAAATAGAAATAATGTATATTAAACAAGTGAGGTAGTGTCCAAGGGTTCAATGTCCATTTAGGAATCAGATGGCAGAGAGGAAGAAGCTATTCCTGAATCGATGAGTGTGTGCCTTCAAGCTTTTGTACCTTTTACCTGAAGTATCCAATCCACCAGTGAGATTGTGCTGGAGGTCCTTAATAATGGACGTTGCCTTTCTGAGACACTGCGCCCTGAAGATATCCTGGGTACTTTGTAGTCTAGTACCCAAGTTGGAGCTGACTAGATTTACAACCCTCTGCAGCTTCTTTCAGTCCTGTGCAGTAGCCAGTTATTTGCCAACTACCATTTTGTACAAAAGCTTCCATTTTCTTCTGTTCCCAATAAAAATATCTTAGGAAATTACAATTAGGAAAGAAATAAGAGGGATGGAGCAGAGGGAAGGTAGAATAGCACCTCTTCTGGTTAGTTAGGAAATCAACTGATGCACAGTAAACTTCAGAATCAGGTTTCTTATTCATGGACATATATTGTGAAATAAGATGTTTATACTTTATTGTCGCCAAACAATTGATACTAGAACGTACAATCATCACAGCGATATTTGATTCTGCGCTTCCCGCTCCCTGGATTACAAATCGATAGTAAATATTAAAAATATTAAAAATTTAAATTATAAATCATAAATAGAAAATATAAAAATGGAAAGTAAGATAGTGCAAAAATACTGAGATCCAGGTCTGGATATTTGGAGGGTACAGCCCAGAGGCGGGTCAGGATCCGTTCATCAGTCTTATCACAGTTGGAAAGAAGCCGTTCCCAAATCTGGCCGTATGAGTCTTCAAGCTCCTGAGCCTTCTCCTGGGGGGAAGAGGGACGAAAAGTGAGTTGGCTGCGTGGGTCATGTCCTTGCATGATGTTCGCACAGCATGCAGTGCAAGACATAAAAATTATTAAAAGTTATAAAAGTAAATAGTGCGGAAGAGGAATAATGAGATAGGTTTTATGGACCGCTCAGAGGTCTGATGGTGGAGGAGAAAAATTGTACATAAAAACATTGAGCGGGTGGCTTCAGGTTCATGCACCTCCTCCCCAATGGCAGAAACAAGAAGAGGGCATGTTCCAGATAGTGAGGGCCCTAAATGATGGATACAATCTTCTTGAGGCACTGCCTCTTGAAGATGCCCTCAATAATGTGGATTGTGCCCAAGTTGGAGCTAGATTTAAATTTAAATTTAAATAGACGCTAAATTTAACATCAGAAATTCTAAAGTATTTGAAATCTGTAATGTTTATATAAAAGGAAAAGTGGTTATGTATTAAATTTCTATCATTAGAATTAGTGATTTGATAACTGCAATCTTTTAAGAACAATTTACCATCTTCTGGTAAAATTAAATTCATAATGTAGACTTGCAATGAAACAGTATATGAAGGTAATTTAATGTACTTTTCTAGAGGTAATTAGTTTGCAGTCACTGGGTTATTTATACAATACCTTATCTTAGAATCTTTAGTTCACTACATTTCAAATGAAAAATTAATGGTGTGTTTAGTGACATCAGGTGAGAAGTCACAACTTATAAAAGTTATTTTAGTTTACACTCAGACATACAAAACACCAAGTGTTAGTAAAATGTTGGCAGTTTGACCCAGTATTTAAAGACCAGAATGATCTCTAATTTTGACTCAAACCTTACTGGAAAAATGCTTTATATTTTACTGCAGGACAAAGAAATAGCCTTGGAAATAGTGTTTTTTTCCCACTGTAAAATAAAAGCTTTTTAGACTGAAACGATGAAGAGAAATCAGTGAAGTAGAAGTTCCTACATAAGCTGGATCATGGCAAATGATAGAAGAACTTATTTCAAGCCTTCAGTCAGGATTAGCATGTGTGTTTATTCTATTTTGCCTTTTCCTCAAAACTTCACTAGATTCCAGTCTGATTGAGATGGAATTGTGAACAATTAGTAATTGTCAGGTTTTTATCAAACTCATTAAATCTTTAGAAAGGCTATTTCTTGCAATTTCGTTTAATTCAGGCATATAGTAAGAAATGGATTGAAGCTTTTATTTTTTGTGTCCTCAGTGATAAGAAGCTGCCTACTTTTCAATTAGTATTGTTATTTTTCTTATCTCATCACAGCAAAGCCTCACCTATGGAATTTTTCTTTGCTTTCATTTTTTTAATCTACCTGTGAAATATTGTATTACTTAGCTCCAAATAATAACTTCATGATATCGGCTTTATCAACTGAAGAAAGCTTTTGATTCTTTTGTTAATAAAATAATTAGTAAACATATAACAGTGATTTGGCAATCAGTGAGAATTTGTGCACTTCTAAATTATTGAAATGAAATGTTTTCACTTTTGAACTTCGGGCCTGTCTGCTGGAGGTACAGGAGTTATTGGAATTATTTCCATGCCACAGGATAGGATAAAAATCACTCAGGATTCTTACTCTGTATGTTGTCTGCTGGCGAGAATTTGTCTCTTTATTGGATGCCAGTGGAATCTGACCTACCTCAATGTCTTCTCTGATTCAACAGCTGATGTAGATATATTGTGTGAAGAGTGTGCAGAATGGCTAAATTGCTAGAGAGCATTTTCAAGAGCAAACAATAGAAAGTAATGAAAAATGCAGGAAAACTAAATCAGATGATTCAGTGAAAATATATAGGTTAATAGAACCAGGATTTATTCCTCACATCCAGAGGTTACAATGACCAGTTTGCATACTCTCCGTATGACTGTCAATTTCTCCCCAGTGCTCCGATTTCTTTCCACATTAAAAAGAGATGCTCGCTGATAGATGAATTGGCTGTTGCCAACTATACCAAGAGTAGTGCATGATAGAAGATAATGAGCATGTGACAGAGAATTTTTAATAGAAAACTAAATGTAGAAGAAGCTCTGATCATGGATTTATAGACTTAATTGGCTGAATATTAAATCACCTGATTCTTGGATTGGGTAATCTAATAACTAATACTAATTTACACACATTTTAAGTTTGTGTTATTTCTACTTATTCATTGTGATTCAGATTCTTTTAACATCATCAGTATTTTTCCACTTTACATGTAAACTGAACTCTGGTATTTCATCAGTGTCACAAGTTTCCAACAGTGATTACAAGCTCATGTTGATGAAGCCATAATAAATCAAATATTTAAATTATCCTATAAAGTATTAAAATTAAATTAGATTTATGTTTCCTTCATATTTGATTTATATTAAAAGGGTGCCTTGTGACTTAATGTATAAAAGGAGTGCAACATCTCAGATTTATACAATACAAATTAAGCTGGTAGTACTCCTCATTTATGTAACTAGTATTATTAGAAAAGTTAATTCAGATAGAGTGTCATTATTGCATTTGGCCTTAGTACAATTGAGTCTAAGGAGTTATAAAAAAGAATTTGATTGAGAGCATATGTGTGTGTTTGTGTGTCAGAAGATACAGTACAAATGTATGTGTTCACCATCAAGCACTTGTCCACATGTTAGCCAGAGGGTGGTGAAGCTGTGGAATTCATTGCAACAGGCAGTTGTGGAGGCTAAATCCTATGTCTTATGTGAACAGATATTAATTACATCTAATCCTTTATTGACCTATATGAGTCAATATCATAAATGCTCACAAAGCTAATGATAACAATGCTTAATCTGTTGAGAAAGGGGAAAAGTTCATCTCCTTTCCATTAGTTACAGTACATGGCACATAGCAAGGATGCATGAATTGTCATGCAGGCCCCCACTTTTGCTCATTAGCTATTAGTTTACAGCTCGAAGCAAAATATTGATTCCCAGAAGTTTTCTGGGACATGTATTAATGGAGATCATGCTTATTTAGAATCAGATGACAGCTCTAAGATCCTGCATTTACCTCACTCGCTGTTCCTCACCACCACTAATCACCCACTCCCTACCAACCTCAACATTTACAATGGTGTTTCACCTTGCTGCTTGAAAAGTTCATTGAAAGTGCGTGAGAGGATGTGGCACTGATCTGTATTTCGCCACAATTTATGATGTCACTGTGAATATTCTTCTGCTAGACGCAAATGACCTTTTGCTTTAATTTGAATAGTCCTCGATGTTTTTAAATAGAAAAGAACAATGTACTGTTCTTGTTCTCAGGTAGACATTGAACATGTAAGTCAACTGTTTGTGTTTGAATATTCAGATGTGTGACTAAATCAAGGTGGGCTTTGCAAGGGATTAACAAACTGAGTCCCTCTTACTTATTAGAGCAAATTACTTCCATGAAACAAAAGGCATGACACCAAAGTGAAAACTGCTACAAGATAGGTCTGGAAAGTTTTGGTACATTGAGTGGCAGGAGCTCATATATAACAGCAAATATTTATGTTACACAATTGCTCTCATAATGTGTTCCCATCCAAAAGTGAGAGATCTATAATCACTCCTTTAACCATGTTAAGACCGCTGAAGAGTTTTGTAAACATCAGTTTGATTTACAGTCACTTTTTAATGTAATAGCCTAAAACAGCAGAATGGATAAAACATGTTGTTACGCCAGTTACTCTTATGAGTAAGAGGCTGGAATAAATCGATCATAAGATGTAGGAGCAGAATTGGCCCATTTGGCACATCAGGTCAGCTTCACCATTCAATCGTGAGTGATTTATTATTCCTCTCAACCCAATACAAATTTATTGTCATTTGACTGTACATACATACAACCAAGCAAAACACCATTTCTCCAAACCACGGTGCACCCATAAAACGTATAACACACACAGTACATGAAACAAAATATTACCACAAATAAGTTAATAAAATATAATTCAAGGTGCATGTAGTACACAGCACAGGTAAACAATAAGCAGCTGGCTGTCTTAGTAATGAGACCTCAGTGGTGGCAGGGCGTTCATTCGTCTCACTGCCTGAGGAAAGAAGCTGTTACCCAGTCTAGCATTCCTAGTCCTGATGATCCTGTACCTACCTCCTGACAGTATTGTGTCAAAAGGATTGTGGGATGGATGGTAAGGATTCTCAACCATGCATCAAGCCCCGATAAATGTCACAAATAGCAGGGAGGGAGATTCCAGTGATCCCCTTGGCAGTTTTTACTGTCCCCTGTAGGGTCATGCTATTCCAATGCCTTGCAGTTTCCATACTACGCAATGATATACCCAGACAGGACAGGACACTTTCTATGGTGTTCAAGTCAAGTCGCTTGTATTGTCATTTCGACCATACATTACACAGTAAAAGTGAAACAACATTCTCCAGGACCATGGTGCTATAAGAAACAACACAAGACTACACTGGACTAAGTGAGACAACACAAGGCTACACTAGACTCCGTAAAACAACACAAAAACTACACTAGACTACAGACCTACACAGGGCAGTACAATAAATAATAAACAAGACAATAGGCACAGTAGAGGACAAATTACAATATAATAAATGATGTAGATGTCAGTCTAGACTCTGGGTATTAAGGAGTCTGATGGCTTGGGGGAAGAAATTGTTGCACAGTCTGGTCGTGAGAGCCCGAATGCTTCGGTACCTTTTCCAGATGGCAGGAGGGAGAAGAGTTTGTATGAGGGGTGTGTGGGGTCCTTCACAATGCTGTTGGCTTTACGGGTGCAGCATGTGGTGTAAATGTCTGTAATGGTGGGAAGAGAGACCCCGATGATCTTCTCAGCTGACTTCACTATCCGCTGCAGGGTCTTGCGATCCGAGCCGGTGCAATTCCTGAACCAGGCAGTGATGCAGCTGCTCAGGATGCTCTCAATACATCCTCTGTAGAATGTGGTGAGGATGGGGGGCAGGGGGAGATGGAATTTTCTCAGCCTTCACAGAAAGTAGAGACACTGCTGGACTTTCTTGGCTATGGAGCTGGTGTTGAGGGACCAGATGAGATTCTCCTCCAGGTGAACACCAAGAAATTTGGTGCTCTTAACAATCTCAATGGAAGAGCCGTCAATGTTCAGTGGAGAATGGTCACTCCGTGCTCTCCTTAGTCAACAACCATCTCTTTTGTTCACATTTAGAGACAGGAATGACTGTGTTGATTCCTGTAGAAAGTTGTCAGAATGGGGTCAGGGAGCCTTGTACACCTCAATCTCCTCAGAAAGTCTAGACGCTGTTGTGCCTTCTTGACCAGTGAGGAGGTGTTGTGGGTCCAGATTAGGTCATTAGTTCAGGTACACCAAGGAACATTGTGCTCTTCACACTCTCCACGGTAGACCCAATGAAGATTTGTCAACTTGTGCCTTCCTGAAGTCCACAATCATCTCTTTTGCCTTATCCACTTGAGAATCAGTTGTTGTTTTCACACCATTTGACAAGCCACTCTACCTGCTGTCTGTATGCTGGCTCATTATTCTTGCTGATGAGGCCAGTCACTAATATCATCAGCAAACTTGACCTGGATCTGGCAGTGTAGTCGTGTGTCAGCAACATGAACAGCAGTGAAATGAGCACACAGCCCCAGGGGGCACCAGTGCTCAGCATGACTGGAGCTTGAGATATTGCTGCCAACTCAGACTGACAGGGGTCTTTCCATTCAGCAGTCCAAGATCCAGTTACAGAGAAGGTTGCTGAGTACCAGTGAGGCCTGGTAACCCACCACCCTCTGAGGGATGATTGTGCTAAACACTAAGCTGTTGATGAATGAGGGATTGCTTTCTCAGTGGGACCAGATGGAGTTGAGGGCCGAGGTTATGGCATCATCGGTGCATTGGTTTGAGCAGTTGACAAACTGGAAAGGGTCCAGAAAGGGCTAGAAGATGGGATTTTATATGATCCATTAATAGCTGCTCAAAGCACTTCATGGTTGTTGAGGTTTGTGCCGCTGGGCGCTGATCATTTAGGCCATTTACGATCGCTGTCTTGGGCATTGGAATGATGCTGCCTGCCTTGAAGCCCACAGGGACTGTAGACTGTTTCAAAGTGGTATTAAAGATGTCTGTTAAGACCTTTGTTAGCAGGGCTGCACAATCCCTCAGCACCCGACCAGGTATATTGTCTGGCCCCGCAGCTTTGCGTGGGTTTACCTTGGCTAGGCTCTTCGTCTGCAGTCACCCATGGTTTCTGATTTGCCCTGGCAGTATGCTGTTTAATCACGGGAACATCCTCAATGCATTTTTGTATGTAGCCAGTCACTGAACCCTCATATTTCATCAATGTTGATGTGATGGTCGAAGGTAGCCAACTCCCTGAATATACTCTAGTCTGTGCTTTTGAAACAGTTTTGCATCGCTGAGGTGGTCTGGCCAGGTCCTGAACTCCCTGCAAATTGGTTTGACTCATTTAACCAGTGGTCTGTATGCAGGGATTAGCAGAATGGTTATGTGGTCTGAATATCAGAAGTGAGGGCAGGAAGCAGCTTTGTAGTCTCCAGAAATGTTGGTAAAGATCAGGTCCAGTATATTCTACTGCCTTCTCCCCATAACCTTTGGCACCCCTACTAATCAAGAACCTAATCAACCTCCGCTTCCAATATACCCAATGACTTGGCCTCCATAGCCATCTGTGGCAATGAATTCCACAGACTCACCACCCTCTGGCTAAAGAAATTTCTCCTCAGCTTTGTTCTAAAGGGACATCCTTCTTTTCTGAGGCTTTGCCTTCTGGTCCTAGACTCCAAATCTCTATGTCTACTCTATTTAGACCTTTGTGGAAGGTACTGACTACTCCATATTTCTTGTCAAAGAAAGTTTTGATTCCTGTATTGTATGTATTTTCTGCAACAGTGGTTAATACAGGAAATATGGAGAAATAAAAGTGATAAGGAGAGGTCATTAAATATGTGCTGTTTGTTTATTCAATTCTTTAATTATACCTGTATGTTTGTCCGTTTTTTGCCGATATTTCATTGCTTTCTGCTTTTTTGAAAAGAGCTATTTAGCAATTCTCATTACTTACAGATTTTTCCAATTCAAGGTTTTAACTGTGTTGTACTAATCTTCTAAAAAATATCAATAGCATTGTATTTTCACCTTGAGAAAGATACCTCTTTTTGATTTAATTTAAAATTATGTTACTTCTTCCCTACTCTCTATTGTATCTTCTGGAATCCTCTCGTAATCACATAATTCATTAACATACTCTTGTAAATGGCTTGTGAGGATTAAGTGATTTATGTATACACTTCTGTTTTTGTTTGTTTGCCAAGATATACATCTTTACACCACAGAAAATAACTGTAACCCCATTGCTGCCTTTCTGAATGTCGAATTTGCTTGGTGGTGTTAACGCATAAATGCTATCATCTAGTCTGAATTATTTCTTTCCATAATTTCAGCCATATTTCCACTTCTGCCTGAGTTATCTTTATTGAACTCCCCTTCAAGATCCACCTGACCTAAATGAAATCACATTCCACAATTTCTATGGATTAATATTTCAGCATGAGTATAATCTGTTGTGCAGTGTGGTAACAGAAAGTTTGCTAAATGATATCTTGTTCAATTTCGACACCTTTTTTCTTCGGTACTTCACTCTTCATCAATATACGTATTGCAGTTTCTATTACATGACTGATTGAAAATTCAAATCCACAATATCAAGCATCAATGTACATGTTGCATTCACAGGCACTTAAAAACAATTTACCTCTAGAATCTGCTACACATTCTCTGTGCCTCTTGCTTTTTGCTGAATGATTCTATTTTACCTTTCTTTTTCAGTGATTGATGTAATGACATCAGCAGTATTTCAAAATCTGTTGAAAATCTTGCATAGCATGATGGCCCAGAGCAACCTAATTTACGCAATACTCGCAGGTTTCCCTGCCTTTACCAGTGCTTGTACATTTTATTCTACCTTTTGTTTAATTACTTGCAATTCATTCACATCTGACTTAAACTGAACATAAACTTTTTCTGTACAGCTGCAACTTTGCATTTTTTGACTTGTAATTCTTCGTGCATTTCCAAAATACAAAGATTTTCTTTATCATATTTGTGCTGATTAGTACATCATCTTGATTGCAAAGACAATAATCTATACCATGTAGTATCTTGTTTATAATAGATTGATAGATCTTCAGTAAAAGGCTAAAGATCTTTTATGTATATTGATTGTTAAATATTGCTGACGTGTTCTATCCACATACACCCGGCAATATTTATGTGACGTATATAATCCAATAAAATCTTTGACTCTTACCAACTCAATGCTATGAATTAAGTTACTTGTTAGGGTGTTACTTGTTTTCAATTGCTTGGTTCAAAGTATTCACCATATAGTTGAACAGGCTTGCCCACCTTACCCTTGTTACGTACCCCGTAACTGGGTTGTCAAACCAGCAGAAATGGAACACTCATTGGAGTTTGTGATTACTAGAAACTAAGGAAGTTTTATTAACAAAGATATGTAATACAGTGCACTAACCGCAAGGATATAAATGTAACAGGTTAGCAATGACAGTGTACACATATACACAGAAATAGAGTAATAGTAATCAACCAAGCTCTATCGCAGTTTAGGGGTAAAATGATCAGTCTTAAGGTGAAGCAGAGTTCAGTTCAGTCTAGTGTAGTTCAAAGTAATCACTGTTGTTGTGCCGTTGGAGAGAGAGAGTGAGAGATACAGTTGAGGTTTCAGCAAACCTTTCGATGCCTTCTGATCCTGCCGTGGTCACCGACTGTGACCCCTTTGTTCCGGATGCGACCGTTCTTCCGTTTTGAACCCGGCACCCAGGCAAGGGCAACACACGCAAGATACTGCAAGAACTCAGCAGGCCAGGCAGCATCTATGGAAAAGAGTAAACAGTTGATGTTTTGGGCCAAAACCCTTCTTCACCTAGCTCGATATGAATACGGTCATTATAACCTGTGATACACATGTGGTATAATTGAATATTTCTCGATAATTACTGAATACTGCAGCTCAGTACCAAGGCTGATCATTGTAACAAGCTAAACATTTCATTTGTACATTTTAAAGTCTTAAGTTCCTTCCTGGCCCAAATAAGTTTTCAAGTTCATTGTACTTCTTTGTGAAGGGTACCTAGTTGAATTTACATATGTATATTTTTTCCATAATTATGAAATAAGATGCCACGTTGTTACACTTCAATGCACTGACCATTTAGCTGAAAGGTATTCTCCTTATTGCCATTGTTGTCAGTGCTGTAAATTCTATATAAGCTCAATACTGTGTGTACTTCCTCTCTGTGGCCTCTGGCTGTAAAAACGTACCCCCCATGAAGAAGTCACACCACTGGCATTGTTTAAGTTCCCTAACTCCGCTTTGGTCTTCCATGCTAGATGTATGTGTCCCTTTTTGCCAATTAAAACGTTTAACTCTTACAGTCTTTGCAATTCTCTTGTGCTTGGGTTCCTGCTCAGAGGTCCAGCTTTCACAGTTGCTTCCATGACAATAAATTTTGATTGTCTTTATTCATGAATTAAGTCACAAATAGACTTATTATGCATTGTGTGGGCCATGGAACTGCCAGAGTTGCAATGCTAAACTGGGTCCTTTATTTCTACCTGATTTCTGATCCCTACTTGCAAAGTTATTATTGATTTAAAATTAAAGTGACTAGTTTCACACTATAAAATGACTATTTTCATATTTGTTCGCCAATCATGACATCCATTTTTTTCCATGTTATTGAAAATTTTGTTGTATTGAAACCCACTTCATTTAAACATAGAAACATAGAAAATAGGTGCGGGAGTAGGCCATTCGGCCCATCGAGCCTGCACTCCTATTCAGTATGATCATGGCTGATCATCCAACTCAGAACCCTGTACCAGCCTTCCCTCCATACCCCCAATCCCTTTAGCCACAAGGGCCATATCTAACTCCCTCTTAAATATAGCCAATGAACTGGCCTCAACTGTTTCCTGTGGCAGAGAATTCCACAGATTCACCACTCTCTGTGTGAAGAAGGTTTTCCTGATCTCGGTCCTAAAAGGCTTCCCCTTTATCCTCAAACTGTGTCCCCTCGTTCTGGACTTCCCTAACATCGGGAACAATCTTCCTGCATCTAGCCTGTCCAATCCCTTTAGGATTTTATACGTTTCAATCAGATCTCCCCTCAATCTTCTAAATTCCAACGAGTATAAGCCTAGTTGATCCAGTCTTTCTTCATATGAAAGTCCTGCCATCCCAGGAATCAATCTGGTGAACCTTCTTTGTACTCCCTCTATGGCAAGGATGTCTTTCCTCAGATTAGGGGACCAAAACTGCACACAGTACTCCAGGTGTGGTCTCACCAAGGCCTTGTACAACTGCAGTAGTACCTCCCTGCTCCTGTACTTGAATCCTCTTGCTATGAATGCCAGCATACCATTCGCCTTTTTCACTGCCTGCTGTACCTGCATGCTCACTTTCAATGACTGGTGTATAATGACACCCAGGTCTCATTGCACCACCCCATTTCCTAATCGGCCACCATTCAGATAATAATCTGTTTTCGCCACCAAAGTGGATAACCTCACATTTATCCACATTAAATTGCATCTGCCATGAATTTGCCCACTCACCTAACCTATCCAAGTCACCCTGCATCCTCTTAGTATCCTCCTCACAGCTAACACTGCCACCCAGCTTCGTGTCATCTGCAAACTTGGAGATGCCGCATTTAATTCCCTCATCCAAGTCATTAATATATTGTAAACAACTGAGGTCCCAGCACTGAGCCTTGCGGTACCCCACTACTCACCGCCTGCCATTCTGAAAAGGTCCCGTTTATTCCCACTCTTTGCTTCCTGTCTGCCAACCAATTCTCTGTCCACATCAATACCTTACCCCCAATACCGTGTGCTTTAAGTTTGCACATTAATCTCCTGGGTGGGACCTTGTCAAAAGCCTTTTGAAAATCCAAATATACCACATCCACTGGTTCTCCCCTATCCTACTAGTTACATCCTCAAAAAATTCTATGAGATTCGTCAGACATGATTTTCCTTTCACAAATCCATACGGACTTTGTCCGATGATTTCACCGCTTTCCAAATGTGCTGTTATCACATCTTTGATAACTGACTCTAGCATTTTCCCCACCACCGATGTTAGGCTAACCGGTCTATAATTCCCCCGTTTCTCTCTCCCTCCTTTTTTAAAAAGCAGGGTTACATTAGCCACCCTCCAAACCTCAGGAACTAGTCCAGAATCTAAGGAGTTTTGAAAAATTATCACTAATGCATCCACTATTTCTTGGGCTACTTCCTTAAGCACTCTGGGATGCAGACCATCTGGCCCTGGGGATTTATCTGCCTTTAATCCCTTCAATTTACCTAACATCACTTCCCTACTAACATGTATTTCCTTCAGTTCCTCCATCTCACTGGACCCTCTGTCCCCTACTATTTCCGGAAGATTATTTATGTCCTCCTTAGTGAAGATAGAACCAAAATAATTATTCAATTGGTCTGCCATGTCCTTGCTCCCCATAATCAATATAATCAATTCACCTGTTTCTGTCTGTAGGGGACCTACATTTGTCTTAACCAACCTTTTTCTTTTCACATATCTATAAAAACTTTTACAGTCAGTTTTTATGTTCCCTGCCAGTTTTCTCTCATAATCTATTTTCCCTTTCCTAATTAAGCCCTTTGTCCTCCTCTGCTGAACTCTGAGTTTCTCCCAGTCCAGGTGAGCCACTTTTTCTGGCTAATTTGTATGCTTCTTCTTTGGAATTGATACTATCCCTAATTTCCCTTGTCAGCCATGGGTGCACTACCTTCCCTGATTTATTCTTTTGCCAAACTGGGATGAACAATTGTTGTAGTTCATCCATGTGATCTTTAAATGCTTGCCATTGCATATCCACCGTCAACCCTTTAAGTATCATTTGCCAGTCTATCTTAGCTAATTCACGTCTCATACCTTCAAATTTACCCTTCTTTAAGTTCAGAACCATTGTTTCTAAATTAACTATGTCACTCTCCATCTTAATGAAGAATTCCACCATATTATGGTCACTCTTACCCAATGGGCCTCTCACGACAAGATTGCTAATTAACCCTTCCTCATTGCTCAATACCCAGTCTAGAATAGCCTGCTCTATAGTTAGTTCTTTGACATGTTGGTTCAAAAAACCATCCTGCATACATTCCAAGAAATTCTCTTCCTCAGCACCCTTACCAATTTGGTTCACCCAATCTATATGTAGATTGAAGTCACCCATTATAACTGCTGTTCCTTTATTGCACGCATTTCTAATTTCCTGTTTAATACCATCCCCAACCTCACTACTACTGTTAGGTGGCCTGTACACAACTCCCACCAGCGTTTTCTGCCCCTTAGTGTTATGCAGCTCTACCCATATCGATTCCACATCCTCCCGGCTAATGTCCTTCCTTTCTATTGCGTTAATCTCCTCTCTAACCAGCAATGCTACCCCACCTCCTTTTCTTTCATGTCTATCGCTCCTGAATATTGAATATCCCTGAATGTTGAGCTCCCATCCTTGGTCATCCTGGAGCCATGTCTCTGTGATCCCAACTATATCATATTCATTAATAACAATCTGCACTTTTAATTCATCCACCTTGTTATGAATGCTCCTTGCATTGACACACAAAGCCTTCAGGCTCCCTTTTACAACACTCTTAGCCCTTACACAATTATGTTGAAAAGTTGCCCTTTTTGATTTTTGCCCTGGATTTGCCGGCCTGCCACTTTTACTTTTCACTTTACTACTTTTTGCTTCTACCCTCATTTTACACCCCTCTGTCTCTCTGCATTTGTTCCCATCCCCCTGTTGTGAACTAACCTCCTCTCTCCTCGTCTCTTTAATTTGATTCCCACCCCCCAACCGTTCTAGCTTAAAGTCACCTCAGTAGCCCTCGCAAATCTCCCCGCCAGGATATTGGTCCCCCTAGTATTCAAGTGTAACCCGTCCTTTTTGTACAGGTCACACCTGCGCCAAGAGAGGTCCCAATGATCCAAAAACTTGAATCCCTGCCCCCTGCTCCAATCCCTCAGCCACGCATTTATCCTCCACCTCATTGCATTCCTACTCTCACTGTCGAGTGGCACAGGCAGTAATCCCGAGATTACTACCTTTGCGGTCCTTTTTCTCAACTCCCTTCCTAACTCCCTATATTCTCCTTTCAGGACCTCTTCCCTTTTTTCTACCTATGTCATTGGTACCTATATATACCACGACCTCTGGCTCCTCACCCTCCCACTTCAGGATATCTTGGACACAATTTAGATGAACAGCTTTCTATTGTTTCCAGGTAATGTTGTTTTCTGCAGTCTAACCACTACCAATTTCCACCATGTCATCTGTTGTAAAGAACATTTCCATGCACTTTGTAAATGAACTGAAAAACTTACACACTTGATTATATATTTAAGGGCTTGAGTCTGAGCTGCCCCTTTATCCTCTTCTGCTTCTGTTGCTGCCAAGACGGACGATGTCACACAAACACATGCAATTTCCCCTGCATAGTGGTGAAATAATGGCCACAATTTCACTAAACTAACATCACCCTTACTAACATAATCCCCACATTACTGGAACTATCACATAACCTGCCATGCAGCACCTCTACAATTTCCTCTGAGAATTTTGCCGGAGCTGATCCAAAGTGAACAACCGTGAGCCTTTCAAGCAGTGTTGTGTCCAGTCACAAACAAGAGGAAATCTGCCGATACTGGAAATCCGAGCAACACACACAAAATGCTGGAGGAACTCAGCAGGCCAAGCAGCATCTATGGAATAGAATACAGTCGATGTTTCAGGGCAGGACTGGAAAAAAAGATGAGGAGTCAGAGTAAAAAGTGGGGGAGGAGAAGGAAGAGCCACAGGGGGATAGATGAAACTGGGAGGGGGGAGGAGTGAAGTAAGGAGCTGAGAAGTTGATTGGAGAAATGATACAGGGCTGAATACAGTGTTATACCCCTTTCCTGTTTAGCGTTTGGCTGGTATTTTCTCTACTGCCTACACTTTCTAGCATCAACTTGGGTACGTTACCTCTGCCCCGCTAGATAACATCCCTATATTTGGCAGCTGCCATAGTTACTAGAGGAAATTCAAAACTAGTGGTCACCTTGACCTGCAGGGAAGTCTTTCCCAACAGTCAGGCATTCACCCTTGTAACCAATTTGTAAGTTATCTGAATATTCTGCACCCTTACTATGGACAATGGAGGTAATAAAGAGAAACATGAAGGACTTAGACCATCAGACATGGGAGCAAGATTAGGCCATTCAGCCTATCGAGTCTCCTCCACCCTTCCATCATGATTTGCCACAGATTTATGCAAACAAACTTCTGTGCACACATATGAGTGCTGTTAGAACGATGTGGTAAACAAACTTCCATATTTGAAGCCTTCCCTAGTAATGCTCCCCAACTCTTTCTCGACTGACGATTACATTGGTGCTCACCATACACCCAGGCTGAGCTCATCAATTTTACCAACTTTAACTCCAACTTCCACCCTGTCCTTACTCTTACTTGGTCCATCTCTGAAACCTTCCTCCCCTTTCTCGATCTCTCTGTCTCCATCTTTGGAGACAAACTATCGACTGACATCTTTTATAAACCTACTGATTCTTCACTATACCTCTTCCCACCCTACCTCCTGTAAAAATGTAATTCCTTTTTCTCCGTTCCTTCACCTCCATCGCTTCTGTTCCCAGGACGTAGCTTTCCATTCCAAGACATCAGAGATTTCCTTCTTCTTTAAAGAATGGGTTTTCCCTCCACTATTGATACTGCCCTCACATATGTCTCCTCCATTTCCTGAACACCTGTGCTCACCCAGTCCTCCCGTTGCCTTAACATTGATAGAATTCCTCTCGTCATTACCTACCACCTCATGAGCCTCCACATCCAACATATTATCCTCCACAAATTCCACCATATTCAAAGGGATCCTACCACTAAACATTACTTCCCCTCCTCTGCTGCTTTCCACAGGGATCGCTCCCTCCATGATTCCCTTGTCCATTCATCCTTCCCCACTGATCTTTCTCCCAGCACTTATCCCTGCAAGTGGCCTAAGTGCTACACCTCCATTCAGGGCCACAGGCTGTCCTTCCAGGTGAGGCAATACTTCACCTGCAAATCTTCTGGGGTCAGCTATCATGTCTGGTGCTCTCGAAGCGGTCTTTTCTGCATTGGTGAGGCCAGTTGTAAATTGGGGATTAGCTTCCATGAGCACCTTCACCACATCCACCAAATGTGAGACTCCCCAGTGCCCAACTATTATAATTCCAATTCCCATTCAAACATGTCAGTCCATATGGCCTCCTCTTGTGCCAAGATGAGGTCACATTAGAATGGATGAGCAACACCTTATATTCTGTCTGCTAGCCTCTAACCTCATGGCATAAATATCAATTTCTCCGATGTAAACCCCACACTCTCATCTATTCCCCACTCTAACCTTTTACTCTTCTCACCTGCCTACTACTTCCCCTAGATTCCCTCCTCCTCCCCTTTCTCCTATGGAGCACTATCCTCTCCTATCAGATTCCTTGAGTTTTCCCACGCACCAGACTTAACTGATCACCTTCCAGCTACCTCCTTCCTCCCCCCACCTTTTCATTCTGGCACCTTACCCCTTCCTTCTCAGTCCTGAGGAAGTGTCTCAGCCCAAGATGTTGACTGTCTATTCATTTCTGTAGATGCTGCCTGAGCTGCTGAGTTCCTCCAGTATTTTGTGTGTGTTGCTCTGGATTTCCTGCATTTGTAGACTTTCTCATGTTCTTAAAACTTGAATGTTACAGCCTGGTGGGCCAATGATTCTCAATATCATTCAGTTGGAGATACAGGATTCTGATGTAGAAACAAGTATGAATAATAAAATACACAAGGGTGGTGTATGCCTCAGAGAATGATATTGTTCCCTTGATCTTATTGCTCATTCTTTATCATGGTAGTTCCAGTTGTCCTAAGAAGTACCAGAGAAGTAACCTTGATAATTGAGTCAGAATCTGCATCAGTTAGAGCACACCTATAGCCACAGTGCCACTTCTGGAGTGACTAATTCAAGTTAGATTACAGGAATGCCAAGCAATTAGATTGCTCTAACCCGGTTATCAAGCTTATTGAATATTGTAGTCACATTCATCTTGGAAAATAGTTAGTATTCCATGGTTCCAAGGAACCTTACAGATGATAGTGCTTTGTTAAGATAAGCCACTTATCTAAGATAAGATAAGACCTTAAGATAAGCCACTTGATACAGTATAATTAATCCATGCCTCACCCCTGTTGTGGTGGTGTTGGGTTTGCTGACCACAAAGATCTATACTCAAATGAAGAATTAAGCACTATTGGATATAAGTAGCCATGAGTACCCTCACTAAAGGGAGATGATACTCCAACTACCCAATCTTCAAGTACTACTTTACTTCCCTATTTATTCTCTATGGTGAGTTTAGCCAATAGTGCCAGTGTCCACTATTCGAATGGTGTCTTCTCTCTCTTCTAAGGAGAAGATACTTCCAACTAACAAAGTAGTTTAAAACACAGTTCATTTATTTACAGTGATAAATGTTGAAATCCAAACAATGCTCTTAAAACTCAAAGGGAATTTCTATCTTAAACATCTCTAAAATACAAACCATAAAGCACAGACCATTTCTTAAACTCAAAGGATAAAGGATTTCCAAAACTTAGGTACAATTCCTGTAAACTAAAAAGACATACTACAATGCTGAAATATGAATAGTCCGTAACAGAAACTGAAGCTGGTTGAATGGATTCCAGTTCACCCTGTGTTTCTTCCATAACTCCTGATGTTCGTTACCCAATTACAAATAAGCCTGAACTGCTCTCTACATTTATGCCCTTTATCTTCCACAGAGATGATTTCACATACACATGACATTCCCTCAGAAATTAGACAATTGATCTAAAGTTATCTTGGAGATATAGACCTCAGCTTAATGTTCACAGTTCACAATTAATGATGTAAATGCTTTAAAGCTAACTTTCTTCAGCACTATATAAACAAATTAGTTATTGATATAAGAAATGATATTATCCATCTGTTCTGCAAGCTTCCTTGAACTAAGTAACTTAACAGTCAGCTTGTCTGTATGAAACACCCCAAATTAAATAACCCATTATCTTACGCTCCACCTTGAGCGGTAATAAAGTAGCTGCAGTGAGCTAGCATCTGCTATAATACAAGCAGAGCGTCTTCAAAGCTATTCTGTAAAGAGTATATTTAACTTCAAACTGATTATTGTTTCCCATTTACATTTTAAGAACTGACTTCCATTTATGACTAGAAGTTAAACAAAGCAATATAGTTGAAAGTTTACTTATTCTACATCCGTTTATGATCTTTCAAATGGCAGCTGCTATTTAGAAAGCAACCTTAGAAAAAAATGAGACATGAATATCCATCACATTGTAGTCAGTTTTTGTCTTGCTTGCTTATAGTGTTAGATGACAGTGGGACTGGCAAAAGGAAGTGTCTAAGAACAACGTATGGAACCAGGAGTTTTACAATTCAAACTAAAAACTTCCTACATTGCTCATGTCCACCTACATTGAATATGGCAGAGCATGCATGCAGTGACTTTGGTTTTCTATGTTTCTGAAATTTAAAGATTCACAAAAAATGGCATAGGTATTATAACAAAACACAGCATTTTAAAAAAAAAGAAATAGCTGTGGAAATCCCAATGCATTCAAATTCACCGGAATATGGACAACAAGGCAGCAAAACCATAGCACTGCTTTTTTATTGCACAAGGAACCTGGGATCAATCCTGACCTGCCTTGTAGTTTATGTAACGTTTACACTCTTAGTGTTTCCTTTGGGTCCTCTGGGTTGCTGCCACACCTCAAAAATGAAGTGGAAATTTAATTGGCTCTGATAAAATATCCTATGATAGGCTAATGCCATTAAGGTTTAAAGGGGAATTTATGGGCATGTGTGAGGGAGTAGTATAGAGATGTAAAATGAAAGAAATGGAGTTAATGGGATTACTCCCCTGGAAACTACCATGGCCCTCTTCAGAGTCATTGTAAAGATCAAAGAACCTGGTTGGTTTACATAAGCACAACAGGATTTAATGGTGTGTTTTGGTAGTGTCTTTGGTAAAGGCAGAAAGCCCAATATATTCAAACAGTAGTTGAAGAGCTGTGACTTTTAGGGCTATGAACCCGTTGCTGGAAGGCAGATTAGAATACAGAACTCTTTATTACTGGCATAGGAGTTAGTAAAAGGCCCTATGTGTTGTAAAAATTTCATGATTCACTGCTCAGGTCATCAACTATGGAGTGAGCAACCAAGAAGCAGAAAGAGCAGGATATACAGAACAAAGCTGCAGAGGATGAGGAAGGGAGGAAATGATTCAGATAGCTCCATGCAGAATTTCTTTTGTTTTAACTATTGAAACAGGCTAATGATCATGTGTCACTGAGCTCTTCTTTCCCCCTGTAGATGCAAGAAACGTCCTCTTTCTTCTTCCTCTACTAAAACCTCCATTGCAGTGTCCAAATCTTACATCTTCTGCCATTCTTCACTATTTGCCAGTCAGATTCGCTTCCTGCAAAACACACAGCTCCTGTTTAAGCAGATATTTGCTGAGCTGACTAGCTTTCAGTGGTGCAAGTTACTCAGAAAACTGGCGGCCCATTGAAATGTCCAGTCAGTGAACATCACAGCAGTGGTGGATGCAACAATCATTATAATTAGCAAGCAGCACAATACTGGCCTGCTGCCTGCATTCTGCTTAAGAGGAGCAGGTTAACAGCATATTGCGATCCCTAGACTGTATTCATAGGATATTGAATTTAGCCTACTAAGCACTTTATTTCTGTAGCGAAATGGAGATAATCTTTTGATAGACAATCAACTTTCACAGTGTGCAGCATACATACATGTATGCAAATATACTTCCCACCAACATTTTAATATTCTAGGCATTAAAACAGCCCAATAATATTTAAAATAAAACATTCTCTGCTGACAAATATTCATGCAAATGACTCATTTTCATAGAGTATAAGAGCTCAAAATCCTAGGGAGTGGGGCAGCTTTAAACTCTGATAGACTGTATTTCTTTTCTCAAGCTTGCCGTTGAGTGGGGGAGCATTTGCAAATGATCTGTGAAATATTACCATTTAAGTTTTGGAAGGAAAGTTTAAGGCAACAGTTAACTCTAAAATTTTGATCACTGGAGAATATAAAAGGAATAAGCAAGTACTCGTGTACAGCTTTTTAAGGCATTTCTGTTTATGGATTGCAGAGCCCATCTCTGAACTTCAGCAAGCTGCTTTATATGGTTATTTGTTATTCGCCATTGGTTATTAAGAGGAATTTATATAAGAAAAGTTCAGACTCTGTAACTGAACTGTGAAATATCACTGTGGACTTCATAAAAGTTTAAGTCTAAGCACATTCAAACTTGACAGTACTTTTAATTTCAAATGTTTTCCTTTCTCTTAAAGTTTAGCTCACTCTTTTCCCCCAGTGTGTGCTTCTATTAAAATGTAAATAGCCAATAATTTAAGCAATTATATAAGAAATTAAAGTGGAAATAGAGATCAGTTTTGTTTAAAATAATTCCTTTTCATTTTTGGCAAAACATAAATTTCATTTTCCCTCATTATTAATGTTCAGTAAAAGTACTATGGGACTACTGTGGATCTAATTTTACCCTTGTCACTAAATGATTCAAACATCTGTAGGTGCCAATAATGTTTAAAGGGTGTGTGATACATATTGTTAGATTTTTAAAGCAATAATATTATTTGCATGGAAAGCATACCAAATTATACTTGGATTGCTTATAAGGGTCATTATTTTTAAACATATGCTAGACCCACGGCAGGCATTGATTGGTGACTAATTCCTTTTAAATTATAAAAGATTGAGAATAAATTATGAGCAAAATTTTCTCAGTACATTTTATTTTATATCTTTAATTTTTGTGGGAGAATATTCAGATGGCTTCTTTTACCACACATATGGATTAAATATAGGTTTATTTGGCACATACGGCAATTTATGTCTCCTGGAACTGCATGATACACACACCTACCTATCATTCAAGTAGTTTTTCAAACTGTCCTTCCCCTCTTCAGATTTCTCACAAGTCCTCGCTCCAAATACACTTTTATGTTGCTATTCTAATATTGTTTTAAAAAGGATATTTTTCTTCCTGTTATATGAGTACTCCATTGAATGCATGCCAGTCATTTTGAAACTACATGATTGCATTTCAGTTTATCTGCAAGAATAGATAGTCGTTGTAGTTTCTTAATTAAAAAGACTACTTCAGTAAAGTTGGAAATTAAACTAATGTAGAGAAAAAATGGTGAAGCACCATTTCCTCTTCAAAATCACACACCTAGCTCTTCTCTAATTATATTTGAGTAAAGCAAGAAGTATTTGTCTCTTTGTAGTCCAATTAGTTGTATTTTCTTGCATTGAAAGGCAATTAATGTCCTGTAGCTTTTACAGGAAATTCATGGCTCATGTAATTTGGCCCATGCAACCTGTAAAGTGGGCAAAACAATATTCATTTTGCAGGAGGTAAACAATAAAATATCTTGAGTAATTGCAATGTAAATAGAGCCCAGTTTTAGATTTTAACTACATTTTATAGTATGGGAAGACATTAGAGTAACTTACAAAGGGTCTTTGCTATACCTTATGTTAAGTCCCAAAATGCTTTCACTTTCATCTTTCAATGCATTTCTATCAACTATGACACAATTTTTTGTTGTTGTAATGTGCTATTATTCACAGGTAACAATGATATACTGAGACAAAGTTACAATTTGTATCAATATCCTGTTAAGACAATCTTAGCAGGATGTAGATGCAATAGTTGTGTGCACAGTTTGTTGTCTTTTGCACATTGCTTATTTGTTTGTTCTGTTGGGTGCAGTCTTTCATTGATTCTATTATGTTTCTTGGATTTACCAAGTATTCCCAAAAGAAAATGAATCTCAGGGTTCTATATGATGACATATATGTACTTCGATAATAAATTTACTTTGAAATTGAAATTTGAACTTTGTTCTTCTCTAATTTTCTCCAATTGTCTTAGATGCATTGTCAAAAATATGTAATGACTTTGGAATTTTCACTACTATTCAATGCAAAAATATTTTGTCTCCTAGAATGTCAAAACAGATGAGGAATATTTACTATATAGCAAATGACCAGTTCATTTGAATCATTTTACTTTGTTAAATGTATATTTATTTTTGGCATAAAAATAATACCCCAATAAAGAATATTTCCTTGCATGAAGTAAAACATAAACATTTTCTTTGAATTAATCAATAGATGAATACACCTCCTGAATCTTGCAGTAAAAATTAAGGACTTGGAACACCAAAATGTTTTTTATAATATTGAGTAATATAAAACTTCCACTGCCTCGTGTATTATAGAACATTGCAAAAGATAGAGTTTCGTTTTAAACCAGCACTGATTCATGAAAAGATTTAATCCTGTTTATTTTTATGACCTGCTATCCCTATCTTAAGAGCACACTGTTCTGCTTATGTACTTTCTTTGTTTGCTTTATATATATCACTGGTTTCAAGTTATTTTAACCATTATCTTTCTGTTTTGTTTTTAAAGACATTATTTACACAATATAAAGAATGATAATGAATTGGGAAAAAAAAACTAATTGTAGGTTTGTTCCGTATTTTGAAACTTAACTGATTATTTGTTGTAGATTCACATTTGATTATTATCTAATTAACAAGACATAGATGAATAGTTTCTTTTTTTCCTTATTTCGTGAATTTAATTATCATAAAACAAGATTAAAACATAGGAATTAAAATAGGATTAATACTATTTAAATAGAAGAATATTATTTGGCAAGCAGTGAGGTGACAGCTGTCACAGCAGAGCATGTTGCCATCATGCCCAATGAATTTAAAGAATTAGTCTAAATAACTTGTACCCAAGCTGTGAAAGCTTCCAACATAGTAACACAACATCATTATCTTAAACTGTTTATGGTTATAAGGTGCAAAGGGGAAAGCAAGTGTGAAACTGTAAAATGAGAGTTATTAAAAGATGAATCCAGTCAAGCTAGTTGATAATTTTATAATGTATTCCATGTGAACCATAATTAGTTATTAATTTCAGAATAACAATGCTTTTTTCTGATATTTACAAATATGGTCATCATCTCAACCTACCAGGAGTTCAATGCTTGATCTATCCAATAGTTCAATAGTTCCATTTAGTATCAGAGAAATGTATGCAATATACATCCTGAAATTCTTGTTTCCAAACGTCCACGAAGAGTGCTGCAAAGAATGAGTGACAGTAAAAACGTTAGAACCTCTAAGCCCCCATTCCCCCCTCCCACGCACAAGCAGCAGCAAAGCATTTACCCTTGCTCTCTCCCACTTACTTAAGCAAAAAAAATGCATCAGCACCCTCCACCCACCAAGCAAGCATTAGCAGCACCCCCAAGAAAGACCATGATTTGGAATACAACGAAACCTAATCATTCACCCTAACAATTCTCATTCATTTTCTTTCTTTCTTTCTTTCTCTCTCTCTATCTCTATCTCTATTCTCTCTCTTCCTTTCTTTTCTCCCTACCTCTACCTCTCTCTCTCTCTGTCTCCCCCTCTCTCTCCCCCCACTCCCTCCCCAATGCAGGGTGTCACCCTTTTATACCAAGAGGGGAGGCATAACAAAACAACTCACTGATGTGTGATGATAAAGTCTGTCACAACGCTTCTCTTCCCGAGCTCTCCGACTCGAGAATCAGCAACAAACTCTCCCCCACCAACGACACAGAGAAAGAGAGAAAGAGAGAGAGAGCGCATGCGATATCCGAAAAGCCAATCCACTGTTCCTGATGTTCCGTTTTCTCCTGCGACGCTCCAGTTGGCAGCACCCGCATACAGTTAGCTCATCCACAGGGCCTCAAAGCCTCAGAACCCTGAAGGAACACTCGTCTTCAAGGCCGCGTCCTTGGGATATTGAAAAGCCGCCAGCCATGGGCTCCCAGGAGTGGGTCCCACCACTGCTCAGAACTGAAGTTTGAGTGCAGCTCCAGATCAGGTTCTCCGATAGAACCCCATCCCCCTTGAAAAGGAAAAAGAGTGACATGAAAGGTAGAAATTAAGCTATTTTTGCAGAGGAGCTCAAAGGAGTCACTGATCAGTGCCGTCGTAGCACAACCCCTCCAAATTTAACACTGCAATATCCAAGTGTAACACAGATAATTTCCTGCTATCTATCCTTTCGACAGATTCAAGTCAAAGAGGTTACTTGTATTAGAAATTTTCATCTGGTTCTATTATTGGATCTGGTGACCAGTAGGATCAGTAAAGGCTTCAAAGAACAGGAACTTCTTCCAATGCTTGTCGAGTCCTAGAACAATCTATGAAATTAAAATAAAATATTTCTCACAAGATCAAATATCTTAATTTTAAAATATTACAGTTACGGACAAATTACTTTCTGTTACATGTATTTCATTGGATTCAAGTTATGTGAGCCTTCTACAAGAATTGACATGATTACTGTGTAGATTTCAGAGAAATCTCAGCAGAACCTCTGTTGAAATAACACCTTGGTATTTAAGTGCTCCTTTTAATGTAGAAAATTATCCAAATCCTGTTGCAAATAAAAATTGGCACTAAACACAATAAAGAGGTATTTGCTTATGCTTTCAAAACTATTGCTATTTTCTGTTTTATTTGCTATTTTCACTGATAAGTCTGCTGAAGTTGGAGCTTAGTACCAATTTCAGGATGAAATTCAGGATGACATTTTGAATTACATTTATAACAGCAGATAATCATCTGAATATCTTAAATACTAACTTTCTCTTCACAATGTTTGATCAAAGAGTGTGAAGCAAACCATTGGCATACATAAATATTGCAATGACTAAAAATCTAATGTACTTTAACTACAGACTAATAGTATAGTATATTAACAATACAGCAGTTTAACCTTGTCTTCTGTCACTAGAGATGGAAAGGATATCCTGTTCTATCACAATGTTCAAATTTCAACCTACTGAGTTTGAGCTTGCAGAACTAACAGTTCTGCTGAGAGTCATACAGTATATGAGCCAGTGATAGTTCATGTGTGGCCTTGTTCTCTGTGTGTCCTACTGCTGCTGCTGCACACCACAAATAGTTCCAGTACTACAAACTGTGTGAAGAATCTGATAAATTTCAGCATCTTCAGAAATGGAATAGTTGCTGGCAATGTTTAACTACATTGTAATTATTTAGAAATCATGTGGAAATACATCAATAATATTTAGTTGAGGACAAAATAATCCTCTTAAAAGATTAATTCCATTTGTATCTTGGATGAATTCACTGATGATTAGAGTTTATTTTGCAGTAACACAATCTATTTAAATTTCTGAGCATTTATGTAAGTACTGATTTTAGCTCTCTGAATACAACAGATATTAATCTCTTGGAAACATACAATTTTGTTTGTATGTGAGTATGATAAAGCTTGGTTCTGAAGAAGGGATTGATAGTAATTGGGTTTTCTAAAGTTATCCATTTAGATATTTAACAATAACCATATTGCAACTGGTTCATTTTCAAGAAATTTTAGAGAAACAAGGATTTAATGCAATATTGCTGAACTGAGATATCAAAATTTCATACATGCCCTTGTTCTCAAAAATCCTTCCAACTACTGAACTAAGGCTACTTATCCATGTACAGAGTCATAAAGTCATGCAATACACCAACAGACTCTTCAGCCAAGCAATCCCATGCAACAATCAAGACCTATCCTTAGTAATCCTATTTACCAGAATCTGGTTCAAAGCCTATTATGTGTTAGTGATTCATGTATTTGTCCAGATACTTCTTGAGTGTTGAGAGAGTATCTCCATCCATCACATACCCAGGCAGTTTCCAACCATCTTCTAATGAAAGAGATCTTCCTCAGAGCTCTATTTTACTCCTCAACCAAGATTCACACCCGTAGTTTTAGATTCAAATGGTAACTTTGATCTACTGCTGTACGTGTAATCAAGCTACCCTCAAAGTGTTATTCAGTAATGATCTCTGAGACTTTGACCCAGCAACAATGAATAGAAATATATTTTCAGCAATCTATGACTGAGGCTGGAAGTTGCTATTGGTGATGTTCTCAAGCAACACTGCTTGGAACCAACACTGACAAATGACCAATAATCAGGGATACGAGCCTGTGGAGAGCAATCAGCTATCCATTTGGGCAAGACCTAGCCAAAATGAGTGGCCAGCATGAAAGCCAGTGAATCAGAACAACGAGTCAGACCACTATGAACGTGTGCGCTTGGTGGAAACAGTACTCAACTGCGCACGGATGATGTTACCCCAACTGGTGATGGAATATTAGTGACCTAACCTCCAGGCTCAGTAAACAACCCAACAAGTACACTGCCTATATATTTCTAGAAGTAGTAATTCAGTCTTGATGAATGTTGTTGAAGGTTCTTTGGTGAATGGGAACAAGGCATTGTATAGATTGAAGATGGTGGGGGAAGGAGAGAATGCTTCAGATGATGCATTGAGTGCCACTTAAGTGGGCTATTTTACCCCAGATTATTTCATGTATTTTAAGGGTGCTTGGAGCTGCATCACCAGACAAATAAAGAACATTCTTTCACACTGCTTTCTTGTGCCTTGTTGATAGTGCAATAGCTTTTCGTAAGTTGTGAGGTCCTCCACAACATATGAACTGCTTAAGGAGACATAAAAAATTATTTTGGCTTCTATGTTAATATGTATTTTAATGAGGCATCTGCCTATTTTCATGTATGAAGTTAAGTAAATTATTTCCTCAATGCGTGAAGTCTTAAAATGGTAACAGGGCAGTTGCTGATTTATTTGTATACATGTTGCAGTTGAAAAGTCATAAAATATTTTAACTGAATGTTCAGTTTGGCAGTCTATGCAATGATGTAGGAAGCTGCTTAATGTACACAATCAGATCCATCCAGTCTAAGTAGGTAAATTTGAACTATCATAGAGTCATTAAATTGTCCAACAAAGAAACGGACCCGTTTGGCCCAAATTTCCTTCAATGAGCATGATGCCTATTCGTGCTGATCCATTTGCCATGATCACATTCTGATGATCTAAGCTATCTCTGTCCCTCATAATTTATTAACTTCTTTCAAGTCACCCTGGAGAAACTTTTCTGTACTCTTTTTAGTGTTAGCACATCCTTCCTGTAGTGTGAACATAGAACGTAGAAAGCTACAGCACATCACAGGCCCTTCGGCCCACAATGTTGTGGTGACCATGCAACCTATTCTAGAAACTGCCTAGAATCTCCCTACCACATAGCCCTCTATTTTTCTAAGCTCCATGTACCTATCCAAGAGTCTCTTAAAAGACTCTATTGTATCTGCCTCCACCACCGTCACCGGCAGTGCATTCCATGCACCCGCAACTTTCTGTGTGAAAAACGTATCTCTGACATCCCCCTTGTACCTATTTCCAAGCACCTTAAAACTATCCCCCTCCCACCCCCACTTCAGCCCTGGGAAAAAGCCTCTGGCTATCCACACGATCAATGCCTATCATCATCTTATACACTTCTATCAATTCACCTCTCGTCCTCCATCACTCCAAGAAGAAAAGGCCAAGTTCACTCAACCTATTCTCAGAAGGCACGCTCTGCAATCCAGGCAACATCCTTGTAAATCTCCTCTGCACTCTCTGTATATTATCTACAACCTTCCTGTAGTGAGGTGACCTGAACTGAACACAGTACTCCATGTGCGGTCTAACTAAGGACTCTATACAATGTTCCAGGTGTAATGTACCCAATATTTTGTATAGCTGTGACAGGATGTCCCATGTTTATACTCAATGCTCTCAGCCCATTAAGCCAAGCATACCAAATACCCTTTTCACTGCCCTTTCCACCATATTGCCATTTTTAGAGAGCTGTGAACTTTCACCTAAAGGGCCCTCTGTACATCAACACGTCTGAAGGTCCTGCCATTTACTGTGGATGCCCCATTAGATTTTTTATCCTTGCAGATTGCATTACCTCACACGTGCCTCAATTAAATTATGTCACCACTCAGCTTTCCAATTGCTTTATAGGCCTCTGTATCGTTACACAATCTTCTTCACTATCTGCCACTGAGCAAACATTTGTGTCGGATTGGTTACAGACTTCCAGTCAGAAAAGCACCCCTCTGCCTCCAATTATCAAGCCAAATTTGTAGCCAGTTTGCCAACACACCTTGGATTCCATATATCCTAACCTTCTGAACCAGTGTCTTTCATTGCATGTGCCCTAACCTGAACGAGTATCTGCCTTTTTCAAGTTTGTCCTTTGATTCAAAATCGGAATCAGAATCAGATATCTTTTCAATGCCATATGTCATGAAATTTATTGTTTTGCAGCAGCAGTACAGTGCAAGAGATAACGTCTACTACAAAGTACAATAAGAGTATATACGTAGCTTTAAAAAAGTGTAAAAAGAAAGCAAAATAGATTGAGTCTGTGGTGAGGAAGGCAAATGCAATGTTAGCATTCATTTTGAGAGGATGAGAATATACAAGCAAGCATGTAATATTGAGGCTTTCTGAGGCACTGGTGAGGCCACATTTGGAGTATTATGAGCAGTTTTGGGTCCCTTATCTAAGAAAGGATATGCTGACATGGGGACAGTTCAAAGGAGATTGACAAAAATGATTGCGGGAATGAAAGGCTTAAAGTATGAGGAGCGTTTGATGGCTCTGGGCCTGTACTTGCTGGAATTCAAAGAATGAAGGGGGATCTCATTGAAACTGATCAAATGTTGAAAGGTATATGTAGAGTGGATGTGGAGAGCATGTTTCCTAAAGTAGGGGAGTCTCGGACCAGAGAGCACAGCATCAGAATAGAGGGTTGTCCATTTAGAATGGAGATGAGGAAGAATTTTTGAGCCAGTGGGTAGTGAATCTGTGGAATTTGTTGCCACAGGCTGCTGTGGAGGCCATGTCACGGGGTGTATTTAAGGCAGAAGAAGATAGGTTCTTGATGAGTCAGGGTGTGAAAAGTTAGGGGGAGAAGGCAGGTTGAGACAGGGAAAAGGGATCAGTCATGGTGAAAATGGTGGAGCAGACTCAATAGACCGAATGGCCTAATTCTGCTCCTATCTCTTCCGGGCTTATGATAGTAATGAGAAGAGGGCATATCTTGGATGGTGAGGGTCTATAATGATGGATGTATTGTCTTTTGAAGATGTCCTCGATGGTGGGGAGCTAGTACTGTGATGGAGTTTACAACCCTCTGCAGCTTTTTTTTATGATCCTATGCATTGGAGCCTCCATACTAGGCAATGATGCAACCAGTCAGAATGCTCTTTACAGTACATCTGTAGAAATTTACTGCAGTCTTTGGTGACATACAAAATGAACAAGGTAGTTAGACATGCAACTCATGCACTAGAACTGGAGGTAGCACATAAATCCTTAGTAAAATAAAAGCAACTTTAACTCTAAAGTGGCAAATGTTATATGTGTGTGTGTGTGTGTGTGTGTGTGTGTGTGTGTGTGTGTGTGTGTGTGTGTGTTTGTGTGTGTGTGTGTGTGTGTGTGTGTGTGTGTGTGTATGTATATAATATTTCTAACATACCTTATGATACCATTTCTGAATTTAATTGCGCCTACTTCCCCAACCCTACAAAAATTAAATACTTGGAAGACTGGAAATCGGAACAGAAATATAAAATGCTGGAAACATTCAGCAGGTCAGCCAGCACCTGTAGAGAGGTAACATTGTAGACCCAAAAAAATGCTGGAGTCCAGATGAGGTGAAGTGTCTCAACTCAAAGCAACGACTGTCCATTTTCCTACACAGACCTGACCTGTTGAGTTCCTCCAGCAGTTTCACATTACAACCTCTGTGGTCTCTTGTGTCTCCACTTAACATTTCAGAATTCTCTTGAAAAGACAGTGATCTAAAATGTAAATTCAGTTCCACCCATTTTTCAGATTTAAATACCTGTGAGATTATTGACACACTCGAAATGCTGGAGGGTCTCAGCAGGCTCGGCAGCATCCATGGTAAACATCACCTATATTTTTTTTCCATTGATGCTGCCTGGCCTGCTGAGTTCCTCCAGCAGTTTATGTCTGTTGCTCAGATTTCCAGCATCTGCAGGTTTTCTCTTGTTTATAATACCATTGAGTTTAATTATCCTGTTACTCATTTGCCTTGAAATCTGCCCTAGATTATCATTGATTAAATTCCCACCAGAGTAGTGTTATCCATGTTTATCACTACTAAAATATCTGTCATTATTTCACTAACTTTATCACCAAAGATTAAATGGAATGAAAGTGTACTAAATTGAATGTTGCCACATTAATGGTTACACTGAAGTGTCTAAATTTTGCTAATTTAGCCGTAGGATTAGAAAGAAATATCACAATGCTTTTTGTTCTTGGAAGTATTAGCTGATCTTATCTTTAAGTCTCAGTGATTAAGTAGATCAGGCAGATTTCGTGATTGCATACAAAGTTAGATCAAAGACCTCATTAATGGAGAGAAGTAATAGGTGGTTTGATATTACTCTGTTACAAACAAACTATAAACATTAACATAATTTATTAGTTGAATACTCTGTCTAACTGCTCACAGCTCTTTTACTTTTTCCGAGTTCAGATTTAATCTTAGTCTATACGCATTAAAGTATATAACTATTATGAGGATAATCATTGCGCAGAAATTAATATGGAACATGCTGAAAGCCTGGTGCATTTAAGTTAACATCTGCACAGAGAAAAGGCTGGTTATCACATTATGTGTCCCACTGAGTATTTGTTCACATTCTTAAATTATTGCTGTTATTTCACTTAAGACTAAACCAAAAGTTTTCATTTATGGAACAGAGTCATTGTCTCAGCCAGAGAGCTGAAACATGTTGGAAGTATTACAGACCCTGCACAACAACAATTTACCAATAATGTAGCAAAACTTTCCAGGATGTTGCATGTGAGTATTATCAAACAAACTTTGTCAGTGACATCCTTTTCCCAAATAAAATGGATCATATATTTATAACACTTAAAAATAAGTATCATCTTAAAGGTCTTAATTTTTAAGGCTAATTGAAAAGCAGTCTTGGTTGTTAATCATTGGAAAACAGTTTTATTTGAAAGAACATAAATATGTCGATAAGGCATGTGCTGAAATCTTTTAAAAAATTACCTGTTTCAGATTTCAGAGCTATAAAAGATTCACAAAAATGGGTATGTAAAGTCCATATTTTTGTCTTTAGCAACCAGTCTCTTTTGGTTTCTGCAATTTCCTGTGCTTATGATTTTGCAAGGCTGATAAGTTTTGTAGATATTGACTTCATAATCTTGAATTCACCAGAAGTATGCCTGATGCAGATGAATGTTTAAGATTGGTAGAATAGTAGAGGATTCAATATCAATAAAAGCTTTTATAAAACCACAGTGAAACAAGGGACAATCTACCATATAAAGTATTTCATTAAGATTTGATTTATGTGTATTTCCTCCCATTAGATATGTTGAAATTGAACATTTAATGGATGTAGCCACAATGTCCATATTATTTGCAAATGTATTAAGCATGAAGCAAAATTATTTTTAAAAATTGGAGATGCTGAATTAAAAATAGAAAACTTTGGAAGCAAATGGCATCTATGAAAAGAGAAACAGACTTAATGTTTCAGCTCAAAGACCATTAGTCAGAACTGGGGGAGCAAGAAAACCAAGCAGTTTTAGGTTACAAAGAGGATAGGGATGAGATGGAAATGGTAGGATAATGGGAAAATCTCTGATACAATGAGGCCAGAGTTATACTGGGGATAAATTGTGGAAGGCATCTGATCAATTATTTAATTGGGGCAGTCAGAGTGTGTGTGAGAGAAAGGGGGAGGGGGAGAGAATGAGCAAAATCTTTGAAATGAGGACAGTCAACTAGCAAAAAAAAGCTAAGGAATGTAAAAGTTGTGAAATGCAGGGGTATGAGAAATGCCCAGCAGAGCAAGCTGTGCAAATGGAGAGAGAAAAACAGAAACTATCATGGATGTGTGACCTGTAGCAGAGTGGCCAGTTCTGAAGAATACAACAGTAGTGAGTTACCTGAAGTTGGGAAATTCAGCAGTGTGACAGGAAGGCTACAATGTGGAAGATAAATTGTTGTTCCTTAAGCTGAAGTTGGGCAGGATTATAACAATGCAGGAGACCTCATAGCTTGCTCAGAGTGATCATGTATTCATGTGAAATATTTTAATCTGCAATTTTAGCAATGGTGGATTAAGTCTTTTTGTCTATAAAAATGTGATGGGTTGGTGATTTGTTGGCTATCACCTTAATCTAAAATCCACAAAGCACTTATAAAGGTAATGCAGTTCATATTCCTGTTACAGCAAGCAATAATCCGTGAATTCAGAAATCAAGAGGATGAAAATGAATAAAAATTGGAAGCACACCTTTTGAAGCGTATAATAAGTCAAAAATTGGGCAACGTTTGACCTGCAGAACCATTGTCAGAACTTGAGATAAAAGTGATGTCAATCCAAAAAAACTTGACAGAATTAAATGACAGATAATCAAGAAGTTTTTTTCTTTATTGGGGAAAGCTTTAGAGACCAATTGGAGATGCGAAGTGTCTAGGAAGGCATTACCAACGAGAGAACCTGCAGATGCTGGAAATACGAGCAACACGCACAAAATGCTGGAGGAACTCAGCAGGCCAGGCAGCACCTATGGGAAAAAGTACAGTCGACATTTCGGGCTGAGACACTTCAGCCTAAACATCAACTGTACTTTTTTTTATTGATGCTGCCTGTTCTGCTGAATTCCTCCAGCATCTTGTGTGTGTTGCTGGAGAGGTATTACCTGGGTTTCAAAACAAAAGGTATCTGAAAAGAGTTTGCAAAACCTAGAAGAGATCACGGAAGTGGGAATAGATGAGACTGCTGATACATTTAAAAACTAACACAAGGATTTTAAAACTGAGGCATTACTTGAAAGGGTGCTGTTATATGTTCGAAGCAGACAAAAGATGGTAAATGGGATTTATGAGTAAAGGTACAGACAGCAGGCTGCTGAATAACTACAGTCCTGATGAAGGGTCTGGGCCCAAAACGTCGACTCTTTACTCACTTCCATAGATGCTGCCTGGCCTGCTGAGTGCCTCTAGCATTTTGCGTGTGCTGCTTTGAATAACTACAAGTTTATAAGGATGGTCGGGTGCAAGATGAGAGCACCCACCAGGGAAGCATTGGAAAACTCAAGATGAGAAATGGCAAAGTTTGAGTGTTTCAGCATCACTTGACAGAAGCAGTGTCAAATTTGGAAGACATTGCAGAGGTAGAAGACAGTGTTCTTTGTGATGAAGTGGTAAGTGAATCAAGCATCATTGTTGCAAACTCTCAGATGTAACTGTTGGCTTTAGGCAGTAGCCAAGGAGAGGGATCAGAACATTGGTCAGGAATTTGTGCACCACAAATTGTAACTCTAAATGCATAAATCATTTTCTGAGCCAGGCAAAATTGTGTGCTGGAGCTCCCCTGCCACTGCCTCTTCCTGCAAACACTTCAGAGACAAAAATATAAATAAGTTTCAAATCAAGAAGAATTATGATTAACTGCATTGTCCAATTCCTGAGCTATTTCGACATTCTTGGAGAGCAATTTTTGCCGGTTATTTTCTGCTCCCTTCTCTGGGTCCTTCCAAAACCTCCTCTGGGTTCCTCCCCCCCCCCCCCACTCTCTCATTCTTTCTGTTTTCCTGCTTCTACACAGATTTGCCCACTATGTCCATGCATGATAACTTTAAAGCCCCTTTAACATCCTCAAGAGATCACCAATTTATAACTCATTGTATTTCTTAATGCCAGTAACATCTAAATAGATCCTTGCTACACTCTTTCTATCGTGTAATACAGGAAGGAGGATGTAAGTTTTTAAATAATATTGAGACCCCTAATGTGGAGTTAGTGGGCAGGAACGCAAGCTACTTGAGGCTTGGGTCCCTGGGAAGGAAGGGAGTAGGCCACATCTGCTTCTACTTCCAGCAGCTTTACTGTCTTTCTTTCTCAAGGCACAGTCTGCCTCAGAAATTCATGTCAGGTCCTGACTGGTGGGAGCAGAAGGCAGGTGACAGATTGTTGCATCCCTACTGAGAGAGCTGGCTAACACCATCTGTCTGTTCCATTCCTCACTGACAGCTCAGCTGTTTCTGCAGGTGGCTCTATTTGGAGTAGTTATCTTCTGGAGCTGCTGCTGAAATGGTGAAGTGTTCCAGATTTGTCCAGCGATTGGACATCTCCATTTTGTAGGACCAAGTGAAAAACAGAGGAAAAGGAAATGTTTAAAAACAAGGAGTCAAGTATTATAAAGAGAACTTTGGCAGCTTCAAGGTTGCACTAATCTGCTCTTAGTCAACACGCTGACACATGATTTGATTGTGTGCCTGCTGATTAAAATTTCAGTAATATCTGGGACCTAAAGTGTTGAATGCTTAATGTCCCTTACATATTTTCCTTCGCACACGGTGTCGCAAATGAATCTGGACGTCAGGGCCTGCAGTAAGTAGATGGAGACTTTAAATGGTTGCAGCAAGACTGAGCTGGTGGAATTGCATCCAGAGTGGTGGAATTAGGACCTGGAGTGGTAGACAGAAGCCCGATGATATTTGATTGAAGAATAAGATTAGGAACTGGGGTCAAAGGTCCCGTCCTGGGTTTCCAGTATTTGGAGAATCAGGGTTTAGGTCAGGAGATTGGAGCTGGTAGTCAAGGTATCTGGGCTGGAGTTTATTTATTTATTTACTTACTTGTTTAGTTAGTCATACAGTACAGAACAGGCCATTTTGGCCCTTAGAGCTGCACCGTCCTGCAATCCCTCGATTTAACCCTAAACGAATCACGGTACAATTTATAATGACCAATTAGCCCACTAACAACTATGCCTTTGGACTGTGGGAGGAAATCGGAAAACTTGGAAAAAACCCATGCATTCCACCAGCAGGACGGACATACCCCTTATAGATGTTGTTGGAATTGAACTCCGAACTCCGACACCCCAGCCTGCAATAGCGTCACACTAGCCGCTACACTACTGTGGCATGTGAAGAATTACAGGCTGGGGTGGTCAGATTTTAGGATTTGGAGTAGCAAAATTGGACTTTCAGTAGAGCCTGACAGAAACTAATTCAGATATTCTGAAGCTCAAAAGTTCAAAGTAAACTTATTATCAAAGTACATACATGTCACCAAATACTACCCAGAGATTCATTTTCTTGCGGGTATTCGATCAAACACTGACAAACAACCAATATGTAAATGAAGACGAATTGCGCAAATAAAATAAATAGATAAATAACTGAGAGCAGGAGTTGTAGAGTCCTTGGCAGTGTTCAGTGATCGCTACAGGAAGGATGTGGAAACTATTGAAAGGGTGCAGAAGATATTTACAAGGATGTTGCCTGGATTGGGGAGCATGCCTTATGAAAATTAGTTGAGTGAACTCAGCCTTTTCTCCTTGGAGCGACGGAGGATGAGAGGTGACCTGATAGAGGTGTACAAGATGATGAGAGGCATTGATCGTGAGGATAATCAGAGGCTTTTCCCCAGGGCTGAAGTGGCTAACACGAGAAGGCACAGTTTTAGGTGCTTGGAAGAAGGTACAGAGGAGATGTTGGGGTAAGATTTTTATGCAGAGAGTGGTGAGTGCGTGGAATGAGCTGCCAGTGACGGTGATGGAAGCGGAAACGATAGGGTCTTTTAAGAAACTCCTGGATAGGTGTATGGAGCTTAGAAGAATAGAGGGCTCTGGGTAACCCTAGGTAATTTCTAGGGTAAGGACATGTTTCAGCACAGCATTGTGGGCTGAAGGGCCTGTATTATACTGTAGGTTTTCTATGTTTCTATATTTCTATGGTGTGTGAAGTTGTCCACACTGGTTCAGGAGCCTGATGGTTGAAGAGGAATAACTGTTCCTGAAACAGGTGGTGTGGGAACTAAGGCTCTTGTACCTCCTTCTCTATTATATTATAATTTCTTAGATGGTGGGTGTCCCTGATGATGGTTGTGATGAAGGATAGTGGTCTAGAGAGAACCACCCAAGAATTATGAGGTTAGGATGATGAGTGGTGCTGGTGGGGTGGTGCTTGTGTGCTTAAGGGAGCAGGTGGTCAAAGTGAATCCGTCGGAGTTGGAGTCAGGGGTCTAGGTTGGGACTTGCTCATCAGGCCCCGCTAAATTGTCCCCACAACAGGTCAGATTGCCCGGTTGTTGTAAGGTTGCCTGTAGGAAGTATTATATTAGTAGATACAGAAAATGCATCAGCACCCTAAGTTAGACTTGCAATTGGAAGTACATGGTTAGAATCATGAACTGGGAATGACCAAGGAGTCACTAATTGCTTTGACTAAAATGAAAATTCCTACATGTAGCACAATATAAAACAGCTTATGTATTCAGATTTCTAATCTTTTCCAACCAGTGAGAGAATAGTTGAGAATCATGAAACGCTAAAAGCTACAAGTTTGAAGGTCTTGGTTGAAGAGTAGGGTGCCAAGCTGAAGCTGTGGGTTAAGTGTGGACATTGATTAATGAATTGAATCACTCCATCTCACCTACCTACCCTTTCAACTGCAAGGATTTCGGCCGAGTGGACTGAGAAAAGATTCGGAAGATCAAAACTTACTTAAAAATATGAGCATAAGAGACAGGAAATTAAAATTGTCTGAATATCCCTCACAGTTTAAAATATCAAAGTTCATTTGTTTCTCTGGTGTGAAAAATAGTCACAAAATTCCCTGAACACAAGAAATAGTTGATGTTTTTTTTGCTGGCTTTGCAGTCAGTAAATCTTTTTCTTTTTAAAGTCTAGATTTTCCACTCATCAGTGGGAATTTATATCCTAATGTTTAAAGCTCTCATTGCATTAGTGAGACCATTTTCTTTGGCTTGTGCTGACCAAATACCAAAGTATGGCAGAGTAATTCTGTCTGTCTAGTGAGTGGTCTAAATTTATTTTAATGTAATAAAAATATATTCATCTTTAAATTCATTTGACTTATTTGTGTTCAGCCTAAGACTGAAACCTGGTATTGTTCATAGCAGTTAAGGATAACTCAGGTGTATTCATTTAAGAGGGAGATATTGCTAAAAATCTTTAATTCTTTTGAGCTATGGCTATTATAAAGAGGTACTTTAATCATTATGTTGCATCTGTAAAATGTTCCTTGATGTGTCTAGAAATACCACGTTCACCAGTTTTTGATCAATTATTGGGTACAGAGGAAGATCTCTAAATCTGTATGCCAAAACTGAAGGCATTCCTGATATTGAGCCATTGGCCAGATTTTCATAAATGAGCCTTTCAAAATATACCTGCATGCTTCTGGTAAGGGAGAAATGAAATCAATTGCACCACAAAATCATCAGTGGCCATGGAGAATTTACCAGTGGCTGAGAGAACTATTCATCCAAATATGTTCTAATGTAGGTGCAAAGAGCCTTTGGACCCTAATTTTCATTTCCTTTGGCAAAACATTGGCCTTTATCTGTATGTGGTCTTGTAAAATTCATGTGTTCCTTCTACCAGGTTTGAGGCTTAAAGGCATGTTTGAGTTTGAAAATGGACACTGTATGACCATGTTCCTTGGTTTATTTAATTTTCATAAAATATCACTTATTAGCTGTATTGTAAACACAATCTTCTTTGTTTATTTTCTCTACCAAAAATTAGTTTAACAGCAGAATGAACTGATTACCAGCCCCTAAGGTAACAAATTTCATTAATTTGTACCCTGCTGTCCTTTTAGAACTTTGAGCAAATACGATATGAAGTTGAAACACAGTCTTACTGTTTTTAAGAAGTGCATTTAATCTTTAGTTTTCCTGTCAACTTGTATTTTGTCATGGAAGTCAAACAGATTGCAAAAGAAAAATTAACACAACCAAGCAAACTAAACTCTTTTGGGCAAAGCAACCTGGGCTAGTCTCAGAGCCAGCTAGACTTGCTTTTGAAGTTGCAAATGTTTTGACTGAGCTCAAGAAGGCGGCTGAAGTCGGAAAGGATTTTCAGTGGCCCTTGGGAGATATGCAGTGTTTCAATGTAGGGTTGAAAAATACTTTAGCTTTCCTTTGGAACCGGAAGAGCTCCAAAGCAACAGGTTTAGTGTCATAGATCTGGTGTAAGGATCTCAGGCAAACTGAATTCTGCAGAAGCTTAATTTCTAGCAAGAAGTAAAATAATGCTTTATGGACTTTTAATAGTCTTTTCCATAATACAGTATTAAAAAAAGCTAAAATTAATGTAATGAAGTAATATCATTTCTATCTGAAACTCTCACTTTGGCTAGCTGCTTAATCTAGGAAATGGTAGCCCCCTGGCCTGGCCAAACTTAGAAATCTCGTTTGGGCGGATGCTGCATGAAGTGTCCCCTGTTGCAAATCAGTACCACAAAATAACAAACAGTACACAATATGCAATTAAACAATTAAGCTTTGTAATTCTTAATTTGACTATATGGTTAGTAAAGAAACAAAATAAAGAAAAGAGTCCATTCTCATGAAACAGTCTAATGTGCAAAAGTTAGAACTCACTGATAAGGCCGTTCATCCACCATTGACCTCCTCCGAGCGTTGCCAACCTTCAGACCCTCGCTCCAAGTCCACTCAGTCCAGTGGTCTACCAACTCTCTCCATTCGCATCTTCTCTCCTCATCTCTCCCCGGCAAAAGACCACGAAATGCTTCTCCCAGACATAGAAGAAACAACAACGTCCTGCTCATTGGCTAACATGCCCCGTTATCTGTAGTCAAAACCCAAACATTGCTGCTACAGAGAAACCATTACCTTAACAGTGGAACATTACAGAGAGGCCATTACATTAGCAGTGAAACTTTACAGGGTGTTACATATCTATATCTAATTAGATACACAATATATACAATTAATTGGTTCATCTTTTGCTTAAACAGAAGTTGAATAATACATATTTGGATGTAGCAATGCAGAAATCTAGCTTCTACAGTTGAGTTCTAGTTCCCTTCAATATTCAGAAGGTGGAATTATTCAGTGTTAACATTGTGTGATACAGTATTCACTTTGATGACCACAGTAGACTTTAATATCTTCAAAGTAATGGAGGCATTTACTTGCATTATTCTGACCAGAAATATAAGGTTGTGCTGTGATGTTATAAATTTTATGAAATTATGAAAGGCAAGGATAGGGTAGAAAGTATCTTTTTCTGAGGGGGGTGTCTAAAAATAGAAGGCACAGGTTTAAAAAGAATAGAAAAATTTAAAGGAGATCTGTAAGGAAAGTTTTTCACACAGAGAGAGGTGACTGGTCATATCGAACAAGCTGGTAGAGGAAGTGATAAGGCAGATACAACTGCTGCTTTTAAAGAGCAATTAGACAGGTACCTGGATAGAACAGGAATGTAGCCTTAATGCAAACAAGAGATTGGCATTGGCAGGCATAACAGTCAATGTGAACAACCATGTATCTGTGCTGCACAATGCTATGACACTAAGACTATAATCTGTGATCAGTAAATATTCTTTAAGGATTTATACCACAAAATATTACCATTGGTAAAGATGAAATTGACATTCCCCCAGATTTCACTGACTAGAGCCTATCTCCCATTGTTACTGGTTAATGACTCTATAATATTCAACAATATCTAAAACAATATGTAACTGTTAGCAATTTTTATAAAATTAATTAAAAACATAAATCACCTCAAAATACTTATAAATGTTTTAAAGAATTGTATCATGCCCTCCTTGCAACGGTAACATCTCCATTGAAATGAAGGGAAACAGTTCCTGAGCCTGATTTAACCAGTTTCCCTGGATTTACCATTGGGAATTGTACAAAGCTCCTTTTCCATTGCTAGATTCCACATTATGAGTCCAGCAGCAGAGCTCCTCTGGGAAATCTCCAACTCAAATTGGCTAGTCATTTTGGGTATTCCACAGCCAGACTACTTTATAACATTCAAAGCTAATTGTAGATATAAGGTCATTTTTAAGATTAGGAAATCACTTAGAAATTACAAACTTTTGATCATGTGTTATTACTATTTCCATAGATTATGATTATATATCTTAACATCAAAAACAAGGCTTTATGATAAAAAGAGAAACAATATAAATGTTGGAAGAACTGCCTGGCCATTGGAGCCAGGAGAAAGAAAAAGATTTTTTAAGATTGTGGAATGAGAGCTAGCAGCGACTACATCTGGACACAAGGGTCACAGTAGGGATCTTATTGTAATCTGCTCTCATTGGTTAGGCATTTGTCTTCTGAGTCAGAGGTGGAAATGCTACAATTAGACCAAAGGTTCACTCCAAATTGCCCAATATCTCCACAAATGTTTTAGTGGAACTTTCTGCAATTCAAGACCATTCATGGATAACAGAATTGTAAATAGTTTTGTTTTCTTTGGAAAATTCTTTTTAATTAAACTTTATGTTGGGTGACTTTTTAAAAAAAAATACATGGGACTCACAAATTTATTATAGAATTTTCTTTTTTGTTTTATTCCCAACCTTAGTATATTTTGGGATATTTTACTGCTTTAAGAACACTAAATAAATGCTAATTTATTTTGTATTTAAATTGTTTGCAGTATTTTCAGTAATATAGAAATTCCTCATTAGCTATGACACCCTTTTGGATGTCATAGAAGGCTTAAAATAAATGCAATATTCTTAATTTGAAGCCAGATTTTGAGAGCTAGCACAATTTTTTTTTGTTGCCATGATTTCCCAGAGAAATGGAAGGACTGACAGTTCTTATTCAATTGTTACTGGATCTGACTTAGATCCTTTCTTGTTTGCTGCAACAATGTTTATTTTCTGCATTCTGAGTTTTTGATGAGTTTAAGGCCCCTGAACTTTTTTTTTGCTATTTCCAAACAAATATTGTAAGGTGAATTCCCTGGACAGAAGAGAAAAGTTTTAACAAATCGAAACGTAAATTCATTTTTGGGAATATTGGTGTCCAAATGTTGCATTTATTGTAAAATTCAGAATTTTAAATGGCAGTTTACCTGCAATGTTTCTTAAGCTTTCAACAGACACTTTATTTATCCATTTATGGAACTCTCACTAAATCTGCTTTTGACAATAGTCATTCATAATAATTCCAAAATTATCCTCCATATTTCATGAAGATTTATAGTCACACTTTGGGCTTTAACATTTCAAAAGTAAATTATACCACTAACACAGATAATAGTTTAGGAATATATTTAGTGTTTTCAATATAAAACTGTATGCATTTCAAGAATGCATTTAGATTCATTACTGTGTAAGTTGTGCTGCATAAATTAATAACCAGGTAGTTTGTAGAATGACTGATTCTTGTTTACTGAACCTTATTTTTACCCAAATCCTGATTCCTGTGTAAATGCAATGAATTTTTAAATTGTCAGAAAAAATACGTATCTTCTCTGCATCTGAAATATTATTGCTTGGCTGATTTAGTACTGTAGATTGGAACACTTGCTAGTATATATTGGGAGCAAGTTGTTGGTGTGACATTTTAGACTTAGAATGTGCATTTATGACCACATTATGATATAATTTAAAATACAGTAATACACTTTACTATTTTTAAGGAAATACTTCCATATTTTGAAAGAAAAAAATTAAACCATTTTTCCATTTTGTAACTCTTCAGATGTTCTTCATTTCTTAGTGGACAAAATATTTCTGTTATAGTATATAAAGTTTCTATAGTTTGTTATTCAAGTTAAATATTAATATTGATATGATCAGCCGTTATGTTTATGTTGATTGGCCAAAATCCAGTGGTTCTGTTCATAGTTGGAAATGTGTCAACCACAACAATTTTGATTGTGCCCTAGCTATGTTTATTTGGACAGCACATTCACTTTTAACATTATTCAGACCATTTACAGTTTAGATTTATTAAAAGTTAAAATGTAACAGCTGTATTCAGAGAATTGGTAGCTTTTCAAGCGGCAGATCTTGAGACTATTGTTCTAGATTCTACTTTTTCAATTTAATAAACCGCTTTTATGTAGTTGTACACTTCACATTGTCTGTAGTCACTTTCTAATACATGTCCAATGTGATTGCTGTGGTAAGAAGTTTAAAATTATTCCCAGCAAATGCATTTGATTAAAATTACTATAACTGGGTGGCCTGGTAGCTCTGGCAGTAAACCACTGATCATCCAGCCACAAAATGTATATTTGCAACTTGGGCAGATTAATTTTCCACTGACTCACAAATCTGCATTCTAACCTCAAATGCCGTTACTTGGAGAGTTTTGGCAGATCTCACGGAGATAGCGAGATGGTAAAAGTACAGCATTTCTGCAAGAGAGAAAATGTCAGGCCTTAACACTGACTGTCTTATCCTAACACACTGTGCCAAAGATATTTTCTGGTGACCAGCTGTAATGCTGTGTTCATGTTAACTGTACTGCTTTCTTATTGCTGACAATAAGATCAAGCATCGGAAATTGTCTCCTCACACATTTTAAGACTCAAATAAAACTTCTCTCTGGTTTTATGAAGTGTCTTACAGCAGCAATGCAAACTTCAAGAAGTTCTGCCTCCTGCAACTGAGTGTGGCAGACAGCCCCCTTCAGTATCCTTTTCCCCAATTTAGTGTTCAATATGTTGGTACATGTAATTAAACTACCTGCCAAACCAAGATGGGGAGATTAGGAAGAGTGGTCAAAAGTCTGGTCAAATAGGTGGGTTTTACAGTCTGTTTTTAAGTAGTGGATTGAAGTGGAAGGCCAGAGAGGTTTACTGTGGGAATTCCAGACAGTGGAATCTTGCAATTAAAGGTATAAGAACCAGCAAGGATGCAAAACAAAAATGGGTTGCACAAAACGAAGGAGACTAATAATCAGGTACTTGAAATAATCTGTTCTTAATTTCATCAGTCCTGTTTAACTTTTAATGAAACTGCTGTTTTATTTGATAGTAGATAATTAGAACTAACTGTATCTACCATATGGGACAAGCACCTGAGTATATCACACTTACAGAAGGTCAAGGATTCAAATTCATGATACACTGTTGTGGCGGTGAAAGTCTGTCCTGGATTTTGATGGTAGTTCTGCATGACCTACCTATACAGCATAAGTGCCAGTAAACTGGAAAGTTCAGCACAAGCAAAGATACCCTGATCTTACTGATCGAGTTCCACTGGTGATATCCTGTCTGCAATCCACACCAACTCCAAGGTGGATTAAGAGATGATTGGGATTCCCAGCATTTACATTTGTTGGCCGTGAAGCAGGATTCACCAACCCATTCATTGGATTGGTGATGGGATGTCTCTGTGCAATAGTAAAGGTAAGCTAAATTACACTTCTAGTAATAATTTGAACTTACTTTAATACTGCTCTTTTAATTATCTTAAAGTTTTTAAGAATTTTAAATGTTTTATTTTATAACAAATCTTTTAGTTAATAATTTCATTTTCAATAGGTTTTGGAGCATTGAGAAGTTGTAGATGGCACAGTAGCGTAGTGGATAGCATAATGCTTTACGCTGTCAGTGACTTGCGTTCATTTCCCGCCATTGAGTCTAAAGGAGTTTGTACTTTCTCCCTGTCACTGCGCGAGTTTCCTTCGGATACTCTGGTTTCTTCTCACAAGGGTTAGAGTAGTAAGTTGTAGACAAGCTACACTGGCCCAGAAACATGGTGGAACTTGTGGGTTCCACCAGGACATTCTCAGACTGTGTTGGCTGCTGATGCAAATGATGCATTTCACTGTAAGTTTCAACGTTTTGAAGTACAATGAGTTGATAATGAGCCCATGAACACCACCTCACAACCTTTGCTCTCTTACAATTGGATCCTGGATTTCCTCACTTGCAGACCCCAGTCAGTTCAGATTGGCAACAACATCTCCTCCACAAAATCCATCAGCGTGGGTGCACCACAAGGCTGTGTGGTACTTATCCCCCTTGCTCTCCTCACTTTATACTTATGATTGTGTGGCTACGCACAGTTCCAACACCTTATTTAACTTTGCTGATGATACAATGGTCATTGGCTGCATCAAAGGTGGTAACGAATCAATATATAAAAAGGAGATTGAAAATCTAACGAAGTGATGCCAAAACAGCAACATCTCAGTCAATGTCAGTAAGAGAAAGCAGCTGGTTATTGACTTCAGGAGAAGGAAACCAGAGATCCATGAGCCAGTCCTCATCAGGGGATCAGAGGTGGAGAGGGTCAGCATTTTTTAATTCCTTGGTGTTATAATTTCAGAGAATATATCCTGGGCGCAGGAGGTAAGTGCAATTACAAAGAAAACACAGTAGCACCTCTGCTTCCTTAGAAATGTGCAAAGATTCGGCATGACATCTAAAACTTTGATAAACTTCTATAGATGTGTAGTGGAGAGCATATTAACTGGTATGGAAGCATCATTACCCTTGAATGGAAAATCCTACAAGATGTAGTGGATATGGCCCTGGTCCATTATGGGTTTAGCTCTCGCCACCTTTGAACACACCTATACTGAGCACTGTCACAGGGAAACAGTATCCATCATCAGGGACCCCACCACCCAGGCCAGGCTATCTTTTTGCTGTTGCTATCAAGAAGAAGATACAGGAGCCTCAGGACTCATACCACCAGGTTCAGGAGCAGTTATTACCCCTCAACCATCAGGCTCTTGAACCAGAGGGGATAACTTCACTCAACTTCATTTGCACCATCGCTGAACTATTCCCACAATCTGTGGATGGCTTTCAAGGACTCTTCATCTCATGTTCCAGATATTTATTTATTATTGTTGTTGTTATTTTTCTTTTATATTTTTAGTTTGTTGTTTTTTGCACTTTGGTTGCTTGTCTGTCCTGCTGGGTGTGATCGTTCATTGATTCTAATATGGTTCTTAGATTTACTGAGTACGCCCACAAGAAAATGGATCTCAGGGTTGTATCTGGTAACTTATAGGTACTTTGTTAATAAATTTACCTTATACTTTGTACTTTATTGCACTACTTATTTAATCTGATTTATACATATATTTCATGTTTCTTATTACAATTTTTAATATATTTTATGTATCATATTGCATGGCTGCTGCAAAGCAATACAATTCACGATATGTCAGTGATAATAAACCTAATTCTGATTCTTCTAAGTGTGATAAATAAAGCTAATCTTTAATTATTCAATGGGCCAAATGGCCTAATTCTGCTCCTATATCTTATGGTCTTATACACAGCATGAAAACAGGCCCTTTATCTCAATAGTTCATGAGGATCATCAGCCACCTACTTACACTAATCCTATCTACATTAATCTCATATTCTCATCAATCTTACCCCTCCCCCAACACACAACTCCAGATCCTACCAACTACGCACTACATGGAATTTCTAGTGGCCAGTTAACCAACAAACCCACACATCTGCAGTATTTTAGAAGAATCCAGAGCACCCAGTGGAAGCCCTCACTAATGTGTAAACTTCTTTAGACATTATCCAAAACCAGGACTGAATTCAAGACTTTTCTAGCTCAGCCACTATACTGCAATTGGAGACATTCTACATAAGGTGCTTTGTCCTCACATGCTATCTTCCTGGTGAGATCTTCTTTGGCAGGAAAGACATGAAAATATTAGTGAGATTCTTGTGATACATTCAGGAAATGTGCTGTCATGGTGGAATATCTGATAGTCAGATTGTCCAAATGTGAAATATGAATAAGTAGAGATTACTGGCAATGTTGATCAATGGAGATTGCTGGTAATATTCTCTGGATAACTTCCTGTGCCACATGCTAGTGAGGGTAAGAATAGGAGAATATGCCAAATGAACATGTGGCTTAAAAATTGGTGTAGTGGCCAGAGATTTAGATCAGGGGTCCCCAACCTTTTTTGCATTGCAGACCAGTTTAATATTGACAATATTCTTGCGGACCAGCCGACCGGGGTGGGGGGGAAGGGGGGGTAGGGTTGCCAACGGTCAAGAGTAGCAGTCAAATGCGTTGTTTACCCAGAGAGACTACAATGGCCATGAAGCCTTGCGCGGGCACCAGTGCGCATGCGCGTCGTGATCTGCCGATTCCTGCCCCGCCCCCCCCCCCAGCAAATCCTTTTTGGCGATTCTGTTCATGGGGGTGGGTGTTAATCACTACTGGAATATAGGCAATAAGTGGGTAATACACTCAATTTTGTTTCTAAAAGGGTTTATCTAATGAATTTAATATTAAACACACAGCACATATTTTCCTCGCATGAATACAGTGATAAGTCAATTATCAGGGGAGGACAGGGGAGCTTGAAGTAAGTGTTGAATGAACTTCCAGTAGAAGTGGTAGAGGCAGGTTCGATATTATCATTTAAAGAAAAATTGGATAGGTATATGGACAGGAAAGGAATGGAAGGTCATGGGCTGTGTGCAGGTCGGCGGGACTAGGTGAGAGTAGCGTTCGGCACGGACTAGAAGGGCCGAGCTGGCCTGTTTCCGTGCTGTAATTGTTATACGGTCACTTATAAGTCAATAGCATCATAACATTTTAAGTAACATTTGGATATTAAACACACAGCACATATTTTCCCCGTATAAATATATAAAATCATTGCAACACACCAATATCGCTGAATCAGTGGGAGCCCTGGGCTTGTTTCCCTGCAACAGCACAGTCCTATTGAGGGGTGATGGGAGACAGCGATACTCGAAGGGGGTTCCTTATGTCCAGTCTATTCCACAGTTTAGTTTTCGTTGCATTCATTGCAGAAAACTCCGCTTCGCAGAAAAATGTTGGAAATGAAAGCAACGGTTTCAGTGCTTTCGTGGCTATCTCAGGATATTTAGCCTTGACTTTGCTCCAAAATGCCAACAGAGATGTTATGTCAAACATACTTTTCAACCCGTCGTCATTTGCAAGCTCGAGGAGTTGATCTCCTTCCCACCCTGACACAGGTGATGCGCGGGTCAGGACCTCGCATGCGTAATGGCTGATCAGTGGCCGTGACAGGGCATGAGGAAAGGTGCAGCTGACTCATATCGCCAAATCATATCGCTTCCTCGCAGCCCGGTAGCGCATGCTCTGTGGCTCGGTGGTTGGGGACCGCTGATTTAGATCTTTGGACCTTTAGGATCTCTTATGGTGCAGAGGTGCAATGTACCGTGAAATGAAGGGGGAACAGTATCATGGCAGGCAGCATTCCCAGTCCTTCTCACCTGAGTTCAAGCTAGTTTGTAGGGGTGTGGGATCCCAAGTATCACGAAGGCAAATAAGAGGCTGGAATGTGATGCAGCAGTCAGTTAAAGCAATTGAATAGGCACAAAAAGCAGAAGAATGGCAGGAAACGAGGACGGTCTCTAGGAATAAATTGAATTTATTTCAGTGGAAGAGATATGTCTTTTTGCAATTGATAGATAGACCCATTTTTGCACTTTCTTCAACAACTATATCAATTAAGTTTTGTAGTTCTTCCTCCGTACTTGCAATTAACACAGTGTCATCTGCATATCTGAAATTATTGATGTTTTCACCGTGAACTTTGATTCCCAATCTATCAATTGCAAAAAGATAGAATGCATGATGATATCCAAAAAGAAGGAGAATCCTATCGGCAGGCTGAGAATAAACGGGGAAGACATAAAACAAGTACAGAACTTTTGCTACTTAGGAAGCTGGGTGACATCAGATGGCAGGTGTGACATGGACATCAAAAGAAGAATAGGGATGGCAAAAGACACCTTTACGAGAATGAAGAGTATACTGACCAATACTAAACTAGGCATGACAACCCACCTCAGAGTACTGAAATGTTACATTTATCCAGTTATGCTATATGGCTCAGAATGTTGGACAATATCTAGTAACATGAGGAAATGTATTGAAGCAGCAGAGATGTAGTTTTTGAGGAGGATGCAAAGAATATCATGGACTAAACGAATATCTAACGAGGATGTCATGAACAGAGCAAACACAAAAAGAGAAATAATGTATGAGATCATGAAAAGGCAATGTAACTTCATTGGACATGTGATTAAGAAAGAGGAGTTAGAATGCACAGTAATTATGGGAAAGAGTGAACGGAAGAAAGCAAGAGGAAGACAAAGACAAATGGTGATGGAGCCAGCAGCCAGAGAACTGCAAATGAATACCAATGAATTGATCCACTTGACCCGAAACAGGAGTGTGTGGGCCATGGCAGTCAAAGCTCAAACTGGGCACGGCACCTGATGATGATGATGATGATGGAAGAGATATGACAGGTAAAGTGACATGAGGAACTGTTGTGTACTTGTTCTTGCAAAAACGTGGCTCCATGCACCATTAATCTTCAGGCAATGCTATTTCGGAATTCGTATTAGTATTATTCTTGTGACTGTATGTTATACGTTACTTTATGTGCTGTGTGTGACTGTATGGACTGTGTTTTACACCTTTGCCCTGGAGGAATGCTGTTTTGTTCACCAGTATTGGTGTGTATGGTTGAATGGCAATTGAACTTTTTAAATTTTCAAACAGAAAAGTGGTAAGAGAGGAACTGGACTGGCTGCTTAATATTCCAGGGAACATGTGTTTTAGGTGAGATCGAGGCAGAGGGGAAATTGCATTTTTGATTAAGGTGAATGTCACAGCAGTAGTCAGAGGTGAAATTACTGAATGATCATCGAATGAGGGATCTTTGAGTTACAAGTACCCGTTCACTGAAAGTGGAGTCACAAGTAGACAGTGTGGTGAAGAAGGCTTTTGGCCCACTGACCTTCACAAGTCAGGAGTATAAAGTTGGGAGGTCATGGTGTGGTTGTACAGGATGCTGGAGAGGCTGCATTTAGAGAATTGGATTCAGTATTGATCATCCACCTATAGAAAAGATGCTATTAAACTGGAAAGAGAGCAGAAAAGATTTACAAGGATATTGCCAGGACTTGAAAGACTGGATTATAGGTCAATGTTAGATAGGCTTTATTTCTTGGAGTGTGGGAGCCTGAGAGGTGTATAAAATCATGAAGGGTATTGATAGGGTGAATATAGTCAGTCTTTTCACCAGGAATTTTGAATAAAGAACTAGAGGACATATAGGACATTTAAGTTGAGAAAGAAAAGATTTAATGGGAACTTGAGAGACAGTGTTCTTTTTAATAAAATCAAAGGGTTGTGTGTGGGAAATGAACTACTAAAGCAAGTGGTTGAGGCAAGTACAGTAATAACTTTTAAAAGACGGTGTATGTGTACATCAATAAGAAGGGTTAGAAGTTTTTGGGCCAAATGTTGGCACATGGAATTAGCTTCCATCTGACTAGGTGAGATATGACAGTGATGAATGTGAAAGTGTAGAGAAATGATTAAGTGAGGGTGGGAAAGTGAAGATGAGTGAGGAAATGAGTATTTTATATAATACTAGGCTTGAAGTGGTTAATCAGAAAGCAGAGAATAAAAGTGTGGTAACGATGTTTGACCTCTTTGGGCACTACAGCTATGTCCTAAGGATTAGGCTTCTGACATTCACGTGCACTGTGCCCATCATTCACTGCCTCCTAGATCTGATGCTGGGAGGACTCCAAGTCCCTTGGTTAGAAGAGAACGTTCTTCCACCTCCTTGGTGCCTGGAACAGACCCTCCAACATGACACCAGAAAGTCTGGATGACTTCAAGTTAAGATATGCTGACAATCATAAAGAGACACCAGAGCTCCCCAGTATGTGAGTCTCAAGGAGGTAGCACAGGCTGAACTATCTGTTCTAAATGAAAACAAATTTCCCAGTTTGTCAGCAATAAATGTTGTCATCCAATTTCTTCCTTAACTCTTCAAAAAATAAATTGAAGGCATCAGTCCAGATATACTGGTAGGGAACCTTATTTTGATGTTACCCTGATAGATGAAACAATTATAGACAACAAAGCAAAAGAGAGTTTGAATTAATTTACTGAGAGATTTTGGAGTAGCTAATTATATTGCTGGCATGGCTTGGGAAAAGAATACTCAGATGCAGAATAAATACAGCAGGTTTATACAGCAAGGCATCTCTCATCTGTTTATATAAATCTATTTAAAAGTAATTTTATTAAACTCAAGTGCAATACTATTTAGGGTATTAAGCTTTGAAGCTTTTAGCTGGAATATTTACTACTTTTTGCATTTCAAATATAATTAAACCTTGAACATTAATTTTCAACGATTACTTTCACATTTCCTAAAAACATTAAATTAGCATCCAGAATATCCCTTCAGTAAAGCTCACATTTCTTGTTTAGAAGAATAAACAATAAAGTGCTGGAAAATCCCTCTCATGTTTTCTGAACAACGTGGAATTTCATCCGAATCCATACTTTAAATGCAGTAAATACTCTGTGCATGCATAACCTATGTGAAACACAAATCTCAATCTAATGCAGTCATTCTGCTAGTTGATGTCAAACAGAATCCAACTAACTACTGATTACTGCGGATGTACAGTATGCATAATGAGCAGGCCTCCACTGTAGCAGCAGGCCCTAGCTCGAAGATTAAGAACTTTCTGATAGCAATTTTTACTTTCCACGTATTTACTGGGAATCCCATATTATAAGAGGACAGGATGTGATAGCTTGTCGAATGTGTTCAGGAAAGTTTCAGTCAGCAATACATAGAAATCCCAAAGAGAGAGTGTGCTATACTAGATCTGCTATTGGGGAATGAGATAGGGCAGGTGACAGAAGTTTGTGAAGGGTAACTCTTTGTATCCAGTGACCACACTACCATTAGTTCTAAAGTAAACATGCAAAAAGATTGGTCTGGTCTGTGGATTGAGATTCTAAATTGGAGAAAGGACAATTTTAATGGTATCAGAAATGATCTGGCAAGTATGGATTGGGACATGCTGTTTTCTGGCAAAGCTGCACTAGAGAAGTGGGAGGCCTTCAATGAAATTTTGAGAGTACAAAGCTTGTATGTGCTTGTCAGAACAAAAGGTAAAGATAGCAAGTGTAGCGACTCTTGGTTTTCAAGAGATATTGAGGCCCTGGTTAAGAGAAAAAAGGAGGTGAGCAAGTATAAGAGAGTAGGAACAATTGAGGTGCTTATGGAGTACAAGAAATGCAAGAGAACACTTAAGAAAGAAATCAGGTAGGTTAAAAGAAGGCATGAAGCTGCTCTAGCACACAAGGCAAAGGAAATTATTCAGATATGTTAAGAGCAAAAGGATTGTAAGGGACAAAATTGGTCCTCTGGAAGACCAGAATGGTAGTCCATGTATGGAACCAAAACAGATGGGCGTCTTAAATGAATTCTTTACATCTGTTTTTACTCGGGAGACATATACAGCGTATATAGAAGTAAGGAAACATAGCATCAACTTCATGGATGTTGTACAGATTACAGAGGAGGAGGTGTTTGCTACCCTGAGGCAAATTAGGGTGGATAAATAACCAAGGTCTGACAAGGGAGGCAAGTGCAGAAGTTGCCAGGGCCCTAGTAGAGATATTTAAAAGATCCTTAGCAACAGGAGAAGTACCAAAGGATTGGAGGATAGCCAATGTTGTCCTGCGGTTTAAAAAAGGCTCTAAACATAAAGCAGGAAATTATAGGCTAGTGAATTTGACATATATAACCATATAACAATTACAGCACAGAAACAGGCCCTCTCATCCCTTCTAGTCCATGCTGAACTCTTACTCTCACCTAGTCCCACAGACCTGCACTCAGCCCATAACCCTCCATTCCTCTCCTGTGCATATATCTATCCAATTTAACTTTAAATGACAACATCGAACCTGCCTCAACCACTTCTGCTAGAAGCTCATTCCACACAGCTACCACTCTCTGAGTAAAGAAGTTCCCCCTCATGTTACTCCTAAACTTTTGCCCTTTAACTCTTAGCTCATGTCCTCTTGTTTGAATCTCCCCCACTCTCAATGGAAAAAGCCTATCCACGTCAACTCTATCTGCCCCCCTCATAATTTTACATACCTCTATCAAGGCCCCCCTCAACCTTCTACGTTCCACAGAATAAAGACCCAACTTGTTCAACCTTTCTCTGTAACTTAGGTGATGAAACCCAGGTAACATTCTAGTAAATCTTCTGTGTACTCTCTCTGTTTTGTTGACATCTTTCCTATAATTCAGTGACCAAAACTGTACACAATACTCCAAATTTGGCCTCACCAATGCCTTGTACAATTTCAACATTACATCCCAACTCCTATACTCAATGCTCTGATTTATAAAGGCCAGCATACCAAAAGCTTTCTTCACCACCCTAACCACATGAGATTCCACCTTCAGGGAACTATGCACCATTATTCCTAGATCCCTCTGTTCTACTGCATTCTTCAATGCCCTACCATTTACCATGTATGTCCTATTTTGATTAGTCCTACCAAAATGTAGCATCTCACATTTATCAGTATTAAACTCCATCTGCCATCTTGCAGCCCACTCTCCTTACTGGCCAAAATCTCTCTGCAAGCTTTGAAAACCTACTTCATTATCCACAACACTACCTATCTTAGTATCATCTGCATACTTACTAATCCAATTTACCACCCCATCATCCAGATAATTAATGTATATAACAAATAACATTGGACCCAGTACAGATCCCTGAGGCACACCACTAGTCACTGGCCTCCAATCTGACAAACAGTTATCCACCACCACTCTCTGGCGTCTCCCATCCAGCCGCTGCTGAATCCATTTTACTACCTCAGTATTAATACCTAACAATTGAACCTTCCTAACCAACCTTCCGTGTGGGACCTTGTCAAAGGCCTTACTGAAGTCCATATAGACAACATCCACCGCTTTACCCTCGTCACCTTTCCTAGTAACCTCTTCAAAAAATTCAATAAGATTTGTCAAACATGACCTTCCACGCACAAATCCATGTTGACTGTTCCTAATCAGACCCTGTCTATCAAGATAATTATATATACCATCTCAAAGAATACTTTTCATTAATTTACCCACCACTGACGTCAAACTCACAGGCCGATAATTGCTAGGTTTACTCTTAGAACCCTTTTTAAACAATGGAACAACGTGAGCAATACGGCAATTCTCCGGCACCATCCCCGTTTCTAATGACATTTGAAATATTTCTGTCAGAGTCTCTGCTATTTCCACACTAACTTCCCTCAAGGTCCTAGGGAATATCCTGTCAGGACCCGGAGACTTATCCACTTTTATATTCCTTAAAAGTGCCAGTACTTCCTCTTCTTTAATCATCATAGTTTCCATAACTTCCCTACCTGTTTCCCTTATCTTAGACAATTCAATATCCTTCTCCTTAGTGAATACCGAAGAAGAGAAATTGTTCAGAACCACCTCCATCTCTTTTGGCTCCATACATAGCTGTCCACTCTGATTCTCTAAGGGATTAATTTTATCCCTCACTATCCTTTTGCTATTAATGTAACGGTAGAAACCCTTGGGATTTATTTTCACCTTACTTGCCAAAGCAACCTCATATCTTCTTTTAGCTTTTCTAATTTCTTTCTTAAGATTCTTTTTACATTCTTTATATTCCTCGAGCACCTCATTTACTCCATGCTGCCTATATTTATTGTAGATTTCTCTCTTTTTCCGAACCAAGTTTCCAATATCCCTTGAAAACCATGGCTCTGTCAAACTTTTAACCTTTCCTTTCAACCTAACAGTAACGTAAGGATTCTGTACTCTCAAAATTTCACTTTTAAATGACCTCCATTTCTCTATTACATTCTTCCCAAAAAACAAATTGTCCCAATCCACTCCTTCTAAATCCTTTCACATCTCCTCAAAGTTATCTTTTCTCCAATCAAAAATCTCAACCCTGGGTCCAGACCTATCTTTCTCCATAATTATATTGAAACTAATAGCATTGTGATCACTGGACCCGAAGTGCTCCCCAACACAAACCTCCGTCACCTGACCTATCTCATTCCCTAACAGGAGATCCAACACTGCCCCTTCTCTAGTTGGTACCTCTATGTACTGCTGCAAAAAACTATCCTGCACACATTTTACAAACTCCAAACCATCCAGCCCTTTTACAGTACGGGCTTCCCAGTCTATGTGTGGAAAATTAAAATCTCCCACAATCACAACCTTGTGCTTACTACAAATATCTGCTATCTCCTTACAAATTTGCTCCTTCAATTCTCGCTCCCCATTTGGTGGTCTGTAATACACCCCCATGATGAGTGTTACTACACCTTTTCCATTCCTCAATTCCACCCAAATAGCCTCCCTAGACAAGCCCTCTAATCTATCCTGCCAGAGCACCACTGTAATATTTTCTCTGACAAGCAATGCAACACCTCCCCCTCTTGTCCCTCCGATTCTATCATACCTGAAGCAATTAAATCCAGGAATATTTAGTTGCCAATCACACCCCTCCTGTAACCATGTTTCACTAATAGCTACCACGTCATACTTCCAGGTATCAATCCATGCTTTAAGCTCATCCGCCTTTCTTATAAGGCTCCTAGAATTAAAATAAATGCATTTAAGAAAGTTTCCACCTCTTACTGTCTGTTTATCACTAACAGTGCAAACAACTTTACCAGTTTCTTTTTCTTCCTTCTCCCCTACATCTCTTCCTACACTGTGGTTCCCCTCCCCCCTCGGATCTAGTTTAAATCCACCGGAGCCTCTCTAGCAAACCTACCTGCAAGAATACTTGTGCTCCTCCAGTTCAGATGTAAACCGTCCCACCAGAACAGGTCCCACCTTCCCTGGAAAACTGCCCAATTATCTATAAATCTGAAGCCTTCCCTCCTGCACCATGTCTTCAGCCACGTGTTGATCTGCGCTATCTTACTATTTCTAAACCCGCCTGCACGTGGCACTGGTAGCAATCCTGAGCTTGCTATCCTGGAGGTCCTGTCCTTTAACTTGGCGCCTAACTCCCTAAACTCACCTTTCAGGATCTCCTCACTCTTCCTACCCACGTCCTTGGTCCCTACATGGACCACGACATCCGGCTGCTCACCCTCCCTCTTGAGAATACTGAGAACTCGATCTGAGGTATTGCGGACCTTGGCACCAGGGAGGCAACAGACCATCCGGGTTTTTCAATCTCTTCCACAGAACCTCTTATCTGTCCCCCTAACTATCGAATCCCCTATCATCAGTTGTAGGAAAGTTATTGGAAGGTATGCTAAGGGACCAAATATATCAATATTTGGATAGATATGGACTGTTTAAGGATAGTCAGCATGGCTGTGTAAGTGGTAGATCATGTCTAACCAATTTTATAGAGTTTTTCGAGGAAATTAGCAGGAAGGTTGATGAAGACAGGGCAGTGGATGTTGTCTACATGGAGATTAGTAAGGCATTTGACAAGGTCACACACGGGAGGCTGATCAAGAAAGTTCAGTCACTTGGCGTTTAAGATGAGGTAGTAAATTGGATTAGACATTGACTTTGTGGGAGAAGCCAGAGAATGGTAGTAGAGGGTTGCCTCTCTGACTGAAGGCCTGTGACTAGTGTTGTGCCACAGGGATCGGTGCTGAGTCCTTTGTTGTTTGTCATCCAGATCAATGAACTGGATGATAATGTGGCTAACTGGATCAGTAAATTTGCAGATGACGCCACGATTGAGGATGTAGTGGACAGTGAGGAAGGCTATTATGGCTTGCAGAGAGATCTGCATCAGCTGGGAAAATGGGCAGAAAAATGGCAGATGGAATTTAATGCAGAGAAGTGCAAGATTTTTCACTTCAGTAGGACCAACCAGGGTAGATCATGTACAGTGACCAGTAGGGCACTGAGGAGTTTGGTAGTATACAGCAATCTGGGTATACAGGTCCAAAATTCGTTGAAAGTGGCACGCAGTTAGATAGCACATTAGCCTTCATAAATCAAAGTATTGAGTAGAGGAGATGTTGAAGTTGTATAAGACATTGGTGAGGACTAATTTGGAGTACTCTGTGCAGTTTTGGTCACCTACTTACAGGAAAGATGTAAACAAGGTTGGAAGAGTACAGAGAAAATTCACAAGAATGTTGCTGGGTCTGGAGGACCTGAGTTATAAGGAAAGATTATATAGGTTAGGACTGTATTCTTTAGAACATTGAAGACTGAGAGGAGATTTGATAGAGGTATACAAAATTACGGTGGGGGGGAGGGGGTATAGATAGGGTAAATGCGAGCGGGCTTTTTCCACTAAGGTTGGGTAGGACTACAAACAGAGGCCTTGGGCCAATGTGAAAGGTGAAAAGTTTAAGGGGAACATGAGGGGAAACTTCTCCACTCAGAGGGTTGTGAGATATAGAATGAGCTGGCAGCACAAGTGGTGCATGAAAGCTCGATTTCAGCGTTAAGGAGAAGTTTGGATAGGTACTTGGATGGTAGGGATATGGAGGGCTTTGGTCTGGATGCAGGTTGATGGGAGTAGGCCATTGAAATGGTTTTGGCATGGACTAGATGGGCTGAAGGGCCTGCCTCAATGCTCTATTTTTCTAAGACTCTATTTTAAAAGCCTGAGATGTGCACCATCTTGGAGGTGCAGAGAAAATACTGTTAAGGTCCCAAATATCAATGTCCTATAGAACAGGCTGAAGAATAAGGCTATGACCATCTCTACTTTGACTGTGCACCTTCAAAGCACACAGTTTCATTAACCAAAAGAGGCAAATTATGCCCTTTCACATATTCACCCACCAAAGTCTTGTTTAAACCCAAAGCTGCCCAGCAATTCAAAGGAAAATGCTTGGTTAAAGAGCTCCTGATATCTCAATATCTCCTGTGACTGATGCAGGAGAGAAACTGTCAGCTCCCTCCAAGTTCCTTTACTGATATTGCTCTGAGTTTGAAATAATGGATCTTTTCTCTTTGCACTCCTTCTTCTGCCCTCTGTGGCAGTCCTGGAATATTATATAGAACCTGCATCCAATGGCAACAAAAGATCTAAAGGTTACCAGCATGAAGACTTGAAAACACCCACTCAGAACTATGCATTAAGACAGTAGCTGGCACATTAAATATATCCTTCCTATAAAAAGTAAATTCAGATGATTTTTTTTTCACTTTTGATCATTTCTGTTTATTTGCACTTTAACAGCACAGGCATTTATTCGTAAATATACTTGTATTTATCAGATTTTAATTTTGTTTTTGCAATAATTTTAAAGTTTTAAGATTATTTATTTTTATTTAATTGTTACTGATAACCAGACATTTAGAATCAGTAAAACATCTTATGACACCATTAGTGGGCTATGTAATGAAGAGACTTTTAAACATCAGCCAGGCCAGACTTGATTATGGCCAAGAGTATGTTAGTAAATTACTGTCTACTCTTGTCACTTCAGTAGACGGACTCTTCACTGAGAGCTCACAACTAAATGTGGCACTCTGTCCTTCACTCTGTAATCAAGGCAGTGTAACAGCACCATCCATTGATCCTGAAGGGATCACTCTTCTCGCTGCTGCTATCAGTAAGGACATACAGGAATCTTAAGTCTCACACCTTCAACCATCAGGCTCCTGAAACTGTGGATAACTTCATTCACCTCAACGCTGTACTGATTGCGCAACCAATGGACTCAATTTCAAGACTCTACAACTCATGTTCTCAGTATTATTTATTTATCTGTCTGTCTACCTAGTCATTTATTTACTTGTGTTTTGTATTTTCACAGTTTGTCTTTTGTACATTGGTTGTTTCTCTGTCATTGCTTGTGTGTAGGTTTTTCATTGTTTCTATTACATTTCTCTGTTCTTCTGTGAATGCCTGCAAGAAAATGAATCTCGGATGACATATACATATGTTGATAATATATTTAGTTTGCTCAGAAGTGTCTGGTGAACTGTGTGAAATCAATGTTTCATTTTCCATTGTTATCTACTGTCAGGCACCAACACCCAGAGGATCTTTAAAGCCCCTCAACAGTAAAAAAAATTCTCGCAGGCACCAAACCAGGAAGAAAGCAGCATAATATCTGGTAAATATTGTAAGCATTTTATCGAATGTATAATGAAGAGAGAAATCTCATAAATAAACATAGAATTAAAATTGATTATATTTTGGAATATTTACTTGAGACAATTACAGTCCATTGACATATAAGCAGCCTTCTAGGACAAGAAAGTTTATCATGTAGCAGTAATGACTTAATATACTGTACTGTTAAAAACTCAGCCCCACTTTGTGCATTTTCAGGGCATTTTTGAGAACAAAATAGTTCGCATATACATGAATTATTTCTTAAATCACTTCATTTGGAGAACATGGCAGAAGAAAGCAGCCTGTTGTGGTCTGCTGAGTTACTGACAACTTTGTGATAATCATGCTGTGTTATGCTTGGATGGCGCTGTTCTGTAAGTTGCTTTCAGTTTCACTAAAATAATGGAAACCACTAACCTCTCTGCCCTCATTACGATCCAGATTCTTCTCCTTTTACCTGGGTAAGAAATTACCATTATTTATTCTTCATTCTTTAAAGCTGATTCCTTCACCCTGTATGACAACAGATGGAAACAAATTTCAGTGGGAGACTCAGTACTCAATAGACGCAGTCTGAAATTATGCTTTCGGCCCTTGGTCATGCACTGGCAGATAACCCCAGGGTTATCATTCACATAATTGCAAATTGGAGGAACCACTGCAGATTGATTAATACCAATCAGAGGGAGGATTCAGCAATGATGAACAATGTTATAATGCTGGAAATCCAAAATGAAAAGAGAGAAACTGAGAATACTCAGCAGTTTACTGGCAATAGAAATGGGTGACTTTTCATTTGAACCAATGGAGTCTACATGATGGCAAGAAAGTTCTTTTTTTCATAGTTACCAATCACACCTCCAGAAAATCAATGTAGCAGTTCCTCAGGATATGTCCTGAGTCCATTCAGCTTCACATATATCAGGACAAACAATCTCTTATAGATGGGTCAAACTATCTATTAGAGATAGTTTGCTGTTTCTTCACTAACCCATTGTTGAGCTCTATCCTACAACAAGCCAGTGTTTGCTACCTTACCCCAGAACTGTGATTAAAACCTTTCTCTGACCTTACAAATGACAGATAACCTTTTATGCACAGATACCCTTTTTTACACCATCTGGATCATGCCCTTTTCTCACTGCTGTGGGTGGGAAGTACAGAAGCCAGAAATCACAGACACCAACTTCAGAAGGAGCTGCTTTGCTGTATCAAAGGTTCAAAGGTCCAATTCAATGTCAGAGAAATGTATACAATATACATCCTGAAATGCTTTTTCTTCACAAACATCCATGAAAACTGAGGAGTGCTCCAAAGAATGAACGACAGTTAAATGTTAGAACCCCAAAGCCCCCCCAGCTCCACTCCCCCTGTGTGTAAGCGGCAGCAAGCAACAATCCCCGTTCCCCCCACCAGCAAAAAAAAAATCGGCACCCGCCATCAAGCACTCAAGCGTGAGCAAAGCAACAGTAAAGACACAGACTTTCAGTTACCCCAAAGACTTTGCATTTCACCCAGTAGACGACATACCACAGGCTCTCTCTCTCTCCCTAATAAGGAAGAAGGGGGTGTCTCCGTTTTCCCAGCAAGCAAGTAGACATAACAAACAACTCACTAGTTTATGATGTTAAAAGTCCATTATGTCACTTTTTTCAAGCTCTGTGCCTGAAGATCTCGAAGATCTCAGGTCTCCGGGCACCAAGCCGTAGATATTTCGACTCTCCCGACAACACACGGGTCTCCTGCTATGATGCTGACCGTCAATCTGCCCGTCTCCAGAGCCCTGAGATCCTAGGTTTCTAAATCCGAGCTTGTCTCTTAGTCCGAGCCCTTGGCGTGCCAAACAGCGGCCAGTCCTGAAACCCTGAGAGTGGGTCCCATTCCCGCAAAGAACCAAAGTCAGCATGTAACTCCAGGTCAGGGTCTTCAAAGGAACCCTGAAAGGGAAAAATAAAGATATTAAAGATGGAAATAGAGCTGTTTCCGAAGATGCAAGCGAAGGAGTCACCGTTTAGCACCATCGTTACTCCGCTCTGCCTCCAGATCATCAACAAAGAAGCTGTAAGGAGCTCCTCTGTTCTCTGAGTGTGCCTTTGTTTTGTTGAACTGACGTCTAACTCTTACATAGTCTTTTGTTCTCCGTTTCTTCACTGTCTTAAATAATTTATGTATAACTTATATCCTGTGATGCTGTTGAAGGTTTTTTCACTGAACCTGTACCTCACCGTACTTGTGCACGTGACAGTGAACTCAACTTGACATGGTGGCCACCTTGAACAAAAGGAAGATCCACCATTCACTTGATTTTCATAAGAATCACCAGTACTGAAGCTCTCATTACCAGCCAAATTAACCCTTAACTAAAAGCTAGGTATTCTTCAGTTGAAAGGTCATCGAGTTGTAGAGCACTACAGCACAAGACCAGGCCTTTTGGCCCATTCAGTCTCTGCCAGCCTGGTTTTCTGCCTTGTTCTATCTACCTGCACCTGAACCATAGCCCTCTGTACCCATCTCACCCATGTTCTTTCTCAAATGTTACAATTGAACCTCCGCTATCACTTCTGCTGACAGCTGATTCCACGCTCTCACCACCCCCTGAGTGAAGAAGATCCCCATCAGAGTGCCCTTTCACCTTTTATCCTATACCTATGATCTCTAGTTCTCATCCCACTCAATGTGAGAGGAGAAAGACCACATCTATTCACCCTATCTATACTGCTCAGAATTTTATGTACTTCGATAAGAGCCCCCATCATTCTCCTGTGCTAACTTATTCAACCATTCTCTTACCTGGTTGAATATGTACACATCCACATTCACCAATGCCTCTACTAAGAAAATTCAGCATGTTCCCATAGACTCTTACCAATATCTAATGATGCACATTCTCTCTGGATGCATAACAGCTCTGCACGTGACCACATGAAACTGCAAAGAGTTGAAGTCACAGCTCAGCACATCAAAGAAACCAGCCTGCACTCCATGGACTTGGTCTATACTTCTTAGTGCCTCAGTAAAGCAGACAGCATAATCACAGACCCCACCCACCCCAGTTATTCCCTCTTTTCCACTCTCGCATTGGGCAGAGGACACAAAAGCCTGAAAGCATGCACCACCAGGCTCAAGGATAGCTTCTGTCCCACTGTTATCAAACTCTTGAATGGATCTGTTGTACAATAAAGTGGACCATTAGCCTCTGAATCTTCCTTGTTATGATCTTGCAATTTATCATTTACCTGCACTGCACTTTTTATTAGCTTCTACACTTTATTCTGCATTGTTATGTTTTACCTTATTATAGCTCAGAGCTCTGCAAAATGATTTGATCTGTATGCAAGACAAGATTTTGACTGTATCTTGGGACATGTGACAGTAATAAACCAATACCAATATACCAATACAACATCACCGGAGAACCTTGACCCCACTCAGGATAAAACAACCCATCAGACTGATACTCTGAGCACTGGACTCAATGTCCAATCCTCAGTTTCCTACACTGTGGGTGCAGAAGGTATGATAACCAGTTGCACTCCAACCACTTACCGGGATTGTTTCCCGCAGTCTAAAGGAAACAGGGAACATCATCAGTTTGTAATTCTCAGCAGAGCTCCTTATCACAGTACTGTGCCACCATTGTTCAGTGGTGCCAAAACAAAAGGTAAATATATTTGATCAATTTTACATATATATATATATGTGTGTATATATATAATGATAAATATGAAAAAGCAAAATCACAACCAAAAACTTGTATTTGGATTGCATGAAGCTACCATATTCTGCATTACACACAATCAATCTAATAATTTGTCAGAAGAGCTTTTTATAGAGAGTGATCTGGCACAGGCTGCAGGGTCTCTCTGGCTGTGGACAGTCTTAGGCTTTTTATAACAGACAGCACAGTTGTTTTGTATATGGATTTAGCATGAGATGTACAACAATGTTGGGTCCACTTGCAGAAAACATCCAAGTTGATGTGCTGTTGGTATTTATTTGCAACATATGTCTGCTGTCCATTATATAAGACAATAGAAGCACTTCCATTTGTTAGACACCATGTTCCAGATTTTTTTTAATAATAATGAAGAGAACCTCTAACTGTTGTAATGGTAGGGGATTTATTTTGGTTAAATTGTGGGATTCAGCTGGTTCCATGCAAATTTCCACTCTAAATTTCTTTCAGCCTGAGTTTAATGCATAGTGAGGTGAGCCTATTCAATAAAGATTTGTGGATTTGTTAAGTGTTTTCTATGTTACAATGTTGGTATTTCATAATGTTACCTTGAAGCTCAGTGCATACACACTGCAAAGATTCATGTAATTTGTGTTGCCACACTTAAGTTCGCTCTCAATTTGCTCTCTTTGCATGTGAAAATTAACTAAGGAGCATACAGAAATTACAGGTTGAAATTCCAAAATCCAAAAACTTCTGAAATGTTAATTTTTTTTGAGTGTTGACATGACTTCACAAATGGAAAATTCCACAAGGTGCTGGGAAGGTTCCAGGCAGTGGTTAGTTCTGAGAAGTAACCTCACATACGTAATGAACAGAAGTTAAATAAAAATAGAAACTGCATAAAGAGAAAAGTGAAGATCTCGATCGTGTGTTGAAAGAGTGGACTTGTCAGTGTCAGAGTAAACATATGCTGCTTAGCAGTATGTCGATCATGGAAACAAGCAAAGATCTAGAATAACAAACTGAAAATTGAAAGTAATTGTGAATATTCATAATGCTGATTGCAGAACTACAAGAAAAGATATGGCATTAATTTTTTAAAGATTTGGGGTGCTAATCATGAAGCAGCAGAGAAATTCATTGATGAGTTTGCCAAGATCATCATTGATGACATGCTAACACACTGATTGGCTGCTTCAGTATATCTAAGACCATAAAATAGAGGAGCAGAATTAGGCCATTTAGCTTATTGAGTCTGCTCCACCATTTCATCATGGCTGGTCTAATTTTTCTCTCAGCCCTAGTCACCTGCCCTCTTCCCATATCCCTTCATGCCCTGGCCAATCAAGAATCTATCACTCTCTGCCTTAAATATACGTACAGCTTTGGCCTCCACAGCTGCCTGTGGCAAAGAATTCCACAAATTCACCACTGTCTGGCTAAAGAAATTCCTCCTCATCTTTGTTCTAAAAGGACACTGTGAGGCTGTGTCCTTTGGTTTTAGACTCTCCCATCGTAGGAAACATCCTCTCCGCATCCACGCTATTAAGGCCTTTCAACATTCAATAGGTTTCAATGAGGTCACCCCTCATTCTTCTGAATTCTACTGAATACAGGCCCACAGCCATCAAACGATCTTCACATGACAAGCCATTAAAACCTGGAATCGTTTTTGTGAAACTTCTTTAGAGCCTCTCCAGTTTCAGAATGTCCTCTCTAAGATAAGGGGCCCAAAACCGCTTACAATACTCCAAATGAAGCTTCATCAATACTTTATAAAGTCTCAACATTACATCCTTACTTTTATATTCTAGTCCCCTTGAAATGAATGCTAACATTGCATTTGCCTTTCTCACCACAGACTCAAATTTCAAATTAACATTTAGGGAATCTTACACAAGGGCTCCCAAGTCCCTTTGCACCTTAGTTTTAGTACTTTCTCTCCATTTGGAAAATAGTCAACCTTTTCACTTCTACCAAGAAGCTCAACCTTTTCACTTCTACCAAGAAGCATGACCACACACTTCGTGAAATAGTATTCCACCTGCCATTTCTTTGCCCATTCTCCTAATCTGTCTAAGTCCTCCTGTAGCCCCTCTACTTCCTCAGAACTCTTGCCCTTCCATCTATCTTCATATCATTTGCAACTCTGCAGCAAAGCCATTGATTCCATCATCCAATTCATTGACATGTAATGTAAAAAGTATCAGTCCCAACACAGACCCCTGTGGAAAACCACTAGTCACCAGCAGCCAGTAAGAAAAGGCTCCCTTTATTCCCACTCTTTGCCTCCTGCCAATCAACCACTGATTTATCCATGCTGGAATCTTTCCTGTAATACCATGGGTTCATAGCTTGTTAGGCAGCTTTATGTGTAACACCTTGTCAAAGGCCTTCTGAAAATCCAAGTACACAACATCAACCAATTCTCCTTTGTCTATCCTGCTTATTATCTCTTCAAACAATTCCAATAAGATTTGTCAGGCAAGACTTTCTCTTGAGGAAACCAGGCCGAATATGGCATATTTTATTATGTGTCTCCAAGTACCCTGAGACCTCATCCTTAATAGTCATCTCCACCATCTTTCCAACCACTGAGGTCAGACTAACTGGCCTATAGTTTCCTTTCTTCTGTCTTCTCCCTTCTTGAAGAGTGGAGTGACATTTGCAATTTTCCAGTCCTCCAGAACCATTCCAGAATATAGTGATTCTTGAAAGATCAGAACTAATGCCTCCACAATCTCTTCAGCTACCTCTTTCAGAACCCTGGGTTGTACATCATCTGGACCAGGTGACATCTACCTTCAGACCCTTTAGTTTCCTAAGAACCTTCGCTCTAATAATGGTAACTTCACACACCTCATGATCCTGTCACCTGGAACTTCCACCATACTGCTAGTGTCTTCCACAGCGAAGACTGGTGCAAAATATTTGTTCAGTTCATCTGCCATTTTCTTGTCCCCCATTACTACCTCTCCAGCATCGATTTCCAGCAGTCCAATATCCACTCTCGCTTCTCTTTTACACTTTATGTTTCTGAAAAAACTTTTGGTATCCTCTTTAATTTTACTGCCTAGCTTACTTTCGTATTTCATCTTTAAGTGTTTAGTGACTTTTTTAGTTGCCTTCTGTTGGTTTTTAAAAGCTTCACTATCCTCTAACCTCCCACTAATTTTTGCTCTATTATATGCCCTCTCTTTGGCTTTTATGCAGACTTTGACTTCTCTTGTTAGCCATGGTTGTGTTATCTTTCCTATAGAATACTTCTTCCTCTTTGAGGTGGATATATCCTGTGCCTTCCAAATTGCTTCCAGAAATTTCAGCCATTGCTGCTCTGCCATCATCCCTGCCAGTGTTCTTTTCCAATAATTCTGGCCAGCTCCTCGCTCATGCCTCTGTAATTCCCTTTACTCCACTGTCGTACTGATATATCTGACTTTAGCTTGTTCTTCTCAAATTTCAGGATGAATTTGATCATATTATGATCACTTACGTACCCTCACTGTTCTTTTACCTTAAACTCTCTAATCAATTCCAGTTGATTGCACAACACCCATCAAGAATAGCTGATCTCCTTGTCGGCTCAACCACGAGCTGCTCTAAAAAGCCACCTGGTAGACACTCTAGAAAATCACCCTTCTGGAATCCAGCACCAACCTGACTTTCCCAATCTACCTGCATTTTGAAATCCCCCATGACTATTGTAACATGGCTTTTTTGGCATGCATTTTTTAAAATCTCCTGTTGTAATTTGTAGAACACATCCTTACTACTGTTTGAAGATCTGTATACCACTCCCATCAAGATCTTTTTGCCCTTACAGTTCCTTAGTTCTATCCACAATAATTCAACACCTTCCAAGCCTGTGTCACCTCTTTCTAATGATTTGATTTCATGTTTTCCAACAGAGTAATGCAACCACCTGTGCCTACCTGCCTGTCCTTTCGATACAATGTGTAACCTTGGACATTAAACTCCCAACTATAAACTTCTTTCAGTCATGATTCAGTGATGCCTGCAACACTATATGCTGAATAAGTGTAAGGCAAAGACAGCTTACAGGTAGCACATAAATTCAGATTGGGATATTATGGCAATCCCAAGCTATTTTATTATATATTCCAAAATAAGAAAAAAATCCAAAATCCAAACTACTGGGTCGAAAGCATTTTGAAATAGGCATACTCAACCTGTTGTTGCATTTTCTGGTATATTTCACACATGTATTGTGTAGCCTTGAGGTGCTAGTATAGTCAAAAATTTAAGACATATTGGGTACACAGTTCATGGCTAGGGTGGCATGGTAGCTTAGTGGTTAGGGTAACACTTAACTGCGCCAGATATCTGGGCTCAATTTCCACCTCTGTTCTTAAGGAGTTAGTACATTTTCCCCGTGACTGCATGGGCTTCCTCGGGGTCTTCTCATTTCCTCCCACATCCCAAACATGTATGGGATAGTAAATGGGTGTAATTCGGAGCCGTGGGCTCATTGGGCTAGAAGGGTCTATTACCGTGGTGTATCTCGAAATAGAATAAATTCAATTTCATTAGGTATTTTATTATTTTACTATTTCTGTAAGCCATCAGCGCAGGAGTTGAGTGGGTGAAGTGGTCCCGACCCTCCAAGCAGACCATTGCCTTTGTCAGAGCTGGGGAGCAGCCAATACCTGCCAAAAGAACATCCGCAGGCATTCTGACCTCTGCAAGGAACTGGCAGCTGGTGGTGGACCTCGAAGGGCAGCTGAAGTTCCCCAACCATATCGCAGCCACCACCCTGCGACCAGACATTGTCCTAGCGTCTGAGTTGACTAAACAAGTGGTGCTGCTGGAGCTGACAGTCCCATGGGAAAATAGCTTGGAAGAGGCCTTTGAAAGGAAGCTCTCTAAGTACGCAGGACTGGTCAGCAACTGTCAGCAGGCTGGATGGAGAGCGAGGTGTCTCCCAGTGGAGGTTGGTTGTAGGGGATTCGTAGCCCATTCCTTAGTTAGAACCTTCAGCATTTTGGGCATCAAGGGAGAGAGGAAGAGGAGAACCATCCGCAGTACCACCGATGTGGCAGAGAGGGCCTCAAGATGGCTGTGGCTCAAAAGAGGGGAGCCATGGAGTCATAAGTAGCTAGCCGTCTGGACACAAGCTGGGGTCTGATCAGCCCCAGCTGGGTCACCTGGAGGAGGTTGTATGATGTTGAAAGACCCGAAACACCCGATGATTCCAGGAACATCACTGAAGATGTGTCCAGAAGCATCAATAGATGTATGTACACAGCTTACTAATGTATTGAAAATATTTATTATTCAATCCACTTAAAGGCTGAAGTTGTATCACCATACTAAAATTAATGGAAATTTAGAATTCTGTAATCTTCCTTGAATTTCTCTATGGGTAAAATTAGATTCTATTGCACTAGATTAAATTATGATGCAGTTAAAATTTACAACACTATTCTAACTGTTTGCCTTAATCAGTTTATTATCCTCATGATTATATTTGATGGCTTGCCAGACAGTTTTCATGGAGTTTAATTGTAGGGAACTCAATTAATTTTGGAAAATGTTTCTCAGTAGTTTTCTGAATCCCCTGTCGCTTGCGTGGAAGCAGGAAGCAGGGTTGACCTAATGTGATTGAGGGAGTTTGTATAAAAATGTGGGGGCTTGTGCAAATCAGGAGTGATTGATGGGATTCTGAAGTGATTTTGACAGAGTGGAATGATGAAATGCCATACCAGCATAGGTATAGTGATGAATGAAGAGGTAGCATTGCTTGATCAAGCACTTCTTAAACTGAATGCACTGCACAGATAAAAGGTTTGCATGCTGGGGTAGGATTAAACATCTCAACTCTGAACCTGTATCAGAAAAAAATGCTTCACTAATTTTTATTTGAAGTAATTTGTCCTTAACAAAGAACAAAGTATGCCAAAAGATATTTAAATTATTCCAGAACAGCATCATCCAGATATGAATCTAATAACCCCACAAGGTGCTTTCAGTGTGAACATTTATTTATTTTATAAGATAAATTGCATTAAAAATACTTACCAATGTCAATCCAGAGGGCAGATAATTAAATGAAAAGCTTTTTTAAAAATTTAAACAAATAAAAGAAAGTATTATTTTGTTTAATGCTACATTCTGTTTTCTTTCAACCAAACTGCAATGTCCACTTATTTAATAGCATTAAGTGGAAAATCTTTGCTTATTTCGTAGCATTTCACCAACAAAACAGTATTTATGTTTTTATAAGCAGCACGCGTGCATTTGATTTATTTATTTCTCTGGCTATTGTTTGAAACACTTGGACTTCATACCAAAACTGATCTTTTAACTTACTTGGAAGTTGTCTTTAAAAAGAACAAACAGAAGATGTGAAACAGAAGATGCTGGAAAGATTCAGCTGGTCAGCTGGCGTCTGTGGAAAATGAAGCAGAATTAATGCTTCATTGTTCATCACAACTTAATGTCCAAATTGTCACCAGTTACTCTCACAGGTGAAAAAGGTGCAAAATTTGATTCTGTGTTTTGGTTCACTACATGCACCATTTTCATTCCAAAGCATTGTGTGATGCATATGCATGTATACTCAGTGAAAACTTTCTTAAGTACACCCGTACACCTGGATAACAAGATGAGAAAAATGAAAAGATCCATCTCAGGTATAAATATCCATAACCATGCACACTCAGTGACCACTTCATTGCGTACACCTGCTCATTAATGCAATATCTAATCAGCCAATCATGTGGCAGTAGATTGATACATAAAAGCATGCAGGCATGGTCAACAGGTTCAGTTGTTATGCAGACCGAACACCAAAATGGGAAAGAAATGTGATCTACATGACTTTGATTGTGGAATTTTGGTGCCAGATGGAGTGGTTTGAGTATCTCAGAAACTACTGATCTCCTGGGATTTTCATGCAGAACAGTCAATAGGGTTGAGAGAAAGGTGCAAAAAATCCAGTGAGGCAGCAGTTCTGTAGGCAAAAATGCCTTGTTAATGAGAGATGTCCAAGGAGAATAGCCAGACTGTTTCAAGCTGACAGGAAGGCGACAGTAATCGAAATATCCACGTGTACATCAGTGGTTTGCAGAAGAGCATCTGTGAGTGAACAATGTGTCAAATATTGAAATGGATGGCTACAGCAGCAGAAGACCATAAACAGATGCTCAGTGACCACTTTATTAGGTATGGGTGTTACTTAATATAGTGGCTGCTGAGTATATGTCAATCATATATACCATAGATCAACATCAAACAGAAGATGTGGCAGCAAGGAAAATGGATCAGCCACATTGAAATGGTGGAGGAATCTCGATGGGGCAAATGGCCTAACTCTGCTCCCATCTCTTCTGGTTTTGTGGTCAATCTAATCTGCAATATTCTGGAAAGTTAACCATATTTGCTTATGAATGAAAAACATTGTGGTGGCATAGCAAACCCCTCCTGTTCAAAACATGCATAGAAAGAGCACAGATGATTGGGAATGGATGTGTTGTTGCCAGCAATGCTGCCCAACTTTGTTGTTGTAGGATGTAACCCCAGCCACAACTGACAGCTGGTGTCTGGGACTCAAGTTTGGACTGGTATTGTCTCTTAGCATCTCTACTAGCTTTAAGGAGGTTATATGTTTATTTTTTGTAAAGGTCAGGGCCACCTGATTTGAATGCTATTGTCCTAGATTTCAGAAGAGAGTGGATCTCCTGGTTCATCCATTTTGGCTTGGGAACTCCCACGTTGTCATCTTTGGTACAGAGCGCTCAACACGCTTGCTGATAAAGTCAGTGATGGTAGTGACATACTCATCTAGCTGAGTCTTTGAACGTGGCTAGTTTACTGACTCAAAGCAGATGCTTCGAAGCTCATCTATTTCCTCAGACCAGCATGGTATGACTTTCTATTCTGGATCCTCCTGCTTTAGCTTCTTGTTTGTATGCAGGGAGTAGGAGCTCAGCCTAGTTGTCTGATTTACCAAAGTGTGGATGGCTATGGTGGGACAGGAGACATGCTGGCAGTATTTTGGCAGCACACGCTGATACCATTAGAATTGGCCTTTCTCCAATTTAGAATCTCAACCCAAGGAACAATACTATTCTTCTCCATAATTATCTTGAAACTAATGACATTATGATCATTCCCCTGTGCAAACTTCTGTCACCTGTTATATTTCATTTCCTTACAGGAGACTGTTTATTAAAGAAGTTTTCTTGAAGACATTTGACAAACTCTATCCTATCCAGCCCTTTTACATTATGGGAGTCCCATCAATATGTAGAAAGTTAAAATCACCTACTATCACAACCTTATGTTTCTTGAAACTGTATGCGATCTCCCTACAAATTTGGTCCTTTAAAACCGCTGACTATTGGGTGGCCTGTAATATAAACCCATTAACTTGGTCATCCCTTTCTTACTCATCAGTTCCGCCAATATATCCTCAGTAGACAGTTTCTCCAATTTGTCCTGTTGAACACTCCCTTGACATTTTCCCTGGCTAGTAATGCCACCACACCCTGATGTGGTGATCCATGCCTTAAACTCATCCACCTTTCCTACAGTACTCCCTGCATTGAAATATAGAGTGCCTATTAAAAGGAACAAAGTAATTAATTTAGATCACTTTGCAGAGATCTGTTTTCACTTTGGCATGAAAGAGTCTTTCTCTGTTGATCAGTGTCAGAAACAGCCAAGTTAAATCCACTGTGTTTCACTGTAAAACAATAAAGCATGAAAACTTCTAAGAGAGGGGGTGAATACTTTTTTGTAGGCAGTGTATACAACTCAGAACATTAGTCTCACTATGCTCAACCTTTCAGTTCTTGACCTGGTATGAAGGCTTTTCCCACAAACTCTCCACTATCTGCTCTGGTTCCCATCACCTGCAACTTTATTTTAAAACATTCCCCACCACCACCATGCAACACTAGCAAACTTCCCTGCACGGATATTAGTTCCCCCTCCAGTTCAGGTGCAAACCATCCCTTCTGTACAGGTCTCACCTTCCCTGGAAGGGAGCCCAATGATCCAAAAACCTGAAGCCCTCCCTCCTGCACCATCTCCTTAATCATGTGTTAAACTGTATTATCTTCCTATTCCTGGCTTCACAAGCACATGGGATGGGTAGCAATCCTGAGGTCACAACCTTGGAGGTCCTATTCTTTAACTTAACAGCTGACTCCCTGAAAATACTCTGCAGAACCTCATCACTCCTCTTACCTCTGTCATCTGTACTGACATGGACTATGACCTCCGGCTGCTCACCCCCCCCCGCCCCACTTAAGAATTCTGTGGACTCAATCCGAGATGTTCCTGACCTTGGCAGCTGGAGGCAACATACCATCCAGGAATCTAGTACTTGTCCACAGAACCTCCTGTCTGTTTCCATAACCATTGAACCACTTCGCTCACCTCTTTTCCCCATCTCCTTGCCTTTGGAGCCACAGAGCCACACTCAGTGCCAGAGAGCTAACTGTTGTGGCTTTCCTCTGCAAGGCCATTTCCCGCCCTCCCAGAAGTATCCAAAGTGTTGTACTTGTAATTGAGGGGAATGGCCACGTGAGTTATCTGCACTGACTATCTCTCCCCTTCCCCCCACCCCGACAGTCACCCAGTTACCTGTGTCCTGCATCCTGGGTGTAACTACCTCTCTGCATTGCCTGTTGATCAACCCCTCAGCCTCCCAAATGATCCAGAGTTCATCCAGCTCCTGCTCTGTTTCCTTAACATGGTCTGTAGGAAGCTGAAGCTGGAGGCACTTCTTGTAGATATAGACATCAGGAACCCTGGAGTCTCCTTACCTTCCCACATCCTGCAAGAGGAGCATTCCATTATCCTGCCCAGCAACTCTAATGTCCTAACAGTGCAATAAGAAAAAAAGAAACAGAGAAAGAATATTAAACAAAATATCTACCTACAGTCCCACCTCTCCTCATCGATGCCTCTGCCACTTCTCGCTGAAGCTTCTATGAGCCAAAGCCTCAACTCCCCACTCTAATACTGGCCTGCTCACTTAGTTGCTCTGCTTAAGCCTAACTTCTTTTTATGGTCCCTTGCTAAGTGCCTAATTACGCACAATCCAACATCACCAGTGATGTGTGGCGCATAGAATGTCCTGACTGCCCCTGCTCTCCTAGAATCTCTCTCTTGCTATGCATTATCCAATTACTGCTAGTGATGTGTGGTGTGCAGATGTCTTTGAACACTCCCACCTGTTGGTTGGCACAAGTTTTCAGTGCCCTACCAGGTACACCATTGGGGCCCCTCAGCTTGTAAGAGTTCACCCTGTTCAAAGATGTTCTGACATAAACTTCTGAGACAGAGACCACAGAGTCGCCAGACGCTGCAGGAATTTGCACAGATGTAGTTTTATTTTCCATTTCAACGCTTGCATAAAATATGTCGAACTCATGTGGAAGTGAAGTATCACAGGCCATTTATGATGTTAGGTTTTGGCTTGTAGGAAGTAATGGCCTGCAAGCCCTGCCAGAGCTGACAATTCCATCTCTAACTTGGATCAAAATTGATTTTTCACTCTTGAAATAAGGCATACTTGGAAATCTTGTAGAGTTCTGGATCACTGGTCTTGAATGCTACAAATCTAGCCTCTAGCTATCCATGAATCTCCTTGTTCATCCACGACTTCTGGTTTGGTTATGTCCAGTATGTACTCAAAAGGCACACACACAACCATGCAGGTCTTCATGAAGTTGGTATCAACTGTGACATATTCATTGACAGTAAATTTGAAGAATAATCCCTGAATACTATCCAGTCTACCAATTCGAAGCAATCCTCCTCCCTTGACCATATGTTTGCTGTCCGCATCATTGGTGCTGTGGTCCTCAGTCTCTGCCTGTACGCTGGGAGTTCTTCAAGCTGACACGCAAAATACTGGAGGAACTCAGCAGACCAGGTAGCATCTATGGAAAAGAGTACAGTCGATATTTTCGTCCAAGACCCTTCAGCACAGGACAGGACAGGACATTGAAGGGTCTCAGCCCAAAATGTTGACTGTACTCTTCTCCATAGATGCTGCCTGGCCTGCTGAGTTCCTCCAGTATTTTGTGTGTGTTGCTTGGGTTTCCAGCATCTGCAGATTTTCTCTTGTTTATTTTTCAAGCTGGCCTGGTTGAAATCACCCACAGTGATAGGGAAAGCATCAGAGTGTGCTGCTTTGTGACCACTGATATTAGGTTTTAGTAAGACATTTCATAAGTATCCTCATGGCAGGCTCACCTAGAAGACTAAGATGCATGGAATTCAAGGTGACTTGGCCATTTGGTTTCAGAATTGACTTGCACATAGAAGACAGAGGGTAGCGGTTGATAGGTATTATTCTGGCTCAAGGTCCAAGGTGTTCTGCAGGCTTCTGTTCTGGGACCTCTGCTATTTGTGATATACAGTGACTTTAATGAAAATGTGGATGGATGATATACTACGTTTACAGATAACACAAAATTGGGAGTGTTGTGGATAGTGTAGAATGTTGCCAAAGGATACAGCAGAATATAGATCAATTGCAAATAAAGTGCAGATGGCATTTAATCCAGGCAAATGTGAGGTGTTGCAAATACAGGCAAAATATAAAGGAGGAGTACGCAGTAACAGTGTTGATGTACATTGGGATCTTGGGGTCCAAGTTCATAGCTATCTGAAGGTAGCCACGTAAGAGAATAAGGTGGTAAAGAAAATATATAGCATGTTTGCCTTTTGTACTCAAGGCAGCAAGTTATATTGCAGCTTTTTTAATTGCAGTTCAGTTCAGTTTAGTTCTGTGTCGTTCATTAAATGCAGGCCACAGAGCCAATCTGCCCTGATCAAAATCGCAAAAATAGCACTAAAAAAGGAGTAACCAGAAACAGTTATAACATGAACTACAAAGTGCATTCCGCAAACTGCATTGATTGAACCTTTCCCAAGACACAAGACCCTGGCAGTATCAAGCAAGAGGGAGAGAGATATTGATCAAATGCAATGACTTTCTTCCAGGAGCAGTGAGAGAGAAACCGGTCACACACAATAACCTTCCTCCAGGAGCAGTGAGAGAGAGGGAGAGAGAAACTGATCAAACGCAATGACCTTCTTCCGGGAGCAGTGAGAGAGAGAGAGAGAGACCAGTCAAACACGGGCACCTTCCTCTGGCAGAGAAGCAGGAGGGAGGAAGAGACCAGTCAAAAGCAGGCAGACTGTGCTGAACGCCCACCTGCCTTCTGATCTTGTCCTTGTTGATTTCAATCTTGCTCAATGCTTTAATCAGTGAAATTGGTGGAAAATGGAGTCAAGCATGGGCTTATACCCCTTCTCCAGGCTTCTTGATGTCTAGGCCGCACACTCCACTCCAAACCTCACTGAACTCCCTGGGAGAAAGGAAAGAGTTAGATCGCTCAGTTGGCCCAAAACCACTCCATCAAAATGTAAGTCATAGGTTGCAATAGTAGCAGAATCATATTTGAAAGAAGAAGAAGTAAGAGAAGTAGTTTCGTAAAATGATTGAAGGACGTCACCTTTGGTTGTGTTGCTTGCTGGCGCCATCTTTCTGTAGTTGTTTGTACAGGTACAATTTCTAAATCTTCAGGTGACAAAACTTGGAGAAGTAGTAAAATGTAAGGATATTAAATACAGATTTAAAGGAGAAATAGGTGCTGGAATGGGTGCATATGTGGCAGCTTAAAATTTAATGCAAAGAAATGTTTTAAAGGGAGCACATAGAATAGGCAAAATAAACTAGAGGACTAAAATGGGTGGAAAAACAAAGATAAATGTACAGTGCCTATAAAAAGTACTCAGCACCACCTCCTCCCCCAGAAATTTTCATGTTTTATTGTTTTACAACATTGAATCACAGTCAATTAAATTTAGCTTTTTTTGAAACTGATAAACAGAAAACGACTCTTTCGTGTCAAAGTGAAAACAGATCTCTACAAAGTGATCTGAATTAATTACAAATATTAAACACAAAATAATTGATTACATAAGTATTTACCCCTTCAAGTCAGTATTTAGTAGATGCATCTTTGGCAGCAATTGCAGCTTTGAGTCTGTGTGGATAGGTCTCTATCAGCTTTGCACATCTGGACACTGCAATTTTTCCCCATTTGTCTTTACAAGCTCTGTCAGATTGCATGGGGATCGTGAGTGAACAGCCCTTTTCAAGTCCAGCTACAAATTCTCAATTGGATTGAGGTCTGGACTCTGACTTGGCCACTCCAGGACATTAACTTTGTTGTTTTTAAGTCATTCCTGTGTAGCTTTGGCTTTATGCTTGGGGTCATTGTCTTGTTGGAAAACAAATCTTCTCCCAAGTTACAGTTTTCCTCCAGGATTTCCCTATATTTTGCTGTATTCATTCTAGCCTCTACCTTCGCAGGCCTTCCAGGGCCTGCTGCAGTGAAGCATCCCTGAAGCATGTTGCAGCCACCACCCTGCTTCACGGTAGGGATGGTGTGATTTTGATGATGTGTGGTGTTTGGCTTACACCAATCATAGTGTTTAGTCTAATGGCCAAAAAGCTCAGTGTTTGTTTCAACAGACCATACAACCTTCTTCCAGCTGACTTCAGAGTCTCTCACATGCCTTCTAGCAAACTCTCACCAAGATTTCATGTGAGTTTTTTTCAGCAGTGGGCTTTTCTTTGCCATAAAGCTGCGACTGGTAAAGCATCTAGGCAACAGTTGTTAAATGTGCAGTCTCCCCCATCTCTGCCACTGAAGCTTGTAACTCCTCCAGAATGGCATAGGTCTCTTGGTGCCCTCCCTCACAATGTACAATCACTCAGTTTTTGAGGATGGCCTGCTCTAGGCAGATTTACAGCTGTGCTATATTATTTCCATTTCTTGATGATTGACTTAACAGTACTCCAAGGGATATTCAGTGGCTTGGAAATTTTATTGTATCCATCTCCTGACTTGTATTTTTGCTTGAAGTTTTTGCTAGGATACTGACTCACCAGCAGTTGGACCTTCCAGATACAGGTGTATTTTTACTATAATCAATTGAAGCACGTTGCCTGCAGATGGTGATCTCCATTTAAGTAATTTTATGTGACTTCTAAAACCAATTGGCTGCACCAGTGATGATTTGGTGTGTCATATTAAAGAGGGTGAATATTTATGCAATCAAATATTTTGTGTTTTATATTTGTAATTAATTTAGATCACTTTGTAGAGATCTGTTTTCACTTTAACACAGAAGAGTATCTTGATGTTGATCAGTGCTTAAAAAAAGGCAAATTAAATCCACTGTGATTCATTTTGTAAAACAGTAAAACAAGAAAACTTCTGGGGGGTGGGGTGGGTGTGAATACTCTTTCTAGGGACTCTTGGATACGAATTGACAATAAACTGGACTGGTCAAAGAACACTGAGGCTGTCTACAAGAAGGGTCAGAGCCGCCTCTATTTCCTGAGGAGACTGAGGTCCTTTAACATCTGTCGGAAGATGCTGAGGATGTTCTACGAGTCTGTGGTGGCCAGTGCGATCATGTTTGCTGTTTTGTGCCGGGGCAGCAAGCTGAGGGTAGCAGATACCAACAGAATCAACAAACTCATTCGTAAGGCCAGTGATGTTGTGGGGATGGAACTGGACTCTCTGACGGTGGTGTCTGAAAAGAGGATGCTGTCCAAGTTGCATGCCATCTTGGACAATGTCTCCCATCCACTACATAATGTACTGGGTGGGCACAGGAGTACATTCAGCCAGAGACTCATTCCACCGAGATGCAACACAGAGCGTCATAGTAAGTCATTCCTGCCTGTGGCCATCAAACTTTACAACTCCTCCCTTGGAGGGCCAGACACCCTGAGCCAATAGGCTGGTCCTGGACTTAATTTCCTGGCATAATTTACATATTACTATTTAATTATTTATGGTTTTATTACTATTTAATTATTTATGGTGCAACTGTAACATAAACCAATTTCCCCCGGGATCAATAAAGTGTGACTATGACTATGACTATGACAATATGCACATTACTCATGTACCGGCAGGTTGAGAAGAAGGTTAAAAAATACATGGCAGCCTAGGCTTTATGAATTGAGGATAAAAGCCATGATGAATCTTTACTACGTGCAACCAGATCTGGAATATTGTGTCAACAAACTGCAGTGCATATATACGTCAGAGAGGTGCAGAAGGCTTTACTAAATTGATTTGAAGGATGATAATTTGGTTTGCTGGTGCATTTGGGAATTTGTGGTTGTTGCCATAAGATGTAAAGACTGAGTAGATAGAGAAAAAATATTCTGGTTGGCAGAGGGATCAAGAACAAGTAGGCATAGAAAAAGGGTGACTGGCAAAAGAAGCAAACCAAACATGGATTTTTTTTTATGCAGAATGTGGTTAAGGTTTGAATAGACTATGAGGGTTAATGAAGGAGGCAGATTGAATACTGGTGTTCAAAGGGGAGCTGGACAAGTACCTGAAAGAATTTTATAGCAGTATGGGGACTGAACTGGATGAGTGGGACTGGCAGAATTGCTCTTGCATTGAGTTTGTGCAGACCCATCAGGCCCAATGGCCCCCGATGCTGAAGCATTCAGCAATTCTATGATTAATGAACTCACATAGCTGAACACTTGTTCAGCAACAGGAAGAAACCCTACCAAAGGCATTTAAATAGATCATCAACTTCTTTCAGCTTACATGTTGATTGATTTCCATTGGCTGTTGGGATGACTGCATAAGTGTTCATAGCTTTCTGACATTCTTTAAAGTTGTTATAGTCTACGGGGAGTGGTGCTGGCAGCTTTTGAAGAACTTTGTCCTTACTTCAAGGCTTCTGTTGTCCCCCAGGAATATAGCGTAACTGAGACAAAGAGCAGAGGGCACGTAGAACAGGACATGCTACTAGAAGAGGGAGGAGAAAGGGGTAAGAGCTTCTCAGCAGGAGGCTATTTAAGTCAAAACTGTTCAGGGAATAATTCTCCTACCTGAACTTCAACAAGAAACAGTATCAGATATTTGAAATTCAGGCAGGACAACCTCTCTGAAATCAGCCTCCTCTTCCAAATGCAGCTACAAACTTTGAACAATTAGGCACAGCTTTGCAATGAATATTAAGGTGAACATGAACATGAACTTCTATGCTTTTTCTGGCCATAAACTGGAGCTCATTTTAATATCTGGTGTTTCCCATCCATTGTTGCATAAAGAAGGTCACCGGGCATATTCCATTCAGAAAGAGCTGACTATGATTCTGTTCTCTTTTGTCAGAGAACAGTAGACAAAAAAAAGAATGCAACTCTGCAAGGACTAAAGGATTCTCCATCTTGTATGCTGCTGTAGGCTACATGTAAATCACTTTGTCAGACCTGTATATACATTCTGATGTATGTTGTAACTGTAAGGAATTTGCAGTTCCATAGTCTCGAACTGATGTGTGACCATAGACAGTGCATCATGTAAATCTATACTTGGGATCCTGTTAGCTGTCATCATGGTTTCATTCTGCTCCAACTACATTTGCAAACGAGCATACAGTTTAGTAACAGGAGTAGGCCACTCTTCCCTTTAAGCTTGCTCTTGCTGTTTCAGATTAGTTTCATTGAATCTTTGCTGAAGTTAAAAATAGCACTGCTCACTTCTTTCCAACTCAAATTCCAGGCACTAGTTCTCTTGGGGGAGGGGCGCAATTATTATACAAACTACTAATTCATTCTCATGCTAAATTAAATGAAGGTTGTTTTTTTTAATTTCTTGATAGTCAGCTGTGACTAAACGTAACTTTCATGCATTCAATTCACGAAAACACAAAGACTCGTGTGGACATGCGCGCGCGCACACACACGCACACGCACACACACACACACACACACACACACACACACAACAGAAAGAAACATGAAGAAACATCGTGTCTTCTCACACCAGCTCACAACATAAACAACAGGAATTCTGCAGATGCTGGAAATTCAAGCAACACACATCAAAGTTGCTGGTGAACACTGCAGGCCAGGCAGCATCTCTAGGAAGAAGCACAGTTGATGTTTCAGGCTGAGACCCTTCGTCAGGACTAACTGAAGGAAGAGTGAGTAAGAGATTTGAAAGTGGGAGGGGGAGGGGGAGATCCAAAATGATAGGAGAAGACAGGAGGGGGAGGGATGGAGCTAAGAGCTGGACAGGTGATTGGCAAAGGGGATATGAGAGGATCATGGGACAGGAGGTCCGGGAAGAAAGACAAGGTGGGGGAACCCAGAGCATGGGCAAGGGGTATATTCAGAGGGACAGAGGGAGAAAAAGGAGAGTGAGAGAAAGAATGTGTGTATAAAAATAAATAACGGATAGGGTACGAGGAGGAGGTGGGGCATTAGCAGAAGTTAGAGAAGTCAGTGTTCATGCCATCAGGTTGGAGGCTACCCAGACGGAATATAAGGTGTTGTTCCTCCAACCTGAGTGTGGCTTCATCTTTACAGTAGAGGAGGCCATGGATAGACATGTCAGAATGGGAATGGGATGTGGAATTAAAATGTGTGGCCACTGGGAGATCCTGCTTTCTCTGGCGGACAGAGTGTAGGTGTTCAGCAAAGCGGTCTTTTTACAGTAGAAGGGGCCGTGGATAGACATGTCAGAATGGGAATGGGATGTGGAATTAAAAAGTGTGGCCACTGGGAGATCCTGCTTTCTCTGGCGGACAGAGCGTAAGTGTTCAGCAAAGCGGTCTCCCAGTCTGCGTCAGGTCTCGCCAATATATAGAAGGCCTCATCGGGAGCACCGGACACAGTATATCACCCCAGCCGACTCACAGGTGAAGTGTCACCTCATCTGGAAGGACTGTCTGGGGCCCTGAATGGTGGTAAGGGAGGAAGTGTAAGGGCATGTGTAGCACTTGTTCCGCTTACAAGGATAAGCGCCAGGAGGGAGATCAGTGGGGATTACAGTAGAGGAGGCCATGGATAGACAAGTCAGATTGGGAATGGGATGTGGAATTATGATGTGTGGCCACTGGGAGATCCTGCTTTCTCTGGCGGACAGAGAGTAGGTGTTCAGCAAAGCGGTCTTTTTACAGAAGAGGAGGCCGTGGTTTTTACAGTAGAGGAGGCTGTGGTTTTTACTGATCATTTGGGATGGAATTCCACATCCCATTCCTACTGATCTCCCTCCTGGCACTTATCCTTGTAAGTGGAACAAGTGCTACACATGCCCTTACACTTCCTCCCTTACCACCATTCAGGGCCCCAGACAGTCCTTCCAGGTGAGGCGACACTTCACCTGTGAGTTGGCTGGGGTGATATACTGCGTCCGGTGCTCCCGATGTGGCCTTCTATATATTGGCGAGACCCGACGCAGGCTGGGAGACCGCTTTGCTGAACACCTACGCTCTGTCTGCCAGAGAAAGCAGGATCTCCCAGTGGCCACACATTTTAATTCCACATCCCATTCCCATTCTGACATGTCTATCCACGGCCTCCTCTACTGTAAAGATGAAGTCACACTCAGGTTGGAGGAACAACACCTTATATTCCGTCTGGGTAGCCTCCAACCTGATGGCATGAACATTGACTTCTCTAACTTCCGCTAATGCCCCACCTCCCCCTCGTACCCCATCTGTTACTTATTTTTATACACACATTCTTTATCTCACTCTCCTTTTTCTCCCTCTGTCCCTCCGACTATACCCCTTGCCCATCCTCTGGGTTCCCCCCCCCAGTTTTCCTTCTCCCTATGCCTCCTGTCCCATGATCCTCTCGTATCCCCTTTGCCAATCACCTGTCCAGCTCTTGGCTCCATCCCTCCCCCTCCTGTCTTCTCCTATCATTTTGGATCTCCCCCTCCCCCTCCAGCTTTCAAATCCCTTACTCACTCTTCCTTCAGTTGGTCCTGACGAAGGGTCTCGGCCTGAAACGTCGACTGTACCTCTTCCTGGAGATGCTGCCTGGCCTGCTGCGTTCACCAGCAACTTTGATGTGTGTTGCCAGCTCACAACATATATGCCCTAAGCAACACACAGGCAGACAGAAAATGAACACTTCTTACTGTAAAATAGAGTTTCAGTATTTCTGCTGCTTGGTGGGCCTGTTTTTGCTGCAGCAGCTCTGTGCTGCAGCTTACCATTCTTGGTGCACTGGAAGGAGAAACGCACAGCAATAGAGAGTAAAAAACATCCAGGTAGAGAATTCAGTGTGTCAAGCAGCATCTGTAAGAGGAAAGAAGTCTCCGTGTTTCAGGTCAAAACCCTACATCAGGGTTTCAACCTGAAATGTTGTCAATTCCTTTCCTCCCACAGATGCAGCTTCACCTGCTGAGCTCCTGCAGCAGATTGTTTGTTGCTCCAGATTCCAGCATCTGCAGTCTCGTTTGTCTGCAATGGAGATCAAAACATGTTGATAGCATCTAGAGTTAATTACTTTATCTGTTGTGTGTGTGTGTGTTATTTGTATTGTACTGTGCACTTTGGTCCAGAGGAGTGTTGTTTCATTTGCCGGTATATGTATGTGGTTGAATGACAATAAACTGGACTTGAACTTGAGTTTGTGAATCTAATTGTGAGCTGGGGAGCATGTATGTCGGATGATTAAATATAAAGCTTCTATTATCTGCTACCTTTAGCCCTGTCTCTGGCTGCAGCCCCAGCAGTGGTGGCTGTAATGATAGAAAGTCTCCTTCTCAGGGCTAAAGTCATGTAGGATATCTATCCCTCACCAACAGCTTCTACTACTACCACTTATTAATCACCTTGTCCTGCAAAGAGAGATGGAATTGTATCAGACTACCATGAACAATACAACTTTGATAATCTGGCAGCCTTGAGATTTGTAATCAGGACTGGCAGAATTTTTGAATTACTGGATGTTACTCCTGTTAATACACAAAAGCACTCTTTTGTCATTTTTTAAGTTGTTAAATGGTTGTGTAATACATTTTCCAGTGGACGTAGTGAGCTTAAAGGAAGCAGTAATCACTTCAGACCTTAGCTCAAACTGCAGACTTTCTCACGATCTTGACCTTGGGTGTTTTGGATCTGAATCCTAAGGCCATGGACCTGTACCACAGTATGGGCCCTGGCCCCAGCCATTCTCCAGCTGCATGGCACTGGCCTGCAGGCTGGACCTGCCTCACATTCTTGACCAATGAGTATGCTAGCTGCTGAAATATCAGGCCCACTGAACATTCAGATCCAATTTATCAGAATTTTCATGTAATGTGTTTTGTTATATCCTTGCCAAGGTTATGTGCTGCTTAAGTTGCTGTCAAGGAGATCAAGCAGGGAGATCTGAGTGTGATACATGAGGCAAAGCTAAATATGTGAGGCTGAGGTAATCATATGAATGTTAGATCAGATTGATTGAGGTTATTGGTAGGTACATGATATGGATCCCACTGAACAGTATTTGTGATAGGCTTTGCAGTTGATAGGATTATGGTATTTGAAGAAAATTCAAAGACTTTAATCAGTCATGCAAGGTCAGTAAAATCATACTGATTCTATTTTCAGGTTCATAGCATTGATCATCACAGTTAATTGGATGCAATGCCTTTAGAGTTTGCCTGTCCCCATGTGGATGGACTACCCCTCATCTTCAGCACGTCTTGCTTCATTGGCCCATCACAGTGTCAGAAAATATGGGATTTTATTCTTTCCTCTTTAATGTCTCTATTTTCCAAGTCCGAATCAGTTCTGCAGCTGCTGCAGTCTCACACTACTTTCTCTTTGAGATGTGAAGCTTGCTTCATGTAGTATTGTACAGCTTGCTACTACAACAATCCAATCAGCTTCACTGCTTGCAACAATCGTACGAATTCAGATCCAAATTATCAGGACTGGCAGAATCAGCGATGCTGATTGGATTGGCTTGCTCCCTCCATGATTTCCTTGTCCATTTGTCTCTTCACTCTAATCTCCCACCCATCACTTATCCCTGCAAGTAGTTTAAGTGCTACACCTGCCCATTCAACTCCTCCCTCACCTCCATTCGGGGCCACAGAACGTCTTTCCAAAGGAAGCAACACCTCACCTGCGATTCTGCTGGGGTCATCTATTGTGTGGTGCTCCTCTACATTGGTGAGACCATCATAAAATAGGGGACTACTTCTTCGAGCACCTCCGTTCCATCCACCAAAAGCATAATTTCCTGTTTGGCATACATTTTAATTCCCATTCCCTCCTCTTGTGCCATGGTGAAGAAGCAACACCTCATATTCAGTCTGAGTAGCTTCCAACCTGATGGCGTGAACATCAATTTATCCTTTATGTAAAAAAAATTCCCTCCCACTCCCTTCTTTTATTCCCCACCTGGCTTCACCTATCACCTTCTAGTTTCCCTCTTCCCCTCCTCCCCCGACCAACTTTATATTTTGCCATCTTCTCCCTTTCTTTCAGTCCTGAAGGATCTTGGCCTGACGCGTTGACTGTTTATTCATTTCCATAGATGCTGCCTGGCCTGCTGAGTTCCTCCAGCATTTTGTGTGTGTTGCTCTGGATTCCCAGCATCTGCAGACTTTCTCATGTTTATAATCATATGAATTAGCAGGTGTCACAAAAGTTGGGTTGCAGCCTGCAATGACAGCAACAGATGTGGGAAACTCTGTATTGTGATTCTGCACCTGTTTTTGTGAGCTTTCCAATTTGCTCTCTGAGTGCCTGAACTTCCCAGTCCCCGCTCCATTGTTGGAAACAGGACTGCTGTTTGGCAATGAAACTGATTCTGACTCCATTCCAGACAACAAAGATTGAGAATTGTGGTCTTTGAAACACTGTAGCCACATGAATTGGGAGCAAGAGTAAGTATCTCTGCACTTCAACTCTGCTGTGATATCGCTCAACTGATTGCAAGCAAAATGTCATATTCCCCTTCACCCCTTACTTATCAATAATCCATCAGCTCATGATTCTGCTTCCACCAACCTTTGTGGCAGAGAGCTCCAAAGACTAACAACCCTCTAAGAAAAAATATTTAGCCTTTGTATCCAATTTCACTGGCTGAGGCTTTATTTTTAAAGATTACATCTCATAATATATCAGGAACTTCCATAATTTGCAACCCAGAACATAATAATGGTGAGGTTATATTGGGATTAAAGTTGCCCACTGAAAGAAGTTGTGTTCACAATTACCATTAAGGGTTAAATAATTACAGTGTAATCTTTAGACACAAAATCCTATATATAATCCTTTATGTAACTTTATATTTGGAATAATTATTCTCTCAACACGTTATTAGAAAGTGATTTCTCTTTTACAACACAGATGACAATACTGTGTAATTGGAGTTAAAAGTCTCCTCAGAATTTCATGTTATGTTACAGAGCACTTTAAGAAAATGATTTTGACTGCTTGGGCATGGCCAATTCAAATTCAATATCTTCAACAATAAACCAAGTTTAAGATGAACCCATGCAATGCAGTGAATAATCCTTAAATTGCTATTCCTAAGGGACTCTACTGTTTAACACAATAAGTAGTTGAAACATACAGAGCAGGTAAAGTAATAGGTTTTAATTCCCTAGTCATACCAGACATTAGCTGTTCCAGTTAAATGGTGGTAGGAGTATTAGAATTTGCATAATGATCTGTATGGAAGGAAGGGTAAAATCATTCTGGACCTCTATATCATTAGAATCCGTTGGCGAAGCAAACAGTTGTAAACTAAACCTTGAGTAAGTACAAATTAGACTGTTGTTAAGGCTCATGCGTCGGGGAAAATATCTGAGGGCGTCTGTTGGCCTTGAAGCTTTGTGGGAAAAAATAGTCAATACTTACAAGAAGAAAGGAAAGCAAATTAAATAGGAAAGGTGACTGCATTCCCAACAGCCCATTTCCAACATTCATTAGCATTAGGATTCTGGAGTGTAAAGTTAACATCATGTTTTGGTTTGCCCTAAAATGTAACTTCAACATTGTGAAATCACTAACATTTGGCCTTGGGCCTTTAACTTTGATTGACAGTTTTATATAATGTGATTTAATTATTGCACACAGAAGGTTACTTCTTTAACTGGAGGGGCTACCCTGCTCATATTTTGTTAACTTGGGGGTATAAGGCTCACGGCTCTCTTGCTATTTTTGGGAATGCATAAATTTATAGCTTAGAACTATGAGATTATCACTTTTCAATATTTCATAAATTCATCTCAGTCGACAGAACTGAAATTACTCCGTTTAGTTTCACTAGTCTTCATGATTGTATGCTTCTTATTTAAAAATAATTTGAAATTATATTATGCATTTAATGTAAGAATTGTGCAGCTAAGTTGAGTGACCAATCAGAAAGGAAATATTTCAAAATTCTATTCTTTTTCACTTTTCTGACTTCAATCATTCCCCAGCGATGGTCATGTCTTTAGCTGCCAAGAGTCCTGACTTCTGGAATTTTCTCTCCAGCATTTTATATCCCAGGCCCAGACATTTCCTCCAGTGACTTAATATCACTATGTGATGTGCCTTAAAGGTATTTTAGAATCTCAAACACCCAATATTAATGAAAGTTGTTCTTTTACTGGAGAGGTGAGTATTAAAGAAATGAAGAAGGTCAGTTAATATGGGATGGGGTGAAGAAGCATTCCTAATGCACAGAATCCACACAGTAAGGCACTGAGACCTGTGGACCAAGTGCTGGATACTGGAATTAATATGGAAGGTGCCCACTGTCAGAATGGGCGAATTAGGCACCTTTATGATTCTGTGAAATGTTCTTAATTTTCTAACACACAAAATTGCCCTATATTTGAGCAGTCCAATGGCATAGCAGCTGTGGATTCCTTTAAAGCAGGGTGTCCTAACCTTTTTTATACCGTGGATCAGTACCTTTAAGCAAGGGGTCCATGGACCCCAGCTTGGGAACCTCCAATTCAAGTATGGTCAAGAAAACAAAACTGCACATCTTCAGCATACACTTGGAAGCCCAGACCTAGCCCATAACCTCCTTACCCTTTCAGTCAATGCTACTGCTAAAAGAATACTAGGGAAAGGATATTGTGGAACTGACAGGTCACCACATTGATTTGCAGAAATAAAAGGAATTGCTTATGAACTTCTACACAGAAAGTAGGAAAGACTGATAGCAAATGAGAGCAGGCCTGCTGAGCCAGACGATGGTGTGGTCAACCATATCAAAAAGTCAAACAGGGAAGAAAACTGGTTCGGGAGATGGAACATGAAATTGTGAGAATGATAGGCACAGAATTGTGTGGTGTCCACTCTTTCTGTTGTAGCTAAGAATGGAGATGCTGATCCAATTGTGCTTAAACAACACTTACCAGAAAGATGAAGGCAGTATTCTATAAGCCTAATCACTTGATTAAATATTAATCAAGATCACCTGAGTCCATGCATAATTGTTAAGCAGGTGGATAAAGCAAGAAACCATGCACCAATATAGTTCCGTGACCTATGCTACAAAATGATAAATTAAAAGTATAGAATGCTTGATTGCATATCTTGGACAGCTGATACTAAGTCAAAGCTTGCTATTTACTCTTAAATTTAAAAAAAACCTTACGGTAGGGTTCAGTTCAAATGCTGCATCCAATTCAGTTCTTCTTTCATTGTAGCTGGAATAGAGGGCATTAGATAAGTGCTGATTGATGCAGGATGAATTCCCAGTTTGAAACATTTTATTATCCAGACAAGCATAGCATATGATTACGCAAATACAAAAGTTGGAAGATGTACCCTTAAACCACTGATGAACTCTGAATTGTTTCCTTCCAGTATTAATAAAAATTTAAAGAAACAAGTATTTTGAAATCATTATGCACATATGCCACAGAAGATGATGTTTAAACCTTTATACAATTGCTGACTCTTTAAAGGAACTGTCCATCTCATCATACTCCTTGGTGTAATCCATTCCTCATCTTTTCAATTAAGTTCTATTTTGAGTAGCGCATGCATTTTGCAGAAATCAAATGTACTTTGCCATGAAAGCTTCTCTTTTCAAAATTTCAGAGGGTAGATCATGAAAACTAAAATTAGAACCTGTTTTAATATTAGACAAAACACAGTTGCCACAAGAACAATTCAGTACTTTGTTACTTCTTTCTGAAGACATATTTAACCATGTGCAAGAATTATATTAATTATGTATATTCTCAAAGAAAGTTATAAACAAAAACCTGCTGAAAAATGCTGGTAGAAGATGTAAAGATTCAGAGAAATTTCTAAGAGGGATAGTCATGGTGGAAATATTAATTGCATATTTTGCATCAGCCTTTACTTTGGAAGATGATGATCAAATATTATAATTCAATAATATTATTAATGAAATATAATAGTGATGTGGTTTAAGCTATTACTTGACATAGAATTAAAAACCTGAAGTAACTTAAGAGACTATAGGCAGGCACTATACATCTATCTGTCTTTATGTGCACGATGTGAATATTCTCATAAGCTGAAAGGAAATTAGTGAAACCCTTGTCTTTCAAAGGGAGACAAAATAAATTCAGGTAAGTAATTTGACACAGGTAATGGGAAAGACATGTGAGGAAAACATAGTACAGGTCAACCTTCTATAATCCGGCACCATTGGGACCTGAGGAGTACCAGATTAGTGAAAATGCCGAATTACAGAAGGATCACATTAAGCAATAGCTAACTGCCTCATTCTACCTTTAAAATATCAAAGGATTCAAAGGTTCATTTAATGCCAGAGAAATGTATACAATATACATCCTGAAATGCTTTTTCTTTGCAGTCATCTACAAAAACAGAGGAGTGCCCCAAAGAATGAATGACAGTTAAATGTTAGAATGCCTAAGTTCCCCCCGCTCCCCTCCCTCCCACGCATAAGCAGCAGCGAGCAACAATCCCCCCTCCCCACTGGCAAAAAATAAAGCGCACCCACTACCAGCACTCAAGCGTGAGCTAAGCAATAGCAAAGACACAGACTTGCAGTTACCCCAAAGACTACATTGCACTTGCAGTTACCCCAAAGACTACATTGCACTTGCAGTTACTCACAGGGAATCTTCGTTAGTTTCTTTTCCTCTGCTTAGTAATATGCTTAAATTCAGCAGGTCGCCACATCTGATCTGAGGTCGTAGGCAGAAGAGAACAGAGCGTGGGCCAAGCGACGCCAGAGGGCAGTGCACGACTGCCGGCAGGCGGGTGAGAAGGCTCCCCTGCCGCTGGCCAGTGAGACGGACAGGTGCTGGGCGGCCGTGCCTCACGCAAATTATATTAATAAATGTAGGAAAACAAGCAGGAATCGCTTGTCTGTGCTTACAAGAGTGCACCAACACGTGAACAGATCTAGCATAACCAAAATAATGCGCAGCAGATTGGTATGGTGGCCCGGAAAATTTGAAATTACGGTTGCGCGGAAAATTTGAAATCAGTGCAGATTATCGAAGGAACCAGTTTACAGGTAATCGGATTAGTGAATGTCGACCTGTATTACAATATATGAGCAAACACAGTGGCATCATAGAGAAAAGGCAATGTTGGACAAATTTCAATGCGTCTTTGCAAAAGTCAGTAAGATCATCAGTGATCATAAAACCATAAGATATAGGAGTAAAATTAAGCCATTCAGCCCATCTGAAGTGGGAGGGTGATCAGCCAGATGTCGTGGTGCACATCGGTACCTGTGACATAGCGAGGAAGAGTGAGGAGGTCCTGGAGAGTGAGTATAGAGATCTTGGTAGGAAGCTGAAAAGCAGGACCTTGAGGGTGGTAATCTCAAGATTGCTACCTGTGCTACATACCAGTGAGGGTAAGAATAGGATGCTCTGGAGGATGAACAGGTGGCTGAGGAACTGGCGTAGGGGGCAGGGTTTCACATTTCAGGATCATTGGGACCTCTTTTAGGGCAGGTAGGACCTGTACAAGAGAGACAGGTTATACTTGAACTACAAGGGGACCAATATCCTTTCAGGGAGGTTTGTTAATGCTATTGGGGAGGCTTTAAACTAGATTTGCAGGGGGATGGGAACCAGGGTGCCAGAGCTGGCAGTGTGGCTGGGGTGAAAATAAATGATGTTAAAAGTTCAAGCAAAGCCGCAGATAGAAAGGTTGTGAGTGGTGGTAAAAATCTTCTGAGGTGTATATATTTCAATGCTGGGAGTATTGCGGGGAAGGCAGACGAGTTGAGGGCGTGGATTGACACGTGGAATTATGACGTTATAGCAATTAGTGAAACTTGGCTGCAAGAGCAGCAGGACTGACAGCTTAATATTCCAGGGTTCCGCTGTTTTAGATGTGATAGAGGCAGAGGAATGAAAGTTGGGGGGTAGCATTGCTTGTCAGGGAAAATGTTACAGCAGTGCTCAGGCAGGACAGATTAGAGGGCTTGTCTACTGAGTCCTTATGGGTGGAGCTGAGAAACAGAAAAGGTATGGCCACATTAGTGAGGTTGTATTACAGATCACCCAACAGTCAGCGAGAACTGGAGGAGCAAATCTGCAGAGAGATAGCAGGCAACTGCAGGAAACATAAAGTTGTGGTGGTAGAGTGTCACAATGGCGGGGCATTGGGAGCAAGGGTGAACCCAAATGCAAGACACATTTTGAGAGGTTAATTAGATTTAGTTTATTGTTCGATACCGGGAGAGCAAGGCAGGAGCAGGAATAGCGAACTGGACAGGGACTCAGGACTACGACTAGGCTGGGACCAAGGGTCTGGGCTTGGACTCGGAATCAGCTCCCAGAACTAGAGGAGACATGAAGAGGCTAGGGTATGGACTCCGAGCCAGAGACTGGGTAAGGACCCAGTACCTGGGTCTTGCCTCGGGCTCGGACCCCAGAACCAGGCAAGGATATGACATGGGCTAGGGAGAGGAGGAACATGGGAACACAGAACCTAGGTCTCTGGAGAGCAGGTACATGGAACCATGGACACATACACAGAACACAGAGTCGGGACTCCTCCTTGGGTACAGGACATAGGGCCGGAACTCACACACAGAACGGAGAGCTGGGACCCCTCCTTGGGTACAGGACATAGGGCCAGGACTCATGACCCTCCGCGGGGCAACGGCAAGACGGCCTGACTTACCCCACGGAGGCGAGGACAGGACAAGACAAGACATGACTGCCCGCAGGGCAACGACAAGACAGCCTGACTTACCCCACGGAGGCGAGGACAGGACAAGACAAGACATGACTGCCCGCGGGGCAACGGCAAGATGGCCAGACTTAGCCCCGTGGAGGCGAGGACAGGACAAGACAAAACATGACTCCCCGCGGAGCAACGGCAAGACAGCCTGACTTACCCCATGGAGGCGAGGACAAGACCAACACGAATGAACACCAGACAGTACCTATCTAGCTCCGGCAATGGAACTAGACCGAAGTGCGGGGGCTGCAGACAAGGGCTAGAGCTGAGGGGGGCAGAGAAAGGATTCAGACAATGGGGTAGGACAGGAATCACAGACCACCAGGGCCAGGACATTTGCTCAGAACTGGGAAACCGCCAGGGCCAGGACTTGACTTGGTGCTTGAATGCCGCCAGGGCCAGGACTTGACTTGCTGCTAGAACGCCGCCAGGGCCAGGACTTGACTTGGTGCTTGAATGCCGCCAGGGCCAGGACTTGACTTGCTGCTAGAATGCCGCCAGGGCCAGGACTTGACTTGGACCTTGAATGCCGCCGGAGCCAGGACTTGACTTAGATCTCGAATGCCACTGGAGCCAGAACTTGACTTGGAGCCTCCGGGTAGTGGCAAGCTCTCGACTCGGCCCGGGAACAGTGGACAGCGGTTCTTGATTCCCTCCGGCGGGTTAACTGATGGACCCACCTCGGTGAGGAAACTTTGCAGGCCTGCTTTGGCAAGGTAACTGGACAGGGTTGCTCCAAGACCAAATTACCAGCACACGCTTCGGCAGAGACTAGGCTTGCTCCGGCCAGAAGACATCGGCACGCCATGACTTTGCAGACGCTCCCGCGCCGAACGGCTGAAAGCCAGAGACTATAAACTACCGGTTCAGCAGAGCGTTAATTGCTTCTAATCACCAAAGTCGAGGGACACGGGAAAACATGGAATCAATGGTCCGGATCTTAACATAAACAAGGTAAGTTTAAAGGGACCCCGATCCGGACCAAGACATAGGGAATTTTAATTTTCCACATATAGATTGGGACTCCCATACTGTTAGGGGTCTAGATGGTTTAGAGTTTGTAAAATGTGTTCAGGAAAGTTTTCTAAGTCAATATATAGAAGTACTAACTAGAGGAGATGCAATATTGGATCTCCTGTGAGGAAACAAGTTAGGATAAGTGACAGAAGTGTGTGTAGGGAAGCACTTTGGTTCCAGTGATCATAATACCATTAGTTTCAACTTGATCATGGACAAGGATAGATCTGGTCCTAGGGTTGAAGTTTTGAACTGGAAGAAGGCCAAATTTGAAGAAATGAGAAAGGATCTAAAAAGCGTGGATTGGGACAGGTTGTTCTCTAGCAAGGATGTGATCGGTAAGTGGGAAGCCTTCAAAGGAGAAATTTTGAGAGTGCAGAGCTTGTATGTTCCTGTCAGGATTAAAGGCAAAGTGAATAGGAATAAGGAACCTTGATTCTCAAGGGATATTGCAACTCTGATAAAGAAGAAGAGAGAGTTGTATGACATGTATAGGAAACAGGGAGTAAATAAGGTGCTTGAGGAGTATAAAAAGTGCAAGAAAATACTTAAGAAGGAAATCAGGAGGGCTAAAAGAAGACATGAGGTTGCCTTGGCAGTCAATGTGAAGGAAAATCCTAAGAGCTTTTACAGGTATATTAAGAGTAAAAGGATTGTAAGGGATAAAATTGGTCCTCCTGAAAATCAGAGTGGTCGGCTATGTGCGGAACCAAAAGAAATGGGGGAGATCTTAAATGGGTTTTTTGCATCTGTATTTACTAGGGAAACTGGCATGAAGTCTATGGAATTAAGGGAAACAAGTAGTGAGATCATGGAAACTGTACAGATTGAAAAGGAGGAGGTGCTTTCTATCTTGAGGCAAATTAAAGTGGATAAATCCCCAGGACCAGTACATGATGTTGGGCAGAGGAGTACTTTCAGCCGGAGACTCATTCCACCAAGATGCAACACAGAGCGTCATAGGAGGTCATTCCTGCCTGTGGCCATCAAACTTTACAACTCCTCCCTTGGAGGGTCAGACACCCTGAGCCAATAGACTGGTCCTGGTCTTATTTCCTGGCATAATTTACATATTACTATTTAACTATTTATGGTTTTATTACTATTTAATTATTTATGGTGCAACTGTAATGAAAACCAATTTCCCCCAGAATCAATAAAGTATGGCTATGACTATGACTAGGACCTGACAGGGTATTCCCTCGGACCTTGAAGGAGACTAGTGTTGAAATTGCAGGGGCCCTGGCAGATATATTTAAATGTCGGTGTCTACGGGTGAGGTGCCGAAGGATTGGAGAATGGCTCATGTTGTTCCGTTGTTTAAAAAAGGATCGAAAAGTAATCCGGGAAATTATAGGCCGGTAAGTTTGACGTTGGTAGTAGGTAAGTTATTGGAGGGAGTACTAAGAGACAGAATCTACAAGCATTTGGATAGACAGGGACTTATTAGGGAGTGTCAACATGGCTCTGTGTATGGTAGGTCATGTTTGATCAATCTATTGGAGTTTTTCGAGGAGGTTACCAGGAAAGTGGATGAAGGGAAGGCAGTGGATGATGTCTACATGGACTTCAGTAAGGCCTTTGACAAGGTCCCGCATGGGAGGTTAGTTAGGAAAATTCAGTCGCTAGGTATACTTGGAGAGGTGGTAAATTGGATTAGACATTGGCTCAGTGGAAGAAGCCAAAGAGTGGTAGTAGAGAATTGCTTCTCAGAGTGGAGGCCTGTGACTAGTGGTGTGCCACAGGGATCAGTGCTGGGTCCATTGTTATTTGTCATCTATATCAATGATCTGGATGATAATGTGGTAAATTGGATCAGCAAATTTGCTGATGATACAAAGATTGGAGGTGTAGTGGATGGTGAGGAAGGTTTTCAAAGCTTGCAGAGGGACTTGGACCAGCTGGAAAAATGGGCTGAAAAATGGCAGATGGAGTTTAATACAGACAAGTGTGAGGTATTGCACTTTGGAAGGACAAACCAAGGTAGAACATACAGGGTAAATGGTAAGGCACTGAGGAGTGCAGTAGAACGGAGGGATCTGGGAATACAGATACAAAATTCCCTAAAAGTGGCGTCACAGGTAGATAGGGTCGTAAAGAGAGCTTTTGGTACATTGGCCTTTATTAATCAAAGTATTGAGTATAAGAGCTGGAATGTTATGATGAGGTTGTATAAGGCATTGGTGAGGCCAAATCTTGAGTATTGTGTTCAGTTTTGGTCACCAAATTACAGGAAGGATATTAATAAGGTTGAAAGAGTGCAGAGAAGATTTACAATGATGTTGCCGGGACTTGAGAAACTCAGTTACAGAGTAAGGTTGAATAGGTTAGGACTTTATTCCCTGAAGCATAGAGGAATGAGGGGAGATTTGATAGAGGTATATGAAATTATGATGGGTATAGATAGAGTGAATGCAAGCAGGCTTTTTCCACTGAGGCAAGGGGAGAAAAAAACCAGAGGACATGGGTTAAGGGTGAGGGGGGAAAAGTTTAAAGGGAACATTAGGGGGGACTTCTTTACACAGAGAGTGGTGGGAGTGTAGAATGAGCTGCCAGACGAGGTGGTAAATGAGGGTTCTTTTTTAACATTTAAGAATAAATTGGACAGATACATGGATGGGAGGTGTATGGAGGGATATGGTCTGTGTGCAGGTCAGTGGGACTAGGCAGAAAATGGTTCGGCACAGCCAAGAAGGGCCAAAAGGCCTGTTTCTGTGCTGTAGTTTTTCTATGGTTTCTACGGCTTCTAAGTTTGCTCTGCCATTCACCATTGGCTGATTTATTTTCCCTCAAGCCCTTCAGGTAAGATGGCACCATCAAGTGGGGACTGTTCAAATGCAGCTCTGATGGGAATCATCAAATATTCCCATTTAAGACTATTGCAGCTGAAATCTGCAGTCACGTCCGTCGATACTTCAATAGGCAGCATTATTTTAAGACTTATCCTTAAAAATCTATCAACGCTCAAAATCGATGAACCGCGGACTGTAGACTTGATTCCTGGGTGCAATTCCCCTTTAAGAAAACAGAAGCGGATACTTCATGCCAGCCTACATATACAATTGAAACACAGAGGCCTTAGACCTCCAATCCCAACTATCCTGCTAGTGAATGTACGGTCTCTGGGAAATCAAATTGAGGACTCTAAGCAAGATTGCTGTACCAGAGGGACATCCGGGACTGCTGTGTACTCTGCTTTATGGAAACATGGCTCACACCCGCAGCTGCTGACACAGCGCTGCAACCTGATGGCTTCACTATTCTCTGCAAGCACAGAACAGCTCAGTCTTTTAAAGGCAGAGGAGGTTGAATATGCTTTAGCATTAACTCGTGGTGCACAAACATAAACACGAGGAAATCTGCAGATGCTGGAAATTCTGTACCTCTTCCTATAGATGCTGCCTGGCCTGCTGCATTCACCAGCATTTTTTGTGTGTGTTGGTGCACAAACATGGCGGTTCTATTTCAATCCTGCTCACCCAACCTGGATCATCTGGTGGTCAAATGTTGTCCATTTTATCTGCTGAGGAAATTATCTGCCATCATCTTGGTAGTGGTGTACATGCCACCTTAGGCCAGTGTCAGGCAGGCACTGGAGGAGCTGAGCAATAGCATCAGTAGACACAAAACTGCACACTCTAATGCAATCCCTATCATCGTGGTAGATTTTATCCAGGCCAACTGACAGAAGTCTCTGAACAACTACCAGCAACTTATCACCTGTGGAACCAGAGGAGCCAACACACTTGACTACTGTTATACCACCATCAAAAATACTTAAAATGTCATCCAATTCCCACCTTCTGGAAAGTCCAATCACCTGGCTGTATTTCTATTCCCAGGTATAGGTAGAGACTAAAGACTGCAGCACCAGTGGTGAGGACCAAGGAAGTATGGTCAAGGGAGGCAGAGCAGCACCTAGAGGACTGTTCTGAGTCGATGGAGTGGACAATATTCAGGAACTCATCTTCAGAACTGAATGGATATGTCACATTTGCCACTAACTTCATCAAGACCTGTGTGGATGAGAGTGTGCCTTCGAGAACATACCGGACATACCCAAACCAAAAGTCGTGAATGAACCAAGAGTTCCATAGTCTGCTGAGGGTTGGATCTGTGGCATTCAACATCAGTGATTCAGAACTGTACAAGAAGTCCAGGTATAACGTGGAGAAGGCTATTTTAAGGACAAGAAAAACAATTCCGATTGTGGGTAGAGACAGAACTGGATGTGTATCAGCTCTGGCAGGGTTTGCAGACCATTACTTCCAACAAAGCCAAACTAACATTATGAATGACTGTGATGCTTCAGTCCCAGATGAGCCCAACACTTTTATGCATGCTTTGAAAGGGAGAATAAAGGGACTTCCTTCTTTTCTGAGGCTGTGCCCTCTGGTTGTAGACTATCCCAATATTGAAAATGTCCTTTCCTCATCCACCCTACCTAAGCCTTTCAATGAGATCCCTCCTCATTCTCCTAACTCCAATGAGTACAGACTAAAAGCTATTAAGCACTCCTCATGTGTTAACCCTTTCATTCCCAAGGTTATTCTCATGTTCAGATTTTTAAAAATCTATGCCTTTACCCCTTTGCCAAAGTGCCAATCACTTCCCTACACTGTATTCTCCTAATCTGTCCCAAGTCCTATTGCACACTCACTGCTTTCTCAACACTACTTGTGATCCACTGATGTTTGTATTACCCACAGTGAGGTAAGCCCAGCACATATTTGGCAAGAAATTCTATTACATGGTACAGTTTTTCACTTGGCCGTCCAAGTATACAAGTAATGCATTTCCTTAAAATCAGTCTGGGTGCTTCATGCACAATGCAGATATAGCAAGAAAAAAAAACAGGGAAGCACTGTAACAAGAGAAGGTGTCCAAAACAAGAATGCATAATGGTGCAAAATATTATCCACAAACCAGGTGGAAACACTACTATGGTGGGTGCAGCCATTGTATGAGTAGGCCAGGGTTAGCGTAGCAGACATTGGTTCAATAGGCTTCAGGGAGAACAGGTGGAGACTATAAGTTAGTTTCTAGTAAGTTTTTTTTCTCTTGCTTTCTGTATTAATACATAGCTAGTATGTTAAGAATGGATCCAGGGTTAGTGATACATTCTTGTGTGAGATGTGGGAATTCTGAGAAACTTCAAGTCTCCCTGATAAATATGCTTACACATGCTCCTTACATATGCTTGAAGTGCCTCAAGTTGCAGCTCCTTAGAGGCCATGTTAACGAACTGGAGCTGCAATTGGATGACCTTTGCCTGAAACAGGAGAATGAGGTGATAGGAACTACAGGGAGGTAGTCACGCCTAAATTGCATTAGGTAGGTCCCTGGGTGACTGTCAGGAGAGGGAAAGAGAATAGGCAGCCAGTGCAGAGTACCCCATGGCCATTCCCCTCAATAGTAAGCTTACCACTTTGGATACTGTTGAAGGGGGATGATCTACCAAGAGAAAGCCACAGCAACTGGTTCTCTGGCACTGAGTCTGACTCTGTGGCTCAGAAGAGAAAGGAGGAAGAAGAATGGTGTAGCAGTGATAGGGGATTCCATAGTCAGAGGAGCAGACAGAAGATTCTATGGACAAGGAAGATAAACCTGGATGGCATGTTGCACTCCAGGTGCCAGGGTCAAGAATGTCCTGGATCAGGTCCACAGCATTCTAAACGGGGTCTGAACAGCTGGAAGTCATAGTACATATTGGTATCAAAAAGGGATGAGGTGCTGAAGAGAGAACATAGGGCGTTAGCAGAAACCAGAAAAGCTGGACTTCAAGGGTAGTAATCTCCATAGTGATAGAGCTAAGGATGGGGTAGTTGGTATACAATTTGGTGCATTATGTTGTGAGACTGTGAAGAAGATCGGACAGATGATAGGGCAAAATTGCAGCCAGTGGGATGAGTTGCAGTGCAAAAGGGGGACAAATTTGAAAAGGGTAACAGATACAGGACTGAAGGTGTTATATTTGAATGCACACAGTATTTGAAATAAGGTAGATCAGGGCATCCCTTGGACCCCTTGGTTAATGGTAGGAGACCATGGCATAAAAAAGATTGGGAACCCATGAGGTAGATGATCTGTAGCACATTTAGAGGTTGGCAGGTATGACATGGCCATCACTCTACTGTGGCTGAACAAAGATTATAGTTATGAGTGTAACATCCAAGGATATACATTGTATCAAAAGGACAGAGAGTTAGTCAGAGGGGATGGGGCAGCTCTGTTGATAAAAAATGAGATCAAGTCCTTAGAAGGATGTAGAATTCTTGTGGGTAAAGTTAAGAAACTGCAAGAGGCAAAAGACCCTGATGGGAGTATTATACAGGCCTCCGAACAACAGCCAGGATGTGGGTTACAAATTAAAATGGGAAATAGTAAGTGCATGTAAAAAGGGCAATGTCATGATTGCCAATGCGGCATTTCAGTATGCAGATAGATTGGAAAAATCAGGTTGGTGCTTGATCCTATGTGAGAGAATTTGTAGAATATCTATGAGATGGCTTTTTAGAGCATCTTGTGGTTGAGTCCACTCAGGGAAAGGCAATTCTTGATTGAGTGTTGTGTAATGAACCAGATTTGATTAGGGAGCTGAAGGTAAAGGAACCCTTAGGAGAAAGTGATCATAATATAATAGAATTCACCCTGCAGTTTGTGAGGGAGAAACTAAAGTCACAAGTGTCAGTATTACTGTGGAGTGAAGAGAATTACAGAGACATGATAGAGTAGCTGGCCAAAGCTGATTGGAAGGGGGCACTAGCAGGGATGATGACAGAACAGCAATGACTGGAGTTTCTGGGAAGGCACGGAATAGATACATCCCAAAGAAGAAGAAATTATTCTAAAGGGAGGATAAGACAACTGAGGCTGACAAGGGAAGTCAAAGACAGCATTAAGGCAAAAGTCAGGGCATAAAATACCAATCTCTCTCCACCACTTTGTGCACAATCTACAATCCTGTTGGCAGAAGAAAGGCCTGTCTTTGTACCAAGTACCTATGGCCTGTCCTTTGGGTCTCATGTGGGGTAGAAATGTTGGAGTGTTAGTTTGGTGCAAGTCAGCTTGCCTTGCAGAAAACTAACACGTGAATGTAGAAACATTGCAGCTTCCTTTGACTAGTCAAACGTACTAAAATGGTAGGTAATGAACTAGTGTACCTGGTCAGCTATATGCCAGTGTTTTTTTTCCCCCAGACTACAGAGGACTTCAACAGGCTGGCTACGACGTGTGATGAAGTTAATTCACCAAATTTCTCCCAGTGATAGTTGATTCTCCTTTTGGGTAGGGAGGGATGATCCTGTACAAAGAGTAGGCGAGAATTATCATTGCCAGAGTGATAGATATTCTTGGCTACATTTGTACAAGATAGTTGAAGTTACCCTAGGGTGAAAGAGTGCTCATAGCTTGAAAGAATTCAAATTCAGTTTGAAAGCAAATAACTAGCATTCTATATTCAAATAAAGGCAATTACAATAGTAAGGAAGAAAAGGTATGCAGAGGTGCAAAAATTGGTAGAGGCCTGGCATCTGATACCTAAAAATATTATAAAAGGGGAAAAGATAGACTGTGAGAGTAAATTAGCAAATGATATAAAATAAGCACTGAAAGCTTATACATGAATATGAAAAGGGAAAAAAAAGTAACCAAAGTTAACTGTGAAAAAGGCAGGGGTATTAATAATAGAAAAAAAGAGACATGGCATTTATTCTAAATATTTATTTTGAATCAGTCTTCAGAAAAGAATAACCTTAAAAAGTCTCAAAAATAATAATTTGCAATCAAGGGCCTCTTGGGAGGGAGGAACTTAAAACCATCTCCATCGCAAGGAAGAAAAGTACTAGGCAGACTAATGGGGTTAAAGGCTACACATCACTCGATATGATGGCCTGCCTCCTAGAGTCTTAAAGGAAGTGACTGCAGAGAATGTACAGTGGCTCCAATTTTCCAACATTCCCCAGGACTTTGGAGAATTCCCAGATTGGAAAACCACAAAGTTAACACCACAATTCAAGAAGAGTGGAAGACAGAGAAAACAGTAAACTATAGTTAACCTAACATCTGGCATTGGGAAAAGCTGGAAACCATTATCAAGGAAGTAATAGTAAGACATTCAGAAAATCATAAGATAATCAAGCAGGGTCAATGTGATTTGTGAAAAGGAAATCAGGTCTGACAAATTTGCTAGATTTATTTGAGCATATAACAAACAGGTTGGAGGGGAACCACTAGAAACATATAAGATATTTAGATTTCCAGAGGACTTTCAATAAGATACCTCATAAAAGGTTACTTTATGTTTTGATGACATTAATTTGTCATGGATAGGGGACTAGCTAATTAAGAAAAATCCTAATTTTAGGAATTGCAGTCAATATATTTTTGGAGTCCCTCAGCAGAAGTGCTGAGGCCTTCTCTATTTACAAGCTGTGATAAGGTATCCAAATCTACTCATGTATCCAAATCCAAAGGTCTAATTGGTAAAGTATTGAAATCTGCTAATAAAGCAGAGATGGTGTAGCAATTTCAGAGGACTACATAAAGAGCATTCAGAGAGAGAGGGATAGGTTAAGTGGGTGAGCAAGAAGTTTGCAGATGTAATATAATGTAGGAAAGTTCGAGGTTAGTCACGTTGGGAGGGAAGGTGGAAATGTAAGGTATTACTTAAACAAATCTGATCTACAAGAGGCTTTTGGCACACAAAATAGGAATACGTTGATGCAACTTTACAGTGCATTGGTGAGACTATACCGGGATACTTTGTATAGTTTTGTTCTCCATTTTCAAGGAATACTTGTATGAGAGGCAACATAGAAAAATTTCATTAGGATGATTTCTGGTATGAAAAGGTTGACATTTGAAGAAATTTTGAGCAGATTATGGCAACACTCATTGTTTAGAGGAATAAGAAGTGACCTTATTGGGTGAGATATCTGGAGACCTCAAGGAGAAAGGAGATTGTTAGAAATTACCCTCTGTAGATGGTGATGGGACATACTTGACAGCCCTGAGGAATTTGAGATAGCTTTTTGCACTAGCTCAGGGAATATTCAATGAAACGTCCGTCATCCTTATCCAGCCTGACAGGTAGCAATGGATATGTGAATACATTCACTGATATATGTTTTAATTTCTATTAGACTAATGAATTATTAAAATATCATGACCGAGAATTTTACCCTCCAGTCAGTGGTGATCAATGCACTGAAAGTCATATCGGTATATAGCACATGTACTTTGAAATTCATTCCAACGTTATATAAAACTCGGGAGTTTGAAACAACCATCCAAATTTGAACTGGAGAGAGGCAAAGAAGTCTGTCCTTTAAGTGCAATATGGAAGTTAACATTTTATGCTGAAGGGGAGAGAAGAGATTGACTTGAACTGAGAGAGTCAAAATGAATTCAAAAGCTAAAATATAAAGGAATGTTACTGTAAGTGGGTAGACAAAGGCAGATACAGATTGCCTCTTCAACAACATAATAAAATAAAGAAGCAGGTGCCATTTGTCTGTTCTGCCATTTAGTAAGATCATGGCTGATATCTGTGAGTTGTTCTTATCCCTTTATTCAATCCTTTTGCAATAATCAATCCAAAGCCAATGTACTGATTCCCTTCCTGATTAATTAGTGCACCTCGACCTTAACTTTCAGTGGCTGTGTACGAGGTCTCTCAAATCCCTCTGAACTCTGATATACTGCAGACTTTGTATGTCTGAGTATCCTAGTTCCATATTAAAAAACCTTATTACCCAAAACACTTGACAGTATCTGTCATTTGGAAGATACAGTAAGAGGAGTCATTTGGAAGATGTAAGATCAGTTCATCCGAAAGACAAAGAGGTAAAGGAACCCTTAAGAAGTTATGATCGCAATATGGGAGAATTTACCTTGCAGTTTTAAGGTGAGAAACTAAATTCAGATGTGTCAGTATTACAGTGGAGTAAGGGGAATTACAGAGGCATGAGAGAGGAACTGGCCAAAGTTGATTGGAAGGGGTACTAACAGGGATTTTGGCAGAACAGCAATGACTGGGGTTTCTGAGAGCAATTTAAAAAGAGCAGGATGGATACTGTACATCTCAAAGGCTAAGAAGTATTAGAAAGGGAGGAGGAGGCAAACATGGCTGACAAGGGAAGTCAAAGACAGCATAAAGGCAAAATAGAGGAGATACAATATAGCAAAAAATAATGGGAAGCCAGAGAATTGCGTAGCTTTTAAAAACCAAGAAAAAGCAACTGAAAAAATGAGGAGAGAAAATATGAAATATGAAGGTAGGCTAGCCAATAATATTAAAGAGAATACCGAACGCTTTTTCAGATACATAAAGGCTAAAAGAGAGGCAAGAGTGGATTTTGGACTACTGGAAAATGATGCTGAAGAGGCTGTAGTGGGAAACAAAGAAATGGCAGCTGAACTGATCAAGTATTTTCTTTCATTCTTCATTGTGGAAGATACCAGTAGCGTGCAAGGAATTGGAGAATGTCAGGGGGCAGAAGTGAGTGTGGTTACTACTAATAAGGAGATGCTGCTTTAGAAGTTGAAAGGTCCGAAGGTACCTAAATCACCTGGGCCAAATGGACTACACCCAAGGGTTCTGAAAGAGGTAGCTGAAAAGATTATGGAGGCATTAATAGTGATCTTTCAAGAATCAGTAGAATCTGGAATAATTTCAGTGGACTGGAAAATTACATATGTTTTTCCACTCTTTAAGAAGGGCAGGGAGTTGGGGGCAAAAGACAGGAAATTATAGGCCAGTTAGCCTGACTTCGGTGGTTAGAAAGATGTTGGTGTCCAATATTAAGGGTGAGGTTTTGGATACTTGGAGGCACATGATAAAATAGGCCAAGGTCAGTACGGCTTCCTTAAGGGGTAATCTTGCCTGACAAATCTGTTAGAATTCTTTGAGGAAATAACAGGCAGGATTGACAAAGGAGAGATAGAGGATGCTGTTTACTGGGATTTGCAGTAGACCTCAAGGTGCCTCATTTGAGGCTTCTAAACAAGATAAGAGCCCATGGTATTACAGAAAAGATGCCAGCAGAGACAGAAGATTGACTGACTTGCACAAGGCAAAAGTTAAGAATAAAATGGGGTATATTCTGGTTGGCTGCCTAGTGTTAACTAGTGGTGTCCCTTGGGGGTCTTCATCAGGACTGCAGCAGGATGAAAGACGGCGTAGGGTAGTGTAGTTATGCACTTTGGTAGAAGGTATAAAGGTCGAAACAGGGAGCAAATTCAGATATTGAACTACACAGTGTAAAACCTCCTTTTGCTCTCTCTATTCTTGAGGCAAGTTGTATATCTGGAATTTCAGATATAGGCCTTTTATTGCCTTACCATTTCACCTCAGTAGGAAGTGATTACCCCCGGCATCTGGTTTTCCAATTTTGGCATGACATTTAAATTTCCTAAATTTATAAACTAATCCTTCAGACATCATATCTCATTATCTTCCTTCTTCTCTCTCTAAGATGCTAGAAATATTATACTATCAAACAAGTATATTTATGATGTAATTTTATTATCATAAAATGCTGGAAATACTCAACAGGTCAGAACTATGAAGGATCTTTGACCTGAAACATTAACTTTGTTTCTCTTCTCACAGTTGTAGCCTAATCTGTTGAGTACTTTATCTTCTATTTTAGATTTCCAACATCTATACTATTTTTTTATTTTCAAGGCTACATTTATTTATCAGTCAGCTTACAGTGCTGGCTGGCAAGAAGCCTTCTAGAGGTGCTTTTCTCAGCCAATTTTTTTGCAGTATTGCCCACATGGAACTAACCTTAATGGTGTGACAGCACCTCAGGAACAATTGTTGCCCAGAGTCCAGTATTATATGTGACACACTGAGAGAACATTCATTGTAAATTGGCAGCAGGATGCAATTGTGAAGTCCCTCTTTATATGCAACAGGATCTCAACTTCCATGTTAAAAGGATCTGTCACCTGACACTGGCATGTAATGCAGACCTTCTTAAAAAGAAATTGGTGACTGGAAATAAAACAAAAATAATGATGATTGGTATTGCACCACCATTTTAATGTATTACTTGCACAAGTTGAGATAAATTAAAATTGACCCCACTGAGAATTGTAATAATTCTTGGTGAAATGTAATTTGAACTGTCTGAATCTACTTCCCCAGGATATGAGACCACAGAACAAATCTACATACAGTTAACAATTGACATAATGAAAAAGAAAAGAAAATTACTTTAGTTTTTGGCAACATACTTGCTGTTTAAGGTACTCGGTGGACTTAATGCTGTTAAAGTAATAACTTCGCACAAATGTGCAATAAAATAAACTGACTGCAACTTCACAGCCTTTGGCTGAAAACATTTCATACTTCTCTTGGGCCGGAGAATACAAGAAAAGGCAATAAATAATGTACAAATATTTAATTCATTTAGGGGCTACAGTGCTAATCTGAGGGTGATGAATGTGACTTAGTGTATGTTGTAATTGGTTTGGGTTTTATTCCATATTCAAGTCACCAAACTAACAAGACTTTATCAAATGTAGTTTAAAATGGAGTCCTGATGAAGGGTCTCAGCCAAGTCAAGTCACTTTTTATTGACATTTCGACCATAACTGCTGGCACAGTACACAGTAAAAATGAGACAACGTTTTTCAGGACCATGGTGCTACATGGTGCCTGAAACGTTGACTGTTTACTCTTTTCCATAGATGCTGCCTGGACTGCTGAGTTCCTCCAGCATTTTGTGTGTGTGTTGTTTAAAAACTCCTCTCTCTACTTCTTTCCCAAACTCACAAAGTATTTTCTTTTAAAAATGTTTGAATTATTTCCATTGTTAAAGACGTAACTGGCAAGTGTTCACGCTCATCAGAAAGCGAGATAGATTTTTTTGTTGAAAGGTGTAATGTGCTTTTTAATCACTGATTAGAGAAAATCAAATTCCATATAAACTCTCACCATAACCTTAGCAAACATCAAGAGAAACCCCAGAGAAATCAACTACTTCCACTGAAGATATGTCAGGAGATTGCAGGGATCCATATGGAAAATACTGAAATGGTTTTAACAAAAATCGCATCCAGAGAGTCACTTTTGATTCTCTCGATACTATATTCTCATCTAGTATTAAGTCTGCTGTCCGTCTGCTGAAATACTGATGTCAGGGAAATGAACCATAGAGGATATCAGGAGATACTGTTGAATAGAGAAAAATAACACCGCACAAAAAGACGATGGAAACAAATTCTGGTAAATACCTAAGAGGACAAAACTGTTTGCAGGACTATTTGTCACAGTGGTGGGGCATTGGGAGCAAGGGTGGACCCAAATGCAAGACACATCTTGTGAGGTTACTTAGGTTTAGTTTATTGTACAATACCAGGAGAGCAAGACAGAAGCAGGAATAGCGAACAGGATAAGGACTCAGGACTACGACTAGGCTGGGACCAAGGGTCTGGGCTTGGACTCGGAATCGGCTCCCAGAACTAGAGGAGACATGAAGAGGCTAGTGTATGGACTCTGAGCCAGAGACTGGGCAAGGACCCAGTACCTGGGTCTTGCCTCGGGCTGGGACCCCAGAACCAGGCAAGGACATGACGTGGGCTAGGGAGAGGAGGAACATGGGAACACAGAGCCTCGGTCTCGGGGAGCAGGTACATGGAACCATGGACACATACACAGAACACAGAGTCGGGACCCCTCCTTGGGTACAGGACATAGGGCCGGGACTTGCACACAGAACAGAGAGTTGGGACCTCTCCTTGGTTACAGGACATAGGGCCGGGACTCATGACCCTCTGCAGGGCAACGGCAAGATGGCCTGACTTACCCCATGGAGGCGAGGACAAGACAAGACCAACACCAATGAACACCAGACAGTACCTATCTAGCTCCGGTGATAGAACTAGACCGAAGCACAGGTGAGGGCTGCAGATGAGGGCTAGAGGTGAGAGGGGCAGAGAAGGGATTCAGACAAGGGGGTAGGACAGGAATCACAGACCACCAGGGCCAGGACTAGACTCAGAACTGGAAGCCGCCAGGGCCAGGACTTGACATGGGACTTGAACGCCGCCGGAGCCAGGACTTGACGTGGTACTTGAACGCTGCCGGAGCCAGGACATGGACGTGGTACTTGAACGCTGCCGGAGCCAGGACATGGACATGGTACTTGGATGCCGCCGGAGCGAGGATGTGGTGCTTGGAACCTCCGGGTAGTGCCGAACTCTCGACTCGGCCCGGGAACAGTAGACAGCGGCTCTTGATTCTCTCCGGTGGGTTAACTGATGGGCCCACCTTGATGAGGAAACTTTGCAGGCTCACTTCAGCGAGGTAACTGGACAGGGTTGCTCCGGTGAGGAAAGGCGAATTACCGGCACTCGCTTCAGGCGGAGACAAGGCTTGCTGCAGCCAGATGACATCGGCACGCCGTGACCTTGCAGACGCTCCCGGACCGAACGGCTGAATGCCGGAGACTATAAACTACCAGTTCAGCCGAGTGTTAATTGCCTCTAATCACCAAAGTCGAGGGACACGGGAAAACAGGGAATCAACGGTCCGGATCGTAACATAAACAAGCTAAATTTAAAGGGACCCCGATCCGGACCATGACATATTGGGAATGAGTGCTAAATGAGCAGTTTGTTCGAAGATCTGGTATAGACAAATGGGTTGAAGGCCCCCTTCTGTGCTGTGTACTACTATCAACTGACCATTTCTCTTTCACCTGGATGTTAGTTTACTTAGGATTCTGATGGATAATTCATCAGCCTTTCAGCCCCTAGGTGGGCTGCTTTTGATTTCCACTGCAACTGAATTTAGCAAACACATTTATATTTGGTAGCATCTATATCCTTTGGATTTAAATGAATACAGTTTGTCACTGTGGAGAGAGAGAGTAACAGAACCATGTTGAGAAATAAAATCCTACTCGTGAACTTCTCAATAATTTAATTTATAGCTCTTCAGTATATTGCGGTGAATCCTTAATTATGAACAGAAAATGTTGGCTAACTGGCCTTCCGGCAGCTTCTCAGGGACTGAATAGAAGTGATCATGTGTTGTTTAGTTCTGCTCATACCTATGAATCAGAAAATTGGTGGTGCAGGCTACTCCCTTGAGTTTGATCGTATAAAATCTAAATTGTACTTTACTACCCTTCCAGATCAGAGCTTTACACCTATGTGTGATTTTTTAAAAATCTATCTTTCAATACTCCTTGATCAGCTGTATCAACAAGTGCAAAGCTGCCCCGTTTTCTATTTTGAAAATGAAGGAACTGCAGATGCTGGAAATACAAATGGCGAGAAAAACTCAACGGAGCAGGCAGAGTCCCTGGAAAGAGTAGCAACTGGAGCCAACACTTCAGATTGAAGATCCTTAATCATTTCATGTTTTCATAGTTTTGCAGGAAATTAAAGATATTACTCTATTTGGAAAAGAAATCAGAATTTTCTCTGAGGATTGAGAATAACATGTGCCCATTAACTGGTAACACCTAAACTTGTGTTCGTAAACTGGACTGACAATGTAGGATCCTGCATATTAGAAATGGTTACCATAATTGCCTGCAAAGTAACTCTTTATTTCAGTGTAAAGTTGATCATGATATTTCTTCAGGTACAGCAAGCAACCACGTTTTTTTTTTGTAACTTTGTCAGCATTTGGTTTCCCTAGTGTGGATAGGAGAATCACAATGCTTTTAAATCAGATCCTGAGATGTAGCTTTTGGGTCTCTTAGTGCAAAACCAAAGCCAAGTTAAGACAAAAATAACTAGATGCAGCTCCACATATGGTATCACATAAGTGCAAAGCCTTTTCTAATTTTACATACTGCTATTGATGCCAGTGATGAAAAACATTTACACTAGCTGGAAAATTATAAGGTGTTTGCTATGTTGTTGCAAGCAGATGTGGCACTGTTGCTTTTAGGGACAGAATTGTAATTTAGCATCTTTCACAATTGCACCCTTCAAATAATGGAAAGCTGCATTGACTACAATACTTAAAAGACTGTAAAGCATTTCCCCTGAAAGAGACCCCTTTGATCCAATGGACTCAGAATTTCTTTTCTTGCTCATAGAAGGTACTTTTTTTCCGTAATCAAAATTGAAACAGCTGTCCAAACAACCCCTCACACTGCTAATGATTTTAGCAGCAGCTACTAGAGCACAAATTTATTCTCCATGCCCCACGTCAGCTTTTTTTTGTAAATGTAATTTAACAAATATAGTTTTACCATAAAAACAGTCCCTCGATACATAGAAGATGTCACCAGAGCAGCACTGCACCCCTCTTTCCTTGGAGTCATCTTTAGTATAGACCATCAGTGCTGATGAGAACAGGCTAGAAAATTTGCTCACCAGTCTTTCATCAATTCATATTACATCCACTTTTCTGACAGCTATTTTGGGGGAACTAAAGGCCTCCCTGCCGGCATGTGAAACTCAGAATGCCCTGTGTGAATTGCGCAAACTGTCCCGTTGTTGCATTTCAGAAGCTTCCCCGACACTCTCCCCCCGACCCCCACCCTCCACTACATATCTTCAGCTCCCAACATGCTGATTGCCATGTAAAATAAGCATGACAGGAAAATTGTCCTGGTCTGGTCTGCTTTAGGCTGATTCTGAACATTGTTATACTACTGTGTTTGATTAAACATTACTACTCTGTCAGGAATCTTTTAGCTGCTTGGATTTTTATGCTTATCCATGTAATAACTCATAAACTTATGCTTTTGGCATTTTGATGTGGCTGTCACTTTGCTGAGTGACACATTAATCAAAATTGAAACAGCTTTAAGGGAGACTTGCCAATTGTTGCTCCAGAGCAAGTTCCACTAAACAAACTTGAATGGTGGTAATTTTCATTTTGACCAGTGACCAAAAAATATACCTTAGTCTTGCTGCCATTTTGAAACTCCAAACTTTGGCATCCACACTGCCAGCTTTTTAACCCACCAAGTGCTTGCTTGCTTAATGAGAGACTCACAGCCAACATCCTGTAAATTACAGATTAATTACTGATCATTTCTGCTGACTGCTCACTGTAATAACACACACTTTGGATTCATTCCATATCTTAAATTTTTCAGTTGTCTGCAGGTATAGGTCTGGTGTTACTGAAATTCTTCACTATCGTTATTTCAAAGTTCAAGGGCAAAGCAGTTGTTTCCAGATGTGTTTGGTTCAGTGGGGCTCCCTTTAGGTCGCTGCATTCTTGTTGCCCCTTTCTTTGTTGTCAGGTATTAGGATGCACATTTATGGTGATAATGTGGTGTCAGTGAAAGCTGGTTTAGTAAGTGAGAATCTAGCCATCAGAGGCAAAGTTGCTTTGAGATGTTCCATGTAAATAAAGATTGGTTTGAAATTCCATGTCAAGCTCTGCACCTTGATGATTCTGGACTCCACCATGTTCCTTGGCACTGAACGCAGGTTTCCAGGAAGGCTTTTCAGTGTACCGTGCATTAGAGTATGGATGCCATTAAATGTTCTTCATTGGAATGCTTCATTGATGTCCGCACTTAAATCCTGTACTGCAGCTTTTCCAGTGTGTGACCCCAAACTCTGGTGGTGGCAAATGCATATTTTACTCCATGCTGGGGCACTTGTCTGCCATCTCATCATGCACAGACCCCTTCAGTTGTACAATGTTAGTTTTTAAGCTGGTGATCATGTATTTTAAATTGAATGGCATTATGTCTTACACATCCAAAAAAGTTAAGAGTGGTGTGGGAGGGACTGTGGACAGCAGTACTGAGTAGGAAATGATTAGAGCAAGACCTAGCACCCCACTAAAAATCATAGGCTAGCTTTAAATCGACTAGCATAACTGCTGTGGAAATTGGGCTGCTGAGGTTGCAGCCAGTGAATAGTGTGGCATAAGCAGTCTGCACACAAACATTAATGTAGTGATCATGTTGTACAATACAGATATTCTATCTGCAAATCATTCAGCATGTATGGTTTTATTGGGCATCATAATTTGTGCACCTGCGTGGGGTTACTAGTCCAGTGATGTAACTAATATCCACTATTCCCAGTTCCTGAATTAATCCAGAAAAGAGGTTCCACTGGTCTTCATGTGAAAATGGAGAGAATTTTCTCTTTTTTTATTTCCTTACTCTACAACTATAATATTGATTTATACTAAAGTTAGATGAACACTCTCACACGTGATCTAAAACTATGGGCATGACTAGAATCATGACCAGCTTCAGTGTTACATCTCCTCTAAGTTCACGCACAGACACTTTCCAATGAGGCAGCCTTAGTTAGCTGTTTGCTGGGAATTCATGGATTTATTCGTGAAGAGCAGCAGCTTATAAACCAGGGTTTTGATGATAAAAGGATTTTAATGCACACCTCCAAGCCGAGCCTACAAGTTACTTTATGTGGATTGTTGATCTCAGTTAATTGATTACATTATGTTATTGACTCTGCCCAATTCATCACCAACCAGTAAGCTTAACTCCAGACCAGTTCCCTCCAGGTAGGTATTCTTAACCCTACATAGCTGTCTCAGTTGTTTTGTTCACCAATATCATTTCCCACCCACCTCAGGCTGAGTTCCCCTGTGTTTTTTTAATAGTCCAGCTGTGCTGGGTATTTCCTTTCACTTGTTCTATTTTTAAATATTTTTTGTGAATAGCTCCATTGTGATTATAATAACCTCATTGCATGCCATGTCTTTACTACATTATGCTGCAATTCTTTTTTCATTTTCTTCCCCATTTGGCATTTTTGTCCTCGACATATGCACTATGTTGATTTTGTTTTACATACCCATCTACCAATAATATTTCTTTTCTCTTACGATGTATTTTCTCCAAAAAATCTTTCAGAAAGTACTAGGTAAATCCATGTTCATTTGCCTTTCCATCCACCCATCCATACATAACCAACCTGGACACCCCAAGTGCTCAATATTCTAATTCATTTTGTTTTCCTTCAACTTTCAGCTATCTATCTATCAGCTAAACTTTCAGCTATCTATCAGCTAAACTTTCAGCTATCTATCTATCAGCTAAACTTCTCTTATACCACGGTTCAGAAGGGTAAAGAATGTACTCTGTGCTGGGGACTTCAATGTCCAGGAATTATTTGGCGGTACCACCACTGACTGAGTCGGTTGAGGCCTGAAGGACATATCTGCCTGTGAGTGAACCAATTTCATTTTGTCAGGTAGGTCTGTGTCCCAGCTTTAAAGGTAATTGTGCTGTAGTCCCAAATTATTCATTGATGAGGTCACCATCAGATTTCATTCATGGGTGGCAGAAATGGCTTTGGTCAGCCACATCCCCCTTATCAGAATGCAGAAGATGAATTCTCCATGAGAGCATTAACAAAAGTGACTTCTGTACAGTGCTTGTGGAGACAAAATGGCACATTCAGACAGCGGATGTCACCTTCCATTGTGTTGGGTAGCATTACAATTGCACGAAGTGGACTAAGGACAGATGTGCAGCTCTAAACCAGACATCCATGAGGTATTGTGGACTATCAGCAACTGGAGAAATGGAAGCACAAGAGATCACAGATGCTGGAATCCAGAGCAACAAACAATTTGCTGGAGGAACTCAGTGGCTCAATCTGTAGGGTGCAGGGAGAATTGAAAACCTACAACAAATGGACTGCCACAATCTGTGAGCTCAGTGTGCCGTTACTGTCAGACCAGAATATTAACCCTGAATCAATGTACAGTGCAGAAAGGCATACTGGGATTACTCCTAAAAATTAGGTGCCAACCTAACAAAGTTGTAACACTGAGCCTCATTCTTGTTGAGCAGCAATGGCAGTATGCAATGTGTTAGGCAAAGTGATCGCGAAACTACGGGATCCAATCAGAACTGTGCAGTCAATCCCACATTGAATCGTGAATGTTGGTGAGTGATTAAACAGCCAGCTGAAGAAGGTGGCTCCAAATACATGCATATCCTTATCACTAGTGGGGCCCTGCAGATGAATGCTGAACTCAAGGCTGAAGCATTCGCAACCACGTTCAGCCTTAAGGACAAATTGGATGATCCATCCCAACTTCCTCCTTAGATCCCCACCATCACAGAAGATAGTCATCAGCCAATTTGATTCACTCCATGTGATATCCAGAAATGACTGAGTGCCAAAAGACCAGACAGCATCTAAATACTGATATTTCCTGAAGACCAGCACTCCAGAACTTGCTGTGCTTCTTATAAAGCTGTTCTAGATATTGATAACAATGGTATCTGTCTGATAATCTGGAAAATTGATTGAATATATAAGGGACCATGGTGACGTACTGCAGGTCACATAAAATACTTCTAAATATATCTCTTTTGAATTACTCTCACTGCAGTCTGCAGTTTGTAATTTACCATCAAGCAACATATTTTCAAATCGACTTAATGAACTATAGGTTTCACAATCGTTTGAAGGACTCTGCAGATTTAAATCTCAAGCAAGCAGGTACGGCACCTTAAAGTGGACGAAGGTTGATCGCCATGTCTGGAAGTGAGGCAGGAGTGAGGGACTCCAAACCAGGTTGAACCACAGAGGAATGAGCCTGTGGGTACAGTCTTTCATTGATTCTATTATGGTTATTGGATTTATTGAGGCTGCCTGCAAGAAAATGAATCTCAAGGTTGCATATGGTGACATAGATGTACTTTGATACTAAACTTACTTTGAGCTTTGTTTGCAAAAACAAGGCAAATCCAGTTTGACTGACTTCTACTCAAACAGTCTAATCTCAATCAGAAGCAAAGTAATAGAAGGTGCCGTGGACTGTGCTGTAATTTATTCACAAATAACCCCATTATGGGCAATTTGGGTTTCAACAGGATCACTCAGCTTCAGACCCCATCACAGTCTTAGTACAATCATTGACCAATGATCTGACTTCCAGAGGTTTGGTGAGAGTCCTTGACAAAAGGACGGCCTTGTGAAAAACATCTTGACATGTACAGAATCTTTTAGATGGGAAGGTAATTTTAGCAGGAAAACAATTGATGCTGCAAGATTATGAGAGAGTTGCACACTGCAGAGGTAGTAGGTGTCCTTTGTGGACCCTGGGCACTGCAGTGCTACATTCTGAGAACCCATCAACATAAAGGGCACTTTCCTCCACGGTAGTCAGTATCTGATCCCAAGAGTGCTCTCATATCAACTAGACGGACCAATACAGATTTCTGTGAGACAAAGCAACGAATTAGCAAAATCCATGCATGACACATTGGGATTATATGGTGAACTGCCTGTAACTGCCAACCCACCAGTGAGCTTTGAGAAAGAAATGGAAAAGGAAAAGGTGAGGAAGGGAGGTCACTCTGACTGTTTGAATTACAGGGGGAAGTAAGTGGTGGGTGAGGGAATCTATGTTTAGTATAGGATGGAGTTCTGGGATTGACATGACCAGAGCATTTCAATTGAAGATGGCACCACTCACTCTCCTACATGGCCCAGAGGCATCAGCTTGTGATGTTACTATACTTCTGTTCATGTATGAGGGTGTCTCACTCCTTGAGGTTGGGTGCAATGTTGGTTCCTGCCTCCAGCTCTGGAAGGCTCCTGCAACACCCCATCTCCATCATTTAAAAACACCTCTCCCTTGTAACCTCTCCATGAACATCGACTTCTCTAACTTCCGCTAAGGCCCCACCTCCCCCTCGTACCCCATCTGTTACTCATTTTTATGCACACATTCTTTCTCTCACTCTCCTTTTTCTCCCTCTGTCCCTCTGAATATACCTCTTGCCCATCCTCTGGGTCACTCCCCCCCCTTGTCTTTCTTCCCGGACCTCCTGTCCCATGATCCTCTCGTATCCCCTTTTGCCTATCACCTGTCCAGCTCTCGGCTCTATCCCTCCCCCTCCTGTCTTCTCCATCATTTTGCATCTCCCCCTCTCCCTCCAGCTTTCAAATCCCTTACTCACTCTTCCTTCAGTTAGTCCTGACGAAGGGTCTCGGCCTGAAACGTCGACTGCGCCTCTTCCTATAGATGCTGCTTGGCCTGCTGCGTTCACCAGCAACTTTGATGTATGTTGCTTGAATTTCCAGCATCTGCAGAATTCCTGTTGTCTCCCTTGTAACTACCAGTTTTCCAAACCTCTCTTAATAAAGCCAAGGGTTTATCCTCTCCCCATTGTTCCTCTGCCACTTCCATTGTGTAGGTAATGCCAATGAAAGCAGTGGTCTGTGTGTGGGTCCCTTTAAGGGCTGGAACCCCCAGTGTCACAGCCTAATAGCTGAATGACAGCAACTGCGCAAACTTCCATTGCCGATTTCATTAGATGAGGCCAATGCATATAATGGGAACCATTGCAGTGAAAACAAATCTGTTGCACTTTACATCATGGTAAAACCGCAAAGGAGCAAGCACAGCACTGTTTCAATATTCCCATTTCATGGCCAATGTCTCTCTTGCTTGAAGAACCAATTTGTTTGTAGGTGCAATGCAATATTATTCTTCAGCTACTTGTAGTGCATGTTGGAGTGGGGAAGGTGTTTCTGATATTCGGGTTGGTAGCAGGAAATTAAATGATGATTCCTCTCCACTGTGGTAGGAAATTAACAGCAGCATCAAATTATTTACATTACATAATGGCAAGAAGCAACTTTAAATTATATGTTAGTGTGGATTCTAGTTAAAGAAAATAAAACAGGCTTTCTAGAACATACTTGGAAAGCAGTATTTGATCCTTCCTGAAAATATGAGACCTGACTCCTGGAAATCTGGACACTGTTGCCAGAATCATCATAGAAGGTAAAGGGATACTGGAAACACTGCTTGTGCAGCTTCAGTCAGCAAGCTGACTGATTCAAAATGTGTTCTTTGGGAGCACCCTCAGAAGGCATTGTTTGTTGTTTGAGTTTAATTCTCAGTGGTTTATCTGTTTACGACATCTTTTCAAGAGAAATTTAAATTAAGACAATGTTTTATTGGTTCTACCTTCCTGATGATTGCATTTTTTCCGGTGCTCATCCATATGCATGAATTTATTACAAATTTTGCCCTTGAATAATTTTAAAGGAGGTTTGTTAATATGCTATTTTAAAAGTGCAAGTATAGAAAGAAAGCAAACGTAAACCATCTTGATATTATTATCTACAATCCTAATGCATGTGCTTGTTCTTTGTCAGTTCTTGGCAATTCAAAAACACATTTTATATTTGTGATTGTTTGCTTTTTTTCAACTAGTCAAATGTTCAAGTCAAGGGACAAGTCAAATAGTGCAGTGAGGTATTGATTTTGATATCATGTAACAGACACTTTTGATATTACAACAGTATTGATTATAGTCTGACCCTGTTCAAAAAGTTTATTTGAATTTAGCAGCTTCAGTATTTTATTACCTAGGTGTTAGCAGATGACCTTGTAAGAAATATACCCTGGAGTGTTTTGTAATGGATTATTGCACATGTAAAACTTGTAAATTCATCAGTCTGAATCTTACTGTAAGTATCATAAAAATCATTAGCCATTAAATATTTGTGGTGCTTGTAAATGTCATCAATAATGAGCAACTATGATAATTTGAACATTCTGTGCTGACGCATTTCATATAGTAAATAATTAACCAAGCTAACTCAATTGTGGTTTATAATATTTTCACCCCTAATTAAGGTAACCACGTAATTGACATGGTTATGAATTGTTGAGAGGGTTGTGTTTGCAAAAGTAGAGGTTATTAGTTTAAACTTTCTTGTGATGAACCCTTGTGGTTCAGTAGTAGAGCTACTAGGACTTGATGTTTCAATCCCTATGGTAAGTCGGCACTCTCGATGTTGGCAGTGGGCTTGGAGTGGTGACAAGGAGGGAGGGTAGGTATGTTATCGGGGTCATCAGGTGGGCACTCTCCTTCTTTGACGTTCTGTTGATAAGCCCACGACGTCTCCAGAGGGCTCAATGGTGCTACCTGGCATCCCAGATATACCCACCTCAGTTCCATACCTTCCTGTCTTCATCTTGCAGCCCAGTTGTTGTCGTTCCTTTTAATCCAAATCCAGTTGCTGCTTTCTTCTGCTGCATTTGACAAGGACTTGACTGCTTGTTGGAGGGAGTGACCCCTCACCCCCATCTTCTTCAATAGACTGGTCGTAGATGTAGCAACGAATCCCCTGCATCCCACATCTACAGGGAAAATCTTGGTCTTCCAGCCATTCTGTGCAGCTTCAGTAGCCAGTTCAGAGTACTTGTGCTTATCAAGATGAGAATTATCCAAGCTTAGAATTCAAATTCTTGGAAATATGAAGCACAATTTTGGTATTTGCAAACAATATCAATTGTAGTGAAGAGGACTCTATCATAATTCAATAGTATTCAGATTTGTTGAATAGGTACACATCTGGCAAATTAATTTCAGTGAAAAATATTTGATCACCTTCTCAGACCATAACAGAGAAAAGAGGCTTGGGGACACCAATCCACAAATTGTTGGAGGTAGCAATGCAGGTTAATGAAGCCAATTTTAAAACAACAAACTACTGGGATTAATTTCTCAAGTGATTAAATTAATATGTAAAGAAATTATTGTCAGACTTTTAATTGAATCTGATTAGACCTCTTGGTACACTTCACATTATATGAAGTGTATAATTAAATTACATTCTTCATTTTACAACATTGACGTGGAGACACAGAAGATGATGAAAATCCATTAAACTTGCTTCATAATAAATTGCTTGTTGATGATTGCTGTTTAACAAAGCTTTTGAAAATGGTTCTAGGCTTCCTGAGAGGAAGACACAAGGGACTGCAGATGCTGGAATCTGGAGCAAAAAGCTTCCTGCAGCAACTCGCTTTTTGCTATACATGTCTTGAATTGGAAGTTAAAGGAACTAAGTACAAAAGATAGAATATTAATAGTTGGAAGAACTTTTAATGTATATATTTAATTAAAAGAAAATGCAAGCCTCCCTGTTACTGGTGGCCTTGGATTAGGTTGCAGCAGCTACTGAAGATCCAGTAACTGTTCAGTAACCAAATTCTATAAGCAGATACCATACCCCACCATTAATATATGGAGTTGAACCTAACGCATGATTTATACTTTCTGTAATGCCTTAAAGGTACAAAATATTTCATGGGGTAAGGAATGACCCTACAAATTTGTTATTATAGAGGCCATGTTACACCTAGACAGAATCCTTCTTTCTGAGTAGAAAATCAATAGTGGAAAATCCAACACAATTAATATTGATGTTGTTTTAACTTTCTCTTTAGTGAAATACATTTTAAAAATATCAATATTGAAATTAATTCAATTACTCTTTAAAGCAATTGGATTGTGAAAGAAAGGAAGTGACAATAGAACTCTAACCAGCTGTCAAAAATATTATTACCATACACCGATGTTGTACATTATTATTTGAATTTTCCCCTTTTTTTTGTTTGTGGTAGTCATGTTATGGCAGAGAAGTGTATGTGGGGAATTGCAGCTTAGAGAACATTCCATTGTTAATTGTAAGTGGTTTAATTAGAAAAGAAAATTAAATAATAGGATGCGAAGGCTGATTTCAAGGCTCTGCTGACATTCCTGGTGGCTGAACCACATTTTGAAACAATAGAGCAAAATATCACGCACAGTGAATTGATATGGAGACAACTTGCTTGTTTCTATTATAGATTTAAACTTTAGTGACTAGTTTAAGACAATCAAGTAAGCTAAACTTAAGTCTCACTTAGTTGACTTCTCTAACTTCCGCTAGGCCCCACCTCCCCCTCGTACCCCATCTGTTACTCTTTTTAATGCACACATTCTTTCTCTCACTCTCCTTTTTCTCCCTCTGTCCCATCCTCTGGGTCACCCCCCCCCCCCGTCTTTCTTCCCGGACCTCCTGTCCCATGATCCTCTGGTATCCCCTTCTGCCTATCACCTGTCCAGCTCTCAGCTCCATCCCTCCCCCTCCTGTCTTCTCCTATCATTTTGCATCTCCCCCTCCCCCTCCAGCTTTCAAATCCCTTACTCACTCTTCCTTCAGTTAGTCCTGACGAAGGGTCTCGGCCTGAAACGTCGACTGCGCTTCTTCCTATAGATGCTGCCTGGCCTGCTGCATTCACCAGCAACTTTGATGTATGTTGCTTGTCTCACTTAGGGGTTGGTTTAATTAAGTAGAGCTTCATTGCTATTTCAAAATCCTTAAATGACCTCTATCTATGTCAGCTATAACTATGTTGACAAACCTAATTTTGTTCTAATGAAATTGGCACTTGTCCTGAGGAGAAAGAGATAACGAGAGGTTACTTGAAGCCTAGCTGAGGCTCATTAGAGTTATGGGAAACACTCCTGCATCTGGTCCAGGCAAGTTTAAATTTTTTGGCCATTGATATATAGATGATTGACTGGGTATTCTGCTTACTTGGGATCTAGGGGTGGTATATGACCTAACAATTTTTCACTCCTTTTCTATGGCATGGTATCAGTTTGGTATGATTATACATCTGAATTGCTTAGAACATCATTCTGTGTTAAGGACTACATAAAAAAGTTATTTATTTTGCCAAAGCTGTCTCAATCACATGCAAATGTGGTTAATGTTCCAGAATATTACAGCTTAAACTGCTGCCATCTTTTCTGTTTGAGATCTGTATATGATTGATATTCACTCAGTGGCCACTTTATTAGGTACCTCCTGAGTGTACGTTCGTGGTCTTCTGCTGCTGTACCCATCCACTTCGGGTTCAACGTGTTGTGCATTCAGAGATGCTGTTCTGCACACTATTGTTGTAACTTGTGGTTATTTGAGTTACTGTCACCTTCCTATCTCCTTGAACCAGTCTGGCTATTCTCCTCTGACCTCTCGCATTAACAAGGCATTTTTGTCCACTGAACTGCTGCTCACTGGATGTTTTTTGTTTATCACACCATTCTCTGTAAACTCAGGAGACTGCTGTATGTGGAAATCTCAGGAGATCAACAGTTTCTGAGATATTCGAACCACCCATCTCTGGCACCAACAATCATTCCATGGTCACAGTCATTTAGATCACATTTCTTTCCCACTCTGTCATTTGGTGAACAGCAACATTATTTTATTTATTTGTTTTATTTAGAGATACAGTGCAGAACAGGCCTTTCGAGCTGCACCACACAGTGACCTCTGATATAACGCCAGCCAAATCACGGGACAATTTACATAGACCGATTAACCTACCAACTGGTATGTCTTTTGAATGGAGAGTAAACCCATGCATTCCACAAGATGGACGTACAGACTCCTCACAATGACGTCAGAGTTGAATTTCGACACCCCGAGCTGTAACACTAACTGCTACACTACTGTGGCTATTGACCATGTCTGCGTGCTTTTATGCATTGAGTTGCTGCCACATGATTGACTGAATAATGAGCAGATGTACAGGTGTACCTAATAAAGTGGCCACTGTGTGTATATGGTTGTGGATATTTATTCCCGAGATAGATCTTTTCATTTTTCTCATCTGGTTATCCATCAAAATGTGGAAAATAGCCATAATATTGCAAGTGTCTTCCTGACGTACTGAATCTTCCATTTATCTGGTAGTCTATTAAACTCTGAACCAAACATTCCCTGCATTAACATTTCCATAGATAGATAGCAAAGGCAAACTTCAATTTACATCTTGGCCTCTGCACTATCAACTAAGGCTCAAGGCTAGCATATTGACAATGCACTCATTTCTGGAAGTGCGGATGGCCCTGACACTTTGTTTATGGCTGGGCAGAGATTGCAGTTTAAAGAATGATGAGTAACACAATTTGGAAAAGTAAATTTTATTGTTGGATGGAGAATTCCAAATTTTAGGAACATTGATGTATTTATTTGTGATTTCTGTTTATTTCTCCCTTGTTCCCTGTATGTGTGTGCTTTTGAAGCTGAATGTTCCCTCTCTTAGGGGTATTAGGTCAACAAAGAAATCTGTACAGCTGAGCACTGTACCAGCAGATGCAGCAACTTGGAACATCTAAACTAACTATACTGACATACACTTAGTAGCCATCTATCAAGTCAACATTCGTTTTCTCTCTTCTATTCCTATTGCACATTCTATTAGAGCTGGGAATCTCGTTCTCAGTAGTGTTACACAATTAGAAATGAACTTTAACCATAAAACTCAAAAAAGAAGGAAGGCCAGGTACTTGTTCCATTTATTTTAAGGCTTTTTAATAAATTACAATGTTTCCCTTCCACTTTATAAAAAAGACTAATTTGACTCTGGCTGCATACGAAAATAAAGAAATTTGTCTTTCATGATCTCAGTACATCCCAAAGTGCTTTTCACCTAAAGGAAATGGTACTTTTTCCAAAAGTAATCACTTTTTTTCAGGTCAGAGGAGAGACTCAATAGGCAAGGGTTAGTTTCCATGGAATGGATTTAAATGAGGAGGACCTGAGTGAGGTTTTTAAATTTTGAAGAAAATAGATAGGACAGGTTATAGGAAACTTCTCTTTACAGCAGAGGTCTCATGACCCAGAGGATAAAAGTTTATGGTAAGAGGTAGGAAAGTAACAAAGGATCAAAGGATTTATTTTTATTCTGAGGAATCTGGAAGTCGCTGCCTAAAGAGGTGGTGAAGTCAGAAGCTCTCAAACAGTTAATAAATTCCTAGATGAGCACTTCAGTTGCCAAGCGACAGAAGGCTGTGGTGAAATGCTGGAAATTGGAATAATACAGATAGCTCAGAATCAGAATCAGAATCAGGTTTATTATCACTGGCATGTGATGTGAAATTTGTTAACTTAGCAACAGCAGTTCAATGCAATACATAATCCAGAAAAAAAAATGATAATAAATAAATATGTAAATCAATTACAGTATACATAAATTGAATAGATTAAAAATCATGCAAAAAACAGAAATAATATATATTTTAAAAGTGAGGTAGTGTTCAAGGGCTCAATGTCCATTTAGGAATCGGATGGCAAAGGGGAAGAAGCTGTTCCTGAATTGCTGAGTATGTCTCTTCAGGCTTCTGTACCTCCTACCTGATGGTAACAGTGACAAGAGGGCATGCCCTGGGTGCTGAAAGTCCTTAATAATGGACGCTGCCTTTCTGAGTCACCACTCCTTGAAGATATCCTGGGTACTTTGTAGGCTAGTACCCAAGATGGAGGCGACTAAATTTATGACCCTCTGCAGCTTCTTTCGGTCCTGTGCAGTGCCCCCCCCACCCCATCAATACCAGACAGTGATGCAGCCTGTCAGAATGATCTCCACGGTACATCTATGGAAGTCTTTGAGTGTATTTGTTGACAAAGCAAATCTCTTCAAACTCCTAATGAATTATAGCCACTGTCTTGCCTTCATTATAAGCACATAGATATGTTGGGACCAGGTTAGATCTTCAGAGATCTTGACATACAGGAACTTGAAACTGCTCACTCTCTCCACTTCTGATCCCTCTGCGAGAATTGGTATGCGTTCCTTCATCTTACCTTTCCTGAAGTCCACAATCAGCTCTTTTGACTTACTGACATTGAGTGCCAGGTTGTGGCTGCAACACCACTCCACTCGTTGGCATATCTCACTCCTGTATGCCCTCTCATCACCACCTGAGATTCTACCAACGATGGTTGGATCATCAGCAAATTTATAGATGGTATTTGAGCTATGCCTAGCCACACACTCATGGGTATAGAGAGATCTTAGAGCAGTGGGCTAAGCGCACACCCCTGAGGTACACCAGTGTTGATTGTCAGCAAAGAAGAGGCATTATCATCAATCCGCACAGACTGTGGTCTTCTGGTTAGGCAGTCAAAGACCCAATTGCAGAGGGAGGTACAGAGGCCCAGGTTCACCAACTTCTCAATCAGTATTGTGGGAATGATGGTATTAAATGCTGAGCTATAGTCGATGAACAGCATCCTGACATAGATGTTTGTGTTGTCCAGGTGGTCTAAAGCCATGTGAAGAGTCATTGAGATTGCATCTGCCGTTGACCTTTTGTGACAATAGGCAAATTGCAATGGGTCCAGGTCCTTGCTGAGGCAGGAGATCAGTCTAGTCATGACCAACCTCTCAAAGCATTTCATCACTGTAGATGTGAGTGCTACCAGGCGAGAGTCATTAAGGCAGCTCACATTATTCTTCATAGGCACTGGTATAATTGTTGCCTTTTTAAAGCAAGTGGGAATTTCCACCCATAGCAGTGAGAGGTTGAAAATGTCCTTGAATACTCCCGCCAGTTGGTTGACACAGGTTTTCAGAGCCTTACCAGGTACTCCATCGGGACCTCCCACCTCGTGAGAGTTCACTCGCTTTAAAGACAGCCTAACATCGGACTCTGAGACAGAGATCACCGTGTCATCAGACGCAGCAGGAACCTTCACAGCTGTAGTTATATTCTCCCTTTCAAAGTGGGCATAGAAGGTGTTGAGTTCATCTGGTTGTGAAGCATCGCTGCCATTCATGCTGTTGAGTTTCACTTTGTAGGAAGTAATGTCTTGCAGACCCTGCCAAAGTTGTTGTACATCTGAGGTCACCTCCAACCTCATTCAAAATTGTCTCTTCACCCTTGAAATGGCCCTCCGCAACGCATACCTGGTTTTCTGGTACAGACCTAGCCTGGATCGCCAGACTTGCATGCCGCAGATCTATCCTTCAGCCTGGTTCATCCATGGCTTTTGGTTTGGGAATGTGCAGTAAGTCTCTGTAGGCACTCTCATTCACACAGGTTTTAATGAAGTTGGTAACAACTATAGCATATTCATTTAGGTTTGAAGATGAATTCCTGAATACAGTCCAGTCCACCAAATCAAAGTAGTCCTATAAGTGCTCCTGTGCTTCCCTTGTCCATACCTTCTTGGTCCTCACTACTGGTGCTGCAGTCTTCAGTCTCTGCCTATACTCGGGCAGTAGAAGTACAGACAGGTGATCAGACCTCCTGAAGTGAGGGCGTAGAATAGCACGGTAGGCATTCTTGATGGTGGTGTAACAATAGTCCAGTGTGTTGTTTCCTCTAGTGATCTGATGATGGTAATTGCTTTGTGATTTTTTTAGACTGGCCTGGTTAAAGTCCCCCAAAATGATGGTGAAGGCATTAGGGTGTGCTGTTTCATGCATGTTGATCCCATTGCTCATATCATCTTAAGCCTGCTTGACATTGGCCTGAGGTGGAATATACACTACTACCAAAATGACCCCGGAGAACTCCCATAGTAGGGAAAAAGGACAGCACTTAACTGCTAGATATTCCAGGTCTGGTGAGCAGAATTGGGACAGCACTGGTATATTTGTGCACCGTGAAGAATTGATTATGAGGCAGACTCAATCTTCTGCAGGGCAAGATGAACTGAAGGGCCTGTTTTAGTGCTGTACGAATCTATGACTTTAAGAATATGAGATGACACTACTGAACACTCAATGGTGTGCCCTAGTTTTAAAACAGAGCAATTAAAATGTTAGGTTTGTGTGCTACTGATGTGATATTTTCTGTAGTCCTGCTGATGATCATGGTTCATCATTGTTCTCAGGCTGTCAAACATTGGCAAGACTGAAGCCTGTCAATTTTTGAGATGTAGCAATTATTGGCAAACTTCCCTGACAGCGATTTTTTTGGCAATTTATTTTTTATCTCTTGTGGTCTTCTTAATTTTACAGTGTCATTTATCTATCTCCTGCCCATGTTCTTCACATGGACAGACCTGATGTCGTTGGCTCAGTTAATTTCTTTCCAGCCTCAGTACTCCACCATGAGGTTTGAGTGGGAGAAAGGCAAGTGTGTGAGCTGCGAAATTACCAGCAATTCAACCAGTGTTTCATGGACAGCACTATGCATTGATTTCCATGAAAGAGGACTTCTGGACCACAAGTCTGAAGTTTCCAATCAGCACATCTGCACAGTTTATTTTTGTAGGGATTAAGGAACTTAGTTTGTGATGAATACAGTGTTAAACTGTAATCACTAGAGCGGAGCCATGATTCAGTGGCTTAAGCCATCAATCTGTGATGTTTCTTGTGCCTCTGACAGAAATTTGCTGGATTCCTCTGACATGTTTAACATATTTTGTAACTTGCACAAACAATTCATCTTTAAAGCCTTTAACTGATAGCACCATGAAAATCACAATGTAATGTCCTGGTATACCAGAGCAATTAGCATGTATTACAGTGGTCCTTTCAAACTAAATTATTTTACTGTCTAATTAAAGGTACAAATGTTTGGATCTACTTCTTCAGAGATACTTACAAATATAATATTACATCAATAACAGATTGAGTTTATCTAATACATTAATGAAGTAAACATTCCTAGGTACTTCACAAGAATGATTATGAAATAGAACTGCACAGTGACTTATATGAGACATGAGGACAGGTTGCCAAAGCTTGGTCATAGCTGTAAGGAAGATTGATAAGAGAAGAGAGGGGCAAGTGGTTCACTAACCAATTGGAAGATTTTTCTCAGGTGCCTAGTCAACTCCTTCTGAAATTGTTGATATTGGCTGGCTTTGTAGTCATTCCAGACATTTACCACTCCCTGTGTAAAGTATTTGGCGGGGATTCTGTGTGTCTGTGCTTGCCAGTCTGCAGCTTAATGTCCATTAAAGTGAACAGATAAAATCTCACAGGCTGCTGAGTGTACTGACAGAGAACCTGTTCGAGTCTCAGCTGCATTTTCGCACCTTTATCTTCCACTTGCAAGTCTCAAGCTACAATTTTATCTGTTCCCAATAATGGAAGTCAGGTACAAGAACAGGGTTTCTCAGCTTGGAGTTCTTTCAGTTTCCAGTTTACAGGGGTGACTGAACAGTAGGATGTCCATCTACCTTAGATATGGTCCTTGGTGTTAGGAGATGGATCAAATTGGACAAACTGGTAATTTGAGGAGGCACCTGTGAATCCTGACCTCGAATGAAGTCAACAGAATAAGTCATATCAGTAAACTTTTAAAGCAAGTTTACGCCAAACATTCACTGAAGTAGTTTGCAAGTGCAATTTCTTCACTTTTACTGCAAGCAACCAACTGTCTTCATTGGTAGAGGACTACCTGTCATTTGCAGTTGAGGTGACTTTACTATAATTTCAATTGCTCCATTAGGGGGAGGAGCAGAGCTCAGTTTACTTTTCAGAGTCTGGATGGGATTTCCATTCACCTGTACCTTGTGGGACCCTTTGTGACCTTGAATACTTCAAGAAGATCAAATTGAGGCTTCTCCTTTTCCTCTATTCCTAAAAATATCCAGAAGAACTTTCCATTTTCCTTAGATACACTAGGCTATCTGGAAAAGTTCACTGAACCTTAACTGTATTTTTTCTTGGGACCTCCTCTATCTTGCCCAGCAGTAGGAAAGGGATCAGAAATGTTTAAGTTGAATTTCTCCATTGAAATGCTCACCATTTCTTATGATACAGGTATTAGATGATATGGGATTGATAAACCCCAAAGGCTGGGTATCTTAGGTTGCTCTGGGAAGTAAGAATGGACAGAAATTTTTGCATCTTTGTTAGCCACGGATGAGGTGCCAAAATACTTCAAAATATCTAATGTTGTCCCTTTGTTTAAGAAGGGCAGAAGGCATAAGCCAGGTAACTACAGAGTAGTGACTTTCATATCTGTGGTATGGAAGTAATTGGAAAAAATCCTAACTGATAGAATTTACAGATATTCAGTAAGTCTTCACGCAGGGAAAATTCTGCCTCCTAATTTAGAAAGGTAGAAACACAGAAAACCTACAGCACAATACAGGCCCTTCGGCCCACAAAGCTGTGGTGAACATGTCCCTACCTAGAAATTACCTCGGGTTACCCATAGCCCTCTATTTTTCTAAGCTCCATGTACCTATCCAGGAGTCTGTTAAAAAACCCTATCATATCTGCCTTCACCACCGTCACCGGCAGCCCATTCCACGCACTCACCACTCTCTGCGTAAAAAACTGAACCCTGACATCTCCTCTGTACCTACTTCCAAGCACTTTAAAACTGTGTCCTCTCATGCTAGCCATTTCAGCCTTGGTAGAAAGCCTCTGTATCCACACGATCAATGCTTCTCATCATCTTGTACACCTCTATCAGGTCACCTCTCATCCTCCATCGCTCCAAGGAGAAAAGGCCGAGTTCACTCAACCTGTTTTTATAAGGAATGCTCCCCAATCTAGGCAACAGCCTTGTAAATCTCCTCTGCACCCTTTTTATGGTTTCCACATACTTCCTGTAGTGAGGCGACCAGAATTGAGCACAGTAATCCAAGTGGGGTCTGACCAGGCTCCTACAGAGCTGCAGCATTACCTGTCGGCTCTTAAACTCAATCCCATGATTGATGAAGGCCAATGCACCATATGCCTTCTTAACCACAGATTCAACCTGCGTAGTAGCTTTGAGTATCCTACGGTCTCGGACCCCAAGATCCCTCTCATCCTCCACACTGCCAGGAGTCTTACCATTAATAATATATTCTGCCATCAAATTTGACCTACCAAAATGAACCACCTCACACTTATCTGGGTTGAACTCCATCTGCCACTTCTCAGCCCAGTTTTGCATTCTATCAATGTCCCGCTAAAACCTCTGACAGCCCTCCACACTATCCACAACACCCCCAACCTTTGTGTCATCAGCAAATTTACTAGCCCATCTCCCTACTTCCTCATCCAGGTCATTTATAAAAATCACAAAGAGTAGGGGTCCCAGAAGAGATCCCTAAGGCCCACCACTGGTCACCCACCTCCATGCAGAATATGACCCGTCTACAACCACTCTTTGCCTTCTGTGGGCAAGCCAGTTCTGGATCCACAAAACAATGTCCCCTTGCATCCCATGCCTCCTTACTTTCTCAATAAGCCTTGCATTGGGTACCTTCTCAAATGCCTTGCTGAAATCCATATACACTACATCTACTGCTCTACCTTCATCAATGTGTTTAGTCACATCCTCAAAAAATTCAATCAGGCTTGTAAGGCAGAACCTGCCTTTGACAAAGCCATGCTGACTTCTCCTAATCATATTATGCCTCTCCAAATGTTTATAATTCCTGCACCTATTGTCTATTGTCTCTCTCCCCATCAACTTACCAACCACTGAAGTAAGACATACTGGTCTATAATTTCCTGGGCTATCTCTACTCCCTTTCTTGAATAAGGGAACAACATCTGCAACCCTCCAAACCTCCAGAACCTCTGCTGTCCCCATTGATGATGCAAAGATCATCGCCAGAGGCTCAGCAATCTCCACCCTTGCCTCCCACAGTAGACTGGGGTACATCTCGTTCAGTCCCAGTGACTTATCCAACTTGATGCTTTCCAAAGGGTCCAGCATATCCTCTTCCTTAATATCTACATGCTCAAGCTTTTCAATCCATTGTAAATCATCCCTACAATCGCCAAGGTCCATTTCTGTAGTGAATACCGAACCAAAGTATTCATTATGTACCTCTGCTATCTCCTCTGGTTCCATACACACTTTTCCGCTGTCACACTTGACTGGTCCTATTCTCTCATGTCTTATCCTCTTGCTCTTCACATATTTGTAGAATGCCTTGGGTTTTCCTTAATTCTGTCCACCAAGGCCTTCTCATGGCCCCTTCTGGCTCTCCTAATTTCATTCTTAAGCTCCTTCCTGCTAGCCTTATAATCTTCTACACCTCCATCATTACCTAGTTTTTTGAACCTTTTGTAAGCTCTTCTTCTTGACTAGATTTACAACAGCCTTTGTAATTTGAATGACACCAAAGACCATATCCAGGAAGATGGATATTTTATCTACCAAAGGTGTCCATGCAGTCTAGAAGCTGGAAAAGCCTGCTCTTACCCCTGACTTCCATCATTGTAAGCAGATAATAATAGCAGGGAGTTGATAAGCTAAAGGTAAGTTCAGACTCATACATTCAGGTTCCCTGCCATTACACTCATCAGCTTGTGAATTTCTATCTGATTGCTTTACGATTAATGAAAGCAAGGCAGTAGACATTGTCTATATGGATTTCAGTAAGGCATTTGACAAGATTCCACATAGTAGGTTGGCCTATTAGATTAGGACACAAGGGTTCCAAGCTGATCGGGCTAATTGGATTCAAAATTGGTTCAATAGAGGATGGTGGATTTTCAGATTTGAAATATGTGAACAATGGTATACCCCACGGACTGGTGCTGGGATCAGTGTTGTCTGTGATGTGTATTAATGAGTTGGTTTTGAATGTCGGAGGTATAATTAGTAAGTTTGCAGATGACATGAAATTGGCAGTGTTGTGGATAAAGAGGAAGGTTGCCTAAAGCTACAGCAGGATTACAATGAGGCAGTACTTTCAGTTTAAAGGCCCCATAAACTCTGAAATAATCCTTAAACTACTAGCCTTCTCCTTTTAAGATGCTTCTGAAGTCACCTACCCTGATACCTTCATCATGAATTGATTTCATATTTTTGTTGGTAACACACTTGATGAATACCCTGGGAACACTACTAGCTTCAAACATTGTATAAATGGAAATTGTTGGTATCTGAATCTGGTTCACACTCTTTAAAAGGAGTTGGTTGTGGGGAATGGTGGGAGCTGAATTTGGCTGCTATTACCTCTTACTGTATCAACATCGGAACGCTGTGAACCGTTTGCCCATGCTGTGTCCACCCAGTCCGCAATTCTTAGCACCAACAGGCTCCAAACTTCCAAGCTGCCTGGACTTACACCTACCTCATTATGACAGCTAGTAAATCTAATCCCAATTAAATGCTAACAAGCATGGATATTTTATTTCAATACCACTGCATTTCTTTAGTGAAATAGGACTTAGAGGAAGGTTCTCTCATGTCTTTCTGAGCCAATAGTTAGATCATGGTTGCCCTGTTTATCTGCCATTTTTTCAGATCTCAGGAGGTCAGCTCAGTAGTGGAGAAGCGATCAGAGGTCAGTCAGTAGGAAACAAAGGGGGACCAACCAGGAAAGAAGGGCCCCTTTGGACCTACTGGATAGCTGGGAGTGGAAGGAGGAGGAGTGTTAATCTTGGCTCTGCATTCAACAGAACTATTTTATGATGTGGAATCCAAGCACATCCTAAACAAGAGTAAGGTAGCATGAAGGTATCTCTACGCCAGATGTATTTCACTCTATTCTTTTATTTGTGTACATTCATGCAATGCACATTTGGGATATAGGACCTTTATACATAAATTCAATTGACCCTTAGATGATTGCATTGAATGTTTGCCATTATGGCAGCTGGTACTGTCCTGGCATTTACTATATTGAGCACTGGCACCAAATAACACTCGAAAAATCATCAATGGTCTCAACAAATTTCTTGGCTATTTTATCCATGTCTTTAATATATATGGTGAAAAACTGATCTTTTATCTCAACCCTTTGACTGCTATCTCCCAATTAATTACTGCTCCAGATCATCATGATATCTTCAGTCCCATGTGCAGGAATAACATTCATAATTTTTTAACATAATTTCTGTATGTATAGACAACTTTGTAAAAGTTTAGTTAATTCATTTGAAACTTCTTTACATTTAGTTTAATACTCTAGGAGAAAGTTAAATTTGTACCTCATTATTTTCCCCCAAAACTTAAACATATAAAATAGATCTTTGACAAGGTCAGTCTTATTTGCCATTGATATTTTGGTCTTTTTACTGGCCTGTGAAAATTGATGCAGATATTTCATATAAAATAATTTTCATTTCCTTGTTATCAGTGATGGTTTCACCTGCATCTGACCTTAACCAGCCAGATTCTCTTCTGCCACTCCCATTATATGCCACTCCACTTTCAATATATTTATGAAAGCTTTCAGTGTAACTTTGATATCCCTTCCAAGTTTCTTTCATAATACCTTACTAGTATCAATCCTTTTATTTCATTTTATTACTTTCCAGACTGCTGAATTTCCACTTTCCTTTGCATTTCTGAAAAGCTTTCTTTCAAGTTTGTTAACACATACAAAATGCTGGAGGAACTCAGCAGGCCAGCAGAATCTATGGAAAAGAGTAAACTGTTGATGTTTCGGGCCGAGATCCTTCGGCAGGACTGTGCCTGGCCTGCTGAGTTCCTCCGGCATTTTGTGTGTGTTGCTTGGATTTCCAGCATCTGCAGATTCTCGCTTGCCTTCAAATTTATTATTATCTTGTTTGTTAACCATGGATACTTAAAAAGAGTTAGTGTTTTGCCATTTTAGAGTTTGTATTTAATTTGTTTCATATCAAATAATTCTTTGAATACTTCCCACAATTTGGCTGTTCACAACTGCTTATGTCGTTGTTTGCTTTTACCAAAAATAACTTCTTTAATCAAAGCATTTGTAAGGTTTTGTAAGAAAAAAATGCGACATCATCTGCACTCACTTTCCTACTCCATGGCACCTTTTCAAAGGATTTTCTACATTAATAGATGGCATGTATATGATTCACATGTTCCCCAATGCTTACAGTTCTAATTGCTGTTTGATGGAATGTGTAGTTTAAGCCAATCGGTAACTAAGGAATTTGCATTTGTATTGTATATAATGTCAAAAGTATGTCGGGCTGGATGCAAATAGAGAAGTACGGTGTTGTAGGAAGAGTCCTGACTAAGGAGTCAGGCCAAGATGAGCAACCAACATTTAAAGGCGAGCACAGACTTCAGTTTGGGGACTTACTGGATGTTTGCTACAGGCCAGGAAATGGAACACCAGCAATCTGTTGACTGTATAGCTGACATCACCCTGATGGATAGGATAATTATTAAAGGTCAGTGCTAAGTGAGGCTCACTCCCTGCACTTGACCCTTGGATTTCTCCTGCCCTCACACTTACCTCATTCAGACAATTAAAATGGAATCAAAAATGTTAATAATGGTATAAGCATAAAATACAAGAAAACACGAGTTCTGCTAAGCAATGAAAACCTCCTGCATTTTTTCCTTTCAACCAAAAAAAACCCTTTTTGAGTCAGTGTACTCACAGATCCTGTGCCAGATCTAACCTGGCGCCAAATCCATGAGCTGATTCTCAGCAAGTTCATGAGCCACATTTGGACTCCATGCAAAATACTACAGCAAAATGAATGACTATATTTACATCTAGATTCTGTCAGCAAGGTTGGAGCTTCTGTGTTTGGATGTATGAGCCAACGTCACAAACATGTTGGCATTTACCAGGAGCAAATGCTGACAGTTCAGCATGAAAACTTCCAACATTTAGCAGCTGGTTTATACCAATGGCAAGATGGGATTTCTCTGGTCTATTATTTCCAGAGTAGCTACAGTATTTGTCAAGGCAGCTGGTTTATACCAATGTTAAGACAGGATTTCTCTGGTCTGTTATCCCCAGAGTAGCTATTTGCTAAAGTTGACAAGTGGGTCTGCAACACTGCCTCGAGAGCAAGGAGATTCCACTGTGCATTATTCTGCTTGTTTTTTTACAATTAGTTTGCATTGAGAGCAACAAAATAGGAATTTCTTCATTCCCTAAATATTTTACCTGCTAAACTCAAGCTTTTGAATCGCAATTCTCTTCTCTTATAGTCAAAACAGGGAAGGAGATCTCTTCCCCCACCCCCCACAACCCCGGTATCCAAGCCAGTGGGGAAAGAATACTACAGCTTTTACCCCACCTTCCTTGGCCCCGCATTTCACGTACACATGGAAGAACTGTCTGAAGGCGATTCAAATGTTTGCCGCTTAACTCCCTCTAAGCAGTGGGCTCTAGAATTCTTCCCCTTTTTGATCCTTTAATCAGTTACTTTGAATCTGTGCCTCTGCTGAGGGAAGTAGGAAGCCCTGATTCTTCAATTTCATGCCCTCATGTCTTCCTTCAGCCTCCCATGTTCTAAAGAAAACAACTAGTTTATCCAGTCTTTCCACATAGTAGTAATTTTCCAGACCCAAAAACTTCTTTATAAATCCATTCCCTCCCATCCCCATGGCAATCATAACTTTCGGTTACCCATGACCACCAGCATCCACAGCTGTTGCCCAACTCCCTGATTCTGTATTCTGTGTCTTGACCTGCCTCGCTGCTTTTAAGGAACCAATCACAGACAAGAGAAAATCTGAAGATGCTGGAAATCCATTACGGAAAAGAGTATAGTCAAAATTTCAGGCCTTTTCTGGAAAAGAGTATAATCAACGTTTCGGGCCTCTTATGGAAAGGAAGATGAAATAGATGCTGCCTGGCCTGCAAGATCCTCCAGCATTTTGTGTGTGTTGCACCATGATGGAGCTAGACCCCAAGCCTCTGATGTTCCAATCTGCATGGGAATTAAGGCAAGAAGTGAACAGGGTAGGAATATATGTGATTGGAGGAGCAGACAGTCGATTTGAGTAAATGGGAACTGACATAAGAAAGGCTGGGGAAAGAAAGAGTAAAGTCTTGGAGAAGAAAACATATGGTTAAATAAAAGACCAGAGATACTGGGAAAATATCCTAGGGATCTTGATGATCTCAGCGGTGAGTGTAACTGACTGAATGGTGAGTTAGAGTGGGGAGTTTCATTGTCTTAAGGAAAATTTTGCCTGTAGATTCTCCAGCAGAGGCCCAAGTAAGGAGCGGGAAGCTCCAGAGTGATATTCTGTAATAACCGATAAACTAGTTGTTTGGAATCAGATGACGTTGCTTGGTTCTCAGGGCTGAGTGTGCCTGCACCCACTCCACCCCCTGCCCCTGGCACTCCTTCTCTGCCACCTGCCCCACATCCCACCCCCAGCACTCTCGCCATTCCCAATATCCTTTGCTCCCGCCAGATTTGGAAACTCACTCTCCACTCCATGTTGACAAACACAGTACTGTGCAAAATTCTTAGGCACTCTAGCTATATATATGTGCCCAAGACTTTTGCACAGCACCCCATTACTGGAGGTGTTTCCATGGCAGACCAATCAGAGAGGGTCAGTATGCTTGGGAAGGAGACAAAGAAACACCTATCTGACAAAGGACTGCACTACAGATTCTTGGAAAACAATACGTCCTGCCTTGATCTCTCTGATGAACAAATTATTTCACCGCTGATGTTACTGTGATATCTGACAATCTACAGAAAGACTTCTGGCCCCTCTTGTGCATGGACTACTCTCTCCATGGAAGTCAATAGCACATTGACTCCCAACTTTCTAAATCGTCATCATAGACTTTTACGATGTCTACTAATCTGTCGCACACTAACCTAACAGTAAATTCACATGGGAGAAGTGTTCAAGAAGAAATGTGTTCAGCATCTGATATCAGTATCAAACTGGCAGCTGTTGACTGTACTCAAATGCTTATAAGACTTTACTTAATAATCGAAAGCCCACTGTGAGCAGGAAGGGTTTCTATTTCCTCATTATGGATTATAAGAAGAACTCCTCCTGGTGAATGCATTGTTTCTGGGAATCTCATATGAGCCCTTCACCCTCAGGGAGATCGCATTGCCAGATCATTCAGCCCCTATCATTGCCTGCAGGGATGGATTCTGGTGAACAAGGGTTGCCCTCTGTTCCTTGACACCTCACACCAGTCGCAGCAGCTAAGCATAGATACAACTAGAGCTACAAAAGTATCGGAAGCATAGTGGAAACCCCCAGTGATATTCTGGAGTTGAGATAATGTTGTCTCTGCCTTTGTCCACAGGCCCGCTGCAAGTATTGAGTGCTCATTATTCCAGGGCATGCTGCACAACCTTGCCAATTGTAGACAGCAGCCGATGCTGGGAGAAGAGCCCAGCCAACAGCAAGGGTAAAGGGTGGGAGGTGGGGGGGGTGGGAATGCAGTGGCTTCTGAGGTACCAGATGCATCCCTATTTAACACCAACATCCGCTTCTCCAAACTGAGCGCAGGAGGCAAATGTTGGCCACGAGGAATTTAAATGATGCCTTTTGCATAAGGAGACTGCCAAATACTGTTCCCTGGTGCAAATGAAGGGACCCTGTCCACACTCGAAATTGTAGCCCTAACATGGTGCACAAATAATCAGTTGTGGCAGCTCAGCTGACACATAAAATCCCCTTGTGTCCTGCTGTGCTGGCCCCTGCTCCAGTTACTTAGCAGTTTGCTGCAGCATCTGTAGTACTTCACTTAAAGAACACAGACCTCGCCATGAAATACATTTCCTGCAAGGATCACCACTCTGCCAGTTCAAGTAGGGGCCTACAGATCACAGTGACATGTTTGTAAAGGCATGAATTTTGTTACTGCTCCATTGTGCTGTGAGTACCACTCCTGGAAGAAACAAATATAGCCTGTAATGCTCTTCTGGTTGGTGTTCCACTAACCCTTCCCTCTACGTGTCCACAGTCCTCCCCACTCACGCTTCCCAAGCCCAGGACTGCTCTCTGGCAAGTATATGTACTGCAAGCGCCTTAGAGTGACCTCGACAGCTCTCTCCTTCCTGTCAGCAGAATCTTTCTCCTTAACTGCATCAGGAGTGTGTGGCCTTAAGGTCTGACACCCTTCTCTGGCCGGTGCACAACAAAGTGTCAGGATCAGTGGAAAAACTGCCTGAGGGTTTGCATTGGTTTTCAGGTCTAAACTCCAATAACAACCTCAAATTGATTTTGGCAAACTATGTAATTTTGCAGGGTCCTGATTGCTCACTGCTACCAAATGCAACCATACTCCAGCATGGCAAAAATGAGTGCAGTATCATTGCAAAGCAACTCCCTTACACCTTGATGGAATTACAATTGTCCACCAAGAAGAAATGATTGCAATTGAAGGTTTAAATTTTTAAAGAATGAAGGTCTCTTCTTCACTCTGACTGAACATATTGCGCAAAGGTTATAAAGCACTAAGCATATTTGGGAAATGGATATCATGACCAAGAGGGCAACCAGATGGTGAGCTCAAGCACTTCAGTGGCTAGTTAACAGTCAGCTACATTGGTGATGGACTGGGCTCATATTTTCAAGGTGCCACATGAGGACTGGTTTCCTTCCATTAATGTGCCATTTGCAATTTTACAATAATGCAGATTATTAAAAAAACATAATAGTCATGTTTTCAAGCTGATACAATGATATTCATACAGTAGATTGTCTTTCATGGCCACTGAATTACAAGTCCAATAAAATAACCATCACCTTACCATGTTACCTTATACCACACACACAGAACATTGCTGAACACAATACTTGCTAGGTTACTCCATTGGAGAAATCCTATGTAGTTCCTAGTCACACTCAGCTCAAACACTAAACTGATGCTGAAATCTCTATGAGAAACTTTAAGAGATATTTTTTTAAATTTAGATATTTTTTTTTCAATTTAGTTTAAGCTGTTTTCGTCCTCAGGTGTGCAACAAGGTAACTTTTTTGTACTTTTGCGCACAAGGTATTCATGTTTATTTATAATGGGCAGAAATGTAATTGTATAAAAAAAAGCAAATAGATCCAAGTGGTCCTTGTGTCTGGAAGTAGATTTCATTTTAGAAAAATCTATTTTTGGCAAGCAGTTTCACTCTTAAGAAAAAAAGAGTATTCTAAATCTATGCAACATGATGCAATTTAAAAATAAGCCTAATTGTTGATTTGTTCTTCATACTTTATGTTTTTATCTTGCTATGATATATTTTGCAGTTTTATAATTCAAAAATTCTTGTTTTCCGAACATACAGTTCTATAGAGACAATTCATTACTTTGGCTGCCTGGGGTGAGGGACCCACAGCTGTACAGAAGATTTAACTAATTTAGTATTCCAGTGTTTACGAGAATGGAAGGATTCCAGCTTTCCTTTGCCAGACATTTATATAGGTCACATGCTCCCTTTTGTCACAAGGTCACGTTATTACAGTATTGTATTGTTGCTGATCGCTTTCATTTTGAAAGTAATCAGCAGCTGTTTTGACTTAAGAAATTGTCTGAAGTAGTGTTAAACTTTTACAGTGTTTCAGGTCAATTTTACAGTTGGTTGTAGAGACTAATGCATGTCATGTGGCAGTTAACATTGGAAGGTGACCTAATGCTCTGGCTAGTCACCTTTTCCAAAAAAAACATTAAATTAAATTGAAACATGGGTTTCCCCTTATTCAGATGCCTGAAGAATACTTGGAAAACCTGTTATTGAGTTTTCAAATTAGGTTTTATGAGATTGATTAGCATATTCTTTTCAAAACTCCATAAAATGTTCCATGCCACAGAGTCTAAAGATACTGAAAAATAAGTATTACTCATGAATTTAAAGAATAGTTAAAATTGTGAGACAGGCTAATAAATTCACAAATAGCAGAAAAGCTTTCTCATATATTGAAGATAAATACAGTCAGGACCAAAGCACATAATCTAACTGCAATTAGGTCAAGTTTTGTATTGCAGGAATATTTTGTAGTTTAAGTTTGAGCCATCTGAATTATCTTTCTAGTGACTTATCTGTAAAATGTGCTCCTGAAATTATCAGGTTGTTGTAAAACTCCAGCAAGTCTGTTAATGTCATTAAGAAACAAAACCTCATGTCTGGCTGCTGACACTGGAAAGGGGCTCGCCACCATTAAAATACAAACTTAATTATTACAGAAATAAATGCCTTTTCAAGAAAATGTTTAATTTCAGGTCAGACTTTTAATGAAAATTAATGCTAAAAATTGAGAATTCTGGACCCATTATAGATTTTGTCATGAGTAAAGCCGGTAGTATAACTTCAGTTAAAGTCATGCTGAGAAATAAATAAACATCAAGAAATGTGTTTTGAACTAACAGTGTATAAAGCTAAACAAAATCTTAGTTGAAAGGGAAATGTCTGAAAATCTGATGCTTAGTTTAGTACTGGGAAGTGCCAGATGATCTTAACAGCAAGTTAATGAAGGGCACTATTTCTGACAATGGACATTTATCTTTTCCTAGAGCTACACAAGAAAACTTTACCACATTATATATTTAGATATAGGTATTTCCAGCATTAGCTATCCTCCTGTCCCATGATCCTCTCGTATCCCCTTTTTCCTATCACCTGTCCAGCTCTCGGCTCTATCCCTCCCCCTCCTGTCTTCTCCTATTTTGCATCTCCCCCTCCCCCTCCAGCTTTCAAATCCCTTACTCACTCTTCCTTCAATTAGTCCTGACGAAGGGTCTCGGCCTGAAACGTCGACTGCGCCTCTTCCTATAGATGCTGCTTGGCCTGCTGCGTTCACCAGCAACTTTGATGTGTGTTCCAGCATTTTCTATTGAGATTTTGAGCAATAGCAGTATTTTGTATTTGATGAAGAAGAATATTGTCAAATATATGCCCAGATAAATTTTGCTTATTTCTTCAAGTGGATCATCTTTGTCCACTGAAATATGTTTAGTGTCAGTATGTCCTATAAAATGTTTTTATCTGTAGACTTTTTAACTGAACCTAAACAAGCTGAATGCAATCAAATAAAATTTTGAGAAAGAGTAGAATATGCAGTCTCCACCTACTTAATGCATGTTTTGCATAAGGAATTGAAAACTAATTCCTAGCCTTTCTGTTTGTGGTACCAGACACCCACATGGTACTATAGGTGATACCACTGTTCAGCTCATGACATATACACCCAGAGCATGCTGCAGATATCCTCTGCAAAATATGCCCGTGTTAGGGTATGAAACTGTTTCTATAGGTGATCTACTGGGGACAGAATGAATTGACAAAAGAATCTTATTATGCAGCAGGTGGTTTGAATCTAGAATGGACTTTGGGGTGGGAGTGGAATTAGATCCACTGCAGGTTTTCAAAATGGCAGACATCCTACCCTGCAAAAACTCATTTCAGGGAGGTAGCACCATCAATTTGCGGGAGACTTCTGGGATGTCTGCAATAGAGTAACTCCTTAGCAGCTAGCCAGCTAGTTTAAATAACGTTAGCTATGCTACTGAATGATTGACACCTGTTAAACTCACCTCAACATGTCTTTTACAATCTTAACCCACCATGGGCAATAGAAAAGTCACTGTTGCAAACAGTGCAGCGAGCAACACTGTCATTATTTTTGACCCCTATTAGGCAGGGGTACACTTTAGTGTAGTCTGGGGTGACGTACGTTTTATATTTTTTTGGAACACTCTGCCATGGCGTGCTCTCGCTCGCGCTCTCTCTCTAGTGGTTGCTCGCGCACTCTCAAGCGCTCTCGCTTGCTTTCTCTCTCGCTCGCTCTTTCTCCCCCTCTCTCGCTTACTTTCTCGCTCTCGCGCTCGCTTGCTTTCTTTCTTGCTCTCTCTCGCGCGCGTGCTGTCTCTCATGGTCGCTCACGCGCTCTATCTTGCTTTTTTGTCGCTCGCTCTCAAAAAAATTGATTTCCGTGATATTGTATATAATTTGCGGGCATCAGGGAGCCACTATTAATATGCGGGAAACTCCCGGAAGTTCCGGGAGAGGTGGGATGTCTGAAATGGGCCTGATAAGAATCTGAAAGGAGAGACTTTACAGTGCTAAAGAAAGAATTTACAGAGCTCTACCATCAGTGCAGTAGATTTACATTAATTGGACTAGCATTATACAGGTGCAGTATGATAGTTGAATGCCCTCTTTACATCATCATTCTACGATTGCCCTTTTTGCTTCGAAGACCAATACAGGAAGGCTATCCTCTCTGGATTTTAGATTAGATTTTATTCTGGTTGCACTGCAGTTATTGAAAATAGATATTGGTATGTTACTTTTCATTGATTTAATGTTAGGAGAAAGCTGAAACATGAGAGATGAGTTTAGCATGTTAGACCTATTGCTTCTACTCGATTTAGACCCGGTATGAGCATGAGCATCACTCACCTACTCCTAAACAGTTAGCCTTTCTGATGGAGCAGAATGAGGGAACACGTGTAAAATTTCAAGAAAATACAAAATTCTTTCCAAGTCTATAAATTCCCGGAAGGTTTGCTCATAGTTCTAAATAGCAATATACATTTTTATAACTGGAGCTGTCCTGGATTCAGAATTAGAGTGCATCTACAGTAGTCTCCTCTTGACGCTGATAAATCCCTGGATGTCTCAGTTCTTTAACCTATTACTCTACTGTTACTATTTAACAGAATGCTCTTTATAACTGCTTTCGAGAAGTCAAAGAAGAGGAACTCTGTACATGGAAATGTGCATCCCATTTGCCTGTGGTGTTACAACCAATTGTGCTACAATATAAAAATCATTCAGTTAAATACACACTCAGAGTATGAACAAAGTATCACTTATTTGTACTTGCCTGTATACACAAAACTAACACTGAAGGTTATTTAAGAAGGGTGTCATTTACTAAGGCAATTTTAATAAAAATAATAACCTTATAAAAATAATAACCCAATCAACTCAGTCCATACGCTTTATAATTCTAAATACTCATATCAAATTCCTTCTCAAACTGCTCTTCCAAGAAGAACATTGACAGTTTCTCCAGAAAATCCACAAACTTAAGTACCTCATCCCTAGATGATATTAGTAAGTGTCTTCTGCAGCTTCTCTAAAACCTTTAAACCTTTCCTCACGTACAGCAGGAGGAACTGGAAGAAATGCACTAGTTGTGTCCAAAGCAATTCCATCAAGGTTCTTCATGTTTTTCTTGATCTTTATATTTTAAGTTTTTATTAATTTGTGCTTATTTTAACCACTTTCAATGAACCGTGGACATATACCTCGTTTTTGTACCCAATTAAAGCCTTTAGAATTAAAGTTGCAGAACTGTACATCACAGAAATACAGCCTTTGTCCCTTCGTCTCAGCAATGACATTTAAGCAGACAAACCTACTCCAATTCAACTGTGCCCTCTACTTATTTCTTCAGTTATGCTGACACTGTAAATTCCCTTCTGTCTAAAGTGCTGCCCTTTTATTTCATGGCCTTCAAACTCTATGACACACAAAAATTGCTGAAGGAACCCAGCAGGTCAGGCAGCATCTATGGAAATGAGTAAACAGTCAATATTTCAGGCCAAGATGCTTCCTTAGAACTGGAAAGGAAGGAGGAAGATGCCAGAAACAAAAGGTGGGAGCAGGGGAAGGAGGACTAGCTAGAAGGTGATAAGTGAAGCCAGGTGGGTGGGAAAGGTAAATAGCTGAAGAAGAAGGAATCTGATTGGTGGGGAGAGTAGATCATGAGAGAAAGAGAAGAGGGGAGGGAACCATGGGGTTGTGATAGGCATGCGAGGAGAAAATGCAAGAGGCCAGGTTCAGGAATAGAAAGAGAGGGAAGAAGAAGGGGAAAAATTGCCAGAAGGAGAAATCGATGTTCATGTCATCAGGTTGGAGAATACCCAGGTGGAATTTGAGGAGTTTCTCCTCCACCCTAAGAGTGGCCTCATGGTGGAAAAAGAGGAGCCATGGACTGACATGTCAGAACAGGAATGGGGATAGAAATTTAAATGGTTGACCTTTGGGAAATACCACTTTTGGCGGATGGAGCGGAGGTGCTTAAGAAAGCAGTCCCTCAATTTAGGTTGGTTCTCACCAATGTCGAGGAGGCTGCATTGGGAACACTGGATACGATAGATGACCCCTACAGATTCACAGGTGAAGTGTTGCCTCACCTGGAAGGACTGTTTGGAGCCCTGAATGGAGGTAAGGGAGGAGGTGATTGGCAGGTATAGCAATTATGTCTCTTGCAAGGATGTGTGTCAGGAGGGAGATTAGTGGGGAGGGACAAACGGGCAAGGGAATGATAGAAGGAACGATCCTAGCAGAAAGCAGAAAGTGGGATGGGGGAGATAAAGATGTGTTTGGTGGTAAGGTTCTATTGAAGATGGCAGAAGTTGCCAAATTGATGTGTTGGGTGTGGTGGCTCATGGGGTAGTAGGTAAAGATGAGAGGAAGTCTATCCCCATTAAGGAGGCAGGAAGATGGGTAAGCACAGGTGTCTCGGAAATGGAGGAGATGTGAGTGAGGAAAGCATCAATGATGGAGGAAAGGGAGCTCCATTCTTTGAAGAAGGAGGACATCTCCGATGTTCGGGAAAGGAAAGCCTCATTGTGGGAACAGATGCAGTGGAAACAAGGGAACTGAGAGCATTTTTACAGAAGACAAAGTGGGAAGAGGTATAGTGTAGATAACTATGGAAATTGGCAAGTTTATAAAAGAAGTCGATAGACAGCTTGTCTCCAGAGAATGGAGAAAAGGGAGAGAGGTGTTAAAAATGGACCAAGTGAATTTAAGGGCAGGGTGGAAGTTGGAGTCAAAGTTGATGAAATTGACGAGCTTGGCATTGGTGCCTGAAGTAGCATCAATGCAATGGTCAGTGTAGCGCAGGAAGAGCTGAGCAGCATTATCAGGTAAGGCTTGGAACATGGACTGTTCTATGTAGCTAACAAGAAGGTTGACATATTTGGGACCCATGTGAATGCCCATGGCTTCGCCTTGAGTTTGGAAAAAGTGGGAGAAGCCAAAGGAGAAATTGTTAATGGTGAGGATTAGTTCTACCAGTTGGTGGGGAGTGGTGATGAAAAGGAGCTGGTTGGGAGTTTTGTTGAGAAAGAAGCGGTGAGCTTTAATGCCTTCTTGATGGTAATTAGAAGTGTATGCGGACTGGTGAAAAAGAGACGGTCAAGACCAGGAAATTTAAAGTTGTTGAGGAGATCGAGAGCATGTGAAGAGAACCAAGGGAAATAGAATGGAGTCAAGGTAGGCGAGGTAGCGGTCAGTGGGGCAGAAGCAAGCAGAGAAAATGGGCCTACCCACAGACAGTCAGGTTTGTGGTTCTTGGGTAGTAGGTAGAAATGAACAGTGCAGGGCAAGAGAACTATGAGATTGATGGCAGTGGATGTAAGTTCTTCAGAGTTGATGGGGTTAGTGGTGGTGTTGGAGACAATTTTCTGTTGTTCCATTGTCGGGGCATTTTCAAGGGGTAAGTAAAAGGAGTTGCCACCTTTCCTCAGCAAGGTAGAGTTTAGTCCACCATACTACAACAGCACCCACTTTGTCTGCGGGTTTGATGGTAAGGTTGGGGTTGGTGCGGAGAGAATGGAGGGCATAGTGTTCAGAGGGGGTAAGATTCGAGGAGGAGGGAGGAATGCTGAAATCAAGCTGGTTGATGTCTCATCAGCAAATACAGATAAAAAGACCCAGGGCAGGCAGAGAACCAGAGCGGGGTGTCAAAGGAGAAAAGGAGGTTTGGAGACAGGAGAATGAATCAACAGTGTGGGATGGGGAATCCTTGCCAAAGAAGTGGGCATGGAGATGGAGGCAATAGAAGAGCTTGGTGTTGTGGTGGTGTGGAGCTCACTGAGGTGTGGGTGAAGGGGTTACAAAGGTAAGAGCCTTGTTGAGGACAGAATGTTCCACCTCAGAGAGTGGAAGGTAAAGATGTGGCAGGAATCTGACCACAAACAAGAGAAAATCTGTGGTTGCTGGAAATCCGAGCAATGCACACAAAATGCTGGAGGAAGTCAGCAGGCCAGACAACATCTACGAAAGAAAGTACAGTGGTCATTTCAGGCTGAAACGTCAACTGTACCTTTTTTCGTAGATGCTGACTGGCATGCTGAGTTCCTCCGGCATTTCGTGTGTTTCAGCAGAAATTAGAGTTGTGGGGGGTGGGGGAGCAGTGGGAGGAGGCAAAGAGCTATTATGGGGTATTTTGTCAAATAATTCTTGGAAGTCCATATCCAATGCCTTTCCCTCATCAGCCCCCACTCTCATCAATGTAACCATTAATTCCGTCCCTGATATTGTTTCTAGAACTTTTCCCATTATCTAAGTTAAATTGACTCATCTGTAGCTAACTGGATTTATTCCTGCAATGTTTTTTGAAGTGTCTAAATTTGCAAGTATCAGTCCTTAAACACCATCTTTGATGTTTGGAAGTTATGACCAAATATTATTTAATTAATTCCTTCCTTTCCTTACCAACCAAGGGTGCGTTCTATCTGAAGTAGGTGATTTCCTGATCGATTAGGGCTTCAAAGGTGTATAGGGTTGCGAGAAGGCAAGTGCATGAGATTGCGTGGGATCCAGGATCAACCATGGCGGAGCAGACTTGATGGGCTGAATGGCCTAATTCTGCTCCTGTGTCTTATGGTCTTATTTGTCCTCTTTAAGGGCAGTTAGCCTTTCCAGTACTTTCCCTATCAGTTTTAGCCCATCCAGAATCTTCAACACACCATCATTTGCTGAGACTCTGGAAGTTTCTTTCGTAATAAAGAGTGTCCCAAGGTCGCAAACACGAGGAAATCTACAGATGCTGGAAATTCAAATAACACACACAAAAAATGTTGGTGAATGCAGCAGGCCAGGCAGCATTTATAGGAAGAGGTACAGTCAATGTTTCGGGCCGAGACCCCTCATCAGGACTAACTGAAAGAAGGTATAGTAAGAAATTTGAAGTGCTTATTTTGCCCTCCATTTCCAAAATGTTATAGTTTTTTATATGTTGATTATTTAAAACATTAATTTTGTTATAATTGATTTTGACAATACATCCATTATAAAGATCATTGTTTTCAAAATACTCACAATTTATTTGTTTGGTTAAATTTTTGTGATCACCATAGCTGTGTTTTTTTAATAATATCATTGACCTTTAGTGTGCGCCTGCACACAGACACATACACACACACACACACACACACACACAGACACAGACAGACACACACACACACACACACACACACACACACACACACACACACAATCACTTGCTCCCTCCCTCACCCCACCATCTTCCAGCTGCGTGATATAAATAGTGTTGAAATGATACCTCTTGGAAGATTCTTTTTTCAAGTCACTATTCATAACAAATCTGTTTAAAAATGAAAAGTAAAGGTGTAGCAAGGAAAAGAAATTACTAAATATGAAATACGATGTACTTTTGATTAGCTTTAGAAATGAAAAAAAAATGTTCGTCCTGTCTTAAACATGAGGACAAATTACTTTTTGCACTGAGATTCTTTGGAATTTCTTCTTGAGGAAAGTAATGAATCTCTGGAATTTTCTTGTCCGGAGTACTGTGGAGGCAGTTCATTAACTGTATTTAAAGTGGAGGTAGACACATATTTTGGAAGTTTGGGGAAATGTGGGCTATGGAGAGCTGGTTAAAAAGAAGAGTTGATATGTGGCATAGATCAAACATGATCATGTTGAATGGCCGGGTAAGCTTGAGGAGCAGGTCGCCTGTTCCTACTTCTATGTTCTTTTGTCCCTTTTTTTTGTTAATTTTAATATAGCATTTATATTTAAAATGTTCTTGACTCACTATTCTACTAAAATGCAACATAACCATATTGTACCTGAGAAAACACCCAGATGAAAATATTCTGTCAAAGCAAAGCAACCCTCAAGTTCTTACACAAATATTTTTTAAAATATAATTTTGAAGTCTGAAATGCTTTAACGGTTACCTCAGGTAGTTACATGAGTTACATTAGTGGTAACAATGATGACAGTGAGGATTGACTGAAGAAAGTGGAGAAAATGAGAGGGTTAATGAGGGAAATGCAGTTGAGGCATTGGATACAGACTTCCAAGAGTTATTTGATAAAATTCCACATAATAGGCTTGTCATTGAGTTTGAAGGCCATGAAATGGAAGGTGTAACCATACGTTACCAATGTATGGTTGTAGTACAAAAATATACAAATGAACAGCCCCTTTACTGTTCAATAAAACTATGTTCACTCCCCCTCCCACTTTCAAATCTCTTACTAGCTCTTCCTTCAGTTAGTCCTGATGAAGGGTCTCAGCCCGAAACGTCGACTGTACCTCTTCCTAGAGATGCTGCCTGGCCTGCTGCGTCCACCAGCAACTTCGATGTGTGTGGCTTGAATTTCCAGCATCTGCAGAATTCCTCGTGTTCACTTTGTAATTAATGATAGCATTCAAAATTGTAACATATTTAACTCTAAAGTCTCATGAATTTCAATAATCAGTAACTTTTAACATTTTCACATGTACATCAAATATCATTGAATTGGGAAGTGATTGATGGAGTAAAGTAGTTCTAATGAAATGAATGACAAGGATTGAATATGAAAATATAAATTTGTGCAATAAGCATTGCTGTAGAAGATCCCAAAGAGCATAAAGTTAAACCATTGAGCCCTATGTCAGCACAGGAGGGCTGCAACATTTGGTATGATTTTGCTGTGCATACAATGCATTAGGGACACATTTTTGATTCATCATGGAGACCTGGATTTGACTTTATTCACAGCTGTGGAAATGAACTTCTTCCATTTTCTCCAGGCTGTACTGTTCTAAGTGGAGTGAAACTGTCCATCCCACTTTGTTATAAATTAGCCTACATCATAGAACTTCCCACATTAAGATGTAAATTGGACTGATGTTCACAACCTCATCTAAAGAAGTTACAAAAATAACAGGAGTAAAAAGTGGAAATAAATCGTTCTGCCACAATGGGTAGGTGCTCCTTCTATAGGGATTTTAAGAAGAATTTTGGACCAAAATAGTGGGAATATAATTCTTTAGGTTTACAATATGTTCCTAGCTGAGATGCAGACCTGAAGTCAAATACTGTTTAACTCACCAACAATTAGCTAAGGCTATTGAACACAGGAATTGCAATTAATATACTTGCAACTTAAAGTTAAAGGCTCAGGTAGGTTCATGATATATTGTAGAGCACTATTGCCTGTTTCACTTATTGTTCATCATTGATCCAAACTTCAAAAACTTTGATATGGTACATTTCCTGTGAACCTCCTTACCATATGGAAGTTGTAGGGTTCTTAGTTAACAATCACTCAGGAAATACATTGTGCATTCCAATGTAAATCCTCTGAATTACAGTGAGAAAGAGGACACATACAGCCTGTTGACATTTTGTATCGGGTTTCAGGGTTTAGCAACATTTGATATTTGTTGTACCTGCATCCGTAGAGAAACCGGATATACAAATCCCACTTTATGTCTGCTGTACTTTATTTCATGTTTCTAGTCATAGCCTGGAGTGCAGAACTGTGTACAATTGGGTTTGGCTAATGGTTTTAAAGTATTCCGAATCAAAACATTAAGTTCAAGCAAAGTTAACATTTTTTTTTATACCCTGTCTTTTCAAGTCTTCAATAAGAGTTAACGTTTCAGCTCTTGATAAAAGTACCTTGAATAACCTGCTACAACAAAATAAGACTGTCTTATCTGATGCACGTCTTGGGTAGTTTTTGTATTGTAACTTTCTGTTCTGTTATGGTAAGATTTGATAAGATCATGCTCACCAATCTGTACAACAGTCTGTGGTGCAGACAACTCTGTGACAGAATTAGAAAGCATCTTTTATTTGCAGCAAGATTAAATTAAAGTTATCAATGCAAAGTAAACTAATTCTTTTGAAGTGGAAATAAATTGCATTTGATTTTAAGTAGGTGCCCCTAACATCTATGGAGTCTTTCAGCAAAATACTGAGATTGATGTATAGAGACAAAAAAGAAAAATGAACCTTTCAATAGGAAAGGAAAGACAAAATACATTTTGCTTTGCACTCCACCACCTTTATCAAAAAATTACATTTTCAATAAAGAGTTGAATCACAAAGGATTAGATTTATTTTCCCTCCCTTTTTCCCATGAGGTACAGGCTGCCCCGTGTTAAAAAAGCCTGATTATTGACATGTCCTACATACAAAAAAGATCCTATGTTATTAAATTCAGAAGTCTGAAGTGTGTAAATACATAATTCCTATTAAACTATTTTCTGATCTCTCTAGAACTTCCTACTAGTCGTTCTTATTAGCCTTGTGTGCTTTCGATGCCACTTGTTATAATACTGTGGAGGTGGGGTTACCATATTGAGTGATTTTTGTGTTTTCTCCGACTCATGGACAAAATCAATTTATGGACATTTTTTTTAAATGGAACCTGGTCATTACCCAGGGGCAGCCTGTACCACAAGAAGTCTTGAGGTTGTAGGGGTGTATTTGAATAGTGGGCAGATACTATCTACGATGCAAAGATTTATTGGTTTGGCAGAAATTTTTAAATGCCATATACGACTGCTATAATATCAAAGGCAGCTTTTTGGTTTACACCAGTAAGTGCAGATATTTTGGGGCCAATCTCCCAATAGAAGGTGAGCATCTGGAGCTCAGCAGCGCACCCTTCAGTCCATCCACCATCTGATAAGCAAAATTTTGTGAAACACGTCTTACCTGAATGGCCAAAAGAGCATTGTGTTTTTAGTGGAGTTCAAATTTATCATCGATGTGAGGAAAACATGCTATTTACAACTTCACTCTTTGCCAGTTCTCCATTTCCAGCAATAACTCCCTCTTCTTCTAGAGTGCTTAGAAAATCAGTGAAGGAAGATTCAGAGCTTGGCAGGGATTTGAGGTAGTGTTCGGAGACCATTCAGAAATCTGATGGCAGAGGGGAAGCAACTGTTGCTAAAACGGTGAGTATGGGTTTTCAGGCTCCTGTACCTCCTCCCTAATGAGAAGAGAGCATGTTCCAGATGGTGAGAGTCCACAATGAGGGATGACACCTTCTTGAGGCACAACCATTTGAAGATGTTGTTGATGGTGGAAGGCTTGCGGCCACGATGGAGCTAACTGAGTTCACAGCCCTCTGCAGCCTCTTTTGAGCCTGTGCGTTGGAACCTCCATACCAGGCATTGATGCAACCAGTCAGAATGCTCTCCAGCATATGGGCTATGGGTAATTGGCCCATACTTAGTAATTTCTAAGGTAGGACATGTTTGGCACAACTTTGTGGGCTGAAAGGCCTGTATTGTGCTGTAGGTTTTCTATGTTTCTATGTGCTCGCAATATGATCGTACCAGCAAGAAATTTTGGTGGCAGGAGCTCTGCTTGCTGATGCAAGAACAGAAAGTTCTGTAGGGATGTTGACCCTTGTGGAGAAGTCCCTATACCATTCTGGGTCCTCTTGCTTAAATGAGTGGCTTGGACAGCAGTTTTTTTTTCATTTTCTGATAAGACTGGGCTAAGAAAAGTCCCTAAGGAAGTCGTACTGGAGGTGATGGAAGGATATGCCCCATTATCACAGCTGCAAAGACAAGGTCAATAAGTAATAATAAATCCATCTTCAGGAGCAGCAAGTTGACTTTAGTCATTTACATGAGATCTGGATTGCCATTCCCTTCCCAGTTTCCCATAATCCAAATAAGATGGATGGGATATTGGAGCATATTCAAGCCAGTGTTAGACTGCCAGTAATTATTTCAATTATGAAATACACACAAGTGAAAGTAATCAGCTACAAACTAATATTATTGGTAACTTATTAACCACTAATTGCCAAGACTAAAATTAAAGGGCAGAGTTCTAGAGGGCAAAGATTTAGGGTAAGGAATATAATCTTTAGAGGTGTCTGAGGAAGATTTTTTTCCACCCAGTTGGAATTCAATGCCTGAGTGGGTGATAGAGACAGCTACTCTTTGAACATTTAAGAAGCATCTAGATGACCACCTGAATTGCCAAAGCATAGTAGATGGAGAACACATACAGTTAAATGGGTGTTAGTTGGTCAACATAGACAACTTGTTTCAGTGTTGTAAAACTCTAAATTTTACAAGCTTTCCCCATAGCACCATTGGTTTCTATTGATCAGCTAAAGGACTTGGAAGAAGTCAAGTCTAAATAAAGCCTGTGATTCTCAGAGTAAGCCTTTGTATTACAGAAGGTCTCAGAGCTGAACTGTGCTTTTTCATAGCTACAGTAAGTAGAATGGATGAAATTCATTCCAGGATTGTACTAAATAGATTGTCATGGATTCAAGTTCCAGCAAGCTGCATAAGCATCTTCTCCCAACCCCTGGCTCAAGATGTTTTGTGGCATGTACCCTGCCCTGCATTACTTCCTTCCCATTCTCTGACTTCTCCTTTAGCTTTCTATGTTGTCATAATTGTTTCTGCCCCTCTATTGCTTGGCTTCATTTAAGATTATATTTATCAACCACTTTGATCAGAAGTTTAGTTACCTAGCCTTGTAGCTTGCTCTTTGACTCTGGAATCTATTTTTTTAATTTTTGATTGATCATAAATCTTTGCAGTACCATCTTTGTCACTTATTCAAGTTGTAGGTGCTGTGATTGCCGTCTTACAGTCAGCTGTGCAAAGGAGATCATTGATGCTAATCAAGCCAAATTCACTCATCTTCCCACTGACTCACCTGATCAATTATTATCTTATTACTGGAGTCTGATCCACTTCTCTCATTTTGCATTTCTTTATAGCTAGTTCTGCATATTCCATGCTGATGCATATTAACGTTTTATGGAATAATATCAATGGCAGTAGAGGTCCTAAAGGCAACAACTCTCCTCAACCCTGAGCCATTATTTTGACTTTTTCCATAGATATTTTGCCACCTGCCCTTCCCAATGGATTTTAGACCAGAGGGGATATCACAATCAAGATTATTAATCTAGCCAACAGGTACACATGTTCTCACCCAGCTCAGCGTGGTATTTAATTGGACTGAATATTGAGGGCTTGTATTTTCCTTCCCTGGAATAATGTAGTAAAATGTGTTTATTTCCAAACCACGCAGTTGAGTTCAAAAACAGCACAGTGCATTTATACACCGTACCAAAATATTGGAAGGCTCTAAGGCAGTGTTACAGAAGCATTATCAAATAATAATTTAAGGTGGGGGCTTATATGGGAGGCCGGGTTTGAGGGTCGGCACTACATTGTGGGCCGAAGGGCCTGTACTGTGCTGTACTATTCTATGTTCTATAATTGGCACCAATCTTTGGTGCAGCTATCAAAAAGTAAAGGAAAGACTTGGTTACAGCAGATAGCCAAAGTGAGTGGGGACTGGAGAGTGAAGAGGCAAGCGGAATTTGTGGCAGGCTTTGAATTTCGTGCAGGAGGCAGGCAGAGTGAAAGAGAGGAGACAAGCAATGAACAGATCTTAACAGAGGAATGAAATAGCATGGACTATTGGTCCAGAGACATTACAAAAAAACAAACCCCTCAACACTATTATTGCTATGGCTACTAGGAAATTTCTACTTAGTAAACTAATAACATGACATTATTCATCTAGCATTGGTATGAGTGGTCATGAAGACTTACTTGGTACACTGTTATCCATTGGAGAAAGAATGGCTGCTTGATGTTCTGCACAGACAGGGTAGGTCAAAGGGCCTTTGTTGATGCAGTAAAGTTCTGAGACAATGGTTTGCACTGTTCTTCCTCTGGCAGAAACGTGGTGTCCTCTGTTCTCCCCCTTGTCCAGCCCAAGACCTTAAGAACAGGAAGAACAGTTGCTTGCTGTCTTTGGTGTTCAGCTATAACAGTACACACAACTTCAACCTCTGGTCATGGCCACAACTGTCCTTGAAGGTCTCAGACTTGACCCATCAATTGTTTCACTTTCCACAGATACTGCCCTACCCACTGAGTTTTTCCAGCATTTTCTGACTTTGATCAGTGCCATCTATCATTAGCTACGTTAGCTCTATGGACATATGCTAAGTAAAATATACTGAAAATAAAATAATTTCTGTGACGACCTTGTGGTGTTAATGACATTGTTTGCAGTGTTTGATGGTTGAAGTGGCAGTGAGTTAGTTGCCCCTCACGATCCCTGTACCCATTTTCAGCACTACCAGATTTAATACGCACAGTGTGACAGCTGTAATTGGATATAATTGACAAATCTGCCTTCAAGTCTATCTTGGGCTAGATGTTAAGTTAAACTGGGTGAAATCCTTCCACATAAACATTTCATGAACTTCTGTGTAGGCCGTGGTTCTTGAAAGGAATTACTAAATTAAGATATTAGACCATAGGCAATAGACACTTGATGCAAAGTATCTGTGAGGTAAATTGCTGCCTTCTACTATCTGTATTAAGAGAAATTGGATTTCTCACCAACCATTTTGTTATTGCATCTGTTCTGGATTATTGTTTTATCTTGTTGTTTTATCGAGTAGAAAGGCTGAGAGCATACTGCCTGTGTTAACAACTGCAGCTGAAAGAGTATTGTACAATTTCTGGTTCAAAAGATTTAATTTTCTGATAATTTGTCAAGGAGCATCTCATGATGGTACTTAGTGTTTGTTTATTTCTGAGCATCCATCTAATACTGTAACTACAATGTTTGTGCTATAGTTTTTCATTAGCTACTAGTCATCTGTGAAATGGCAAAAAATAAAATGTTTCAGTTACAGGCACAGATACTGAAGTAAGTTTGGTAGTCATATGGAGATGAATTTTATGCCTGCCATTTTGTTAGGAGTATGGCTTGAGACCTAAAATTAAGGGGGGAAAGACTTTAACGAGGTCGTAGATATTTTCCCTTTAATCTGGGGACAGCACATGATATGATCATACTGTGACATTGTTTAATTTTTTGCAACTGCACAACTTCACACACAAGAGAATAAAATATAAACTACACCTTCAGAACCATCTGGTTCATTTGCAAATTCAGAAAATATGCCACATCAGCATCCCAGTCAATGAATGAATGAATTACGTTTTCTTTGAAACGAATACTTTAGAGTGGCCATTTATACAGTATATTCACTGGTTAAATACTTTATTATCTCACCACTTTAAAACACTCTTTAAAATAATTTTCAAATAAAAGATTTTTCTCTCTTAAGTTTCTTTCTATTAGTTGAATTTACAGTTGTGATATACTGTATACTTATGTCCATAAGCACTAGTAAATAAAGTATTTCAATAAATTTTAATTTTAATCACAATAAATGCTAGCTACACTTTGAATTTATTTAAGAAAAATATCTTTTAATGATCAATTACCCGACTTCTTCACTCCCCCGACCCAAAAAGTTTACATCAAAAAAACTCATTATTAAGACTTGTTATATTGGAACCTGGATGCTCATACCTGTATACGTAAAGCTAGCATGTGTGTCAGACAGTGAAAGAGAATGGTACAGCGCTGGCTCGTAGTTTTGATGGCAAGTAAATTGATAAACATTTTGGGTCCATTCAGTTTACAAATATACTTTAATTTTCTTACTCATATTTTATGGTTTAGGGAACTTGTATAAATCCCTTTGCTGTGTTGAACTGAGGCTCAATGCTAAGTACATTGTGTTATAAGTTTATCTTCTACCAGACTATTATCAAAGCTCTGTGATTCCAGAAGGGGCTGAAAGAATTAGCATAAAATATAATTTTGGCTATAGCAAACCAAAAGTGACCTTCTTTTGTTAGTTTTAAACAATGCCCTCTCCCAGTTGGATTGGGAACCTTGCAATTCCCTATGTTATCATCAGCATTATTTAAAAGATGGTACACACAGTGACATCTGGGAGCCAATTCATCATTTAATTAAATTATCTGGTAATGAAATCTTCTGTAATGAGATTAATCTAAATTATTTATCAGGAGCTGACACAGGCGTAAGACTTGGTTAATAATGAATGAGGATTTTGTCTGATCTGCTTCCAAAAGCAGCACTCACTTCACCAACTAAATAGTGTTCTCTCTTCATTTTGATATTGGAAAATATACAGAAACGTATTTTCAGACCTGATCTGTGGGAGAGGAGTAGGTATGGCATAGAAGGATGGAGGAACAGGTCAAAATAATAGAATAAAGCAGTGATACATTTCTTTATACAGTAGGACATGACTCAAGCTGTGGGTCATATTTCTCCTTGTCAGGAAGGTGGTTTGCTTGCTTGCAGAGAGGTTCCCAGGAGAATGTGTTACTATGCCTGAAAGTAGATAACCATGGTAGCACCGTAAACTTAAAAAAAATTAGAACTAAGAAACAGTTATTATATTAACTATCCGTACAAAAAGCTTTGCAAGATTTGCCAATATTTATTATTAATAGCCGAATAAGTAAAACCTCAAGGCTTGTTGAAGATCTCAGAGCTCCCAAACTTTTGTATTAAATGCATCCCCATGATATGTTGTATTTTATTCATGATAAAGAAATTGTTTAGTGAAACTAGGGTGACATGAAATGCATTTTGGAGAAAAGCAGAAAAATAACATCCTAGTGAAATTGTTAAAACTCATGAAGTAGTACTTACAGCGCCATCTGCAGGACATACCTGCTAGCTTACTCATGATAAAGTGTGCATCTTCTCCATAGTTTATTTTAAATTTTGTTACATTTTTCAAACTATTGTTTCAATTTACATTGTTAAACTTGAAAATGGCTGCAAGAAAGTTTTATCCATCAGGAATGTATTTATTTAATTTGATTTTCTCTAGTTTTATACTATAGTACAGCTCATTAAGTATTTTTAGCATTAATTTTCATAGTAATCAGGCATTAGATGTTTATTAATTATTTCAAAGTAACACTAGTCCTGCAAAATACATTAGCATAATGGAATTAAGAGAGGTTGAAAGATTCAACCCACAAATGAATTACCTCGATAATTCAGCTTACTTCTTTTATTAATCCAAACATCCGGAAAATGGGTGCTTTGGGATTTGTTTCTAAACCTCAGCAACTTGTGAAGCCGATTGCAAGGCATGAAAAATATTTTTAAAGTATTAGTAACTAACTTGTGCCTCTCTGCTGAGCCAAACGTCTAAATGTTTTTAAAAGTACAACTTCATTATACTGTATCATCAGAACAATGATAACAAAATAAAGTTTAACTCCTAGTGAGAGAAAAAAAGATTGTTACTTAAATCAACTATAGCATGGCTAGAAATGAAAGTAGACATTTGGCTAAATGCAAGGAAATTCCTTAAATTTCTTTGATTTGCCTGTATTCCATTAGCTTTCTGGCAATATCTTTGAGTACTTGGCCAGAGCTGATGTTTACCTGTGTGCTGTTGAAGAAATATGACAAGGGCTGCAGCTAATAGCATTCTAATTTTTTTTAGTAGTCTAGGTATTTCCTGAAGGGATCGACGCTTTCAGACAAAAATGCTTCTTTCTGCAGACAGGGTGACTGCCGAACTGTGTTTCCACAACACAGTTACAGACTTATCCAGCAATCCTGGCTGCAGAACTGCTTGTGCGCCTCCGCTTCCAGCTCTGGTAGTTTGCTGTAAAACTAACTGAATTGCATATGCTGTGTCTGAACTTCATCTTTTGTTCGCAGGTGATGTACTGCTGGGTGCTTTTAGTTTTTTTTGATTTTATAATCCATATTTCTCTCTTGTATTTAGCACAGCCTTCATGTTACTGATGTGCCACAAATTGGCCAGGGTGATTTGGCACTATCTATGACCGCACTAGATTACCGTGCAATGCCCTCATTTGTTCAGAAGTTGACAGTATGTTTAAAACAGATTGTGACTCAGTCAGATATTCTGTACATTTTATGAGCGGCGCATGCAGTTTAAAATAGGTTTTGAACACAGTGCACATTGCCTGAAATGCAAAGTTAACACACGTCCTTATTCTTAAATTTCTTATGGTACGAAATATCACTTACGGGAAACTGCTGAAATTCAGCAGTATTCAGTTCAATTAATATTTTATACATTTTTTAAAACGTGCTTTTCACTCAGCAGAGGATGCCCTTTTCTAATTGACACTACAAACCATTTTAGTTTACTTATACCTCATTATGCATTAAGCAGCACACTTTTGAACTGGAAATAACATTTAAGAGAATTTTTTGGTCTCTCATTTCTATTAATAAAATGCTTGAGTTGTCAAAGTGATGGCACAGATGTTCTAATCTGTACTGACACCACTTCCTAACACAGCACATCAATCATGTGTTATTATCCTTAATAGAACTTGGACATTTTCCGTCACTTAAACATTGCAGTGGTGACAAAAGTGAACCAGAAATGTGCTGCAGGTGTAACCTTCACTCAAACCACAGCTGTGACAGGCTTCCAAGTGGAGTCCACCATGGAGAAAGGGTGCCATCTTCAGTCCTTTCCCTCCTCGGTTTCAGTCGGTATTGCAGAAATTCTGTGTGAGTTTAGGTAATTTGGGAAATGTGTTTAGTATAATTCTGCAATTGTATTTGCTTAATTTTGCCGCATGGATTTCACTTGCTTTTTCCACCTAAGCTTTCTGTAAGTGTTCTTAAGTTTTCAATTTAGAGTAACAATTTTTAACAAAAATTAACAAATTACTTTTTACACCACTGGTTTATTTTCCATAGAGTTCCTAAAAATATTATTTACAAATTCAGTTCATCTGTATACACTCCAACTATTCGCATGCAAAAGTCATCTCTGGATCTTTGTTTTCCAAGGTCGTTTCTTTATTTAATTTATGAAGGAGCACAAAATATTTGTAAGATCTCTTCAACTGTACTTATAATTTTTAAAGAGCTATAAAATGAAAATGGTTCTACTAGTCAATAAATTATAAGAAGAGCAATTCATTTCAAAGTAATATTTATATTTCCTGCAATCTATCTAATTTTTAAACATCTGCAAGGAAAATCACATCGTATTCTTGGAAAAAAAAATAAAATTCCGACTGTGAATGAAACTTCACATTCTAAAGAGCAGATGCGTCACAATATGACAGCAGGCTAGCAGAGGCTGGGGATGTGGCTACACCAATGAGCCCTGGGATAAATGCAGCACATTATATATCCAGTGAAAGACAGAAGCTGTTGACGAGGTGACCTCTGAATGTAAGTCAGCTTGCTATAAACAGAAGAGTGTGGAAAGCTATTGGTCAGCCTGAAACTTGTTTACTATGCTGAGTATCCTCATGGTAAACTTAAATCAACAGCACTGAATCTTGGAACATGATTACAGCTTTAAAAGGGAAGAAACCAACAGAATAAATACCAATAATACTATTATGAAAATAACCATTTGGGAAATTCAGAACTTGCAGTACATTTGAAACATTGAACTGGTGACCAAATTACCTAAGTTAAAGAGAAAACAAATCTTCCTTGCAGAGGTGAAAACAAATGAATATTTTGGAGTTTTAACTGAAGAGCTGTGTATTTTTCTGGTAAGACATACCTTCAATTTTTTTGCTTTGTTTCCTGTAAAACAATGAGGCCGTTGTTTCACGTATTCAGCGCAAGGTCTAGGTAATTGAACAGCTTACCTGAGAATCGTTTCCTCTATTCCATTCAAAATCGTACGTCAAGGTGGATGTTATATTGTGAATGTAATTCTAAAGTATCTTTGTTAAATCAGTGGAGTGAAACTAAATTGTTTATAACCTGGCTGATTCATTTCTGGGAAAGTAGAAAAAATAATTCTTGAGGTTGCTGGTGTTCTTCAAGATATGCATCCATGTGGTTTGTTGGTGAAAGGCAAGCTCTTGTTATAGAGATAGGTTACAGTATTTGTAACACAAGAGTGTCCTATTACTATTGAACTGCAGAACATATTTTTCAGTTTATTGTAGAATAAATTTTTTCACTTGACACATTGAGAATCAAGTTCAATTAATTCTACTCTTCAGCAAGTTTCTCCTATTGCAATGTTCCATTTTTTACTCTTTAAATTGCTTACAAATATGATCAGAAATATTTTTTAATTTTGAGCTTTCAGCTATGTAGGTAGACTTGTATTAGGCCTGTGCAAACCAGTGAGGAAGAAATCTGAATTTGTATTTCATCCTATCTATAATGATTCTGATAACAATTTGTTAAAAAGAAGTTAAGATATGTGGAAGAAGGTTTAAGTTATATATCTTTTTGTAATGATAACACAAAGTGTAGACCTAGAAACCTAGAAAATGTAACTGAAATGTTTGATGAAATTGTAATTTCATTTCCAGTTGAAGTATTATAATTACAGATAAACACATTGAAGCATTTTCAGTAGGAACATACAGGAATAATTTGTGACAATCTGGTAAGCAATCAAACTGTTCCATCTTTAATTTGCTTATTGATCAGTTCATTACAACAAGCCTAAGCATTAAGAATATAATTTGTGTTTGGAGCAACAACATTCAAAACTGCTTAAAACCAAGTTTCAGATTAAAAAACAACTCTGGTGCTTACAATCTGAACCCATGTCATGAGTTGGCAAAGCATTTGCTGACTTCTTGAAAGTCTGCTTCATTCACGGGACACAACCAGAGAGAGGTTACCACAGGAGTGTCTCGTTATCATGCTTGTGGAGGAAACAGAATACCACAGACTGGGCTCTTCTGTGTTTGAAATCTGGTTTTTTCCTTGAGGGCTTTGGATTGTTTTGAAAACCTGGCTTCTGTTTTCATTGTAATAACAGGTATGGCAGTGTGTAAAAGAGAAAGTCTTCCTGTCTCATTTAGTTCTATAGGGAAATGCTGTGAGACAATGAAACAAACCAGCGGTTGGTGATTAAAGCAAGCAGAATTTTGTGTGGATTGCCTTGTTGTAGTTCTTCTATATATGTTCTTTCATGGGAGTGTAACTTAAAGTTTAGCTGTAGTGAAAAATATACTGTGTTACAGTGTGTGTTAAGGATATTGACGGATTATTTTGCCAAAATAAGTACAGAGGTACACGTTGAGAGAAATGCAGTTAACGTTTGAAACTTACTTGAAAGTAAACTTTAATAACTGTGCAGAAACTTAGTATTTTGTGTAGAATACTGCAACTCTAGTTGCAGTTTGATTTCTTTCCTTGTCAGAAAAAAACATCGCTTTGTGGCTTGTACCAATTAAACTTTAAATACTTTAGGCTGGCATTGCATTTTAAATAAATTTGATCATATTTATTTTAAAGCTCAATAATGAGTACATACAAGTTTATTTTGCATGCAAACATTTTTATAATGCTTCTTATTTTATCAAAAATGTTTTCTTTGTCTACTCTCCTAAATTACTAAATAAGGCAATAGCTATATAAAACGGATCAGGATTGCAGTCTTCAAAGTGGAGAAATAAATAATTTTTGAGACTAAATGTTAGCTACATTTTCTTTTGAATATGATGTTTCAAAAGTTGTTTGAATTTTACCAATAGTTACATAATTTTGAATTCCTTCTGAGTTATATGTAATTTTTAAATGGATTATCTTTATTCTAGAATGTCAGTTATTCACTGATGTTTGCTTCTTTCATAATAAATAATTAGCTAGAAGGTATACAAATATATATAATTCAAAACTCTTGAAATCTCTTGATATAGATAATTCCTGAGGGGGGAAAGTCATTTTACATATTTAATTGCTTCCTTATTTACAATTTGTTTGCTAAATAATTTCCATCCACGCTCTGTAATTATAACAAACTGTGAAAGCTTCTATTATTAGGAATATTTTGCATGTTACAAACCAAAAAATTTGCAGTTGCCCTCTTCATGATTTTATCAGTTGTTTCTTATGTGTGATAGTTAATTTGTCACATGCGACTCTGTCATTATTTTCTTTGCATGAAATAAGTTTAGTATTGTGTTCTGATAAATTTGAGTTTTTTTTTGACATTTCCTTTTCATATCTGTAAATACTGTTTAAAAATTATCTCCACGATTTCCCCTCAATTTGTTAATTTAGAACCATACATTTGGATTAGTATGTGGGCTAGTGGAAAACAACAGCGCCATTTAAGGGTCTGTAGGAAACATTTTACTTAAGCCTTTGTATAAATTTATTTTGTTGAAATAATTGAAGGTTATACCAGAGAATTCAAGTGAGGTTGAAGGAATACAGAAAGATTTAAAAGCATAACAGAATAGTTCATTTAATTATAATTATCCAGAAACTAATTATTCATAGTTTCCCACACTTGCAGCAGACTGTAGTATGAGATCTTTAGTATGTGCCAGCATCTTTTCAGACTGGGAGCCTTCCTGAGTTTATGCTCACTTTGGTTTTAAAGTTGAGTACAAGTTTGTCTATAACTTTGGAGTAACATGTTATATTAAGATACATAGTCTTTGATGTTTAACTTGAATCCTGTTTATTTGAATTTTAATGGTAATTTTAATTTCAAGGTTATTTTCTTGGCACTAAAAGTAGATCTTTAGTTGCATGTATTTTGTTAAGATATTTAATACATAACTATAAAAATTCTGAGGTTTATTGAAGTTTTCTGTTATACATTTTATTCTTTTTGCATTTCTTCACAATTGTTTATATATTTGGTTAGTGAACACAGCTGATATGTGTATGAATCTCTGTATTTATGAGGCATAACTCCACACAGTAAACTGCCAGGCTGCCAGGTTAAGCAATTTATTAGAGGATAAGGAACAGGGAATTCTTCGGTTTAATATTACAGCTTAATATTGGGTGCTGAGATTTTTATAATAAAAGATTGTGTCATGAAAAGTTGACCAACACAAGGTAAAAACTACGTCACATTTCAGTTCAATTGCTAGGAAAATGACTTGCAGACAGTTTATTTCTCTGTTACGATATATATCTTTGCTTCTGGAGAATTCCTAATCACTTTTCTTAAAATCTATGTAAAACCACCAGTGTATCTGACGTATTAAGTGTATTTATAGTGCCACAATTTCTGTTTTGGTTGACTTATAATAATAGCTAGCACTAATGTTTTCTTTTTGACTTGCCTTCTTTTTCATGTGCAAGTCTTTAACATTGCTAGTAGCTCTATTCTTTTGGATTGAAGACTTTTTTAAAAGTTTCATCTCTCACAAAGCTCACACAGAACCAGGTACACAAGTCAGAGAAATACACATGTTCAGCTCTTATGAGTAGGTACATTAACTCCATAACTTTCATTTGGTCCTCATTACTTAGTATCAGTAACAGGGTTGGAACTCAATATTCTACAAAAAGCCCCTGGAATGATCGGTCACCTTCGAACAATCTCCAGTGACCAATTGTTCGGCCAGCTAAACCTCTGAATTTGAACAAAAGGCTGGGATTGTTGCATTGCCATGCACCCAGTCAACTTTGAAATGTAGTTTCTTATCTCTCATCAAACTAAAAACATACCTCTTTGGCTTTGGCTGCGCAAATGTATCTAATAGTACTCCAGGAATTAATATATTTAATATATTCTGTCTATTTTAATAATGTTTTGAACTGCTTTGACATTGTTGAGTAAACACCAAAATAATTGAATTATATTTTATGATTTAATTATCAATATATTCCAAAAAAATTACTGTCTCGACTTTCAGAAAACCACTGCTTGTTCACAATGATGAAAAATATCTCTTCATTATTTACCTCTTGATGCCTTTAACATTTCTGGAGTTTTACAATGCTTGCAACCTTTTCTGACTGATTGAAGAAATGGCCTACAGTGGCCAACCGTACATTGAGTTGAGTGCTTCCAGATTTTATGTTGCAGTGGAAAGAATCGCAATATATCCCATATTAATTTTAATTTGAAAACAATAAATACATTCTTCGATTGTTTCCATATCCTTTTATAAATGTTTCAACTTCTGTCCTTTTAATGCTACATTTCAATGAATTAAGGATCTACTTGACTTTATCTGAAATCAATTAGTAACAGTTTTGGAAAAACTCTGAACATCAATATTATTTCAAGTAGATATTTTCTTTGTAAACCATATTTTAACTCACTCCCACGTATTGCAACCCACATTCACCCCTCAGTCTGAGACTCTGATGATAGCTCCTAGCATATTTCAAAATTCTTAATGTTAATGGCCTTGCCGTGCCCTGTTGCAATCCCGAAATCTCTCAATCTCGATTACCAATCCCTAAATTTCCTTTGACTCAACAATGACTGCCACCCTTTCAGATTTGTTAGCCCTGACATTTGGAATTCTTGTCCTAAGCATCTCTGGTTTATTTCTTTTTTGTTGTCAGACATTCACTAAAATCTGCCACTGCCTGAATAATTAGTTTGGTCACTTGTTCTGCCATCTCCTTACATGGCTAAATGTCCCATTTGTTTGCTCCTGTGAAACGCCTTGGGTCATTTTAGTACAATAAAGGCTCTGTAAAAATGCCATTCCCCTTATTGTTGTATGTTTATTATGTGTGTTTTTGTGCAGAGTGCTTATGAAGAATTCTACTACATGAAACAAATAGTAGGTGAGATCTGGATTTATGATGATAAATAACAAGTAGACATGAATTTAGGGGATGGAGTTCAATACGCAAAATTACTACATTGTGCGTTTAGTGTATGCATTGGAGGAGTACTTTCCACCTCACACAGCTGAACACATATTCCGCAGCAGGAAAGATCTCCTCCTGCGCTATTAAAAGGGATCATCAATTACTTGTAGGTTAGTTGCTGACTGATTGCTGCTGAGTGCTGCTTTGATTCAATGAATGTTTGCTGCTTTTAGAATTTTTAAGAGTTTGCTAAAACTGCAGGGAGTCCTGTGCCAGAAACTAAAGAGATTTGTTTTTACTTCAAAGTTTCTGCAATGACCCGTTGCATCTAAACTTTACTGCCCGTTCTCCTCAGCATGCAGCATGGCAAGGAAAATGATTAGAATGAACACATGGCTGAAAAGTCTGGTAGAAGAAGAGGAAGAGCAGGAGAAGCCATCTCAGCAAGTGGTTGCACCCATCAATATTCTATAGTAATTCTCCTACCTTGGGGAAGTGTATGCAGTACCTGCAATTTATTAAGAGGCCCTCATTGAAAAATGCTGCATGCTCAACCTAAAACTTCAACCATAGAGCTGGATAATGTTGCCATTAGCTGTTAAGTGCACTGGAGATCAGGGCAGAAGAACTGACTACCTTACTTCACCTGGATTTACAGGATTCCCAATGGCACAAGGTGCCAGTACTGCACTCTGGTCAGAATGTGGGCACCACATATTAATTTAGAAGTTAGGGTTCCATGCTATCAGTGCCCACTTTAGTCTTTGATCATACAAAACCATCATGCGAATCAATGCAATACATCCAGGCACTGATCACGTTGCTGTAACATTGTAGCAGATGCAATCAATACTCAAATTCGCCATTTAAAGAGACTTGGTTCTGTGATAACAAGAGCTATCGCTTCGCTCAGTGTTCTTGCTCATAACACACACACACACATACATTCTTTGTACCTGCAGGTTGATAGAACAGAGCACTGCAGTGATCAAGCAAAGATTCTCTGCCTGGATTACTCGGGAGGATGGCTGCAATTGAAAGGAACTGGAGAATCTTTGTGCTGCACAGTCTCATTATTATGATCCCATGCCACTAGTTTTTTGGTGAGCCCATGCAGAGCAGTAAAAGGTAGACCAAGTGGAGTAGGAGGACAGAAGCAGACCACAGAGTCAGCCCCTTGGCAGGATATATGTGACCAGCAAATCTGATTGTGATACCAAAGAAAACAACCACAAATCCCAATTCACCTATAACTATCATTTGACCTTAAATCTGTTGCTGACCATTCACCACCCATGCTAAAGCAATGTCATTAAAGATAATTATTCTAAACCATCACAATTTTGCACATAAAAACGTGCCAAATGCCACGCAACTTTCACCTAATCAATCTCATAAATTCTCACAGCATCTTTTCTCCATTCCTGCTTGCTCTTCTGGTACTCATGAGTGATCTGAACCAGTGGCTGGTGATAGAATGCTAAGGTTGTGGACAAGACTACAGCTGTCCTGGCAGGATAGTCTCAAGGAGCTCAGGGGTAGTGGTTATTGATTTAGCTGACCACTTTTAATATAAGTGCCAGAAATTTGGGTGAACTGGCTAGCAGGCAATGATAAATATACTGGCAGGATCTGTGTGTGTGGGATTAAGCATGCTGTCATTCTGGGAGAAGTAACTTGTTCTGTGAAACCACTGTCAGTCTCCCAGGCTATTGCATCAGCAATCGATATATCTCTCGATGCATAGATTGGTTAACTGATGCAACATCATACAAGTCTTCTGTCTAGAACATAGTACATTGCAGCATGATGTTGTGCCAAACTTTTAACCTAACCACAGATCAATCTTACTCTTCCCTCCTACAGAGCCAACCATGTTTTTTATCATCTACAGTCAGTGGCATCATATTATGTACACCTGCTTGTTAATGCAAATATCTAATCAGCCAATCATGTGGCAGCAACTCAATACATAGAAACATGCAGACATGGTCAAGAGTTCCAGTTGTGATTCAGACCAAACATCAGAAAGAGAAGAAATGTAGTCTGTGTCATTGACAGTGGAATGATTGTTGGTGCCAAATGGGGTGGTTTGAGTATCTCAGAAACTGCGGATCTCCTGGGATTTTCATGCACAACAGTCTCTAGAGTTTACAGAGAATGGGGGGGGGGGTGCAAGAAACAGAAAAAAACATTCAGTGAATGGCAGTTCTGTGAGTGAAAGTGCCTTGTTAATGAGAGAGTTCAGAGGAGGATGGCCAGACTGTCAAGCAATCATGTGTTACAACAGTGGTGTGCCGAAAAGCATCTCTGAACACACAACGCATCGAACCTTCGAGTGGATGGGATACAAAAGCAGAAAACCACAAACATACACACAGTGGCCACTTTATTAGGTACAGGAGGTATCTAATAAAGTGACACTGAGTATATTTGCCTATCTAAGAGTTTTATGAATCTCCCAAACGTATTTGCCTCTACCAGCACCCCTGGTGTTCCATGCACCTACGAGTCTCTGTGAGGAAAAAGAATCACCTTCCTCTTATGCGCCCCCATCCTTTCCTCCAATCACCTTAAAATGGCACCGTAACCTTCCACTGCAGTTTCTGCTTGTGCTGCATTTGAAACTGAGACATCGAGTATCTTTTCTTCACGGATAGCTGTAATGGAGCAGGATTCAATGTTTAGTCTCTGTGGAAGTTTTTGGTGATGGACTTCCTCGCATTGTATGGATTTACATGCAAGCCTTCAGTTTCACCAGCCAATGCATCAAGCATTCCTATACACTACCTATCAGCATTCTTTGGGAACTGTCTATGTCTTCATCTGAACATGTGTGGATAATGTGCCAGTGGTGGTTGAAGACTAGACATCGTGAGCAAGCCATGATGTGTACCTGCAGGTACAGACAGGTTAACATGTAAATGTTATAAGTATATGAGCCCTGTTACTAGGGATTGTGAAATATATAGTCTACACCAAGCAGGGTGTAGGTCTAACACTTCCATTGTAGGCGAGATAGGACTCTTGAAGAAAATTCACTTCCCTTATCCTCATCTGTGAAGACGTTGAACTTTTTGTTTCACTGTGCTTTGCGCCAGCCTCTGCCCCCATGGGGAATCTTTCCCATTGCCTTCACTTTGCATGCCTGGAAAAGACTCCTGCACCCTTCAGAAAGCAGACATCTTTCCTCCTCCAATGCCTTCTCTGCAGCATTGAAAATGTAGGCTGCATTCTCTTTCTCATAATTTTTATTCAAATCTATACTTCATTCATAAAATATCTGTGGTGTAATTTCAATAGACCATGTCTCATTATACTGGGGTTTTGGAGATTTTCTGATCATATTTATTATTACTGACATACAGTATGTCATTAAATTTGTTGTTTTGTGGCAGCATTAAAGCGCAATGATGAAAAAATATCCATAAGTTACAAAATAAAATAGTGCAAAAGCAAAAAAGTGAGGTAATGTCCATGAGTTCATGGACCATTCAGAAATCTGATGGAAGAGATGAAGAAGCTGTTCTTGAAACATTGAATGTGAGTCTTCAGGCTCCTTTAGTTCCTCCCCAATAATAGTCATGAGAGGAGGTCATGCCCTGGAGTCTTTAATGTTGTATGCTTCCTTCTTGAGGTGCCACCTCCTGAAGATGACCTCATTAGCAAGGAGAATTGGACCCATGATGGATCTGAGTCTACGTCCTTCTGCAGCCCCTTGTAATCCTGTGCATTGGAGCCCCATACCAGGCTGTAATGCAATCAGTCAGCATGCTGACCACCATACATCTGTAAAAACTTGCATGAGTTTTTAGAGACAACCAAATTTCCTCAGACAGCTAAAGAAGTAGAGCCAGTGGCCCAAGATAGATTCTCTGAGTCACTGATACCAGGAACTTGAAGCTGTTCACCCTTTCTACTACTGACTCCTCAAAGGGGACTGACCTCCTGACTGCCCCTTCCTGAAGACCACAATCAGTTTCTTGGTCTTGCTACATGATAACCATGGTGTTATTAAGTGCCCAAGAAGAAATTAGGTTAATGTTAGTGTCAGTGCAAATCCACCCACACTCACATTACATTGAGGTTGCTCTATAATGGAAAACATTTCAAGTCAGCATTTTGAAGCATGCGAGTTATGACTTCAATTATTATTATGTACTAATTTTAAACATATAACAGATTCCAGCAGTGGCAAGTGGTCCTTAAACTGAGGCCTTTTCAGTAGCCGCAGCCACCTTCAGCAATCCCCTCAGTGTGTGGTTCTGGATCTTGGACGGTGAAAAATTGCAACACTTGATCATGGACAGTGGACCTTGCACTCTGGAAGACCCATGAATTTCAGGCAGAACAGAAGTCGCCTCTCACTGATAATCTTCTTGCAATAGTGGTTATCTGTCCCAGTGTATGTCCCTGGGAACAGACCTGTGATACACTTCTGTTCAAGGTGCATCTCATCCCAGACCTTCCTGGTAAATGTGCTTCCTACAAGGAGCTGGATGACTGTCTCATTACATGGATTACTGCAGCATGGGGTGCCACTGACACTCAGACTGAAAATAAAGGCTCTGACAAGACAAAGGCCTTCTCAGTACTAGCCAAGAAAATTTTGCTGATGAGAAATGTTGTCACACTGTGCTATCCCTGCGTTAACAAGAAGCATTTGCTGCTATTCTCCCACCTATCAGTAATTAAGCTAAATGCAGCCACTCCTTTATGAAGTAGAAGCTGGCTTTAATTAGTGCAGGCTGGCTTCAACTGGTGCTGGCCTCTCCTGAAATTGTCTTCCCTGCTGGTTTACTAATCACTTTAACCACGCAATCACCACTGGTGGGATGCTGCAGACATGTCAGTCAGAAAGCAGCCTGAAGTCCACATACCGCCTGCAGTGGGCAGACCAGGAATGGGTTAACCCCAAACCACATTTAAAATGCAATTCAATTTGACCCACTTGTTCTTTAACCAAAAACCATAATAGTTCAAATGAGCTAAAACTTAAAGTCAAACTGAAAAAAATAATGTTGATCCTATACATTTTTTCTTCAACAAATGGTTCAACCTCCTACTACATCAATGTGATGATTCCACTATTTTCTTCACAATCCATCCCTATCCCTAGGAACATAAGCAAATTCAGAAAGCAAGATGTCACTATCATCTAATTTTATCTTGGATCAGCATTTCCAGCAAGCAAAATTATTTTTCTTGAATTTTAATGTAATTTTCTCTGGCTAAGTCTAAATTTAGAACTCTATGTTCGTTCCACAACAAAAAAATACTCTATCGTGGTTGTTGATATAGTTTAACTAGCTTTATCACCAAGTCATCAGTCTATAATGGCTTTGCCTTGCTTACTGAATTGAAAGCAAAGTTGGTGAGGAATCAAATAACAAAAAATATTCAAAATTTTAAAGGGAAGTAATCCTGGTCAATTTAATTGATTTTCATCATCATGACAAAACGTAATTTATAAAATGGCAACCTGAAAGGGGTCCTTGAGGTGAATTCCCTTAATCCTAATAAAAAGCCAGTTAAACAAGGGGGAAATTCAAACAGGGAGAAAATTCAAATATTGGAGTACAAAAGGATCCGGGAATCCTTGTGTGGGATTCCTTAGTGGTTAACTTGCAGGTTGAGTCAGTGGTAAGGAAGGCAAATGCAATATCAGCAGTTATCTTGAGAGGACTAAAATATAAAAGCAAGGATGTGATGCTTAGGCTTTAGAAGACATTGGTCAGGAGTCACTTGGTGCATTGTGAGCACCTTTGGGCCCTTTATCTAAGAAAAGATGTCATTGAAGAATGAGGTTCACAAGAATGATTCCAGGAATGAAGGAATTAATGTATGAGAAGCGTTTGATGGCCCCGGGCCTGTACACACTGGAGTTTAGAATCCCATTGAAATATATTGAATATTGAAAGGCCTAGACAGACCAGGTGTGGAGAGGATGATTCCCATAGTGGGTAGATCTAGGACCAGAGGGCACAGATTCAGAATAAAGGGATGTCTATTAGAACAGAGGTTTTTAGCCTAAGATAGTTGTGGAAGTGAAGTGATTGTGTATATTTAAAGTGGAGGTTGACAGGTCCTTGATTAGTCAGGGTATCAAAGGTCACGGAGAGAAAGCAGGAGAATGGGGTTGAGAGGGATAATAAATCAGACATGATGGAATTGCGGAGCAGGCTCGATGGGCCAAGTGGCTCCTGTGTCTTATGATGTTATTGTCTAAAAGAGAGCAGGGATCAATGAATCATTGTTATGGTATTTTGACTCTTCGCCAGACTCTACCATTCCAATGATGGAACCCCCAAACAGCTGAACAAAGACTCAGTAGTATTCTATTGAAAGATGAATACAATTCCGTCACCTTGATAATGAAGTAAAAAATACTGTGCAGTGGAAAGTTGATACCCATCCTCCAGGTGGATGGGGATATGATGTACTTGCAGATAGCAGCCTGGATTTAGTACTCAGTGGTGAAAGAATGGCATTTGTCATTCATAACAATAGCAACCCACAGCAGCCTTCATGGCTTCAGAATGTCTGTATACGGTTTCTAGAGACCTTTTTCATTGTATCGCCCTCTACCGGTGTACGGTAGCTTGTGTGAATGGAGCAGGCAGAAGTTGTTTCTCACTGAGGCAGGCCTTGGTATTAATAAGGGTGATTACTGTAAGTGGCAGCAGAGTTCCAGAAAATAAATATAAAGGTGTGGATATCTCCATGTGCTGTGGGTGTTAGCTCCACAACATAGATCTTTTCTCCTATTTGATCTGTTTGGCTTGCATTTGGTCAGGGTGGGGTCAAAGCAGAAACTTTCTATGACTTGAACAGTCCTTAACCAGGGAAGGGAGGGGATTATAAGATGGAACTTCTGTCCAAGGGGTGACTACTCCATAACCCCAAATGGGATGTTCAAACCCTGATCCTCAGTACACATCTCAAGCCTGACTTCTGATTCGGGATTTTATATGCGGATATCTATTGGGAAAGGGTTCATTGGTAAAGAGTGGCTGAGAGTTGGGGAAGTAGCAGCTTGCTGTTCCTGAGCCAGGCAGAAATGGTGCATAAGGGTGTGTGTTTAGCTCCATGTTCTCCTCAGCTTTGTGTTTCCCAGCACCTGGCAAGCCTGGTCAGTATGGTTAAGTCTGCTAGCAGTTCATCAAAGGCTTCCAGACATTGTAATATCTAAATGTCAGACTCATTTCTGAGGGCAGGGTTGAGAATCTTCCCCTTGTGTTACTTTTGGTCACCCTAAAAGTGGACTAATAATGATCAGGTTTAAGATTTATCAAGTTTTGACTTTACTTCAGATCCTACTCTTACTTTTAGCGGGTTAACATTTGGCATTCAGCTACAGAGTTAGGAATTATACTGTATATAATATAAATGTAAAATTATATTATAAAGAGTGAACTTCACTGAGCAAGATGTGATGATTAGAAAGATTTAAAAAAAAACAAGTCTTATAAAAACTGCAGCAATAATTCAAGTCCAAAATAAGAAGTTTTCACTCTTAAACAGTATATTTCTAGTGCTGGAGTGGTTTGGGGTGAAGTGTTTTTGTATATCCTGTTAAAATTTTAAATAATAGAGAAGACCTAATTTTGACTAGTTTGTCTAATAGGTAACAATTACCAACTTCATGCATTGTATCACCAAATCACTCAACAATACTGATACGTATCATGTGGAGGAGCAGAACTCATCATAGCTGGGCTATCTGATTCGGAATTCAATTACACCTAGACACAGTCCAGAAGATGCTTTCCATTTTACTGCATAATAATGGTGTGCGCTGAAATCACCACAGTTGGCCCCACCACAAAATCTCGATCAATACTTTAACTGAATCAAATGAAATAGCACAGAAATCCATTAGTCTCATCATGTTAACAGTTTCTATTGTTATCTCATTAATTTTTGCTTTGTTCTTATTGCTCTGCTTTGCATTTTATGCAGAAAGTTATCAGCAAAATTATTTCTCGGGAGTACAGCATACAAGACAAGAACTATTCCATAAATTGTATTGCCTCATACCAGTTATTGGTTTAACATACTGTACATTGAAGAAGTACAATAACATTGTAAGAAATTGTATATTTTTGAAGTTTCAAGATCCCACTTTGTCCATGGATAAGTATTTCCTCTTTACTTAATGCAGAGAAACTGTAAGCACACTTGTAAAGAGAATCGGAATTTTTTTTTTCCATGTATAATGCCTATAAAAAGTATTTACCCCCTTGGAAGTTTTCATGTTTTATTATTTTACAACATTGAATCATGGTGGATTTCATTTGCCTTCTTTTGACATGATCAACAGTAAAAAAGTCTTTTGTGTCGAAGTGAAAACAATTTTCTAAAAGTGATCTAAATTAATTACAAATATAAAACACAAAATAATTGATTGCATAGGTATTCACCCCCTTCAAGTCAGTATTTAGTAGATGCACCTTTGGCCGCAATTACATCCTTGAGTCTGTGTGGGTAGGTCTCTATTAGCTTTGCACTTCTGGATACTGCAATTTTTCCCCATTCTTCTTTGCAAAACTGTTCAAGCACTGTCAGATTGCATGGGGATCGCGAGTGAACAGCCCTTTTCAAGTCCAGACACAAATTCTCAATTGGATTGAGGTCTGGCCTCTGACTTGGCCACTCTAGAGCATTAACTTTGCTGTTTTTAAGCTATTCCTGTGCAGCTTTGGCTTTATGCTTGGAGTCATTGTCTTGCTGGAAAACAGATCTTCTCCCAAGTTGCAGTTCTCTTTTAGACTGCATCAGGTTTTCCTCCAGGATTCCCCTGTATTTTGCTGCATTCCTTTTACCCTTTACCTTCACAAGCCTTCCAGGGCCTGCTGCAGTGAAGCATCCCACAGCATGATGCAGTCACCACCATGCTTCATGGTAGGAATGGTGTGTTTTTGATGATGCGCAGTGTTTGGCTTACACCAAACATAGCATTTAGTCTAAAAGCCAAAAAGCTCAATTTTGTTTTCATCTGACCATAGAACCTTCTCCCAACTGATTTCAGAGTCTCCCACATGCCTTCTGGAAAACTCTAGCCAAGATTTCATCTGAGGTTTTTCAACAGAGGCTTTCTCCTTGCTACTCTCCTATAAAGCTGCAGCTGGTGAAGCACCCGGGCACCAGTTGTTTGCACACTCTCTCCCATCTCAGCCACTGAAGCCTGTAACTCCAGAGTTGTCTTCGGTCTCTTGGTCGCCTCCCTCACTAGTCACCTTCTTGCACGGTCACTCAGTTTCTGAGGATAGTCTGCTCTAGGCAGATTTTTGCAGCTGTGCCATATTCTTTCCATCTCTTGATGGTTGACTTAACTGTACTCCAAGGGAAATTCAGAGACTTGGAAATGTTCTTGTATCCATCTCCTGAGTTGTGCTTTTCAATAACCTTTTCATGGAGTTAGTTAGAGTGTTTCTTTTTTCGTCTTCATGAAGTAGTTTTTGCCAGGATACTGACTCACCAGCAGTTGGACCTTCCAAATACAGGTGTATTTTTACTGCAATCAATTGAAATACCTTGACTGCACCCAGTGATCTCCATTTAACTAATTATGTAACTTTTAAAACCAATTGGGGCTGCACCACTGATGATTTGGTGTGTCATATTAAAGGGGGTGAATAGTTATGCAATCAATTATTTTGTGCTTTATATTTATAATTAATTTAGATCACTTTGTAAAGATTGGTTTTCACTTTGACATGACAGTCTTTTTCTGTTGATTAGTGTCAAAAAAAAAGCCAAATTAAATCCACTGTGATTCAGTGTTGTAAAACAATAGACGTGAAATCTTCCGGGGTGGGGGGGTGGTGCGGTGGTGGTGAATACTTTCTATAGGCACTGTACATTGAAAAATTACAATAACATTGTAAGAAAATTATATATTTTTGAGGTTTCAAGATGTGCAGAAATGATCCCACCTTGTCCATGGGTATTTCCTCCACACTTAGAAACTGTAGGCACACTTGGAAAGAGAATCGGAATGATTTTCTTCTATATAATGTGAAGAGGAAATCTCCCTTCCCCCATTACCTCAAGTACTCATTTACTAATTTTTTCACTCGTTCTGCAATGTTGAATTATTTATGAACATGATTGGCAGTTGTCCTTTATCTGTAAGCAAAAGAAGCATTAAATCTCAGCCTTTAGCAAATTCTTTTTAGATATTTCATCCCAGTAGGAACTAGGATTAGTTAAGTGCCGGATCTTTGCTGAGGATCACGACCCTATATTGTTTGGCAGGTCATCGTTAATGGAGAATCTCGCCTAACCCTGCAGTCACCGCATTCCAATATCTCTTGAAGGGGATATATAGAGGCATTGGAGTGAAATGCACAGGCAAAAAAAACTTTCAAATAAGTTCTCTTTCCTAAATACTTCTTTCCCCACTTATAAATGAGCAAAGGATAATATTGACTGATTTCCCTCGGCAGAAAAACAAATATTTCCAGTGATCAGCGTCTTCTTTGGCACATTTCAGATGATGTCATAACATTTAAGTGCTGTTATTGAGATTTTAGAGAGCAGTCATTTTTTTACCTTGACGTGAGGATTTTAGGCAAAGAATTGCATGTAAAATTGTAACCATCTGGGCAACAATTCTGAATTAATTTCAACCAGATTTTATACAATCCATACCCTGACAAATTTTATTTGTGTATCATAGTTGAGAAGCAATCCAAATTACTTTATAATTTGGGATTTTTTAATGCTAAAAAATTGTTTTCTAGCTGCTAAAATCTTACAATAGAATTTCTTTTCTTTGAAAAATATGTATGTTAAGTAATGGTTGTAGAAAGTAGTGTTAATCTCATTGGGTGGTCTGGAGGATGCTATAAACAGTGAGTTTATAAACTTATATACTTATAAACATCATCTGAACTCTAAAATGAGATTACTGTCTTGAATTTAAACGCAAACAACAGGAATTCTGCAGATGCTGGAAATTCAAGCAACACACATCAAAGTTGCTGGTGAACGCACTTCGTTAGTCCTGACGAAGGGTCTCGGCCTGAAACGTCGACTGCACCTCTTCCTACAGATGCTGCCTGGCCTGCTGCATTCACCAGCAACTTTGATGTGTGTTACTGTCTTGAAACCAATTTGTGTACCATTTTATGTATGTCTATCTGTTTGAGCTCATGTAATTTTAAAACAGCTAAGTATGTGCATGCACACTGTCACACTTAAGACATAATACACTCCAATTGAAAAAACAAAAAAATTGGAAGTTTTTCATGAAACACAAGTACTGTTTTCAAGTATATGGAAAAAAATTCAACAAACAGAAGTTACGAGACTAGTAAAGTCTTCATATTCTTAATTGGTATTCCCATAAACAAAGCCAGGTCCTTCATCTTAAAAATTGATATCTAAACAGAATCACCTAATCATTAGACTCTTATAGCCAATACGACCAGATTCCAAGCTATCTAAAGCAGTCCCTGGACCTTGCGTTCAACCCCATATTTTCTTCAAACCTTGAGCTTTTTTTAAAATTCATTGTTGAGCTGTCAATATAACTGTCAAGGCCAGAATCTACGTACTTGAAACCTGGTGCTGAGGGTGCTGAGCTGCCAAATCATAATCAATTGATGCCAATGAACATTTAGGAAAGTAATATTTCCAAATTGGACAATGTCAGCACCACTTCTCTGACTTTCAGTTCCAGTGCTGTTTGGCTGGAAGGTCCAAAATTAGCATTCTCCAGAAATGTCAAAAATGGTGTTTAACCAGGATATTGTGGTATTCCAAGGGCTTGCTTACTTTTGGAATTTTGAATATTGAATAATGAGAAGGTGCTATTACTCCTAGACAAAAGCCAAAGGTACAGCTTGTTTTAGAGACAGAATGGCTTGCTTCTGCACCTGGCCCTTCCTTTCTTGAAACACCCAGGCTAAGCCAAATATCCATTGGTTATGTCTGGTCCAGGCAGCGGCTTATGCCTCATGACAAAAGCCCTTTTGTTATCATTAAATGTTCCTCTGATGAAGAGACAACTGTCCAACAGATATTGATTTGGAAAGTGCTTGAGAAGATTAAAATAGTTTTAAGATGAATGGTCCTTAAGAAAGTAAATATTTCATATGCATAAGGTGTCAAGTCAATCTTGCTGAATATCTCGCTTCTCATCTTAAACCTATGCATTCTTGTTTTTAATTCGCTGACTATGGGAAAAAGGCTAAATCTACTGACCCAATCTAGGCCCCTCATAATTTCATACAACTCTATAAGATCGTTCCACATTCCCATGAGGAAAAATCCCAACCTGTTCAACAAGACCCAACAACATCCTCGTATATCACCTCTCCACTTTTTCAAGCTTTCCCACCAACAAGCACCAAACTTCTAGATGCTTCACAGTCTGGGACAATGTGTCAGTAAGGTTTTACTCAGGCCAAGTAGCGAGGCTTCTGAGTTGAACACGCAGAATAAAAAAGAGGTCATCTATGGCTGGTCACCTGCCCCTGACCATGCTGTTACATTAGCCTTGTACTGGACACAGACCAGGTGGGGAAATTAACTCACAGCAGCAGCACAGAACCTCTCCCAGACCAGCTGCATACAAAGGATGACTGACTGCCAGTGAGACCATCACAGTAGAAATAAATACTAAGCTCCAATCAGAATATCTTTTGGGGAGTAAACTTTGCATTAAAAATTAATTGTTGGCAATAATGTGCTCTTTTAACCCTAATATCAGACCTAATCTTGAAATTTGAGAAAACAATATCTAATCGTAGACTGGTCATATTTTATCTTCGCAAATCAAAGAAAATAAACTTAAGAAATTTGATCTTGATAAGTACAAAGTGTTGCACTTTGGAAGGACTAACCAGTGTATTATATGCAGTACAAAATGAATGGGGGGGGATGAGGTGTTGTGCCATTGGAATATTAAAGAATAAAGGGACCTTGGAATACAAGTCCGAAGATCTGCGAAGGTGTCAGGATAAGTTAGTCCAGGAGGTATATGGGAAATTTGCATTCATTAGTTGGGGCAATGTCAGGGATTAGGGATGTCATGTTAAGACATTGGTTAGACCACAGTTTAATTGCTGTTTATATTTCTGGTTGTCACATTATAGGGAGCATATAATTTCACTGGGGAGGGTGGAGAGGAGATTCACCCAGATGCTAACCGGGGTGGAGCATTTCATTTATGACGTGGGACTGGGAAGGTCTGCTTTTTTTGCCTTGGGTGCAGAGCAGGAACCTAATAGAGCTAGAGGTATATGAAATTATGAGGTGCATAGGAAAGGTAGACAGTAGGAAGTTTTCTCCATTAGTAGAAGTATTTAAAAACATAGGGCATAGATCATTCAGTCCAGATGTTGTGCCAGCTCTTTAACCTACTCCAAGATTACTCTAACCTTTCCCCCCTACATAGCCCTCCTTTTTTTTCACCAATCCTAGCAGCATGTTCCATGCACCTATCATTCTCGAGTTTGAAAAAAATAAATCCTGCCGCTGACATTCCCTCCCCCCCATACTTTTCTTCCTACATATTAAAATTATGCCCCCTTGTATTAGTCATTTCCTCCCTGGGAAAAGTCTCTGGCTATTCATTTAATCTCTACCTCTTATCAAAATGTATACCTCTATCAAGCAACCATTTCATTGCAACTCATAAGTTTTTTATACCTCCATCAGGTCCTTCCTTAACCTCCAAAGAAAAGAAAGCATGAGCAACACTGGAGGAACTCTAAGTCAGGCAACATCTCTGAAAGTGAATAAAGAGTCGATGTTTCAACCCAAAACTCTTCATCAGGACTGGAAAGGAAGGGGGAAGTTGCTAGAATAAAGAGTCGGGGGAGAAGAAGGTGGACAAGCTAGAACGGGATAGGTGAAGCCAAAGTGGTGGGGAAGTTAAAGGACTGGAGAAGGAGGAATTTATTAGGAGAAGAGAGTGAACCATGGGAGAAAGGGAAGAAGGAGGGGCACTAGGGGGAGGTGATAGGCAAGTGAGGAGAAAGGGTAAAAGGCCAGAGTGGGGAAAGGAAGAAGAGGGAAGGGGGAGGGGTAAAGAGAAAAAGAGGGGAAAAAAATTACTGGAAGGAGAAATCAATGTTATTTCATCAAGTTGGAGGCTACCCAGGTAGAATATGAGGTGTTGTTCCTCCACCCTGAGAGTAGCAAAAGAGGAGACCATGGACCAACAGATCGGGAAGGGAATGGGGATAGGAATTAAAATGTTTGGCTAACAGGAAATTCTGCTTTTGATGGATGGAGCGGAGCTGCTTAACAAAGCAGTTCCTTAATTTACGTCAGGTCTCACCAATGTAGAGGAGGCCACATTGGAAGCCCCAGATACAATAGATGAACACAACAGATTCACAGGATTGTTTGGGACCCTGAATAGAGGTGAGGGAGCAGGTGTACCATTTCTCTTGCTTGCAGGGATGAGAAATGTACCAGGGGGAGATTAGTGGGGATGGACGATTGGACAAGGGAATCACAGAGATAATGATCTCTTTGGAAAGTGGAAAGTCAGGGGGGAGTAAAGACATGTTTGGTGGTAGGATCCCATTGAAGATGGCGCAAGTTGTGGAAAATGATGCGGAGCTGTTGGAGTGGTAGGTGAGAACAAGAGAAGCTGCAACCCTGTTAAGGCGGCGGGAAGGTTATGTGAACATGGATGCCTGGGAAATAGAGGAGATATAAGTGAGGACAGCATCAATGGTAGAGGAAGGGAAACCCTGCCCTTTGAAGAAGGAGGATATCTCTGATTTTCTAGAAAGTAAAGCCTCATCCTGGGAACAAATGTAGCGAAGACAAAGGGACTGAGAAAAAAGTAACAGCATTTTTACAGGAGACAGGGTGGGAAGAGGTAGAGTAAAGATGGCCATGGGAATTGGTAGGTTTACAAAATATGTTGGTAGACAGATTGTCTTCAGAGATGGAGACAGAGAGATCGAGAAAGAGGAAAGAAGTATCAGAAATGGACCAAATGAGCTTAAGGACAGTGTGGATATTGGAGGCAAAGTTAATGAAATTGACAAACTTGAGAAAGCATACCTTTCCGGTCACACCCATAAGTGAAAGGATCCATCCATAGTGACAACGTGGTGAATCTCCTCGCCACCCTCTCCAGTGTAATTACATCCTTCCTATAGAGTGGTAACCAGAAATGTATACAGTACTTCAGCTATAGCATAATCAGTGTTTTAACAAATCCTCACTACCCAAACATTCTTTACTTGGCTGAGTGACAGGAGGAGAAAGGTCCTTCACAATCATTCAAAGTACTTAGACAGGCACTTGAATTGTCAAGGCATAGAAAGCCACAAGTGCTGGTAAATGGGATTAGTATAGGTAAGTACCTGATAGTTAGTAAGCATGGACTTGATGGACCCAACCTTGTTCTGTGCTGTATGACTAATATTGCACATCTCTAGCTACTTACTTACATTACTGTAATTAGATTGGGTGAAATAGATGGAACAGAAGTTAGAGGTTTCAGTAGAAATGGAGCACTAGTAAGCTGAAATGACATCAAGTTATGCAGCTTGGAAACAGGCCATTCAGACCACCACATTCAGCCTGCCTTTTTATCGCTGGTGAGATCACTCTACTTTGGAGAGGGGAGACTGCCTTTTTATCGCTGGTGAGATCGCTCTGCTATAGAAAGGAAGAATGTTGCCCAGGTTTTCTGCATTTTGGACTGTGAACCTTTTTTTAGTCTTACTTTTTTTTTTGTATTCTGTGTTTTTCGCCCAATCTTTATTGTTTTTGTTGTGTGCAGGAGAGGGGGATTTGGGGGTCAATCTGCCTGTTCCATTTTTGTTTTTTCTTGTGCAGGGAGGAGGGATTTGGGGATTGATGATCATGTTGCCTTTCTTTTCTTTCTTGGTATCATGACTGTCTGGAGAAGAAGAATTTCAGAGTTGTATACCTTGATAATAAATAAACCTTTGAAACTTAGAACACCCATGCAACCAGTAGGCACCCACTAGTGTTAATCCTATGTTCCAGCACTTGGCCATAGCTTTCAATGCCTAGAAGACTGAATGTTCATCTAGATGTTTCTTTAAAAGCTGTCAGCAATTATACTTCTCTGCCAGTACATTCCAGATACTCACCACTCCTTGGGTGGAAAATGTTCCCCTCACATCCTCCCTAAGTCTTCTACTTTTTACTCTGAATCTATTTTCTCTATTGTTATTTATCTCTGATAAAGGGTAATATTTCCTGTAGCTTACCCTATCTACACCCCTCATAATAGTTTATATCTCGGACATGCCTCTTCTTAACGAAGAAAAACAGACCCAGAGTCTCCAGTGTTTTCTCATAACTGGAACACTCCTTTCCAGAAAACATCCTGATGAATCTCCTCTGCACCCTCTCCAGCATAATCGCATGTTGCAAGATATAAAAATACCCATGTCAGTTTTTGTGGACAATGATCCTGCCTGAAGTCACACTTCCTTGCGCCACCCATTAAGGATAATCCCTCGGACATGCAAAGCCTTTATCACACTAGCCTTTGATTTAAGCTTCTTATTTCTATACCACTGTCAAAATACATAGACAACATTTCTGTCAATCATGAGAAAAAGTGATGTTAAACTCTGATAAGGACACATACAGTAAGGCCAACCAGTTTAGAAGTTGAGACAGTTCAATTTCTGAAAATATTTTTCTTATGTCCATCTTTCACCCTGTTGACACAAAAGTAAATTCTAATATTGCCTGTATACACAAGTCATTTCCAGAAATTTAAAAAAAAACTGATTCAGGTCCTCTACAGTACAAAGTTTGTCTTTTACAATCATGTGCTTGCATTTGTCCTGATCTACTGTTTTGGAATTATATACATACTTTCTGACAAATCCAATGGAAAGTTTGTTTTTCCAGAGTCTTTATATTGTTCTTATGTCCAATAAAATTATATCTTATTTTCAGACACCACCCCCCCCCCGTGTCTAGTGCCACGCTATGGATTTAAATCAATTTATGTATATAAGCTGTCCTACGTGTTTATACAGTATTCACTGAGGTTTTTTTTTATTGTGTTCTTTATCTTATTATGTTTTTTTGTGCATCAGATCTGGAGTAACAGTCATTTCATTCTCCTTAGCACTTGTGTACTGGAAATGAGATAAAACAGTCTTGCGTCTTAAACCCTTCAGAAGCTGTGTTTCTTTCCTGCTGACCTGCCTGCCTGCTCTGTGCTCACTGCCAGCCTACTTGAACATTCTCTGGTATATTAAACTCACATGTAAATTTGACTCTTGCTGTATTTGACAACCCTAGAAACAACTGCAGTTGATAGATGCACGGGAATCATTGAATTCACCAGGTAAAACTGTTTTCAGGCTGGTAATGGACTCTCTAATTCCATTTCTACTTCAGTACCCACACCCACCCACCTCATACAGCCTCTTACTTGTGTAAATTCTCAGCCTGCCAACCTTGCAGATTTCTCTGTCTATTATTGCCTTACCCAGATGACCCGATTGTTTGCTCACACATCTGACTACATGAAGTGGGGCCATAGTCTGTGCAACTCAGTATAATTTACAATTGGTCAAGGTTTGATCCTCCAATAGACAGTAAGTAAGCAAAACATCTGCCTTCTGTCTGAAATTCTCTGTCATCATACAAGTCCATTATTCCCTAGGTGGTAAGTTATTTCTAAGGAGGATGAAGAGGCCATTTAGTTTTTCAGTAAAGAGGATGAATTGATAATATCAACCCATGTGTACATTCTAATGGCTTGTTCATGGCTTTGTCTTTACTGTTGTTTGAAGAAATATTGGAAAAGACAGGGATAATTCTCCTCTGTTTAGAGAAAAGCCATATCCATCTTTTGTTTTAAAGAAACTTGTGTATAACCCATTTAAATAGGAAAATATTACATTTATTTGGATCATAAACTCTGAAGGCAAAATTGCAAAGCCAGAAGTCCTTTAATTGATTGTAATATATCTCAAAACTGGAATTCTTGATGCTGTCTGATTATTCTTGTTATGCTCTACAGAGTTGCTGCATAACTTTCTGGTGAGACACATTGAATTATTTAGGAAATTTCTTGCAGGAAGTTATGTTCTTTTCAACTTTCTGATATGCCAAAAGTTTCATTAATCCTGGTTTAGAATTTATTTAACAGGGAACTGGCTCTTGGGACTTACAAGGTTGTTCTGAAAATATGCAATACCCAAAACCATGGGCCAGATTGTACAGAGTGTGTTCAGTGATCCCAAAGAGAACTGTCAGCCTTTCCCAGTTAAACTAATCCCAGACTTGCATAGACTGTCTGTTAGTTTGGGAATGCATGACTACATATGCCACTGGTCTGTCATTCCACTCTGCCACTGGACTCCACATGGAGGCCAAGTGGTGATGGGTTTCTTCAGCAGTACTTTGGAAAATCTTCTTCCCAGTTAGACCTGCAGTAGGATTGAAAAATCCAATCGTTTGAATGGGAATTTTCATCAGAGAGAAGGGAGAAGCCAAGTGAAATTTACTCCTATGTCATAATTTTAGCTTAATATTTTTATTTATGGTTTATGTGCTTTTAAATATCTTTATTTTCTATTTAGCTTTAGTTATCTCTGCATATCAGAGGCATTTAAAAATCATTACAAAGTCACAAAAGCTTAATCTCTGCCCCTCATCTTTCCCATCTGTTAAAGGCTACCAGAAGTTCCTGAGGAAACAATGTTTTCTTGTTTTTTTTCTGTCTCCACTGTATCTATTTTCAAGATGAGGCTTTCTGCTGGAGGATTTTAGCACCCATTGAAATTGAATATGTAGCCCGGAATGTAGCAACCGAAGGAATATGAGAATAGCAGCAATCAGGAGATTATTATTGTTTCAGAACTACTTATGGGCCTCAATAGTAAATGCCCACTTTCCTGACCTATGATTTCCACACTCTGCCTCAAATAATAACATTCTCTTGTCTCCCCCCAATCTATTCAATACTCCATCCCTTAATCTCTACCCTCCCACCTCAGTTTACAGCTTCCTCTTCCATCTCACCAACTTCCACATCCAATAAATCATCCTCTGCCATTCCCACCTCTTTTGAAGCACCTTCTCCTAGGATTCTAAAGAAACGTTGTCATCCATGATTTCCTAGTCCTTCTCTGTATGATGGAAAACACCTGTCACCAGAAGTTCACTGACTTCTTTTAAGAAAGTGAACTATTCTTATATTATTTTAAGTTTTCTTTTATCACTCAATGGATTTATCTAAGCAATGAAGGAAAATGACAGCTGAAAGTAATATGAAAGTATTTAAGTTGAGTTTTGGTTCATTCTGTGATCTCTGTCAATTTTAAATGACTGGGTTTATTACAAAATAAGATTTAATAGAATGGCTTTTGCACTCCCTTATTGGTTTCTTTTTCCATTTGTTTAGTGAATGTAAAAGTTTTAATGATTTATTTTGTGAATTTTGAGTGAATCAATACAGCTTAAGGATAGTTATTATTTCTCGAAATTACTGTAATCAACTACACTTTTGTCTGACTTCACTGCAATGTTAAGCAAAACAACTGTGGGTAAAAGGTAAAGTTCAGTGGCAAGGGCCAGCAATGCCTCCTTGAGGGATCTTATTTGCTTTTCTCTCACTCTGAACAAAGACTCTCCTTGGCTGCTCTGTCAATGTATATCAATGCCGTGTTGTCAAGAAACTTATTGGTTTTCTTTGCTGTCTATCCCTGCTGCATGAAACACTGAAGATATGGAAAGTGGCAAGGTCTCTTTATAAAAGCAGGGGCCGTATGGTGCCAATTCCACTTCATTTCGTGTCCCTGTAGTTCCAACTAGCTGAGCTGCCTTAGCTCATCCTTCATTGAGTATGGAAATATTAATGTAATCTTCTTGATATTGTAACGATGGTACATTTCCCTTGGGCATGAGAGAGCTCCCATATTGACTGCGTATCTAATCACAAACTTGCTGTGAATACTTGCTGACCTTTAACCCAGAAAAAGAGACTAAGATTCGGTTGAGTCTAAAAATGAAATTGCAAACTTTTTACCGACTTGTGGGCAAAGTTTCTGCTACGTACAGTGTTATTTCAGTGATGTCAAGGTGTCTAATTCACAGACCTTTCCTCTTCGGATACCCACACACAATACAATTGAGTACTGTATCCATTTAAAGTTTCTTGTCACAGACTAATATTCTTTCCAATATTTGTTCATGTGAATGCTTTCCTGGACCATTTAATAAGAGAAACCATATATCTACATAATTGTCATTGTTAAAAAGATAGAATTTATCAAATAACACATGTTTTGGCATTATAACATTTTACCTATCAAATGTGTCTTGATGGATGATGGTAATTAACATCAGCAAATATTGTAAGTCATTGGCAACTCCTAAAGTCATAAATTACATCACATCAATGAGCACATCATTCTGTTGCTGCAGTATATTAAACTGCTTACAGTAAATAAGTGAATCAATATTTTCAACAAAAGAATGAAATTTTGGCTATTTTTCATACGTGTAGGATTAGCTTCAAGTAATACACGTTATAATGAAAAGTATTCCGAGATGTTACTCTACTGTATTGCTTTTTGAACATTTATTGTCCTAATGCGCATGACTCCAGAGTTATGTGCATTGGAATTGTTGGTTTCTGATATAATGTTTCATGTATTGTTCACTGATTTGAAGATATTGTGGTCTGACAGCTTTACCACATTTTAGTGAATATTAATTTTGCATGATGAATTTATGAGATAATCAGTATATTTTCCTGGGAGTGATCAGGGGTAGTCCAGTGCTTAAAGTGGCCTTTTGTTAATAAACCAGACTTAGTGAAAGTGATGGCTATACCTGAGTGGAAGCCAAGGAATTGTTAGTTCTGGTTAAAGAGTATCTGTCTGGTGATCTCAGACATCCAGACATAATTAGAAAAGTGCTTGAAGATCATTAAATGTAAACAAAGGATCTGCAAATCCACTACAAAATGCTGCAATAGAAAACATTGCATCCAGTACTGCTCTTGCAATATGCAAATATATTTTTTAATGTTATAGAAAGCCAGGAGCATATGATCATGGCAGAAATCTCAGTTTATATTCCACAGAATGGACACATTATCACTTTCCATCTGTGTGTCCCCGATAGACAGCATTCAGCTTTCTGACAAGAAAAATAGGGAAAGAAATGTTCTACACATTCTGCGATCAACCAAGCTAACACTGCAAGGGAGTTGTGTTATATTTGGAATGTTTTTTCGTAGGGTCAATAGTAATTCCACAAAATCAATTTTTCATTGGTGTGGAAGGTATGATCATGAGGGCAGAGTCAGAGAAACTGAGTAAATGGAATGCAGGTGGGAGAAGGTGTAGCCAAGATGAATGTAGGAGTCCATGGGCTTAGAGTAGATACTATGCAATAATGTGCTAGACAATGGTGACAGAGAAGTCAAGAAAGGGGAAGGAAATAAAAATGAATAATAAATTAATATGGCCAATATCAGTTTGGTTACTTAGAACAAACATGAGCAAATGACAGGGTACATTATGACTTCTTGCACTGTTATCCTGTTAACTGAGGTTTAAAGAAGCTGTCAGATTTGCTAGCATCCATGAGGAAAATTATCCCCAATGCAACATTGCAGAACTCACAGTTCAAAGGGAGATTGGGATGACACAGCTGCACTTTATGAATACATTAAAATGCATCTTGTAATTGGTTATTTTTGTGATGATTTAAAGGTTTCGCAACAATTTCTTAAAACATGGCTTCTCAAATTCATTAATGTTTCTTTCAGGACATATATAATGTGGGGGGGTGGGGGTGGGGATGGGGGGGCACTCATAATGCAGTGCAGCAGTGGATATCAGGGCCAGAAGTTCGCAATGCTAAGGACAACTGGAGCTTCTAATGTTGCATGTGATGATGATATTCCTAGTCCAAACTTTATAAATTTTGATAGTCAGATGCAAAAGGTTTTGCTTGTGTCTTTACCTAGATTTTTTTTTTGTTTATCTGCTTCTTCAAAATCATTTATTATCACTGACTTATATGACATTAAATTTTGTTTTGCAGCAAAAGTACAGTGCAAAGACATAAAAGTTACTATAATTTACAAACTGAATAATGCAAAACAAATGAAATAATGAGGTAGTGTTCATGGGTTCTGATGGCAAAGAGGAAGAATCTGTTCCTTAATCATTGTGTGTGTGTTGTCAGGCTCCTGTACCTGCACCCCACTTCTAGCAACAAGAGGACATGTCCTGAATGGAGAGGGTCTTCAGTGATGGATGGCTCCTTCTTGAGACACTCCCTCTTGAAGATGTTCACAATAAAGGGAAGGGTTGTGCCCGTGATGGTGCCGGCTGTGTCTGCAACCCTCTGCAGCTTTTTGCGATCCTGTGCATTGGAGCCTTCACCTTGCATCTATAGAAATGTGCAAGATTCTAGCTCAGTGAAGCAAGAATCTGATGAGAAATGAAGTGTGCCTCTATTTCTTCTGTAAGGAGTGGAACTGTAGGAAGGACAGGATGGAAGCATCATAAATGTGATTATAATGGAAAGCACTGCATCGTTTTCCATGAACATGCATAGAAAAATATTCCTATTCAGACTTTCAGTAATTTAATTGAATGTCCTTTTTAATAGAGGAGTACTGGTTATACCTGCAACTTCCCTATATTTATCTCGTAACATACAGTATTTTACTACAAGAATAAAAAAAACTATCAATAAAACTTTAAAATAACAATTTTGCTGCAATATTCTGATGGTCATTAATGTCTAAGTAACAAGTATAGTAAAGTTAGGAAAACATTTTTATAGTTTGTTAACTGATGAAATTTTGAGTATTGATGACTGGATTAGAAAGCGTGAATTTAATTGGATGGTTAATTCAGAAATTACTCAGCATCTGACATCTTAGTAACAAATATATCTGTATACTTTAGGTTCAAATCATGTTGTGATATTTTTCTTGGTCTCAGCTTATGCATCTAATATTACTTTCATTTCAGGATAAGTATGTTATTGATTCATGATCTTCTCCAAGATATCAGTAAATAAACTGAGTTGACACTCTGGTACAATTATTATCACATTTGAGCTGCATTTCTAATCATCCTATCTCTTTGTAGCATCATTTTTTCGAATCAATTATTTGTTAAGGGGCTCAAGCATGGTTATTCAGTATGTAAACATTTTATTATTACTGGGCATGGGCATCACTGGCAAGACCAAGATTTATAGTCCTTCCCTTATTACACCTGAGAAGATCATAAGCTACCTTCTTGAACAAAAACAATCAATACTACATGGAACCATTTGGTAACAACAATGATTAAAAAAAACAGCAACACTATCTTTCCAGAACATTATAATACATGACTTGAAAGGGAATTTTCAGGTGGTGGCATTCCCATGAATGTGCTGTCTTTCCAGGTGGTAGCTGGTGAGTTGGGAGATGCTGTTGAAGAACCCTTAATGAACATTTGAATGCCTTTTGTTCATACTGCAGCAATGCTGCATCAGTAGCAAAGAGAGTGAATGTTTACAATGGAGGACTGGGTGAGAATTGAACAAGGTGGATGTTGGTGAGCTCATTGCATGTTGTTAGAACTGCATTCAATAAGGCAAGTGGAGAGCATTCTGTGTGTTTGGATCTATGTCACTGCCCTAAAGGACTCCTGCAGCAAGTTCCAGATATAGAACAACATCCATCAATCACAGACAGTTTTCTATATTATTAACATGACTTCAGCCATTCAAAAGTTTCTCTTGATTTCTATGGTCCTCAATTTTACTTAATATTCCTGCACTCAGGTTACCTTGGGCACTCAGTTCTTTGCAGTGTCTTTTGTTCATGTTTAGACCAAAGCTGTTATGATATGAGAATCAACTGCATCTCACTCAAAATTCAAAGTAAATAAACTTTTTATCAAAGTACATATATGCCTCCATATAAAACCTTGCGATTCATTTTCTTGAGGGCACACGCAGTAAATCTAAAGAAGAATAACCATAGTAGGATCAATGAAGAACTGCCCAACTAGGGCACTCAACCAGAGTACAGACAACAAACTCTGCAAATACAAAAAGAGGAAATAATAATAATAAGTAAATAAACAACAAATATCAAGAACATGAGATAAAGAGTCCTTGAAAGTGAATCCATTGTTTGAGAGAACATTTCAATGATGGGGCAAGTAAAGTTGAGTGAAGTTGAATCCCCTTTGGTTTAAGAGCATGATGGTTGCGGGGTAGTAACTGTTCCTGAACCTGCTGATATGAGTCCTGAGGCTCTTGTACCTACTTCTTGATGGTAGCAGTGAGAAGAGAGCATGACCTCGGTGGTGGGGGTTCCTGATGATGGATGCTGCTTTCCAGTGAACATGTAGATGTGCTCAACGGCTGGGACAGCTTTACCCGTGATGGACTGGGCCACTATATTTTCTAGGATTTTCCGTTAAAACAAAGAAAACCTACAGCACAATACAGGCCCTTCAGCCCACAAAGCTGTGCCAAACGTGTCCTTACCTTAGAAATTACCTAGGGTTACCTGTAGCCCTCTATTTTTCTAAGCTACATGTACCTATACAGGAGTGTCTTAAAATACCCTATCGTATCCGCCTCCACCACCATTGCCGGCAGCCCATTCCATGCACTCACCACTCTCCGCATAAAAAAAACTTACGACTGATATCTACTCTGTACCTACTTCCAATCACCTTAAAACTGTGCCCTCTTGTGCTAGCCATTTCAGCCCTGGGACAATTCCTCTGATTATCCACACGATCAATGCCTCTCATCATCTTATACACCTCTATCAGGTCACTTCTCATCCTCTGTCACTCCAAGGAAAAAAGGCAGAGTTCACTCAACTTATTCTCATAAGACATGCTCCCCAATTCAGGCAACATCCTTGTAAGTCTCCTCTGCAACCTTTCTATGGTTTCCACATCCTTCCTGTAGTGAGGCAACCAGAACTGTGCACAGTCTCCAAGTGGGGTCTGACCAGGGGCCTGTATAGCTGCAACATTTCCTCTCGGCTCTTAAACTCAATCCCACGATATATGAAAGCCACTGCACTGTATATCTTCTTAACCAAGGAGTCAACCAGCGCAGCAGCTTTGGGTATCCTATGGACTCAGACCCCAAGATCCCTCTGATCCTCCACACTGCCAAGGGTCTTACCATTAATACTACATTCTGCCATCATATTTGACCTACCAAAATGAACCACCTCACACTTATCTGGGTTGAACTCCGTCTGCCACTTCTCAGCCCAGTTTTGCATCCTATAACTGTCCCGCTGTAACCTCTGACAGCCCTCCACACTATCCACAACACCCCCAACCTTTGTGTCATCAGCAAACTTACTAACCCATCCCTCCACTTCCTCACCCAGGTCATTTATAAAAATCACGAAGAGTCAGGGTCCCAGAAGAGATCCCTGAGGCACACCACTGGTCACCGACCTCCATGCAGAGTATGACTGTCTACAACCACTCTTTGTCTTCTATGGGCAAGCCAGTTCTGGATCCACAAAAGCAATCTCCCCTTGGACCCCATGCCTCCTTACTTTCTCAATAAGCCTTGCATGGGGCACCTTGTCAAATGCCTAAAGGGCATTGGTGTTTCCATACCAGGCAGTGATGCAGCCCCCATTACCCAGGACATGCCCTCTCCTCATTGCTACCATCAGGAAGGAGGTACAGAAGTGTGAAGGCACATACTCAACGATTCAGCAACTTCTCCTTTCCCTTTGCCATCTGATTTCTGATGGATGTTGAACCCATGAACACTACTTCACTATTTCTATTTCTATATTTGCACTACTTAATTAACTACTTAATATAGATGTAAGTTAATATAGATAACTTTATTTGGAAATGCACGGAGGACTGTGTGTCTCGCAAGATGATCCGGGTATTCCCTAACCGGAAACCTCGGATGAATTATGAGGTCAGGTCCCTTTTGAAGGCTAGAGCTGCGGCTTTTAGGTCCGAGGATACCAGTCACTACACGGAATCCAGGCGTGAACTCCGGAAAGCCATTAAGGGCGCCAAGAGGCAATATCGAGCCAAGTTGGAAGCCCAGGCTAACCAGAGGGATGCCAGTAGACTATGACAGGGTCTAAGTGAGATCACTGGGCACAGAGAAGAGGCTGGGAATATCAATATAAGGCTGGGAGCTAGGGCTTTACTCTTTGGAGAGAAGGAGGATGAGAGGAGACATGATAGAGGTGTACAAGATAATAAGAGGAATAGATAGAGTGGATAGCCAGCGCCTCTTCCCCAGGGCACCACTGCTCAGTACAAGAGGACATGGCTTTAAGGTAAGGGGTGGGAAGTTCAAGGGGGATATTAGAGGAAGGTTTTTTACTCAGAGAGTGGTTGGTGCATGGAATGCACTGCCTGAGTCAGTGGTGGAGGCAAATACACTGGTGAAGTTTAAGAGACTACTAGACAGGTATATGGAGGAATTTAAGGTGGGGGCTTATATGGGAGGCAGGGTTTGAGGGTCGGCACAACATTGTGGGCCGAAGGGCCTGTACTGTGCTGTACTATTCTATGTTCTATGTAATTGTGGCGCTTCTCTTCCTGATGAACTTAATGTATTCTACGCAAGATTCGAACAGAAGAGGAGCGTCCCGCTCCCTCCGGATGAACCGGACCTGGTGGCGTCGAGATTCATCGTCACCGAGGAGGACGTTAGAAGGGCCTTCCTGAAGATAAGTCCAAGGAAGGCAACGGGCCCAGATGGCGTCTCGGGACGGTTTCTCCTGGCCTGTGCAAGCGAGCTAGCTGGAGTGTTTGCTGACATCTTCAACTGCTCCTTGCATTAGTCTAAGATCCCCTCGTGTTTTAAGAAGGCAATGATAATCCTAGTGCCGAAGAAGAGCAAGGTGGCATGCCTGAATGACTACTGACCTGTGGCTCTGACATCAATTGCTATGAAGTGCTTCAAGCGATTGGTTATGGCACACACCAACCACAGCCTACCAGTCAACCGCAACGCTTTGCAATTTGCCTACCAGAGCAACAGGTCAACGGCAGATGCCATCTCTCTGGCCCTACATTCCTCCTTAGAACACCTGGAGAATAACGATGCATACGTAAGGCTCCTTTTCATTGACTACAGCTCTGCCTTTAATACCATCGTTCCAAATAAACTGATTCCTAAGCTCCAGAACCTGGGCCTTAGCACTCAGATCTGTGGCTGGATCTTCAACTTCCTCACAGACAGGACTCAGGCTGTAAAAATAGGGGACAAGCTCTCCTCTGCAATCACTCTGAGCACCGGTGCCCCACAAGGCTGTGTACTCAGCCCCCTGCTGTAATCACTGTACACCCATGATTGTGCAGCCAAGTTTCCATCGAACTCAATATATAAGTTTGCTGATGACACAATTGTAGGCCGTATCTCAGGTAATGATGAATTTGAGTACAGAGGGAAATTAAGAACCTGGTGGCATGGTGCGAAGACAATAACCTATCCCTCAACATCAGCAAGACGAAGGAATTGGTTGTTGACTTCAGAAGGAGTAGCGGACCGCACTACCCAACTTACATCGGTGGTGCGCAAGTGGAACTGGTCAAAAGCTGTAAGTTCCTCGGGGTCAATATCACAAATGACCTGACTTGGTTCAACCAAGCAGAGTCCACTGCCAAGAAGGCCCACCAGTGCCTTTACTTCCTGAGAAAACTAAAGAAATTTGGCCTGTCCCCTAAAACCCTCACTAATTTTTATAAATGCATTGTAGAAAGCATTCTTCTAGGGTGCATCACAACATGGTATGGAAGTTGTCCTGTCCAAGACTGGAAGAAGCTGCAGAAAATCGTGAACACGGCGCAGCACATCACACAAACTAATCTTCCGTCCTTGGACTCACTTTACACTGCACGCCGTCGGTGCAGTGCTGCCAGGATAATCGAGGACACGACCCACCCAGCCAACACACTTTTCATCCCTCTTCCCTCCGGGAGAAGGCTCAGGAGCTTGAAGACTCGTACAGCCAGATTTGGGAACAGCTTCTTTCCAACACTGATAAGACTGCTGAACGGATCCTGACCCGGATCTGGGCTATACCCTCCAAATATCTGGACCTGCCTCTCGCTTTTTTTGCACTACATTTACTTTCCATTTTTCTATATTCTATTTATGATTTATAATTTAAATTTTTAATATTTACTATCGATTTGTAATCCAGGGAGCGGGAAGCACAGAATCAAATATCGCTGTGATGATTGTATGTCTAGTATCAATTGTTTGGCGACAGTAAAGTATAAAGTATAAGATTTACTCACTATATTTTACAATTTTTCTATTATTATGTATTGCATTGTACTGCTGCCACAAAGTTAACAGATTTCATGACAAGCACCAAGGAATTTAAAGTTGCTAACCCTCTCTACCTCTGATCCTCCGTTAAGGACTGGTTCATAGATCTCTGGTTTCCTTCTGTCTATAATCAGCTCCTTGGTCTTGCTGACACTGAGTAAGAGGTTGGTGTTATCACCCCACTCAGCCAGATTTTCAATCTCCTTTCTATATCCTGATTCATCACCACCTTCAATTCAGCTGACAACATCATGTCATAAAGATTTACAGCACAAAAACAGACCCTTTGCTGCAACTTGTCCATACCATGAGTGAGCCTATCCAATCCAATTTGCCTACATTATACCCATCTCCCTCTGCTCCTTTGCTATCTGATTAGCTGCCTTTTAATTGGTTTACCCTGTAACAGCTACTCTGCCCACTCATTCCATATAATCACCTCTACCTGAGTGGAAAAACATGCTCTGCAAATCTCCTTTAAGTTACTCCCTTCTCATGATTACCCTTGCTTCCTAGTTTTAGACTCCCTTACCCCCGGGAGAAGACTCTGGCTATCTTCTCATCTCTTATAAAGATCCGTAAGGCCATCCCTCCAACACTCCAGTGAGAATGAACTCAGCCTATGCAATCATTCCTTGTAACTAAAACTTTCCATTCCTCTGAATCTCTTCTGCACTCTTTCTAAAGCTACCGCATATAGTACTTGCTGAAGTGTGGCAACCAGAACTGTACATAATTGGAGGAGGAGAAGATGGCGACGCGACGCAGCTTGCAGCGGCCACTCCGGTGAATGATATCTGTAATCTGTCAAGTAGGGTGCCGTGCACAATCCTGACTTGATGGAGACAGATGTGAGAGAACAGAGGAACATCTGGAGAAACTTCTGAAATGCCTCTTTCGCTGCTGCTGTTACTGTGTGATCCAGAATCTCCGGAGGGGAAGGCCCCGAGTTCTTGGCTTTGCTTGTTGCTTGGCGGCCGGGACGGAGTCGAAGCGCTCAGCAGAGATGGTGCTTGGTGTCAAAGGGCTGGTCAGAGGCTTGAAGTTTTCGGACGGACTCAGAGTCAGCTGTGGTCAGGTGCTTCCAATGCATCGACAGTTGTCGGTGCCTGGAGGTTTACGGCAGAGAGAGTTTCTCCCTTCTGCCGCCTGCTATCGAGGACTATCGGGAGTCGATCGGAACTTTGAGACTTTTTTTTACCATTCCCATGTTCTACTCTTTATCAAATTATGGTATTGTTTTGCACTGCTGTAACTATATGTTATAATTATGTGGTCTTTTCAGTGTTAGTCTTTGGCTTGTCCTGTTTTTTTTTGTGATATCACTCCAGAGGAACATTGTATCATTTCTTAATGCATGCATGCATTTCTAAATGACAATAAACGAGGACTGAGTGTCCTCATAATCTAATCTAATCTAATACTCCCCATGTGGCCTAGCCAAAATTTAGTATAATTGCAACATGCCATCCCAACTATTATACTCAGTGCCTCGGAAGGCAAGCCTGCAAAATATTTCCTTCAATACTCCTTGTACTTGACTTGCCATTTTCAGGGAACTATGATCCTAAATTCTCTGTGTCAGCACTCCTAACCTCCTTGCCATTTGTTCTATATGTCCTGCCAAAATTCAACATCCCAAACAGCATTATCTCACCCTTGACTGTATTAAGTTCCATCTGCCACACTCTACCCAACTGTCGAGCTAATTTGTATCTCTATATCCTTAGGCAACCTCCTTCACTATTTACAACTCCACCAATTTTTGTGTCATCAGCAAATTTGCTAAGAAGACCTCCTAAATTCTCACCCAATCATTTGTATATATGACAAACTACAAAATTCCAAGCATCGAACCTTGTACTACACCACTAGTTACAGACTCCCAGTCAGAAAAACAACTCTCCAACACTACACACTCCACCAGTTTGGATCCAGTATGTTAACAGTCCCCCAGATCCCATGTGCTTTAGCCTTCTGGATCAGCCTACTGTGCAGGCTCTTGTCAAAGCCTGTTGTAAACCTAGTTTGGTATAACCCAAACTTGATACTACTGTCAACACCACCAACTTTGTTGTTGATTGATGGAGTGATAATTACCTGGAATGGATTTGTGGAAAAGGTGAATGTAGCCAATTACCCATCTGGATGGGTAGACACCAGTGTTGTATCAGTATTAGAGTAGCTTGGTAAAGGAACAACTAGTCACGGAGCAAATCTCAACAGTTACTAGGACGTTACTGAGTTCCTGAGGCTTCACTTAATCTCATCTCAATATCAAACTGTTTGAAGGCAGTCTTGTGTGAAAGTAAAAACCTCAGAAGCAGAACCTCAACTTCACACTTAGGGCTGTAAAATGATCAGAAGTACATTGGCCTTTTCTTTTCAACTTAAACGCTGGGCTTTATCTCCTCTTGAGTAATTGTCAACTAGACCCATCAATTGGATGTGACACAACTGCAGAATTTTGTTGACCTTGCAGACTAGACATAGCACATGGTAAACTGAATATTTGTTTTATATCTGTTTATGTTAAAGGAAGTTTTAACTATTGTCAAATAGTTTGCATTCCTAATTTAGGAAGTGTTTGGAAAATGTTTCACTTGAAGACCATTAGACCAAGTATTTCCCTTGCAATCTGTGAATCCGAGTGTTTAAATTTCATTAGAGGCTAAAAAAAAATCCACCCATGCTGAAGAATACCAAGCACATATGGAATAAGTGGATTTTTAATATATAATGGGAGAGTTAGAATGAGAAGTAAACATTGCCGGCAGCTTCTGACTCGCTATGTTGTAGCTTTGTCTTTATAAGTGAGAAGTGGGCTTGTTTTGCTGTTGTTTTGTTTCATGTTGTTCTGCCAAGCATTGTGGGCATGCAGTGCTGGCGCTGGAACATGCGGTGACATTTTCAGGCTGTCCCTAGCACAATCCTAGGTTTTGTTGGGTGTTTTACACAAACGATGCATTTCATTGCATGTTTCGATGTACCGTTCATGTGACAGATAAATCTGAATCGGAGAAGTAAACAAAATTTGGTCTCAACAGCATTACAGTGGAAAATTTAATGGAAGCTGAAGTATAAGTGGCTTTCTCGTCATATTTATTATTATTTCATTTTTTTTTCACCCATAGTTCCTCCATATGTTTCATATTTACATTAAACAATTCATTTCTTGTTTGATCAAAAGGTGTTAGGTTAAAGTTTTATCATTAATCGCTGTGGGATGGAAGTCAGATGCTTTCCAAAGATAGATAGGGAATTCTCTTTAGTTGCACCACAAAGAATATATTAACACAATAAAATGCAATTTGAGATTGAATGCACAAATCTGTAGTTAGACAAGTGATGATGGAGTGTTGATTTCCCAGCTCAGTTTGAAGTTTGGCGCTGTGATACTGTATATCACAAATCAGGAGAGAAGAAATTTTTCCTTTCATAAACCAATAAATTAATGGAACTTGTCTTTTGCTGAGTTGATTTTGGAGCACACTTTCACATTTAAATTCTCATCATCAGACATGGAAACTCTTGACTTTAATATGTAAAATTCTTTGGATTTATTGCAGTTGACATTTAATAAAATACCTTATATGGTCATAAAGAAGACACATTATCCTTCACTCTAACAAGTATGAACCAAAATCAAATTCGCAATTCATACATGCTTTAAAGAATGCAAAATGTTAATGTAAGTGCATAGTATAGCTTAGATAGGATTTATGGACATGTTTCATACTTAGAGTGTGCTGCCTGTCATATAATTAAAGGCAGGGGAGAAAAGGCATTCAGGGTATGTGTCTCAAATTGTTCCCACATAAGAACCTAAATGCCTCTGTGAAGCCATGTTTCTGATACAAAATAATCGGTTAAAATTGATTTTCTATTCAAATTTCATGAAGAAGAGTGGGCTAATATGGTGATCTAAAATCATCCTTAACAGAATCAGTAAAGAGAATCTGCATAAAGGAATTTTGTTTAAAGCTGGAAGTTGGAAGAATGCCCTTCTTGGCTCCTCTGGAGTCTTGAAGTTCATCACCATCTCCTGCACAGCCATCTTCCTCTCTACCTAGAATTCCAAGTACAGCACCACGTTCCTGTACCTGTCCAGATTTTCAAACAGTTCCGTGTGCCATCCTAGAATTAAATTATGGGTTACTGTCAACAGCACAACAGCCCATAATCCAGTGTTGTTTCCATAGTAAGCCACCTTGATGCTATAGAAGCTCTCCATCCACTGCAACTCCAGACAGTGATTGCATATTCATCTCTGCAAAGCAAAATGTGTTTACTCTCTAGGCTTTCCACATATATTCAAGTTAGGACAGTGTGCACATTACAAGAAACTTGGAAATAACACTGTTCTTGTGATTACATTGTGAGGCTTGGAAATGGTGTCCATGTAAGTTTGGCCTGTCTTGTAGGTACTGCACCTAACACACAGCATTGTTGAAGGGTTGGTCACAGAGTTAAGTTCTGGGAGCTAATCATGCAAAGCACTGTATCTTGGGTAGGTATCAAATGGTTCATCCTTTTCTGGCTGCAAAAAGTTATAAATATTTTATGTTTTTGACTAAATGAAGTACATAACTATAAGTTTCCAATACGATATCCAAACATCTAAATTCTTACAAAACTGATATAGATTGTTCATTAAAATTACAATGGAACAATGTTTATTTTATCCAATAATTTCTCACAAGTTTCATGATTTTAGGATTCAGGGTGTTATTTCAATTTTTTTTTTAAATTATAGTAAAATTTTGAAAAGACTGAAATAATTCCCTGAATCCTAAAACCATGAAACTTGTGAGAAATTATTAGATAAACCAAACTTTGTCCCAAAATCACATTGATATTTGAATCAGTGTGCAGGTGTACAGGTAGGTGTAGCTAATAAAGTGGCCACTGTGTATATGTAATACAAGATTAACAATCTAAAGAGTTAGTAACTAAGAATAACCTATTGCATATCTATTTACTACAGTCAGATTTCAATTTGAACTTAGAAAATAGATATTGATTTTTTTCTTTAGCACATAAAAAGCAGAATCAAGAGTAGGAAAATTGGCCCCTTCAGCCTCCTATGCCATTCAATTATCCAATCCTAGCCTCAATACCACTTCCATGCTCTTTCCCCAAACTTGACTTACTTGTAGGTCAAATGGTTGGTAATTTCTGTCTTGAATATATTCAATGGCTCCCTCTCTGTGGCTTTCTGGGGTAAAAAATCCAAAGGTTCATGACCTTCTGGGGGACGAAGCTCCTCCTAATGAAACTACATCTCCTACTTCGAGATAACCTCACTCAGAGAAACATCATTTCAGCATCTGCCAATTCTGCTTCTATTATAAGATTATCTCTGATTCTGTTAAGCTTCGTTGAGTAAATTCCCAAACTGCTCAACTTTTCTTGCCATGTCATCACATTCATCCCACCAATTAACCCAATGAATGTTCACTACACTGGTTCCATTCAAGTAAATTCCGTAAATATGGAAAACCAAACTCTACGTAATGCTCCAGGTGCAGCACCTCAAGCTCTTGTACCGTCAAGGTCAACATTCCATTAATGCTCCTGATGGGTGTGATGACATCAGGTTTGCTGACCATGAAGTTCTAAACTCAAGGAAAGAACTTAAACCCTATCTTATATAGATAGCTGCCGGTACCCTCACTAAAGAGAGGTTATACTGCAGCGACCCAATCTTTAAAGACTAGTTCAATTCCATGTTTATCCTCCACAGCAAGTTTAGTGCCAATAACCACTATTTGAGTGGTAGGTCACCCCCTCCCTACCAAAGAGGAGATACCGCTAACAAAGTAGTTTAAGTACGGTTCATTTATTTTTAATAATACTTTTAAATTTAGACAAAATTCTTAAAATAAACTTAAAACTCAGAGGATTTCTATCTTACAAAAGATTTACAAGTAAAACAATTTGTACAACATAAACAGACATGCCACCTCTCCCGGAAGTTCCAGGAGTCTCCCGCATATTAATAGTGGCTCCCTGATGCTCGCAAACTATATACAATGTCACGGAAATCAATTTTTTTGAGAGCGAGAGAGTGCAAGAGTGACCACGAGAGAGAGAGAGCGTGAGCGAGAGAGAAAGCAAGAGCGCGCCATGGCAGAGCGTTCCAAAAAAAGAAAATATAAAACATACTTCACTTCAGACTACACTAAAGTGTACCCCTGCCTAATAGGGGTTAAAATAATGACAGTGTTCTCGCTGCATTGTTTGCAACAGTGACTTTTCTATTGCCCATGGTGGGTTAGGACTGTAAAAGACATGTTGAGGTGAGTTTAACAGGTGTCATTCGTTCATTAGCGTAGCTAACAATATTTAAACTAGCTGGCTAGCTGCTAAGGAGCTACTCTATTGCAGACATTCCACCTCTCCCGGAAGTTCCAGGAGTCTCCCGCAAATTGATGGTGCTACCTCCCTGAAATGAGTTTTTGCAGGGTGGGATGTCTGCATAAAGAACTTCCAAAACACAGGTACAATTCCTATAATCTAAAAAGACATACCAACAACAAGTTGCAGATGAACAAATTGTCCATTGTAGAAAATGAAGGCAGAGGAATAGATTCTACTTCATCCCGTGTTTCTGTCATTCTTCTTGATGTTCTTTGGCCATTCCTAAAAAACTTGACAGCTTACTACTTTTCTGCCACTTGGGTGACATGCACATGTCATATTCTTTCAGACACCCATTCATACAGGTGGTCTGAAGGCTTCTGGGAACAAAGTTCCCAGATATCCACAATTAATGCTGTGAATTATGATTCTGAGTAAATAAATCTTCCACCTATTAATACATCAGCTATTTGATTTGCTAAGTGATAGCATCAACCCCCATTTGCAAGTTTCCTTGAACTAAATAACTTAGCCTGCATTGTCTGGTTTGATATAAGCCAATGAATATCATCCCATTGTCCTACACTGCATCTCTTCAGCAGTTAGGCCAGGTACTGTGAGTCAGTTTCCTATGTTCCACAACGCTGTATGTTTGCAAAACTGCCCTTTTAGCTTCAGACTGATTATTGCTTGCCAATTACATTAAGAACTGAAGACTGGCTCACACATAACAAGAAGCTGAACAAAGAATATCGGTTAGAAGTTTAACTTAATCAAAAACAACCCTTGAGCCTTAGAGGTGTCAGCTGCTGTGTTAAGAAAGCTGAGCTTGGCAAAAAAGGGCCCTAGCCTAGGACGGTGAATATTCATCACACTACATGCTGCAACTTCAGCTTTCTTTCTGTGTTTTATGTGCTAGGACCCTTGGTTCCATTTGGATAACAAGTTTTTTTAATCCCACTCTAAGTGATAAGAGGGACTCTTAGGGAGGAGGAGAAGACGGTGACGTGACGCAGCTTGCCCGGCCACTCCGGTGAATGATATCTGTAATCTGTCAAGTAGGGTGCCGTGCACAATCCTGATTTGATGGAGAGAGACATGAGAGAATGGAGGAACATCTGGAGAAACTTCCGAAATGCCCTTTTCGCTGCCGCTGTTACTGTGTGATCCAGAATCTCCAGAGGGGAAGGCCCCGAGTCCTCGGCTTTCCTTGTTGCTCGGCGGCCAGGACGAGGTCGAAGCGCTTGGCAGAGATGGTGCTCGGTGCTCGGTGTCAAAGGGCTGGTCGGAGGCTTGAAGTTTTCTGACGGACTCAGTGTCGGCTGTGGTCGGGTGCTTCCAATGCATCGACAGTTGTCGATGCCTGAAGGTTTATGGCAGAGAGAGTTTCTCCATTCTGCTGCCTGATATCGGGACTATCGAGAGTCAATTGGAACTTTGAGACTTTTTTTTACCGTGCCCATGGTCTGCTCTTTATCAAATTGTGGTATTGCTTTGCACTGTTGTAACCATATGTTATAATTATGTGGTCTTGTCAGTGTTAGTCTTTGGTTTGTCCTGTTTTTTTTGTGATATCACTCTGGAGGAACATTAGAACATTATATCATTTCTTAATGCATGCATGCATTTCTAAATGACAATGAACGAGGACTGAGTGTCCTCATAATCTAATCTAATCTAATCTAATTTGTTTTTTAAAATTCTTTCCTCAAAGTGGATAACCTCATATTTGTTCTTTTTATATTCAGTCTGCTGACTTTTTGCCCACTCACAAACTAGCTTTGTAGGGTTTTGGTGTCCTTGTCAGCTTCCTAACTCCCAGTACAATTAGTCCCTACATTAATTCCATAATATAGGCTATAAACCATTGAAGTTCCAGCATTGATACCTGTAACACCTGCCAGTTACTGATTTGCCTTCAAAAATTACCTATTTTTACTGTTTCTTAGTTTTTTGCGGGTTAGTTATCCCAACATATTATGCCCAACCTCTCCTGCCATGCTCATGTAAGCATTTAGACAGCTGAGAAAGCCTTCCTCAGTTCTTCTATAATGCAAGAAAGCTTTTAAGTCACAGTCTTTGCCATTTTAGTGAACAATATCTTTATGCCGGTAATTTAATATCGTTTGCTTTTAAGCACGTGTTCCTTAGGGAGATCTCAAGCCTAGAGAGTCAAAATCTTTCATTTATTTATGTTTATTTATAGAGCTATTTCTTTTTGTTTAAGATAATTGGTTACCATAGCAGAACCATATCTGTGGTCGTTTGTACTTAAATATTGCCGTTAGAAAAGGTTGCTGATCTACTTACAGCAAGGGTTGTCTTTCTTTTTCCTGTAGTTATTAAACATTTCTTTTTTAAATACCATTCACATGTTGTATTTATATGTGACTTATATATTCTTACAACACACAAGCCAGCTATCAAGCCCATCAAGTGTATGCTGGCTCTCAGGGCACACCCACCAACCCACTGCCCCACTCACATAACCTATTCCCTCTCCCATGCACCTCAACTCCCTTTAATTCTCCAGCCTCCCTCCTAAATTGGAAGCAATTTACTGAGACCAGCATATGTTTCAGATAGGGAAGGAACTCCAAAATGTGGCAGAAAATCCACATGGTCTCAGAGAGGATCTGCAAATTCCACAAAAATACCACCTAATGTCTGGCTGCAATCTGAGTCACTGGAGCTGTGTAACAGCAGTACCACTTGATGTACCACTGTGCCACACAGTAAGTGGTATTATATTAAAATGCAATGCAGTTTCCTCATTTCCTTCACTGGCATTCATTGACTGATTTAGCATGAAAGCTACTTTTTATTGAATAATCTGGACGCATAAAGTTAAGTTACAATTTTCCGAACAGCACCTCCCAGTGGTAAACCCTCGCCTCCTGGGAATTTCTATCAGGAAATTAATTAGATGCTTGAACACAAGAGATTTTGCAGATGCTGGAAATCCAGAGTAACACACATAAAATGCTGAAGGAACTCAGCAGATCAGGCAGCATCTATGGAGAGGAATAAAGAGTCAGCTTTTCAGGACAAGACCTTTCATCAGAACTCAATTAGATACATTTCCTAACATTAGAAAATCAACATTACAGCAATTGATATGAATTGGCATGGTGCATTGTAAATAGTGTACAGGAAAAAGGAATTTAAGAAGGAAAAAATCTGTAGAGAACAAAGGGAGACCACACTCCCAAACCCCTCTGTAATATCGTTCTCAGTAAACAGACCTCACCTACAGAATGAGTGTGGTAAATTTTTCTTAAATTATTTTACATTAGATTAAATGTTTCATTGATCACTGTACAACTTAATGAATTTTAATAGATTTTTTTAACTTTTATTTCCTTATTAATTTTGAAAAGAATTTACCTAACTTTTTAATATTATGTCCTTGGAATATCTGACATTTTAAAAAAAGACTGAAGTTGGCTATGGTCAAATAGTCTTACAGAGCTTGATTGGATAGTTTAAACTGATACTTTGGCACAATGATGTACTTTAAACAAGTCTCTGATTTTTTTGATGCATTGTCAGGATTGAGATTTTAAACAGGCATACTCGTATAAAAGATCTCCAACTGTACAACCCAGGCAAGAGTAGGATACTCTGCCAACATTTATTCCACAGCTAAAACATTCCAAATCATAGCTTTTTTTTTGTTCTTGCTTGCTGATGGATCTAGTGAGCTACAAATTAATTGCTCTATTTACTTATCAAGCCACAGAGCTAATGAAAGCTTAGGGATGTTTTTAATCAAAACTTCCTTTCTTGCTGATTAAATTCTTTATCCAAAGAACAGAGTACACACATATGAAGATCATATTATTATTATTATTAATATTAGCATGTTGCACAATTTAAGAATGAATGAAAGGCGAAACATATATTTAGGAGAAGATGCACTCCTGCTCATTAGTTCATATTTATTATGTATAAGTTCACATATAAATGTTTTCCAAATGATTATGCAGTATTTAATTTAGTGCAAACAAGTAATGCACGACATGAATAGACCATGCCACAGTGTCACAGGATAGTTCAGGCTGCATTCCATATGCGGTCATCTGTTCATTTTAAATATTTAAACAAATGGGCAGAAGGTGATTTGTGAGATTTGGGTAAAGTCAAAGCAAGTTTTACCATTTTACTGCTGAAGGCCTTATTTTGGTGTCAAAAGAAAGAGAAAGAAGACATAATTGTGGATGAGGAATATTCTAATGACTTGTTTATACAGTAGCTTTGTTTAATATATGTTTGGAATAGCAGATTTGTATTTAATCTGATTTAGCTATGAATCATTTTTTTAAAAGCACAATACGATGTAAATACTGCCCATTATCCTCAGTCTGAAGAAGCTACCAATTACTTCTACAGTTTATTGCTCTGTATCATTAACTCTTTCCACAGATGCTGCCTGACCTGCCAAGATTTAACTTCATATAGACAGCATCTGCAGTTTTTTGCTTTTTAGTTATTGCCTCTCTCTTGATCACTTGCCTTAGGCTTGCAAATATTTCCTTTTAAGGAGGGGATCCAGTTTCTTCTGAAGTTTACTCTTCAATCTGCTTCCATCATCCTTTCATGGGAGACATTTGCTATATACTATTTATAGTTTTCGTTATAAAACCTACTTAGATATTATCCCCATGCTGTCAGCTTTATTGTCATTATTAGTGGTTGCAAAATCCAGACACATTGCTGTAATTTCTGAAGCAGAGTAAGAAAATCACTGTCACACTTGTGCTCTCCACATTGCGGTCCATCTATAGGCCCCTCAGGTCTCAGAAGCAGAATGAGGTTTATTTGTGAAATTTGTTGTTTGCAAGCAAGAGTACAATGCAAGGGCATAAAATAACTACAAATTACAAAATAAGTAAATAAAGAGCGCAAAACAAAAATAGAACGATAATGTGATGGTTATGATTTCATGGACATGCATAAATCTGATGGCAGAGGGGAAGAAGCTGTTCCTAAATTGTTGAGTGGGGGTGTTCTGGCTCTTGTATTTCCTCCCTGACTTTAGTAATGAAAAGTGAGCCTGTCCTGTAAGGTAAGGGTCCTTACTGATGAATGCCGCCTTATTTGAGGCACTACCTCTTGAGGATATCTTTGATAGTGAGGAGGGTTGTGCCTGTGATGGAGCTGGCTGAGTCTACCGCCCTCTACAGACTCTTTGGTGACGAACCAAATCTCCTCAAACTCCTAATAAAGTAGAGCACCTGGCATGCCTTCTTGGTGATTTAATCAATGTGTTGTGCCCAGGATGGGTCCTCTGAGAGGCTGATGCCCAAAGCTCTGAAGCTGCTCACCCTTTCCATTGCTGACCCCTCAATGCGTAACTGGTGTTTGTTCTTCTGACTTCCCCTTCCTGAAGGCCACCATCAATCTGTTACTCTTGTTGACATTGAGTGCAAGGTTGCTTGTTATGACACGAGACAACTTATCTCACTCCTGTATGCCTCCTTGGCACCATCTGTGTTTTTACCAATAATACTGATGTCATCCTTGTATTTATAAATGGTGTCTGAACTGTGATTAGTGTAGAGAGAGTAGAGCAGTGAGCTTAGCACACTTCCTTGAGGTGCACCCGTGTTGATTGTCTGGGAGGAGGAGATGTTATCACCAATTGGTGCTGATGAGAAAGTTAAGGTTCCAGTTACAGAGGAACAGCTCCTGTTCGAATCCAGTCTCGGTGCTCCCTCGTGAGAAGTTCAACCTAGTCGTTCATTCTAAAGGACCTAACCAATGTGTAACTGCTTTTTTGGATATTGCTACATTGTTTCAAAAAGTGGAGCTAGGTCTATTTGCTTCCTGTTTCTGTATGAAGTACTATATCACTCTGCACTTGTTTATATAGCCTTGGGTGTCATGAAAGATATAGCCTCAGCGTGCAAAATGGATTCAATTTGTGAGAGAATCTTTTATTATATATCCAAACGACATGTTTCTGAAAGGTTATATTTACAGCGTGATATTTTCTGGGCTAATAAGAGTTTTTGTGACATTTGCATAGACTTCATAGCAGTTCCAATGTGTACCATTGTATGTTTACAGTAGCTCCCTCATACATCAAATTATACACATGAGACCGGACTACTTGCCAATATTACCAAGTACAGTACTATAAGTGTGAACAGTCTGCAGTCTTGGCAAATGCCACTTGTGCAAATATGCTGAACTGATGGGCATTTATTTTCATGTCATTTCAAGATTTTCCATTCTGAATACTCAGACTGTTACAGAATGTATAACTGTAGCTTTTCATTATTTATGATTTTCATGAGTTCTACATGTTTTCGCCATTCAACTAGAGATGCAAATATGCACCCAATACTTGCATTCACACCCACTTTGATATATCCATAGTAAATCAGTATCACACCAATTCAGTTGTATTATCATTAATTAAATGTTTCAGTTAATGTATTGTACAGCTGTGAATCATGTAAACATCGAAAGATAGAGCACAGAAACAGGTCCTTCAGCCCACTAAATCCATACCATTCTATCAAGCACACGTTTTTGCATTAATCCTACCCATACCAATCTTATTCTCTCCAGATTCAACCACTCACCCACATATTATTTTACAGCATTCGATTAAACCTATCAACCCACACAGTTTTAGGATGTGCGAGGAAACCAGAATACCATGTAGTCACAGGGAGAACGTGCAAACTCCACACAAACAGTACCTGAGGTCAGATTTGAACCAAAGTTGCTGGAGCTCTGAAGCAGCAATTCCATTTTTTTTACACATTCCTAATAAAAGGCTAACTTTTTAACAATGCAAATCAGTTTCGGTTGTGCAGAAAATTCTGTTCAGTTGGTTGGGGAAAGAGCAATAAACAAGCTACTGTAGGAGTTCAGCTAGTCGAGCAGCATCTGTAGGAAGGAAAGAAATAGTAGGTGTTTACAACGATGCGAGGTTTTGACTCAAACAATTCCTTTCCTCCCACAGATGCTGCTTCACCTGCTGAGTTGCTACAACAGATTGTTTGTTGCTCCAGATTCCAGCACCAGCAGGTTCTGGAAAGAGCTTCAATATAAAGTATATCTCCATCTCCCAAACTCTCCCACTTCTTATTCAGTGTCCCAGATTTAGAGAAGATAAAATCAACCATGCCTTCTGATCCCAACTTAGTGACCCATGTGGTACTGAAGTACTTGATCAATCTGCCTCATGTCCTAATGACAATAACACCATGACCAAACATTTCCCCACCCCTCTTCCCATTGACTACTCCCCTACCAAACCCCTCAAAGAGAATCAAAAAAGGCAAACTCCTGGGAAGTGCACTGGAAAGTTAGCCATGCCTACTGATACACTAACATGCCTTTTTAATGTGCACAGTGTTGTCTGACTTAAAAAATGGCAGCAAGTTGTACTGATGAAAGTGCCTACCAGCACACAAGAAAAGAAATTAAATAAGTTAGTATTACCTCTCTGCTTGGATCGACTCGGCAGAGTACAACTTTAATGCAAGTAGTTTCAGTGAGTAATCAGGAAAGGAAGATCAGGCATTGTCAGGAGAGAAAGAAGCAAAGTTAGTGTTTCAGGCCACTGACGTTTCATCAGAACTGGAAAAGTTAGTTTTACAATAGATTCCAGGAAAAGGAGAACAAAAAGACAGTTTTAAAATAATGCACAACTTTGTTTCTTAGTATGCAAAATATTCTTACACCGTGTGCTGAACAGTCTCTATACAAAGTTTGAATGGATAAGCAATTATCTCTATTTGTTATAAATTAAATCTGTACCAAAAAATTGTGTGAAGTCAAATTTCCATTCTGGTTTAAAAAGTTATGGTTTGAATGTGCACTAAAACCATGAGATGTAGTGACAGAAACAACTAGATACCTGAGAAGAGAAATTGATATACCTGAATACTTGCTTTCTGCTTGAATGGATTCAACAAAGAATAAGATTTTTGCTGTGAATATTCAAAGTGAGAGCAGATCAGAGGAGGAAAAGCACAGCTGATCAGGTATTGTCAGTGGAAAGAGTAATGTGCTTCAGGTCGCTCGTGTTCATCTGAATTGGAAAATGTTTGCTAAATAATTGACTTTAAGGTAGAATTTGTAGGAAAAGGTGGGGTGGAGGGAAGGAAATAATTGAACTGTGGAAAAAGCAGACCTTTTTTATGTTCATTGCAACACACCTTTTCCTTTTCCCACCTCTCTACATCCTCCACACCTTTCCCTTTTTGTAAAATCTCTTACATCTTAAATGTTTCTCTGTCAGTAATTATTACTGGCCTGAAACAATAAGTCTCCACAGTTGAACACTGATCTGTTGAGTGTTCTAAACATTTTCTGTTTACACGTCCAGCTTACTCACTACAGTATTTTGCATTTTTAAGGAAAGGCATAACCTGATGCTCCAGTGAGCTCTGGGAGTATCACTTTCCATTTTAAGTACTGGACCTTTTTAAGCCAGTTTGTTAACTCCTTCCTTTCTAAGAACCTAACCAATAAAAACTGAATTTCACATTCCAATGAGTTGTGAGAAATGTTTGGATACTATTATATATTTTACACGTGACATATAAAGCTAATCTTTACCGACCACGCACAGCTTCCTCTAGCAGCTCGTTCGATATACCCGCCACACTCTGTGTGGAGAATCTTGTCTCCCAGGTCTTGTTTAAATACCCTGGCAAAAAGATTATGACTATCCACTTTATCTATGCCTCTCATGATTTTATGAACCTCAGTAAGGTTCACCCTCAGCCTCTTTCATTGCAGGGGAAACAGTCCCACTCTGTCTAAGGTTTCTTCTGAACTCATGCTCTTTAGTCCCAGCAACATCCTTGTGAATATTTTCTGCACCTCTCTAGCTAAATCACGTCCTTACTATATTGTCGGATGTATGTTGTCAGATCTGCACCCAATATTCAATGTGCAACCTTATATAGCTGTAAACTGATGTGCCAAATCGTATACTTAATTCCCCAGCCGATGAATGCAAGCATGCCATACATCTTCCTTGCCTCTTTGTCTACCATGTCACCGTCTTCAGAGAACTTGTTAAGACCATAAGACATAGGAACAGAATTAGATCATTTGGCTCATTGAGTCTGCTCCACCATTCCATCGTTACTGATTTATTCTCCCTCTCAACCCTCGTAGTCTTTGACACCCTGACTAATCAAGAACCTATCAATCTCTGCTTTAAATATTCCCAATATCTCGCTCTCCTCAGCTATCTATGGCAATGAATTCCACAGATTCATCTCCCTCTGGCTAAAGAAATTCCTCCTAATCTCTGTTCTATTCTGAGGCTGTGTGCCCAGATCCTAGACTCTGTCACTACAGCAAACATCCTCTACACGTCCACTCTATCTGGGACTATGTGCTTATATTCCTAGGCCTCTCCGATCTACAACATTACACAGGGCCATATCATTTAATGTGCAGCTCCTGCTCAGTTTGATTTCCCAAAAGGCACCACTTGTCTGAGTTAAATGCCATCTGCCTTTCCTTTGCCTGGTTTCTTAGTTAATCTGGTTCCTATTGTAACTTTGGAAAAGTTTCTTCACTGTCCATCACAGTGCTAATTTTGGTATCAAACAGAAACTTACTAATCATGCCAGTTTACATTCTCATCCATATTTTTAAATATGTATGACAAACAGCCAGGGACTCAGCATGGACCCCTGAGGTACACCACTGGTCACAAATCTTCAGTCTGATAAACAACCTTCCACTCTTCAACTAACATCCTCTGACACCTTCCACCAAACCAAGTTTGGGCCCCACTGTCTAGCTCAGCCTGGACCCCATAATCTTCCGGGTTGTTATTGAATGAAATAACGTTTCATACTACTTTATGCTGGTGCTAGAAAGTTTGATGAACCATTTAGAAAGACTCTACCAAGCAAAATACTTTCCAAAAAGATATGTCTTAATTATGGATATAGCTTTTTCTTTCACCATCTTAGCCATATGTATTTGAAGGGAACTGAAGTCACTTCATGATTTAAGTAAATGGTAAATGTTTATATTCGCAGATAAAGAAAACGCAGCCAGATTCAGATGTTACAGAGCCTCAGAATTCCAGGTAATGCAAACATCTCCACATTGTTAAGTAGAGAAATGGCAGTTGTTATGTTGTGCCTACTGCAGACTAATGATGTGAGAGTTTGTCCTGTTGTTTAACTAATTGTAAAACACAGAATTCCAGCTTAATAGCCAAAAGATGATAAGGAAGCAAGACTTACTTAAAGGCACTCTGGTGGAAGAATTCTTGAAGTGAACATTTTTATTTTTGATTCAGGCCCCTCCTCCACTACTAGGAGCATATTTTACTCCAATTGGCAAATCTGGATTCTGCCTTTTACCAACAATGCAGTCTGCAAGTTCCTTACATTTTAGCTTCACTTAGCATGTATATAAATTTGAATCAAGCTAAGCTAGATTATCTTTCCCATTTTTAAGTGGACTTGTGTATATGGTGTAATATTTGTATCTTGTTGCATCAACAAAACAACTGATTGAGTCTTTGAGCCATACAGCACAAAAACAGGCCCTTCAGCCTAGTATACCCACACTGATGATCTGGACTTGCTCATTCAAAAGCTTCTTAACTGTGGTGAGAGAACCTGTGCAGTGGGTCCCAGATTGCAACCACCTCTGTGTGAAAGAATTTCTTCCTTGGATCCCTTCTAAACCTCTTATTTCTCACCTTAAAGCTACAGCTCTGGCCTTAGACACCTCTGCCATTGGGAAGGGCTTCCTACTATCTGCCCTATCGCTGTCTTTCGTAAAGTTCTGTATCTCTGTTAGGATCCCCTTAGCCTCCTCTGTTCCAAGGAAAGCAAATCTAGCCTATTCAGTCTCCCTCTGTAACTGAAGCATTCCATCCCATGCAATATGCTGGTGAATCACCTCTGCCTCCTTGCTGGTGCATCCTTCCAATAGTGTGGTGCTCAGTACTTCAGCTGTGTCCAACCACTGGTTTATGAAATTGTATCAAGACTTCCCAGCATTTACACTCAAAGCTCCAGCTAATGAAGGCAAGCATTCCATGTGCTTTCTTCATCACCCTTTCTACCTGTGCTGCCACCTACAGGCACCTTTGGACTTGTATGCCAGTAGCAACTGATGGAAATATTAGGGTAGATGATTAAGTCAATATAAACTTTTCAGAAAAATAAACAGATTTTTTGATAGAAACAACTTCATCAAATGTTCAAATGAAATATCCTAAGCAATCAGGGAAGCTGGTTATCTTTGCTATTTTTTATACATGTACCAAGACAGAGTGAAAACTTGTCTTAAATACTGTTCATACAGATAAAATAATTACACAGTGCATTGAGCTAGAATAAGATGAAACAATACCATGCAGAGTAAAGTGCAAACACCACTGCAAAATTGCAGTGAAGGTGAATGATAAAGTGTGAGATCATAATGAGGTAGATTGTGAGGCCGAGAACCCATCTCATCATAAGACCAAACAACAGGAATTCTGCAGATGCTGGAAATTCAAGCAACACACATCAAAGTTGCTGGTGAACGCAGCAGGCCAGGCAGCATCTATAGGAAGAGGCGCAGTCGACGTTTCAGGCCGAGACCCTTCGTCAGGACTAACTGGAGTTCTTCCTTCAGTTAGTCCTGACGAAGGGTCTCGGCCTGAAACGTCGACTGCGCCTCTTCCTATAGATGCTGCCTGGCCTGCTGCGTTCACCAGCAACTTTGATGTGTGTTGCTCATCATAAGACCATAAGGCATTGAAGTAGAATTAGGCCATTCGGCCCATTGATTCTGCTCTGCCATTTCATGATGGCTGACCCATTTCCTTCTCAACCCAATTCTCCTGCTTTCTCCCCATAACCTTTCACACTCTGACTAATCACAAACCTATCAAACTCTGCCTTAAATACACTGAATGACTTGGCCTCCACAGCAGCCAGTGCAACAAATTTCACAGATTCACCACACTCTAGCTAAAGAAATTCCTCTTCATCTCCAATCCAAATGGACGTCCCTAAATTCTGTGGCTGCACCCTCAGGTTGTAAACTCTCCCATCATAGGAAACATCCTCTCCATATCCACTCTATCAAGGCCTTTTAACATCCGATAGGTTTCAGTGAGGTCCCCCTTCACTCATTCTTTTGAATTCCAGTGAGTAAAGGCCCAGAGCCACCAAATGCTCCTCATACGATAAGCCTCTCATTCCTGGAATCATTCTCATGAACCTCCACTGAATTCTCTCCAATGTCTGCATATCCTTTCTTAAAATACAATACTCCAAGTGAGATCCCTCCAGTGCCTTATAATGCCTTATCACTGCATCCTTGTTTTTATACTGTATTATTTTTCTCTCAGAATGAATGCCAACAATGCATTTGCCTTCTTCACCGCTGACTCAACCTGAAAATTAACCTTTAGGGAATCCTGCATGAGGACTTCCAAGTCCCTTTGCACCTCAGATTTTTGCACTTTCTCCCAGTTTAGAAAACAGTCTATACTTTTATTCCTTCCAACAAAGTACATGGCCATACACTTCCCAACACTGTATTCTATTTGCCATTTCTTTGACCATTCTCCTAAGCTATCCAAAGTCATTCTACAGCCCCCCGCTTCCTCAACTCTATCTGCCCCTCCATCTATCTTCATGTTGTCTGCAAACATGGCCACAAAGCCATTAATTCTGTCATCCAAATCATTGACATACAACATAAAAAGAAGTTGTCCCAACATTGACCCTTAAGAACACCACTAATGACTGGCAGCCAATCAGAAAAGGCGCCCTTTATTCCCACTCTTTGCCTCCTGCCAATCAACCAACGTCCCTTCCATACCAGTATCTTTCCTGTGATACCATGGGTGGCCTCATGTGCGGCAACTTGTCAAAGGCCTTCTAAAAATCCAAGTACACAACATCCACTGATTCTCCTTTGTCTATCCTGCTTGTTATTTCTCCAAAGAATTTCAACAAATTTGACAGGTGAGATTTACGCATAAGGAAAACATGCTGACTTTGGCCTATTTTATCATGTGCCTCCAAGTATCCCAAAACCATATCCTTAACAATTGACTCCAACATCTTCCCAACTACTGAAATCAGGCTAACTGGCCTTTAGTTCCTCTTCTTCTGCCTCCCTTCATTCATTGGAGTGACATTTGCAATTTTCCAGTCCTCCAGAACCATGCCTGAATCTAGTGATTCCTGAAAGATCATTACTAATGCCTCCTCAATCTCTTTGCCTACTTCTTTCAGAACCCTGGGGTGTAGTCTATCTGGTCCAGGTGACTTCGGGCCTTTCAGTTTCCCAGGCACCTTCTCCCAAGTAATAGCAACTGCATTCATACCTGCCCCCTGACACATTTGAACTTCTGCATACTGCTAGTGTCTTTCACAATGAAGACTGAATATTTATTAAGTTTATCCGCCATTTCCTTGTTCTCTATTACTACCTCTCTAGTATCATTTTCCAGCAGTCCATTATTTACTCCCGCCTCTCTTTGACTCTTTATATATCTGAAAAAACATATTCTATTTGATATTATTGGGCCTGGCCTATCTGCGTATTTCATCTTTACCTGCCTTATTGCTTTTTCAGTTGCCTTCTGTTGGTTTTTAAAAGTTTCCTAATTCTTTGACACATTGGTGATCTGTTGTTGTTGACTGGCAGTAGAATCAGCTCATTTAGATACTTCAGCATTTCTGTTAGTGTGAGCTGTACACATAATAGCAGAAAGTAAGTGAATTGCAGACAGAAGATTTGCAATCCGCCTTATTGGAGTTCCTGAAGAGTTGAGAGAACCGCGTAGCTTTCATAATTTTCCATCGTCATGTGCCACTCTGAAGGCATAACGAAAGTCTGCATAAATATTCACAATTGTACCAGTGGCAAGGATGTGAGCTCGTATTAAAGCAAAAAGCTCAGCTGCTTGAGTTGTGCTGCTTCAACTGTTGCTTGGGGTACACACACTGCATATCCACCAAAATTTCTTGCTGTATCAGATCAGGAGGATGAACCGCCCTCAAAGAAAATTAAATTTGGGTTTTGTAATAGCATAGCTCAGAACTAATACAGAACTAATACGGTAGTGGCAATTCTGAAAGAACACAATACAAACAATATTAGAATCCCACCAACCCTGTACCTTATACATAGCAGCGAAAATGTAAGTGAATACATCTCATCTAAGACATCGTCTACTTTTTAGTACACACGTGCTTAACTTCGAAGTGGAGACCAAACATTCACGTTACGCTGTTACATTCACAATCAGTCATAATTCAATAAAGTTAGACAAAAGGTACGCTTTGGCACAACTTTTACAAGATATTGCCTGGTAGTTAAATTACAGGAAGGCTGACCTACTTGGCCAGTAAGGAACTTTGGACAAGCCACGCTGTCCAGCGCCGATGCCTTCACTCGTGAAAATCTAAAGCATCCACATGTAAAACATGTCAAATTACTGATATTCTCGTTAGCAAACGAGTTCACATGGGTATCGACAATTAACACTCACCTTTCCTCACCATGCCCAGTATCTCTGGGAGGAACTTAATCCCAAAGCCCCACCAGCTTCTTCCGCTGAAAACAAAAAATGGTCTCCCCACTATCCCGCACGTGCGTAATGACATCACCGTCTCCACTTAAAGGCACAGAAAATTATTCTAGCATTACCTGGATGAATGCCTAAGTACTCTTTTAACGATAATGAATAAGATTTGACGGTCACCCGGTTACATTCTCCCCTGCATTCAAGTAGTCGTCCTCGATTACTCGCTCACTACAAGAGTCTTTTAACCTCCTTAACTGCTTCTCTAAAGAGAACTGAACTAAGACTAGCCAGTATCTCAGGCACTGCTGCCGGACTTATGGAGACCTTGTCAAGGACTGACCTTCGTTCGCGATATGGGTTAGGGTGCTGTCCAGCATTTACTTGTTTACTCCTGTGGGGTGCTGCCACAGGAGGGCTACCGACCTCCACCCCTGCATTAGCAGTTGTCGGCTCCCCAGTCTCAGTTCCAGAAGGAGTCATATTTTCGGAAGATATGCTGTCTAGGCTAGGGTCAAGACTCTGTGCACCCTGTTCTGAAATACCTTCTACCCATATCACACCATTTCCTGAATCCTCAGAATCTGATTCATGCCTCGGGGGTGAGCTGGCCTGTTACTGGAGTTTGCAGTCTCCTTCGGGTAGCTGGAGTGGGATGGTTCTCACAGAGCCTGATGTCGACCCTGTTCACCCTCTTGCTAGGCCCACCCTCCCAAGGTTCCAGAGTGTATGTGTTGCCCAGTACCTCTACCACCCTGTAGCCGGGTTGAGTTCCAAACATCCTGGATCTTATTACGGCCTAATGGTCTGTTCCTCAAGTAAACCAGTGCATTCCCATCAACTTTGGGACAGTACACTTTGTCCTTTTGCCAGGCAATGTGTTCTGCCGCCTTCTGTTCAGAGAATTCTTTTGCTCTGGCATGCGCATCCCTCAGTCGCTCTGGTGTACAGCTAGCCAGTCATGTTTCCGGTCCACAGTCTGTTCTTGCCCCAGCAGAGCACCCACGGACAAGTAGGGATCTACCCCAAACAACAGATAGTAAGGTGAATACCTGGTGGGTGCGTGAGGTGTCGCATTATACACATACACCAACTCGGGTAGATATTCTGGCCATCTGCGCTTCTTTTCTGGAGGCAACATATGCAACAAGTCATGCATTGTCCTGTTGAAACGCTCGCACTGTGCATTGCCAGTAGGTTGATGAGGTGTAGTACAGCTCTTCTTTACCCCATATAGTTTGCACTTTCGAAGTTAAAGCCCTGGTCAGAATGCAATCTCTCAGGAACACCGTACTTCATGAACCATTCCCTCAAGAGCACCCTTGCTGTGGTAACCGCCTTTTGATCGCGAGTCAGAAATGCTTGGGTGAACTTAGTGAAAACGTCCATGACCACTAAGACATTCTCACGCCCATTAGTTGCTGGCTCCAACACAGTGAAATCTACAGTTACAACTTCAAGCGGCCTAGAAGCCAGAAATAACTTCATGGGGGGACGGATCCTAGGTTGCGGCATCTTAGTTAGCACATAACGTGGACAATTTTCGATCCATCGTGCCACATCCTCGTGTATGCCCACCCAAAGACATCGGCTTCTCAACAACTGCAGAGTATGTTCTATGCCTTGATGGCCCATAGAGTCATGTACATACTCTAACACTTTGCTCCTCAAGCTGATAGGTACCAGAAGCTGATAACACTCCCCAAGCTTCTCATCCTCATCTACCCTATACAGTAACCCTTTACGCTCCCTGATACTGTCCCAGTGTCTTAAGAGAGACAAAACAGGTTTAGGCAGAGTTTTACGCTCCTGGCCACTCAGCTTTCTTTTCTGATCCCAAAAGTCTCTTAGGACACTTAACATGGGATCTTGCTGCTGAAAAGTACGCAAGTCCTTGTTAGAATAACCTGGGAGGGTTGGAGTGTTCCCTTCCGTCGGACCACTTACATCACTAGTACCAGCTTCCCAGGCTCAAATTTGCTTAACCCTACAGCTATTAAGACCAGCGGTAACCAGTGCCGGGTCAAGAACAAACTACAGATCGCCACAGACCCATCGAACTCCGCATCCTCTGAGACAGGCTTCGGCTCCCCTGCAAATGGCTGCCTAGAGAGTGCATCAGCCATGGTATTGCTCCAACCCAGACGATACTGGACATCAAAGTCAAACACTGGCAGCTGTGAGATCCATCTCTGCTCCACTGCTCCCAACTTGGCAGTTTTCAAGTGGGATAGGGGATTATTGTCAGTGATTACAGTGAATTTGGAACCCAACAAGTATCCACAAAACTTCTCTACTACAGCCCACTTAAGTGCAAGCAGCTCCAATTTCATGCTGCTATAATTCCTATCATTCTTTTCGGCATTCCTTAATCGCTGGCTGGCATATGCAATAACCTTCTTTCCCCCTCCCTGCTGTTGGTATAACACAGCTCCTAGCCCATGATTGCTGGCATCGGTCTCCACCATAAAGGGCTGGGAGGAATTGACAAAGCCAAGGATGGGGGAACTGGTCAGTTTCTCTTTGAGCAAGTCAAAGGCAGTTTGACATTCTTCCATCCCAGACTGTTTTAACAGCCGGTTTGTTTTACTTGGACTCCCTACATTAGTACAGAAATTCACTACATCATGCAGTGGACCTCAATCTTTGAGAATCCCTGAATGAATCGTCAATAATAACTGCAAAAGCCAAGAAACGATCTTAAAGTCCTTAACTGTAGATGGTACTGGCCACTGCTGAACAGCTGAGACATTCTCAGGATCTGTGCCTATCCACTTGACTGATAGCTGGTGTCCTAAGAACTTGACCTCTGACTGCAGAAAATGACACTTCTCCAATTTTACTTTCAGACCAGTTTCCTTAAGGTGCATAAGCACAGTGTCGAACCTCTCCAAGTATTCCTGGAATGTCTGTGAATACACCAGAATATCATCCAAGTACACAAGCATGATTTGGAAGACTAAAGCATTCATGGTTGCCTGCATGAGCCTTTGAAAAGTTGCCGGTCCATTGCAGACCCCAAACGGTATGCAAAGATATTCATACAGACCAAACGTGGTCGAAAAAACAGTCCTATGCCTATCACACTCCTCTACCGCCACTTGGTGGTAACCACTCGCGAGGTCTATTGTCGAGAAAGATTGCACTCTCCGCAGGGCATCAAAACTCTCATCAATACGCGGGAGCAGGAACGCGTCCTTTCTGGTCTTAAGATTCAATCTCCAATAATCTGCACACAGTCTTATGCTACCATCAGCTTTCCGGACCAACAGCACAGGTAAGGCATACGCACTATTGCTCTCCTGAATCACACCCTTCTTCAACAACTTTGAGATGTGCTCTTTCACTTAATTGTACTGATTCGGCGGAACGCGACGGTATGGCTGTGAAACAGGCTCGTCATCAATTAACTGAACTTCATGCTTGACCTTGTCAATGTACCCAAGGTCTTCTTCTTCAACTGCAAAGATATCCAGGTACTTAACCAGTAAAGCTCTTAGCTGAGCTTGTTGTCCTTCACTACCCCCAATGTCGAGCTTCTCTAGAATTCACTTTAACTTGTGATTACTACACTCCTCCTTTACACCTACTGTCACGTGATCAATGTCAGCTGAGATCCGCTGAAATCTCACTGCACATTGTGGATCACTATCTACGCACTCCACCTTTAACAGGATACCCAGCCAGGTCCTATCTGTGAGCCATACATCTTCTCGAGAGAAGTTTAAAATCTGTACTGGCACCATACGATTACCAGAGTCAATGAGCGTAGGAATGACTACAATACCCCCTGGTAAAGGGGTGTTAAATGGCTCAAGTAACATTTTATGGTCACTACCAGCATTGCCAATGACCTTGCTAGCCACAATGGTGACTACAGATCCAGCAGATATGTGCCCAGTATCTTTTCCCAATACTCGGCCTACTGCTTTCTTTTCAGTAGTGTGCATCTGCACTTTCTGGAAAACATCTCTTCAATCAGGATCCAGCTTCCCGTCTACTGTTGTGTCAAACTCTGCGTAGACAAGTTGCCTTCACTGGCTGATAATGTTCATGCCTACAATACATGGGATAGGGGGTTCAGTGTTAACAGGATCCCTGACTACTAGAAAGCCACAATTTGGTATCTTCATGCCCATTGCTTGAACCTCTAGCTCTCGATACCCAAGGTAAGGAATATCAAGACCGTTTGCAGCTGTTAGCCTAAGCCAGCCAGCAGTGGACAACATATCTCATCCTCTCCATTCAAGTGTTCTCGAAAAAACTGCTCAGTCAGGGTGCTCACTTGACTACCTGTGTCCAACAGACAACGGTCAGCGACACCTGATATTTCAAGCTCAACAACTGGACATGTCCCTATGGCGCATTGCAGCAACTGGTCACAGGGTAGCTGTACATTATCTGTATCGATGAGGTTCCGCCGAATTGCCCGACTCCCAACCTCTTGAGGGGAGGAGGATGCAGACTCCACTTCCCTTGCACCCCACTTCCGTGGGCAATTCTTGGCCAAATGCCCTCCCACCTGACACTTGAACCATATTGGTTGCCCGTCTTAGACCATAAGACCATAAGACCATAAGACAAAGGAGCAGAAGTAGGCCATTCGGCCCATCGAGTCTGCTCCGCCATTTTATCATGAGCTGATCCATCTTATCCTATTTAGTCCCATTGCCCCGCCTTCTCACCATAACCTTTGATGCCCTGGCTACTCAGATACCTATCAATCTCTGCCTTAAAGACACCCAATGACTTGGCCTCCACTGCTGCCCGTGGCAACAAGTTCCATAGATTCACCACCCTCTGACTAAAAAAATTTTTTCGCATTTCTGTTCTGAAAGGGCGCCCTTCAATCCTGAAGTCATGCCCTCTCATACTAGACTCCCCTATCATGGGAAACAACTTTGCCACATCCACTCTGTCCATGCCATTTAACATTCGAAATGTTTCTATGAGGTCTCCCCTCATTTTTCTAAACTCCAAGGAATACAGTCCAAGAGCGGACAAACGTTCCTCATATGTTAACCCTCTCATTCCCGGAATCATTCTAGTGAATCTTCTCTGTACCCTCTCCAACGTCAGCACATCCTTTCTTAAATAAGGAGACCAAAACTGCCCACAGTACTCCAAGTGAGGTCTCACCAGCGCCTTATAGAGCCTCAACATCACATCCCTGCTCCTATACTCTATTCCTCTAGAAATGAATGCCAGCATTGCATTCGCCTTCTTCACTACCGACTCAACCTGGAGGTTAACTTTAAGGGAATCCTGTACGAGGACTCCCAAGTCCTGTTGCATCTCAGAACTTTGAATTCTTTCCCCATTTAAATAATAGTCTGCCCGTTTATTTTTTCTGCCAAAGTGCATAACCATACACTTTCCAACATTGTACTTCATTTGCCACTTCTCTGCCCATTCTTCCAATCTATCCAAGTCTCTCTGCAGACTCTCCGTTTCCTCAGCACTACCGGCCCCTCCACCTATCTTCGTATCGTCAGCAAACTTAGCCACAAAGCCCTCTATTCCATAATCCAAATCGTTGATGAACAATGTAAAAAGAAGCGGCCCCAACACTGATCCCTGTGGAACACCACTGGTAACCACTGGTAAATAGGATCCCTTTATTCCCACTCTCTGTTTCCTGCCAATCAGCCAACGCTCTATCCACGTATGTAACTTTCCTGTAATTCCATGGGCTCTTATCTTGTTAAGCAGCCTCATGTGTGGCACCTTGTCAAAGGCCTTCTGAAAATCCAAATATACAACATCCACTGCATCTCCCTTGTCTAGCCTACTGGTAATTTCCCCAAAAAATTGTAATAGGTTTGTCAGGCAGGATTTTCCTTTAAGGAATCCATGCTGAGTTCTGCCTATCTTGTCATATGCCTCCAGGTACTCTGTAACCTCATCCTCGACAATTGACTCCAATAACTTCCCAACCACCGACATCAAGCTAACAGGTCTATAATTTCCTTTTTGCTTCCTTGCCCCCTTCTTAAATAGCGGAGTGACGTTTGCAATCTTCCAGTCCTCCGGAACCATGCCAGATTCTATCGACTTTTGAAAGATCATCGCTAATGCCTCCGCAATCTCCACAGCTACTTCCTTCAGAACACGAGGGTGCATTCCATCTGGTCCAGGAGATTTATCAACCTTTAGTCTATTCAGCTTCCTGAGTACTTTCTCTGTCGTAATTGTGACTGCGCACACTTCTCTTCCCTGCCACCCTTGAGTATCCGGTATCCTGCTGTCTTCCTCAGTGAAGACTGATGCAAAATACTTGTTCAGTTCCTCTGCCATCTCCTCATCTCCCATTACAATTTCTCCAGTATCATTTTCTATCGGTCCTATATCTACTCTCACCTGTCTTTTACTCTTTATATACTTGAAAAAGCTTTTAGTATCCTCTTCGATATTATTTGCTAATTTCCTTTCATAGTTAATCTTTTCTCTCTTAATGACCTTCTTGGTTTCCTTTTGTAAGGTTTTAAAGACTTCCCAATCCTCTGTCTTCCCACTAATTTTTGCTTCCTTGTATGCCCTCTCCTTTGCTTTAACTTTGGCTTTCACTTCTCTTGTCAACCACGGTTGCATCCTTTTTCCACTCGAAAATTTCTTCTTTTTTGGAATATACCTGTCTTGCACATTCCTCATTTCTCGCATAAACTCCAGCCACTGCTGCTCTGCCACCTTTCCCGCCAGTGTCTCTTTCCAGTCAACTTTGGCCAGTTCCTCTCTCATGCCACTGTAGTTTCCTTTACTCCACTGAAACACCGACACATCAGATTTCGGCTTCTCTTTTTCTAATTTCACAGTGAACTCAATCATGCTATGATCACTGCCTCCTAAGGGTTCCTTCACCTCAATCTCTCCAATCACCTCCGGTTCATTACACAATACCCAATCCAGTACAGCCGATCCCCTAGTGGGCTCAACAACAAGCTGTTCTAAAAAGCCATCTTGCAGACATTCTACAAATTCTCTCTCTTGAGATCCAGTGCCGACCTGATTTTTCCAATCTACTTGCATGTTAAAATCCCCCACAATTATCATAACACTGCCCTTCTGACAAGCCTTTTCTATTTCCAGTTGTAATTTGTAGTTCACATCCCTGCAGCTGTTTGGAGGCCTATAAATAACTGCCATCAGGGTCCTTTTACCCCTGCTATTCCTTAGCTCAACCCATAAAGATTCTGCACCTTCCGATCCTATATCACCTCTTTCTAATGATTTAATATCATTTCTTACCAATACAGCCACGCCTCCCCCTCTGCCTACCTTCCTATCCTTCCGATACACCGTGTATCCTTGGACGTTCAGCTCCCAGAGACATGCATCCTTTAGGCAGGTCTCAGTGATGGCCACAATATCATACCTGCCAATCTGTAGCTGTACAACAAGATCATCCACCTTATTTCTTATGCTGCGTGCATTTAAGTACAACACCTTAAGACCAGTATTTGATATTTTTTGCTTTGATTTCACTGCAACTTTATTGCACTGCAACTCATCCCAATGGCTACACATTTGCCCCATCACCTGCCTGTCTTTCCTGACATCTTTACTGCTCACTATCTTAATTTATTTCTGTTTTCCCCTTCCTCCGCTCTATCATTCCGGTTCCCATCCCCCTGCCAAATTAGTTTAAACCCTCCCTAACAGCTCTATTAAACTTTCCCGCCAGGATATTGGTCCCCTTCGGGTTCAGGTGTAACCTGTCCTTTTTGAACAGGTCATACTTTCCCCAGAAGAGATCCCAATTATCCAAGAATCTGAAGCCCTGCCCCCTATACCAGTCTCTCAGCCACGCATTCATCTGCCTGATCTGACTACTCTTGCCCTCGCTAGCACGTGGCACAGGTAGCAATCCCGAGATTACTACCCTGGAGGTCCTGCTTCTCAGCTTCCTTCCTAACTCCTGGAAATCTCTCTTCAGGACCTCCTCCTTTGTCCTATCTATGTCATTGGTACCAACATGTACCAGGACAACTGGCTGCTCACCTTCCCCCTTTAGAATATTCAGGACCCGATCTTCTGTGAACCTCGGCTGTAAATTATGTCTACTGCTAGTAGTGCATGTAAAATCCCTCTGCACAGTGAGATCTTTCACTGCTTGAGTCAATTCACAAAGGGCTTTGCCCTGCTCTGCGACCACTTTAAGGACGTCATCTAGTGTGACCGACTCAGATTCCCGAGCTTTAAGAATCGAGCACTGTGCCTGGCCACCGCTACACTTTGACTTCCCAGGGGCTCTTCTACAAGCCACAGACAAGCCTCCTCTCGCACTTCTATCATTGAGGAATCAGGGTGGTCCCACACGAATCTGTGGTGCTCCCTTCTGAGGGAAGGATCGCTGATCCCCTCTATAAATTGATCTCTTAGCACCACCTTCTTATTGGTCACGGCATCAGGGAAGTGCTTCAGTAGCAAGTTAAGAGCTTGGGCTAGGGCATGTGAAAACTCTCTTACATCTTCACCCTCACACTGTTTGTGACTGTAGAAGCTATGCCACTGCTGGGCTGCACTAGGCTTGTCTCTAAAAGCTTCCCTGAGATAGGTGAACAAGTCATCAGCCCGGTCCTCCCCAGCATCACTGCACATACATGCTTCCTCTAAGGCTGCACCCCTGAGCAGGGACATAACAAGGTCATACTGATCCTGGTCAGACTGATTTCTACTATGAAGTGCACGTTGTACTTCTTCAATAAAGTCACCAACAGACCTCCCATCTTTCTCAACATCGCCCGTAAATGGAACAATGTGTCTTTCCCTTGGAATATATACATAGGACCTTTTGCTTAATTTATCTATGGTTGCCATGGCTTCATCACACCTACTATGCAAGTACCTAATTTGTTCATTCAAATCAAGTTCAACTGGTGTGTCTGAGTGTAACATAGTAAAAGCTGAAATCTTTAAAGTTTTCACAACAAGCCTGCAAAAGGAGTTGCTGCCGTCCTTTACTGCAAACACGATGGCTTCACAGCCCGCAGTTCCCTGGATCCACGTCTCCGTTCTGCATCCTGACATCTGTTGCTGATGAACCAGCCCATTCCCGAGGCTCCAGGCAACAGGCGCTCCCTCCTTCCGCCTGACGGGAACTGCGGTCGCAGTCTTCACCACTACCATATTAGGTATTGTATGTTATACTTCATACAACAATCAGAGACCCTCTAAACTGGCTTGGAATTGATCCCATTCCTGACACCAAATTTTGTAGCCTGGGTAAAAGTACACACTCAGAACAACAAATACTTTTGCGGGTTTTAATTCCTTTATCTGTTTTAGTGCTGGAAGAGGGTCTCAAAACAAAACAAACCAATTTACAACCAGTTCCTGCCGTCACAATCTCAGTTTAACTTTCGATCCACACCCTTGTGCATCGATAAATTGCGTATGCAGTATAAAAATACATAAAGCAAACCACACAAAACTAATACAGAACTAATACAGTAGTGGCAATTCTGAAGGAACACAATACAAACAATATTAGAATCCCACCAACCCTGTACCTTATACATAGCAGCGAAAATGGAAGCGAATACATCTCATCTAAGACATCTGCTACTTTTTGGTACACGTGCTGAACTTCCAAACAGAGACTAAACATTCACATTACACTGTTACATTCACACTCAGTCATGATACAATAAAGTTAGACAAAAGGTAGACTTTGGCACAACTTTTACAAGATATTGCCTGGTAGTTAAATTACTGGAAGACTGGCCTACTTGTCTGGTAAGGAACTTTGCACAAGTCACACTATCCAGCGCCAATGCCTTCACTCATGAAAAGCTAAAGCATCCACATGTAAAACATGTCAAATTACCGATATTCTCGATTTGCCAACAAGCATAAATGAATTCACATGGATATCGTCAATTAACACTCACCTTTCCTCACTATGCCCAGTATCTCTGGGAGGAACTTAATCCCAAAGTCCCACCAGCTTCTTCTGCAGAAAACAAAAAATGGTCTCCCACTATCCCACGTGTGTGTAATGACATCACCGTCTCCACTTAAAGGCACAGACAACTATTCTAGCATTACGCGGATGGATGCCTAAGTACTCTTTTAATGATAATTAATGAGATTCAACAGTCACCCGGTTACATCTCATAGGTTCAGTTGTGGAAGGGAGGTAGTCTGAATCACTGCTTCGCAGTTGCAAGGTTCCCCAACATCTTCAGTCAGCAAGAGTGTGGCACAGGGAGATTAGAAATAGAGGGGTTAGACAGCAAAACGGTCTCACAATGAGTCACTCGGGTGGCCGTTAAATGTTGGGTGCTGAATAATTAAGTAACGCGGAGAGAGCATGAGGCACATGTAGCACAAATAGGTAGCCCAAGGTCAGATTTTGAGATTAATTTACTGCATGGTAGGCTGTAGTCTCAACTTCCAGGCTTTGATCTACAGGGTCCAGATGAGTACTGTCACAGGCTACTGGACAATAGGCATCACCATGTCGTTGAGTAAGTGCTGTACTGCTTGAGAAACTCTGGTTTTGTGTACAAACAGATGGAAAAGCTTACTGTAATCTGGGAGTCTGAGGGCTGGTGCAGACATAAGAGCTTTCAAAGGACCTGTCAGCTTCAGTGGATCACTTCAGATCTTCTTTTGCTGACAGTGAAGTGAGGCCTTGAAGGGGATGACTAAGTTCAGCATGGTAAGGAATCCACTGTCTGCAATACCCGGTCATACCCAGGAAGTGGACTAGATGCTTCCTGAGGACTTGTTTAGGCAAACTGACAAGGGCCCTCACCCTTTTGTCAGAAAGGAGGCAGCAGGCCCCACTCTAGAGGAGGCCAAAATAATGCAGTTTGGATTGACAAAGCTGCAATTGTTCTGACACCATGTGGCCCTTGGTAGCCAGGGTGCACAGAAAGACTTCAGAGTTGTATTCAGAGGCTTCATGGTCCGGGGAACAGAAAAGCTGATCCTCTACATATTACAGCAGTGTGGATTCAGATGGGAAAACTACATCTGTCAAGTCCTTCTGGGGAGTTTGAGAAAAGACTGTTTGGCTCTCAGTACATCCTGTGGGAGGCGCGTCCTGGTATATTGCTTGCCTTGGTAGGCGAAAGTGAACAAATTTTGGGAATCGGGGTGAACTGGGATCGAAAAAATGCCCCGCATGTCAACAACTGTATAGTATTTAGTGTTCCTGGTAATACAACCGAGGATCGTAGCTGGGCTCGGAATTATGGGGTAGGTTGGTATCACAGATTCGTTTACAGCCCTCGGATCTTGGACTGAACGCCGGGTGTCCTTTCCCTGCCTCCATGCAGGCAGTATAGGCCTGTTACATGGACTCACTATTGGAACGACAATCCCCCTTTGTAGGAATGCTTCCAATACAGGCTTAATGCCTTTCGCTGCCTCTGTGCTCAAGGGATACTGAGGTTTGCGTAGGAGGGGTCTTGCCAAATCCAATCATACTTTAAAACTTTCTGCAGACAGTACTCAGCCCACATCATTGCTTCCTTCGCCCACAGTGTTTCTGCTGCTTGAGCGAGCACCCGTTCAGTTGTTACATCATCCCTTACAGGAGAGCCTGAGGACTTGATGTTCAAACTGAGTGGAACAGGAAATAGGGTTATTATACATAAAAAACACTTGCCTGGGAAAATAGTGGAGGAGTTCCGCCTGATCTTTGATGCTTTTGCAGCAGACCATTAACCATGGGTACCAAATCTCCTGAGGGCACTGATGGTGCAACATCAAGGGTAATGTGTGGGCTCACATCGGGCAACATTTTAAGAAATGGTCCAGCATCGGGCGGTGTCTTTACAACAGCAGCAACACCTTCGGAATCCACATAGAGGAGAAAAATAGCAAGAGGGAATGACTTATTGTTGCGATCTTCAGGGTAATTGTTTCGCTGTTTTCTCGTATGGGTGGTCCAGACCGTCTGTGGAATAAGGTGCCATACAGTGGACAGTCGCCTGCCACTCACACGTCATGTGTGGATGTTTCTCTAGCACTGTACAGGCCTCTGAGAGTTCCCAACAATTGCCTAACTGTAGTTAATGTATTAGCAAACAAAGATTCATCAGTGAAATTCCACAACCAGACTTCTGGTTGTTTTTGAATGGAGTCTTCCAATAAAGCACAAACAATTGGGTAGTCCTGACGAAGGGTCTCGGCCTGAAACGTTGACTGTACCTCTTCCTAGAGATGCTGCCTGGCCTGCTGCGTTCACCAGCAACTTTTATGTGTGTTGCAACAATTGGGTAGACTGTCTCAGGCACCTCAAGTTGCATCTTCTGCAGAGCATACGTCCCAACTTACAGAGAAGGTCCAGACCCAATAAATAATCATTGATTCTGGGCTATTAGAAACTGATATTCTCTTTCATGTCCAAAAATCAGATTAAATTACCTTATGCGGAAGGGGTAGAGAAACGAGTTGTCCCATGAGTCCCATGACGTTTACTGATGCATCACTTAGAGATGCTTGTGGCCATTCGGAAGCATGGATTGTAGAAAAAGTGGCTCCAGGATAAATCAAAAAATCTAATTGTTGTCCATCTACAGTCAAAGGAATAACAGACTCAGAAATCTTTACAACAGGCAGGGTTTGAGTGTGGCAGTGCTATTGTGGAGGCTAGAGATATTGTCCAAAAGGAGATATTTACAGTAAGCTGTCTCGTCCGCTGCACAGGTGGTGGTGGAGTGCGAGGTGACTGCTTTCAAAGTAACCTTGGTGCCAAAGGCAGTTTTGTCCCTAGTGGCCAGGCTACCCGCAAACAAAACACAACCCCTGCGGACATCTCCTTCCCATCCCTTTGCCACATCCACCACCCCCCCCCCAACCCCCAACCTTGCAAGATAGCCCTTGGTGTGGTTACGAGTGTTTTATCCTCATTTCCTTTAACAGTTCTAATCTTTTGATATTGTAACTGCCTCTGATAATATTGTAAAACATTTTCTACTTTGTTTAACTCTTCCTCCTTCCATCCCACACAGGTTCAAAGTTCAAAGTACATTTACTATCCAAGTATTCATGCATTATACAACCTTGAAATTCGTCTCCTAACAGGCAGCCACAAAACAAAGAAAGCCAAAAACAAACCCCATATATATGAAATAAGGCTGTCTAACATCCAATGTACAGAGAATAAAAAAACACATCATGCCCATAAAAAAACAAAAGAATGAAATAGCCCATAAGAAAGACCATTGAACACCCAGTGTGCAATCAAAAAGCACCATACAAACAGTAAACGCAACCAAACAGTGTTTCTGAACTGAAGTCCCCAAAGAGAGTCTGAGACCCATAGTAGAGCACAGAAGTGGAGCGAAACATTATGAGCAGTGATCTTAATCAGCCCGTACCTCGCCTCGAGCTCCAACACCTTGACCTTTTCAATCTGACCCGATGCTTAACTTTACATCCGAACATCAGGTTCTGCCACTTCAAGCACTGAAGCAGCTCACTCCTCACCACCCTGACCTTTTGCATTGAACATTTCGTTTAACCTGGGCTGCATCCCTCTCACAATAATATTTACCAAGGTGGGCATCCCCATTTCTGAGGGCAATCTAGAATATTTTTGAAACGCAATGCGATACGTTCCATGTGTTTGTCAACATTTTCATCTATTCTCATCAATCTACAAAGCGAGAGAAACATTTCCTCAATGACTCTAGTAGAGTAACCCGCAGCACATTCACATCAACATCTTGGGCCTATCTTGGCCATTCAATATGCTCTCTCACTTGGTCCACTTAACTATCCCAAAACAGTCATCCATTACTGCATATCAACTTCTGGAGTATGACATTTACAGAGGATTTCCATCATATGGAGAAATACGTCTACATCCTCTTTATGATCAGGAGTCAACACTATTCATAGCCCGTAATTCAGAGCTAGAAAATGGTCTGTAACCTTCAGCTGGGCACCAGTGCACTCCTGGAAACATGTGCATAGTGTACACTAGAGTCATAAGATCTAATACTATCTGCCATTGGGCCTTCATCTAGTGAACCAGTAGCCCTTCCCACACCCCGTCACTGTTCTTTACCTCTTGAAGTAGTAGTCAAAATCTCAGACAGTGCCAGAGCACTGGTGGGCACTGAGCGGTCACAGAAAATTGGGAGGCAGCACCTGTGATAATTGTAATTGAGGATACAGATAATTATAGTCATCTAAATCACCTTCAGATTCTGGCACCATTTGTTTAAGTTGTTTATTTTTTTCCCTTTAAGTAGACATCATCATCTTTGCCTGTACTTTTTTGTACTTTTTCCATCTCCTGCTTTTATTCATTTTTTTTCCTACTTTTTCTGTGGGATTTATCTAACTGTTTCTGCATTTCACATCTACGTTAAACAAACACAGACCACCTGACAGTCTTCTCACATTTTTTCCTTTCTCTAACACACATCTACAGTCACTCACTTAGTCCATTCTTCACACTTCAATATATTTCTCATCATATTTAATACTTTCTGGTACAAACATGTACTCTACTGGAGCCCTTATGCGGTCTGGAACAGGGGACTTTCATGCTACCACACGCACACACACACACACACACACACACACACACACGCACGCACGCTTATCCAGTTTTCCTGTGCTCCATGTGGGACTCTAACCCAACCCATGGCAACACCTCATGTGGGACTCCAGCTTGGCCCACAGAATCAACTCATGCAAGACTCCAGCCAGGCCCACAGCAACACCTCATGCGGGACTCCAACCCAGCACAACAACACCTCATGTGGGACTCCAACCCAGCACAGCAACACCTCGTGCGGGACTCCAACCCAGCACAGCAACACCTCGTGCGGGACTCCAACCCAGCACAGCAACACCTCGTGCGGGACTCCAACCCAGCACAGCAACACCTCATGCGGGACTCCAACCCAGCACAACAACACCTCGTGTGGGACTCCAACCCAGCACAGCAACACCTCGTGTGGGACTCCAACTCAGCACAGCAACACCTCGTGTGGGACTCCAACCCAGCACAGCAACACCTCATGTGGGACTCCAACCCAGCACAACAACACCTCATGCGGGACTCCAACCCAGCACAACAACACCTCATGCGGGACTCCAACCCAGCACAACAACACCTCGTGCGGGACTCCAACCCAGCACAACAACACCTCATGCGGGACTCCAACCCAGCACAGCAACACCTCGTGCGGGACTCCAACCCAGCACAGCAACACCTCGTGCGGGACTCCAACCCAGCACGACAACACCTCGTGTGGGACTCCAACCAGGCCCACAACAACACCTCGTGTGGGACTCCAACCCAGCACAGCAACACCTCGTGTGGGACTCCAACCCAGCACAGCAACACCTCGTGCGGGACTCCAACCCAGCACAGCAACACCTCGTGCGGGACTCCAACCCAGCACAGCAACACCTCGTGCGGGACTCCAACCCAGCAAAACAATACCTCGTGTGGGACTCCAACCCGGCACAGCAACACCTCGTGCGGGACTCCAACTCAGCACAGCAACACCTCGTGCGGGACTCCAACCCAGCACAGCAACACCTCGTGCGGGACTCCAACCCAGCAAAACAATACCTCGTGTGGGACTCCAACTCAGCACAGCAACACCTCATGTGGGACTCCAACTCAGCACAGCAACACCTCGTGCGGGACTCCAACCCAGCACAGCAACACCTCGTGCGGGACTCCAACCCAGCACAGCAACACCTCGTGCGGGACTCCAACCCAGCACGACAACACCTCGTGTGGGACTCCAACCAGGCCCACGACAACACCTCGTGTGGGACTCCAACCAGGCCCACAACAACACCTCGTGCGGGATTCCAACCCGGCATGACAACACCTCGTGCGGGACTCCAACTCAGCACAACAACACCTCGTGCGGGACTCCAACCCAGCAAAACAATACCTCGTGTGGGACTCCAACCCAGCACAGCAACACCTCGTGCGGGACTCCAACCCAGCAAAACAATACCTCGTGTGGGACTCCAACCCAGCACAGCAACACCTCGTGCGGGACTCCAACCCAGCAAAACAATACCTCGTGCGGGACTCCAACCCAGCACGACAACACCTCGTGCGGGACTCCAACCCGGCACAGCAACACCTCGTGTGGGACTCCAACCCTGCAGAGCAACACCTCGTGCGGGACTCCAACCCAGCACAGCAACACCTCGTGCAGGACTCCAACCCAGCAAAACAACACCTGGTGTGGGACTCCAACCCAGCACAGCAACACCTCGTGCGGGACTCCAACCCAGCAAAACAATACCTCGTGCGGGACTCCAACCCAGCACGACAACACCTCGTGCGGGACTCCAACCCGGCACAGCAACACCTCGTGTGGGACTCCAACCCTGCAGAGCAACACCTCGTGTGGGACTCCAACCCAGCACAACAACACCTCATGCGGGACTCCAACCCAGCACAACAACACCTCGTGCGGGACTCCAACCCAGCACGACAACACCTCGTGTGGGACTCCAACCCAGCACAACAACACCTCGTGTGGGACTCCAACCCAGCATGACAACACCTCGTGTGGGACTCCAACCCGGCATGACAACACCTCGTGCGGGATTCCAACCCGGCATGACAACACCTCGTGCGGGACTCCAACTCAGCACAACAACACCTCATGCGGGACTCCAACCCAGCACAACAACACCTCGTGCGGGACTCCAACCCAGCACGACAACACCTCGTGTGGGACTCCAACCCAGCACAGCAACACCTCGTGCGGGACTCCAACCCGGCACAGCAACACCTCGTGTGGGACTCCAACCCGGCACAGCAACACCTCGTGTGGGACTCCAACTCAGCACAGCAACACCTCGTGTGGGACTCCAACCCGGCACAGCAACACCTCGTGTGGGACTCCAACCCGGCACAGCAACACCTCGTGTGGGACTCCAACTCAGCACAGCAACACCTCGTGTGGGACTCCAACCCGGCACAGCAACACCTCGTGTGGGACTCCAACCCGGCACAGCAACACCTCGTGTGGGACTCCAACCCAGGCCTCGGCAACCATGTCTTTTATTTTAATGCTGCAGCTTTCCAATGTCAGTGACTAAGGTGGCATACATTGTCTACCCATACAGGAGTAAATTTGTATTCCACCAGCTGACGCAATCCCTTGCTCAAATATGTACAGGCTAGAATTTAGCCATCAAAAAGGCAACAATTATATCAGTGCCTAAGATGAATAATGTGGGCTGCCTTAAAGACTATCACCCAGTAGCACTCACATAGATGGTGATGAAATGCTTTGAGAGGTTGGTCATGGCTAGACTGAACTCCTGCCTCAGCAAGGACCTGGACCCATTGCAATTTGCCTATCGCCACAATAGGTCAATGGCAGACACAATCTCAATGGCTCTCCACATGGCTTTAGACCTCCTGGACAACACAAACTCCTACAGTGCCATGCAAAAGTTTGGGCTCCCCGGTCAAAATTTCTGTTACTGTGAATTGCTAAGCGAGTAAAAGATGACCTGATTTCCAAGAGGCATGAAGTTAAGAATGACACATTTCTTTAATATTTTAAGCAAGATTACTTTTTTATTTCCATCTTTTACAGCTTCAAAATAACAAAAAAGGAAAAGGGCCCAAAGCAAAAGTTTGGGCACCCTGCATGGTTAGTACTTAGTAACACCCCCTTTGACAAGTATCACAGCTTGTAAACGCTTTCTGTAGCCAGCTAAGAGTCTTTCAATTCTTATTTGGGGGATTTTCGCCAATTCTTCCTTGCAAAGGGCTTCTAGTTCTGTAAGATTCTTGGGCCGACTTGCATGCTTCCTCTTTTGAGGTCTATCCACAGATTCTCAATGATGTTTAGGCCAGGGGACTGTGAGAGCCATGGCAAAACCTTCAGCTTGCGCCTCTTGAGGTAGTCCATTGTGGATTTTGAGATGTGTTTAGGATCATTATCCTGTTGTAGAAGCCATCCTCTTTTCACCTTTGGCTTTTTTTTACAGACGGTGTGATGTTTGCTTCCAGAACTTGCTGTTATTTAATTGAATTCATTCTTCCCTCTACCAGTAAATGTTTCCCATGCCACTGGCTGCAACACAAGCCCAAAGCATGATCGATCCACCCCCGTGCTTAACAGTTGGAGAGGTGTTCTGTTCATGAAATTCTGCACCCTTTTTATCTCCAAGCATACCTTTGCTCATTGCGGCCAAAAATGTTCCATTTTAACTTCATCAGTCCACAGGACTTGTTTCCAAAATGCATCAGTCTTGTTTAGATGTTCCTTTGCAAACTTCTGACGCTGAATTTTGTGGTGAGGATGCCGGAAAGGTTTTCTTCTGATGATTCTTCCATGAAGGTCATATTTGTGCAGGTATCACTGCACAGTAGAACAATGCACCACCACTCCAGAGTCTGCTAAATCTTCCTGAAGGTCTTTTGCAGTCAAACGGGGGTTTTGATTTGCTTTTCTAGCAATCCTACGAGCAGTTCTCTCTGAAAGTTTTCTTCGTCGTCCATACCTCAACTTGACCTCCACCGTTCCTGTTAACTGCCATTTCTTAATTACATTACGAACTGAGGAAACGGCTGCCTGAAAACACTTTGCTATCTTCTTATAGCCTTCTCCTGCTTTGTGGGCATCATTTATTTTAATTTTCAGAGTGCTAGGCAACTGCTTAGAGGAGCCCATGGCTGCTGATTGTTGGGACAAGGTTTGAGGAGTCAGGGTATTTATTTTAAGCTTTGAAATTTGCATCACCTAGCCTTTCCTAACGATGACTGTGAACAAGCCATAGCTCTAACAAGCTAATTAAGGTCTGAGACCTTGGTAAAAGTTATCTGACAGCTCAAATCTCTTGGGGTGCCCAAACTTTTGCATGGCGCTCCTTTCCTTTTTTCACTCTAAAATTGTACAAAACAAAAATAATACACTAATCTTGCTTAAAATGTTGAAAAGAATGTTTCATCTTTAACTTTATGACTTTCGGAGATTAGTTTATCTTCTACTCACTTAACTATTCACAGTAACAGAAATTTTGACCAGGGGGTGCCCAAACTTTTGCATCCCACTTTATGTCAGGATGCTGTTCATTGACTATAGCTCAGCATTTAGTACCATCATTCCCACAATCCTGATCAAGACCAGAAGACCACAAACTCTGCAGATTGGTGATAACATATCCTCCTCGTTGACAATCAACACTGGCGCATCTCAGGGGTGTGTGCTTAGCCCACTGCTCTACTCTCCGTATACACATGACTGTGTTGCTAGGCACAGCTCAAATACCATCTATAAGTTTGCTGATGATACAACCATTGTTGGTAGAATCTCAGGTGGTGACGAGAGGGCGTACAGGAGTGAGATATGCCAACTAGTGGAATGATGCCACAGCAACGACCTAGCACTCAACGTCAGTAAGACGAAAGAGCTGATTATGGACTTCAGGAAGGGTAAGACGAAGGAATACATACCAATCCTCATAGAGGGATCAGAAGTAGAGAGGGTGAGGCAAGGGGAGAAAAAAACCAGAGGACATGGGTTAAGGGTGAGGGGGCAAGTTTAAAGGGAACATTAGGGGGGGCTTCTTCACACAGAGAGTGGTGGGAGTATGGAATGCGCTGCCAGACAAGGTGGTAAATGTGGGTTCTTTTTTAACATTTAAGAATAAATTGGACAGATACATGGATGTGAGGTGAATGGAGGGATATGGTCCATGTGCAGGTCAGTGGGACTAGGCAGAAAATGGTTCGGCACAGCCAAGAAGGGCCAAAAGGCCTGTTTCTGTGCTGTAGTTTCTATGGTTTCTATGGTGAGCAGCTTCAAGTTCCTGGGTGTCAAGATCTCTGAGGATCTATCCTGGTCCCAACACATCGATGTCGTTATAAAGAAGGCAAGATAGCAGCTATACTTTATTAGGAGTTTGAAGAGATTTGGCATGTCAACAAAATACACTCAAAAACTTCTACAGTTGTACCATGGAGAGCATTGTGACAGGCTGCATCACTGTCTGGTATGGAGGGGCTACTACACAGGACCGAAAGAAGCTGCAGTAGGTTGTAAATCTAGTCAGCTCCATCTTGGGTATTATCCTACAAAGTACCCAGGACATTTTTAGGGTGCGGTGTCTCAGAAAGGTCATTATTAAGGACCTCCAGCAGCCAGGGCATGCCTTTTTCTCACTGTTACCATCAGGTAGGAGATACAGAAGTCTGAAGGCACACACTCAGTGATTTAGAAACAGCTTCTTCCCCTCTGCCATCCAATTCTTAAATGGACATTGAATCTTTGGACACTACCTCACTTTTTTTTTAATATACAGTATTTCTGTTTTTGCATGTTTTTTAATCTATTCAATATATGAAATTGATTTACTACTTTATTGATTATTATTCTTTTTCTCTGCTGGATTATGTATTGCTTTGAGCTGCTGCTGCTAAGTTAACAAATTTCACGTCACATGCCGATGATAATAAACCTGATTCTGATTCTGACCTGGATGGACCCTCCAAGTAACTGTCAAAGTAACTCTTGCTGCAAATAATAAAATAAGTAAAACAACTTTAGCAAAAGCTCAAATAACTGGGCCCAGAACACACACACTCATACAACTTGAAGCAGAGAGCTGATGATATTTTGAGGTTAGTCAGGGAAACAGGGGTGTTTGAAGTCAATTGAAACTTCAAGTGGACTGCTGATGATACTTTGAAGTTAGTAAAGACAATGCAGTCTTGGTTGTTGGGTATGTTTCCCATCCTTCTGTTATCTTGTCTACCTCTGGCACCCCTAATGCTATATTTTAGGAAGACCTTTCTGGAAAAGTCTCACTCCAGAGGCCTCACTCTTTTGGCTTGACTACACACTGCCATGGTCTACTGGTCAATTGTAAGCAGAGGTGTCTCCGGCAGTCTCACTTCAAAGGTCTCCCCGACTGTAACTGCCCCAGGCTTCAAAGGAATATCTGGAAAGCTGCTTAGGTGGCTGCAGAGCTACCTTCATGGGCGGACCATCAAAGTTGTTATCTCTGGTCAGGCTTCTGATTCTTCAACCATCAATGCATCTGTACCACAGGGTTCAATACTTGGCCACTTCTGTTTTCCATCTTTATTGATGATTTGGTTGATGCATGCAGTAACAAGCTTTACCTGTACACTGATGACTCTACACTATTTGCACCAGTTAGAGCAGGAGAGAGTAATACAGTGGTGGCAGGCCTGAATAGGGATCTTGACAGGATGAAAGCCCGGCCAGACAACTGGAATGTCACCTTTGAACCTACTAAGTGCAAGGCGATGGTGATGTCTGGGAAGAGGAATCCTTCTAACCTCGACCTGTATTTTGGGAACTGCAAGCTGGATTTAAAGAAGGAGCTAGTAATCCTTGCTGTTAATATTGACAACAAGTTAGTGTGGGATAACCACCTTTCCACTATTTCAAACAAGGTTGGAGCTCTGTGGAAAGTAGCATCCAAACGAGACAAAGAGGGCAGAGCCACAGTTTACAAAGCCCAGGTACGAAGTATCATGGAGTATGCCTGCTTATCATGGATGAATGCCTCACAGAGTGTCCTCAGCCAGCTTGATTTCATTCAGAGAAAGGCTCTCAGGATTATAGGTGTAGATGAAGCCACAGCTCGTGAGAAACTAGCCATCAGTAGCTTACACCACAGACGACAGGTTGCTGCAGCTACCGTGCTATACAAAATGCACACCAGCCACAGCCCTGCAGACCCTCACGCCATGCTGCCTTCATCTTATGAGAGACGGCACACCACACAATCAAGTTTATCTATGCCTGCTCATGCTGTTTCTATCCCTGATGCGAGAACCTACACACTGGATAGAAGCTTCCTTCACTGTGCTATCAGAATTTGGAAAGGCCTTCCAGATGCTGTGGTTGGAAATATCTGTGATGATGGGGTCCAAGCCTTCGAGAGTCGAGTGCACAAACAGCTATCATCTCTGGGAGGGAAGTCACAGGCTTCTTCATAAGCTATTATAAAGGGGACCAGGATGGCAATGCTTGCTTGTTGGTAGGTAGGGCTAATACCTGACTTTCAAGAGCACTTGTGAGTTATGTTCCGGCTGGACTTAGCCCTTAAACTGCTGGAGAACAGTGGGGAAAGAACAGGTGCTGTTTTCTCCCGGTAGGGATTAGTTTTTAATTCCAAGTGCTCCTGCCACGTTTTGTCACCCTGCAACCTTATCCTTCAATCTCTTTGAATTATGGAGGACAGCATGTGTATAAATGTCTCTCTCCAGCAGACTTCATCATAATCATCATGACTCCAGTATTTCTACTGTTTTTTAATTGTACATATGATTTTTTTTGTGTTCTATCGCTGAGCAGCAGTGAACCATCTGATCAGCCTATCAGAGTTCTCTTTGGGAACTATTTGACTTGATCAGCATTTCTGATCTGACTATCGTTCACAATTGCATTTAATTAAAAAAAAGGCTATTCTTGCCTTACTGCAACTTTCATATTCCAGTCAATTTTTTTCATAATGCAAAGAAAGCTTTCTAGCAATTTAAGTCACTGTCCCCTAGTGATTTAAACTCTTTCTATGTTTTATAGCTGTTTACAAGATGCTATTAATGCTGTCAAAGCCAGTAATTATTGTCCATCCCATATTACCCTTTGTGAAAGTGGTGGTGAACCCAGACCATCTGATGAAATTACTCCCACAATGTTCCACAGATCAGGCCCAGCACTATGGGGAGAGTGAGGGGAGATGTCCATTGCATTTATTGAAGGAGGAGACTAGGGTGCAACGTAGTGATGGAGGGCAGTGGCAAACAAGACCTGAGGGAAAGGGTCAGTGGAGGTGAAGAGATAAATGAGAGCAAGTTAGGAAGAGGGAGCAATGAGAGTGAGAGGGTACAAGAGGAATACCGATAGAGTAGGAAACTAGGAAGAGGCAATGCACTAGGCAATCTACGTCTGAGCGTGTGTGTGTGTGTGCGTGTACGTATACATACACAAATGTGTCCATTTCACTGTGGATGTGTGCACATAAGCAGACACATGTGTAAGTGCTGCCAACAGAGGTGACATCAGTTGGTCTCCAGCTGTTTAAGGCTCCTTTCCAACTATATTATGACCTTATTTAATTACTGAGCAGTGTGCAAAAGCTTTTCCACTTTTAAAAGTATTCATGCAAAGATAGCTTCCATCTCTGACTAAAGTTTGATTTGGTTTCTTCATGACTGGGCCTCGTGGACAACACATCAGAAGCAAACCCAAACATTGCTACTAACTAGTGGCATTAAACTAAATCAAGTTAAACTCAAGAGTAACTTTGTAGAGCCAGTCATTTGGGGATACTTGTTTCATAAGCAGAGATTTATGTGGCTGCTACAGTTCAAGTTCTGGTTGATGGTGACCTGCAGAAGATATAGAACTTCATGATGGCAATGGCATAGAATGAACCTCAAGAATATGTCATCCGACTTTTGCTTGTTAGAAATGGTTTTTGCCTGTCACTTGTGTGGTATTAATGTTACATTCCACTTAGTAGCCAAGGCTAGAACTTTCCCTAACTCTTTGGAAAAACACTTAAGTACAGCTTTTTCATTTGTTGCAATGGAATTAAATATTGGGAAGCTAGTGACCAGTTTTGCCACTTCTGACTTTATGATGGAAGGAAGATCACAAATGACACAGCTGAAGACTGTCAGGCAGAGTCACTGCCCCAGGGAACTTCTGCAATGATATACTGAGCTGGTCTGATCCACCTTCAATGACCACAACTTTCTTTTCTTTGTGCAAGCCAGTAGCATTCTCTTGACCACATTAGTGTCACTCCTTGATGCCACACTTCATCAAGTGCTCCTGTGATATGACTTCTATGGACAGTGAGCCTCACCTCTCCTCATTTACCCACTAAACAGAAAAGCAAATGCCACTTGATAGCACTGCCAACAGCGCTTTCCATCACCTTCTTGGTGATTAAGAGTGGCAATCAGCAGGATTAGATCTATCCTGCTTTTATGGACGGAGCATTCTTGAGTAATTCTCCACCTTGTCAGGTAGATATCAATGTGGTATACATACCAGAACAACATACTGTACCTTGTTCATGTCTCCTATGATGGCAACTACCTCAGTAGGATGAGTCATCTACTCCTAGCTGAAAATGGTTGCTAATACTTCATAGTTCAAAGTAAATTTATTATCAAAATACATATATGTCACCATATACAACCTTGAGATTTCTTGCAGGCGTACTCAATAAATCCATTAAAGAATAATAACCATAATAGAATCGATGAAATACCGCAACAACTGGGTGTTCAACTTGTATTGGAAAGACAACAAATTGTGAAAATGCAAAAAGAAAGAAATAATAATGATAAATAAATTAACAATAAATATCAAGCACATGAGATGAAAAGTGCTTGAAAGTGAGTCCATAGGTTGTGGGAATATTTCAGTGATAGGCAAGTGAAGTTATCCCATTTGGTTTAAGAGCCTGATTGTTGAGGGGTGATAACTGTTCCTGAACCTGGTAATGTGAATCCTGAGGCTTCTTTACCTTCTTCTTGATGGCAGCAGTGAGAAGACAGCGTGACCTAGATGGTGGGTGTCCTTGAAGATAGATGCTGCTTTCCTGCAACAACGCTCTGTGTAGATGAGCTCAGTGGTGGGGAGGGCTTTGCCCGTGGTGGACTGGGTTGTATTCCTTACTTTTTGTAGGATTTTCCAATGTTCAGGGGCATTGGTGTTTCCGTACCAGGCTGTGATGCCACCAGTCAATATACTCTCTACCACACATCTTTAGAAGTTTGGTAAAGTGGAGATTTCATGCCAGATCTTTGCAAACTCCTGAGGAAGTAGAGGCAATGCCATGCTTTCTTCATAATAACACTTACATGTTGGGCCCAGGACAGGTCCTCTGAAATGATAATACCAAGGAATTTAAAGTTGCTGGCCCCAACCACTGATCTTCCAATGAGGACTAGCTCATGGACCTCTGGTTTCCTCCTTCTGAAGTCAATAATCAGCTCCTAGATCTTCAGTCTTGTGTTTGGAGATCTTTTGTGGGCTTCAGTATTGCAGAGAATGGGATGGTCTGGAATCTCTTCCTACAGTTAGCTGTTTAATTGGTCACAGCAGCTGAATTTGTTCTGTTCCAATATACGTATGAGGGATTGTTTGATCCTGTCATTTGCATGCTGTTTTTACTGGTAAGTGCTCATGTAATCTTGTGCCAGATTGGCACTTTGTTTGTAGGAGTGCCCTTCTGAACTCAGTGAATCAGGTTCAAACCACTTGATGTATAGTATTGATAAAGGGAAGGATTTGCTAGGCCATCCCTCTAGAGTGTGGTGAGATATGATTTTCATCTCTTACTCCCCTGCAGTTTCACACTCCCAAATACATAGCCTTACCAGACTGAATTGTCACTTTTGCACCTAATAACTAGCTCATTGATATCTTTATTCAACCGCTTTGCCAGTCTTGATCTAATTAACAGAAGTCTTAATTGTGGCCCTGACATTCAAGAACAATTTTTAACAAGTAAAGCAGGGGTCCTGGTATTAAACTTTAGGGAGTTCTATTGATCGCAGCTGTCCGGTCACTGAAGCTCCCATTTTCTATTTTAAACTTTGGCTTCTATGAATAAATATATTCTTTAATCCAACTTGTCACTTCCCCTGAGATCACATGGGTTTTGCTTTCTTAAGCAGTCTGTCATTATAGACTTTGTAGGACAGTTTGTTAGAACCTGTGGTGTCAACGCTATGTCTTTTTGCCTTCATTAACCTTACTTGCTTATCGTCTTATCATAAGTAGCCTTTACAATTATAACATTCAATGCAACAATTTACTATCCGTTCATTTCATGATGCGTGCATAACACTCGGTTATCATATAAAACAAACTGTTTCAAGTAGAGCTTAGACCAGCAACCAATCCATGTTGATTAGCAAGAGTAAATTAAAGGAAGGCAGGGGCAAGTGCAGCGGCTGTTGTCTGAATGGGTATAGTCAGAGTGGGGTTTTTGAGGCTTTAACTCTTTGAGGCTTCGCCGAAGAGAGGCTTCAGTCAGAGAAAGCAAAGAAAAGAAAAGTTCTAAGTTAAGTTTTGTTTCCTTCTTTATATCTGCTCAGCGAGGACAGTAGAGATGCCAGGCAAGATAGTGGAATGCTCTTCTTGCGGGATGTGGGAAGGTAGGGAGACATCCAGAATCCCTGACGACTACACCTGCCAGAAGTATATCCAGGTGCAGCTACTATCAATCCATGTTCAGGAGTTGGAGTGCAAAATGGATGAACTCTGAATCGTTTGGGAGGCTGAGGGGGTGATAGGTAGGACATATAGAGAGGTTGTTACACCTACTGTATATGTGGGTTGTGTTGGGCACATGGCCAAGTGGTTAAGGCATTCGTCTAGTGATCTGAAGGTCGCTAGTTCGAGCCTCAGCTGTGGCAGCATGTTTGTGTCCTTGAGCAAGGCACTTAACCACACATTGCTCTAGTGTCTGTGTGAGGAGTGGCGCCCCACACAGACTTCCAATCTGCGCCTTGTAAGGCATGAAAGTGCCCGATGCAGGCCTCTCATGGTCTGAGTTGACGTTCCCCTCTCAATGTTCCCTCCTCTACACCCAAGGTGCAGGTCACAAGAAACTGGGTGACTGTCAGAAAGGTAAAAGGGGTTGAGGAGCCAGTGCAGAATATCCCTGTGGCCAACCCCCTCAACAACACTTTGGATGCTGTCGGGTGGGGTGGGGGGGGTGACCTAACAGAGGAAAGTCACAGTGGTCGGGTTTCTAGCACTGAGTCTGCCTCTGTGACTCAGAAGGTAAGGGGTTGAAGAGGCGCACTGTGGTGATAGGGGATTTGTTTGTTAAGGGAACAGACAGGAAGTTCTGTGGGTGAGAATGAGATTTCCAGCTGCCAGGGTCCAGATATCTTAGATCGAGTCCACAGCATTCTTAAGTGGGAGGGTGAACAGCCAGAAGTCGTGGACCATGTCGGGATCAATGACATGAGTAAGATGAGTGACGAGTTTCTGCATAGGGAGTTAGGTGCTAAGTTAAAGGGCTGGACCTCCAGGGTTGTGATCTCAGGATTGCTACCCATGTCATGTGCTAGCGAGGCCAGAACTAGGAAGATTATAGTTTAATACATGGCTAAGGAGTTGGTGTTGGAGAGAGGGCATAAGATTTTTGAATCATTGGGCTCCCTTCCAGGGAAGGTGGGAACTATACAGAAGGGATGGTTTGTACCTGAACTGGAGAGGGACTAATATCCTAGCGGGAAGGTTTGTCAGGAAGGTTTGTTAATACTGCATGGTGGGGCTTTAATTAGATTTGCAGTGGGATGGGAACCAGAGTGGCAGAACAGTTAGTGGAGAGGTTGTGGAGACAGATGTTGGTAAGACCTCAGACAAAGTCAGGAATCAAAAGGTTGAGCATGGTGCAAGTAGTGTCCTAAGCTGCGTATATTTCAATGCAAGAAGTATCGTAGGAAAGGTGGATGAGCTCAGAGCGTAGATTAACACCTGGAATTATGACATTATAGCCATTGGTGAGATTTGGTTGCAGGAGGGGCAGGACCGGCAGCTCAATATTCCGGGTTTCCTTTGTTTTAGACGTGACAGAGCGGGGCAGTTTAAAGGAGGAGGGGTAGCATTACTAGTCAGGGAAAATGTCACGGAAGTGCTCCATCAGGATATACTGGAAAACTCGACTAGTGAGGCGTTAAGGGTAGAAATAAGAAAGGTACAACCGCATTAATGAGGCTGTCTCACAGACTGCCCAACAGTCCATGGGATTTAGAGGAATATATCTGTAAAAAGATCGTAGACTGTTGCAAGAAACATAAGGTTGTTATAGGAGGTGATTTTAAATTTCCACATATTGACTGGGAATCCCATACTGTAAAAGGACTAGATGGGACAGAGTTTGTCAAATGTGTTCAGAAAAGTTTCCTCCACCAGTACATAGAAGTCCCAGCAAGAGAGATTGTGATTCTGGATCTGCTATAGGAAATGAGACAGGGCAGGTGACAGAAGTTTGTGTAGGGGAACATTAATGGCATTGTGGTCACTGAATGCAAAGTAAATATGCAAAGAGATAGGTCTGGTCTGCAGGTTGAGATTCGAAATTGGAGAAAGGACAATTTTGATGGTATCAGAAATGATCTGACAAGTGTGGATTGGGACAGGCTGTTTTCTAGCAAAGGTGTATTTGGAAAGTGAGAGGTCTTCAAAAATGAAATTTTGAGAGTACAAAGCTTGAATGTGCCTGTCAGAATAAAAGGTAAAGATAGCAAGTGGCCTTGGTTTTCAAGAGATATTGAGGCGCTGGTTAAGAGAAAAAAGGAGGTGCCTAGCAGGTACAGGCAAGCAGGAACAAATGAGGTGCTTATGGAGTACAAGGAATTCAAGAGAACACAAGAAAAAAATCAGGCAGTCTAAAAGAAGGCATGAAGTTGCTCTAGTAGACAAGATGAAGGAGGATCCTAAGGGATTCTACAATAATGTTAAGAGTTAAAGGATTAGTAGGGACAAAATTGATCCTCTGGAAGACCAGAATGGTATTCCATGTATGAATCCAAAACAGATGGGGGAGATCTTGAGTGGATTCTTTGCTTCTGTATTTGCTCAGGAGATGGATACAGAGTCTATAGAAGTGAGGCAAAGCAGCATCAACTTCATGGACCCTGTCCAGATTACAGAGGATGAGGTGTTTGCTACCCTGAGGCAAATCAAGGTGGATAAATCCCCAGGACCTGACAAAGCTTTCCCTCCAACCCCACAGAAAGCAAGTGCAGAAATTGTTGGGGCCCTAGCAGAGATATTTAAAACATTCTTTGTAACAGGAGAGATACCGGAGGATTGGCGGACAGCCAATATTGTTCTGCTGTTTAAAAAAGGCTGTAAACAGAAACCAGGAAATTATAGGATAGTGAGTCTGACATCAGTTGTGGGAAAGTTATTGGAAGGTATTCTGAAGGGTTGGTTATATAAGTATTTGGATAGACATGGACGGATTAAGGATAGTCAGCATGGTTTTGTGTGTGGTCGGTCATGTCTAACCAATCTTATGAAGTTTTTTGAGGAAGTTACCCAGAAAGTGGATGAAGGCAAGGCAGTGCATATTGTCTACGTGGACTTTAGTAAGGCATTGGCAAGGTCCCGCACATGAGGCTGGTCAAGGAGGTTCAGTCACTCAGCATTCAGGATGAGGTAGTAAATTGGATTAGATATTGGCTTTGTGGAAGAAGCCAGAGAGTGATAGTAAGGTTGCCTCTCTGACTGCAGGCCTGTGACTAGTGGTGTGCTGCAGGGATCGATGCTCGGTCCTTTGTTGTTTGTCATCTATATCAATGATCTAGGTGATAATATGGTCAACTGGATCAGCAAATTTGCAGATAACACCAAGATTGGTGGTGTAGTGGGCAGTGAGGAAGGCTATAGTTGCTTGCAGAGGGATCTGCATCAGCTGAAAAAATAGGCTGTAAAATGGCAGATGGAATTTAATGCAGTTGAGTGCAAGGTTTTGCACTTCAGTAGGACCTACCAGGGTAGGTCTTACACAGTGACCGGTAGGGCACTGAGGAGTGTGGTAGAACAAAGGACTCTAGGAATACAGGTACTTAATTCATTGAAAGTTGTGTCGCAGGTAAGTAGGGTCGTAAAGAAAGTTTTTGGCACATTGGCCTTCATAAATCAATGTATTGAGTACAGAAGATGGGATGTTATGTTGAAGTTGTATGAGACCTTGGTGAGGCCTAATTTGGAGTATTGTCTAAAGTTTTGGTCACCTACCTTCAGGAAAGATGTAAACAAGGTTGAAAGAGTGCAGAAAAATTTACAAGGATGCTGTCGGGTCTGGAGGACCCCGAGTCATAAGGAATGCTTGAATAAGTTAGGTCTGTATTCTTTAGAACATAGAAGATTGGGAGAAGATTTGATGGAAGTATACAAAATTATGAGGGGCGTAGAGAGAGCAAATGCAATTTTTCCAATGAGCTTGGATGGAACTACAACCAGAGGACATGGGTTAAGGGTGAGAGGTGAGAGGTTTAAGGGGAACATGAGGGGAAACTTCTTACTCCGAGGGTTGTGAGAGTGTGTAATGAGCTGCCTGTGCAAGTGGTCCAAGCAAGCTCAATTTCAACATTTGAGAGAAGTTTGGATAGGTACATGGAGAGTAGGGATATGGAGGGCGATGGTCCCAGTGCAGGTCAGTGGGAGAAGGCAATTTAAATGGTTTCGGCATGGGCTACGTGGGCCAAAGGACGTGTTTCTGTGCTGTGTTCCTCTCTGACTCTATAACTCTAAGAACAAGTATTGGTGAGATATTTGGGTTTGCATTGCACCATGCAATCAGTTTAGTCTTCTCAACATATTTCAAATCTACTTTTATACACAACTAGCTCTTCAGATATACCATAATAAGCTGTTTAAATTTAGATTCACTTGCATGGTAGTGACTAAATGTTTTGAGGTATTAATATTACTGATTGACTATTTTTGTTTAAGCACTCTACAGAAGTCCTGATCCAAGCAAACCAGTTCATTTATCAGACCTCAGCCACATATCTGCCCTTCTCTGGTTACCTAAGTGCATTTGAAAATAGATGAAGATACTGGAAAGATGCAGCAGGGTCATTTTAATGGGCTGTGTGTTGCAGATTATTGCATTTCTGTGAGATGGATATTTTCATACTGTTTTAACCTTTGGAATGCCAACCATAATCAGCAATAAACCAGAGCACAAATAACTAAACCATCCCTAAATTGATCCATTAAGCGAAGCATACAACAAAATGAAAATACAAATCAGTTTTACTGTAACATCATATCACTGGGCTTCTGAGATGTTAAAAAAATTTGATCACTGTCTAGAATTTATACAGCAAGATATTTTTATTAAGTAAAAAACACAAGACAAATGATTGATAGTACCTTTTGCCCAAAAAGTCTGCATTTAGATTGAATAAAACCATAAGACCATGAGATTTAGGAGCAGAAGTAGGCTATTCAGCCTGTCAAGTCTGTTCCGCTATTCAATCATGGGCTGATCCACTTCATTCACTCATCCCTACTCCCCTACTTTCACTCCATACCCTTTGATGCCCTGGCTAATCAAGAACCTATCTATCTCTACCTTAAACACACCCAATGACTTGGCCTCCACGGCCACTCGTGGCAACAAATTCCACAGATTTACGACCCTCTGACTAAAGTAATTTCTCTGCATCTCAGTTCTAAGAGGACGTCCTTCAATCCTGAAGTCGTGCCCTCTTGTCCTAGAATCCCCTACCATGGGAAATAACTTTGCCATACCTAATCTGTTCAGGCCTTCTAACATTCAAAATGTTTCTATGAGATCCCCCCTCATTCTCCTGAACTCCAGGAAATACAGCCCAAGAGCTGCGAGATGTTCCTCATATGATAACCTTTTCATTCCTGGAATCATTCTTGTGAATCTTCTCTGAACCCTCTCCAACATCAAGATATCCTTTCTAAAATAAGGAGCCCAAAACTGCACACAATACTCCAAGTGCAGTCTCATGAGTGCCTTATAGAGTTCCAACATCACATCCTGGCTCTTATATTCTATACCCCCAGAAATGAATGCCAACATTTCATTCACCTTCTTCACAACTGACTCAACCTGCAGGTTAATCTTTAGGGTATCTTACACAAGGACTCCCAAGTCTTTTTGCATCTCTGCATTTTGATTTCTCTCCCCATCTAAATAATAGTCTGCCTGACATTCGTCAATATGAGCAGACAAATGTTTATATTTGATAAAATGTGCTCTAATCATAGAACATAGAACAATACAGGCCCTTTGGCCCACAGTGCTGTGCCAAACATGAACTTACCTTGGGAATTACCTAGGGTTACACATAGCCCTCTATTTTTCTAAGCTCCATGTACCTATCCAGGAGTCTCTTAAAAAACCCTATCATATCTGCCTCCACCATCATCACTGGCAGCCTATTCCACGCACTCACCACTCTCTGCGTAAAAAAAAAACTTACCCCTGACATCTCCTCTGTACCTACTTCCAAGCACCTTAAAACTGTGACCTCTCATGATAGCCACTTTAACCCTCAGAAAAAGCCTCTGACTATCCACACGATCAATGCCTCTTTTATATGCCTCTATCAGGTCACCGCTCATCCTCTGCCACTCCAAGAGAAAAAAGACCAAATTCGCTCAACCTATTTTCATAAGGCATGGTCCCCAGTCCAGGCAAAATCCTTGTAAATCTCTGTGCACCCTTGCTATAGTTTCCACATTCTTCCTGTAGTGAGGTGACCAGAACTGAGCACAGTACTCCAAGTGGGGTCTGACCGGGGTACTCTATAAGACCATAAGACAAAGGAGCAGAGGTCGGCTATTTGGCCCATTGAGTCTGCTCCGCCATTTTATCATGAGCTGATCCATTCTCCCATTTAATCCCACTCCCTCGCCTTCTCACCATAACCTTTCATGCCCTGGCTACTCAGATACCTATCAGTTTCCACCTTAAATACACTCAATGACTTGGCCTCCACTGCCGCCCGTGGCAACAAATTCCATAGATTCACCACCCTCTGGCTAAAAAAATTTCTTCGCATTTCTGTTCTGAATGGGTGCCCTTCAATCCTTAAGTCATGCCCTCTCATACTAGACTCCCCCATCATGGGAACAACTTTGCCACATCCACTCTGTCCATGCCTTTCAACATTCGAAATGTTTCTATGAGGTCTCTCCTCATTCTTCTAAATTCTAAGGAATACAGTCCAAGAGCGGATAAACGTTCCTCATATGTTAACCCTCTCATTCCTGGAATCATTCTAGTGAATCTTCTCTGTACCCTCTCCAACGTCAGCACATCCTTTCTTAAATAAGGAAACCAAAACTGCCCACAGTACTCCAAGTGAGGTCTCACCAGCACCTTATAGAGCCTCAACATCACATCCTGCTCCTATACTCTATTCCTCTAGAAATGAATGCCAACATTGCATTCGCCTTCTTCACCACCGACTCAACCTGGAGGTTAACCTTAACGGTATCCTGTACGAGGACTCCCAAGTCCCGTTGCATCTCAGAACTTTGAATTCTCTCCCCATTTAAGTAATAGTCTGCCTGTTTATTTCTTCTGCCAAAGTGCATAACCATACACTTTCCAACATTGTATTTCATTTGCCACTTCTTTTCCCATTCTTTCAATCTATCCAAGTCTCTCTGCAGACTCTCTGTTTCCTCAGCACTACCAGCCCCTCCACCTATCTTCGTATCGTCAGCAAACTTCACCACAGTCATCTATTCCATAATCCAAATCGTTGATGTACAGTGTAAAAAGAAGCGGCCCCAACACGGACCCCTGTGGAACGCCACTGGTAAACAGCAGCCAACCAGAATAGGATCCCTTTATTCCCACTCTGTTTCCTGCAAATCAGCCAACGCTCTATCCATGTATGTAACTTTCCCATAATTCCATGGACTCTTATCTTGTTAAGTAGCCTCATGTGCGGCACCTTGTCAAAGGCCTTCTGAAAATCCAAATATACAACATCCACTGCATCTCCCTTGTCTAGCCTACTTGTAATTTCCTCAAAAAATTGTAATAGGTTTGTCAGGCAGGATTTTCCTTTAAGGAATCCATGCTGAGTTCTGCCTATCTTGTCATATGCCTCCAGGTACTCTGTAACCTTATCCTTGACAATCGACTCCAACAGCTTCCCAACCACCGATGTCAAGCTAACAGGTCTATAGTTTCCTTTTTGCTTCCTTGCCCCCTTCTTAAATAGCGGAGTCACATTTGCAATCTTCCAGTCCTCCGGGACCATGCCAGAATCTATCGACTTTTGAAAGATCATTGCTAATGCCTCCGCAATCTCCACAGCTACTTCCTTCAGAACACGTGGGTGCATTCCATCTGGTCCGGGTGATTTATCTACCTTTAGACTATTCAGCTTCCTGAGTACTTCCTCTGTGGTAATTCTGACTGCGCACACTTCTCTTCCCTGCCATCCTTGAGTGTCAGGTATACTGCTGATGTCTTCCTCAGTGAAGACTGATGCAAAATACTCATTCAGTTCCTCTGCCACCTCCTTATCTCCCATTACAGTTTCTCCAGCATCATTTTCTATCGGTCTTATATTTACTCTCACCGGGCTTTCAGTCTTTATATACTTGAAAGAGCTTTTAGTATCGTCTTTGATATTATTTGCTAGCTTCCTTTCATAGTCAATCTTTTCCCTCTTAATGACCTTCTTAGTTTCCTTTTGTAAGCTTTTAAAAACTTCCCAATCCTCTGTCTTCCCACTCATTTTTGCTTCCTTGTATGCCCCCTCCTTTGCTTTAACTTTGGCTTTGACTTCTCTTGTCAGCCACGGTTGCATCCTTTTTCCACTCGAAAATTTCTTCTCCTTTGAAATATACCTGTCTTGCACCTTCTTCACTGTAATATTACCTCTCGGCTCTTGAACTCAATCCCACAGCTGATGAAGGCCAATGCATTGTATGCCTTCTTAACCACAAAGTCAACCTACACAGCAGCTTTGAGTGTTTTAACCTACTACAGGATTAATCCATTCCCTTTTCTCTCACATGGCCCTTCATTATTCCTGCATCCATGTACCTATTTAAGAGGTCATTTAAATCTCCCTATTGTCTCTGCCTCTACCACCACCCCTGACAGTGCATTCCATCCACCTACCTCTGTATTAAAAAAATTACCATCTGTCCTCCAATCAATCACATTAAAATTATGCCTTTTCATATTAGCCATTGCCACCCAGGGAAAAAGCGCTGGCCATCCACTGTATCTGTGCCTCTTATCATCTTATACATCTCTATGAAGTTACCTGTCATCCTCCTTCACTCCAAAGAGAAAAAGCCTAGCTCACTCAATCTTTCCTCATAAAATATGCTTTTTTTTATCTAGGCAGCAATCTGGTAAATCTCCTCTGCACGATCTTTAAACCTTCCACATCCTATAATGAGGCAACCAGAACTGAAAACAATACTTCAAGTGTGGCCTAACTGGAGTTTTTTTTATATGTCGCAACATTACCTCAAAGCTCTCGAACTCAATCCTCTGACTAATGAGGGCCAACACCACCATGCACCTTCTTAACCACTCTGTCAACTTGCATGGCAAATTTGAAGGATCTATGGTTTGGACCCCAAGATCCTTTTGTTCTTCCACACCACTAAGACTCCTCCCAATAACCTTGTACCCTGCCTTCAAGTTCAACCTTAGAAAGTGTATCACATCACAGTTTTCCATATTGAACTCCATTTGCCACTTCTCAGCCCAGCTCTACACCCCATTGTAACCTACTTTCTACAGTATCCACAACACCACCAACATTTGTGTCATCTCAAAGTTACTAACTCACCCTTCCACTTCCTCATCTAAGTCATTTATAAAAATCACAAAGAGCAGGGGTCTCAGAACAGATCCCTGCTGAACACAAAATTTCTGGCTCGTTGAACTGCTTCAAACCCATTTAAAATCACTTTCATGTGAAGTGCTCCTGGGGATGATATTTTTTAATGTGGTTTTATTTCCGCTCATACAAACCATTATATTAATTTAACAATTACTTTTGTTATTTTATTTGCAAAATTAGTAATAGTAATTGCCAATTTTGCCACAGGGCAAGATTGCATTATAGGATTTAACCAGTACTATTATGAGAAACTGGCCAACCAAGCTCGTCTGCAATACTGTTCCTTTTGTAGCTTGCATGCAATGTAAAGTCACTTAACTAAAACTAAGGAATAATGACCAAGTCTGGGCATCCAGTTTCAAGCAACAATAAACTTATAATTTTTTTAAAATCTTGTAACAGTACAGCTATTTTTAATGTAATTAACCACTAAGTTGTGAATTCAGAAACCACAAACTATAAACCTCTGTTCAACATTTGCTTTTGTTTTGGATGTTATATTTTAATTCATTTCTTGATCATTTTTGTGTTGGTGATAACTATAAAGAAACAGGTCAGTATACTTAGTATGTACTCAGCTCATGTTCCTGGGCAGCATTTTGCTACTGACACAATAATGAAAGTTTTACCATTATGATATCAGCAGCATTGAACATTTATATTGTAGAGTGCCATTGTTTATGATTGTTTTTTTTGTTGAATTAACTTCATACCAATGGGAGTGTTATATGGTATACACTTTTTATAAAATTGCGTTTAGAAGGTTTAACAAATGACAGAAATATTAAATTTAATGTTAATAACTAACTTTGTTAATATTTAGTAGCCAAAATAAGGGAGCATTGCAGAAAATAGCAAAGTTACCATTTCTCAGTTCCCTCACAGTTGCAATGCCCAAAGTTTGGGTTACGTGGCCATGCAACAATTGTGGGAAACGGGTCCTCCATTACAAAATACTCCAAGTAAGACACCTAAAGTTATGATTTCCACTCAGGGTGTTATAATTGTAGGTGCAGACCAGAATTGCATTTAAGAGGAATTTTCTCTGTCTCCAGTCTCTGTATAGCGGTTCAGAATGAAAGTGCACATGCGCCGGTTGTGCCTGTTACAGTTGCTCCGTAGTTTCTTACTTTTAAACTTTTTAACTTAGTTATTTGTTGTATTTTTTCTCACAGTAACACGTTGAAGCTGCACCCTCTCTAACATGCTGGTGGAGAGAGTTTTACTTGTTTTTTTAGCGCTGAAAATTTTTTCTTAAAAAAACCAATTTCCCCCGGGATCGATAAAGTATGACTGTGACTATGACTATGACTAAGAAGTTACACGGGAGACAAAATAGAACCAAAGTGTATTTAAGCATCATTATTTATTTATTTAGAAATACAGTGGAGAACAGGCCCTTCTGTCCCACCAAGCCCCACTGCCCAGCAATCTACCTTTTTAACTCTGGCCTAAACACATGACAATTTACAATGACCAATTGAGCTACTCTCTGGTACTGTAGAATGTGGGAGGAACCACACACCCATCTACAATAAACTAGCTGGTCAAAGCATATAAATATGAAATACTACTGCTCCCTTTCATTATATGAATATAAATATAAAGTTTAAATAATCTGTGTGTATAGACTTGTTGCTTCATCTGCCAATATAATTTAGGGTTACTAAGTGAAGTGACACTGCAGTACACATTCTCTTAAATCGACAACTTTGTTAAACCTCGCATGTTATTCAATAAATTATTCTAGCATCATGTTGAATCTTACTTGCATTGTGAATTGTAATTTAAAAGGTAACAATTATTGACTGTATAATAATATCAATTTTTATCCAAGCAGACTGTAAAACTGCATGCAAGAAATTGAAAGCTTTGTTAAGCAAGAGAAAACAAATGCTCAATATGCTTGTCATTGCCTCTGCTACTCTAATGATTATTGGCATGATAGCTCCTGGGAACGTTGGATTTTGATATGGGACTCTGTGACTCTTGGATTGATTCATATTGAATCACTATCCCTTTGTGCTTATTACTGACATGATGTGCTGTGTGCCAAGTGGATTTTTTGAACAGAGTTGCTTGTAAACTTTGCAAATGAGTAGAATTTCTATCTTTAAATTGTTCATTTCTACCACAATATAGACCATTTTGCCGCACAGTAGGATGTACAAAGGTACAGTATAGCATTCTGCCCCTCTCCCCATCCAAGTAAGAGGTGAAGGAAATCACGAGTGAGAAGGACACAGTAATCCCTAGTGTGTTGAGGTAATCTTCACAAGATGGTCTGGCCTGATTAACCCCTTTTCCACCAATGAGCCCAAACCATTGTGGGTTGCAACTGATCAAGGGACAAAAGCTCTCAGCATGCAAGATAGAAATGGTTCAAACAAAAAGGTACTAATCAGTAAAGCAGGCATAAATTGATCTATAATGCAGACCCTTGACAAGTGAGGGTGGAAAATGATCTGATATGTGTATTCTTCTTCATTTCCAATCTCCCCGTTTTTCTGTCTGTAGATACTGAAGGTTGTAGAGTGGCCCTGAAAGATCCAATTTCTGCTAGTAGTAGAGGAAATGTAAAGCCTCTATCGTTGTTGGGTGGGCAATTGATAATGGACAAATGTTAGCCTTGCAAAAGAAAATCACACCTGGGATACTTTTTCTAACTTCACCTGGTTTCATGCAGATGTGATTACTACCCCAAATAAAACCACCTTCTGCACATAAAATTAGGGGTGGAGGAACCAGTTTCCAGGCCACCATCTTCATTATGCTGGTCCAGCATTTTTCTTTCAGAATTATTGATCTTGTGATAATAGCCCTGATGATTTATGATTCCAGTAAGATATCCACAGATAGACAGCAAATATGATAGTAAACAAACCATGTGCATTCGAGGTCACAGGCTCTTCAGGAACCTCTCGTTTGGCAGTATTGCTGTTTCTAAGGCAGAAGGTGGTAGCTTCAAGTCCACATCCAATATTGAGAGATGAACTGGCCTGCAGGGGCAGAGCCCAACATGATGAGGTAATTGATCAAGATTCACTTGCTCCCCTTAGTTTAATGGCAACATTGCAAAGAGGAGCAGGTACTGACTGATACGTATCCTTCAGCCAACATCAATGTTGCTGTTAAAATCTTGCTTCATGCAAACTGGCTACCACATTTCCCCATATTACAAAAGTGACTGCACTGCAGAACTACTTAATTTCCCTTTGAAACAATGCTGAGAGTAACAGGGAACAATTTCCCATTGCCCAGGAAAGTTTAGCCCATTGTGCAGTATATACAGCAATTTTCCAGACGAATTTTGCTTTATTGTACTCTACACTACCTTTCTGTGGTGAAATAATCAATATTCCTTAAAGCTGGTGAGGTGATGACGAAGAATAAAGAAAAGCAGCCTATCCCTAAATCGGGAAGGAGCAGAAGATATATAAGCCCTCAACGCTGGGTGGAGGTACTTACTAAAAGATGAGCATTTTGAGTCATCAAACTACACATGCAGATGTGTAAAGAATTTTCATCTTCTCCTATCTGGCTCACAAAAAGCGCTCCACCACAATACAAAGTTAGTCAAAAATTATGTGTAATCAAACAGGACTGCCCAATTATCAGTGCAGTGCCTTCCTCTGGAGTGCCTGCGTTTGAGGTGATAACTGAGAGTGTCAAGTTTAGTGGTGGTATATTTTCATCATCACTATCTCTTGCAGTTCCTCCATTGCATAAGCTGGTTGCATATTTTTGGTTATCTAAAAGAATGGAGGTGTAGGAATAGACATTTTCTGTTCAGTGTTTCATGCGGATGTAGAGGTACCATCACTTGTTGATCTAGTGTTCTGTGAATCATATGCCACATGGATCTGTTATTTTCCAGTCTATCCTGGAGGAGATTAGACATTGACTCATAAAATTGCCCCAGATTTGTTGCTATTTATTTATTGGCTAGAAAATAAATTGCAATCTATAAACTTTAATTTGTAATTTGCATAGTAGATGACCTTGCAGAAGTAATTTGAGCTGTGTCCTTTGGTAATTGATGAAAAATATTAAAACCTGATGTAATTTCTTTACTGCAAATCCCTGTATCAGCTTCCCAGCCTCTCCAGACAAAAGACTTCATTTGTGCCACATTTAATAACAAGACAATTATGCAAAAATATAGCAGGTTCATATCGAACTCCTGACCACTTAACTCTGCATATGTGGAAACTAGACTGAACAGTACTGACCTTAGTGATTCTAAAGATGTACCTGACTTTACACTTGACTCCTAAAGCACAGATCTACCAAGGTTGTAAATTCTATCATAGTTTATTATTTCCAGTGAGATGTTGATTTTTGTTTTAGAGGGGCTTGAAAGAAAATTGCATACATACTGGATTGTGGTCATTTCAAGGTCTTTAAAGAAAACAATAAAAAGTTCCCCTGTTTTTTAATCTCAGACACAGGAGCTGATTTTGAATGAATCTTGGTTCGTGATGTTTGTCATGGTAAAAAAAATCTTTCTTTTGACTGCTAATAGTCAACCTGCCCTTTTCAAGAGCATATCAAGGACATCAGCGTGACGTAATTTTGAGTGGAAATCGATTCTTTCATTTGAAACCACTGCAATACAGAATTCTCTTACAGTCACTGCATAAATGAAATGTGATACAGTAAAAGGAGCAGAAAATGTATCGTGGCCAACACAGTGGTTTCTTAACAAGGTCCTGCCACAATTAGACACATCAGGAAATATTAACCTGCCAAATAACTCTGTTCTTTTCCTTGAACAAAATAAATCCAGTGACCTAAAAACTCAGTCAATGATCCCAATTATGCTTTCACAGTCCTTAATTGCTGCGCAGTAGTGATCAACATGTTTTTTAAGAGGTATGTTGTAATATTGAATATTTTACTCACAACTATGATGTAAGAAATGTTCATGTCCTGGCAGGTCTATGGAAATGCAGGACCTAGCAAGTCCTCACAGTCGAGTGAACAGCAGTGATACTTCAGCTGGCTCAAAACTGGACAAGGCCAGCCTGAGTAACACTTCAATAATATCAAATGGAACAGCAGGTGAGTTGTGGCAAATGTCTTTTCCACACTTCCCAGTCTTGTTTATATTCTGCAATGTTATTTTAAATTTTATCATTGTTTCTTCTCTTTTTCAATGATCAAGAGAAAGAATTGTCTTCCACTTTCCTAAGGTGATATGAAGGTTCTTCGAATGTGGCTTTTTCAAAAATACAGAACTGTCAGCCTTTTGCTTTAAATATTTTAAACATATATTATAAAAATCAGTACATGCTACTAAATAAATGCAATCATATGTGATCATAATTATAAAATGTATCTGTAGTCTATTACTATTTTATGAATAAAACATCCTATCTTTTGATATACTACATGTTGTTGACATGTTGCAGAAATATCTGTATCTCCTGGCAGTTAACAACATGGGTACAATTGTTGAAAACTTACAAATGTAAATCATATCATGTGGCATATTTGGAAATACTCCCTGACCAGAAATCTGGAAATTCAAGCTAATGATAGTGATACTGGCCTGTCTGGACTGCTCTTGGTGCTGCTTTTTGCTTTGACATTTTTCTCAACTGAGAAGTCTATTGAAAGTTAAGTTTTAGTTTAAAAAAATTGAAAAATACAACCACTGAAAACATAAATTAAGGATCATCACTGATGCAAATTAGAGTCATGAAAGCAGTTCCCCTCCCAAATTTAGGGAAGGAGATGCATTAAGGTCTCCCTCACAAAACAGAACACTTGTAATGTATCTGTTATTACACATTCACTTGTGGCATGGTCATTCTTGTTTAAAGAGTCCAAATAGGCACTGAAAAGTATGGTAGTAATATGGGTCCAAACAGCTTACTATAAACCCCATTTCCAGAAAAGTTGGGATATTTTCGAAAATGCAATAAAAACGAAAATCTGTGATATGTTAATTCAAGTGAACTTTTATTTAACTGACAAAAGTACAAAGAAAAGATTTTCAATAGCTTTACCAACCAACTTAATTGTATTTTGTAAATATACACAAATTTAGAATTTGATGGCTGCGACACACTCAACAGAAGTTGGGACAGAGTTAAAATAAGATTGAAAAGTGCACAGAATATTCAAGTAACACCAGTTTGGAAGACTCCACATTAAGGAGGTTAATTGGTAGCAGGTGAGGTATCATGACTGGATATAAAAGTAACGTCCATCAAAGGCTCAGTCTTTACAAGCAAGGATGGGTCGTGGCTCACCCCTTTGTGCCAAAATTCGTGAGCGAATTGTTAGTCAGTTCAAAAGGAACATTTCTCAACGCAAGGTTGCAGAGAATTTAGGTCTTTCAACATCTACAGTACATAATATTGTGAAAAGATTCAGAGAATTCAGAGACATCTCGGTGCGTAAAGGGCAAAGTCGGAAACCACTGTTGAATGCGCGTGATCTTCGAGCCCTCAGGCGGCACTGCTTAAGAAACCGTCATGCTACTCTGATAATTATAGCCACCTGGGCTCGGGAGTACTTCGGAAAACCACTGTCACTCAACACAGTCCGTCGCTGCATCCAGAAATGCAACTTGAAACTGTACTACGCAAGGAGGAAGCCATACATCAACTCTATGCAGAAACGTTGGCGAGTTCTCTGGGCCTGAGCTCATCTCAGATGGACCGAAAGACTGTGGAATAGTGTGCTGTGATCAGATGAGTCCACATTTCAGCTAGTTTTCGGAAAAAACAGGCGTCAAGTTCTCCGTGCCAAAGATGAAAACAACCATCCAGATTGTTATCAGCGAAAGGAGCAAAAGCCAGCATCTGTGATGGTATAGGGGTGCCTCAGTGCCCACGGCATGGGTGAGTTGCATGTATGTGAAGGTACCATTGACTCTGAGGTGTATATTAGGATTTTAGAGAGACATATGTTGCCATCAAGGCGACGTCTCTTCCCGGGACGTCCTTGCTTATTTCAGCAGGACAATGCCAGACCGCATTCTGCACGGGCTACAACAGCGTGGCTTTGTAGACACAGAGTGCATGTGCTTGACTGGCCTGCTGCCAGTCCAGATCTATCTCCTATTGAAAATGTATGGCGCATCATGAAGAAGAGAATCAGACAACAGAGACCACAGACTGTTGAGCAGCTGAAGTCTTATATCAAGCAAGAATGGACAAAATTTCCAATTGCAAATCTACTACAATTAGTATCCTCAGTTCCAAAATGATTAAGAAGTGTTATTAAAAGGAAGGGTGATGTAACACAATGGTAAACATGCCTCTGTCCCAACTTTTGTTGAGTGTGTTGCAGCCATCAAATTCTAAATTTGTGTATGTTTACAAAATACAATTAAATTGGTCAGTAAAACTATTGGAAATCTTTTCTTTGTACTTTTGTCAGTTAAATAAAGGTTCACGTGAATTAACATATCACAGATTTTTGTTTTTATTGCATTTTGGAAAATATCCCAACTTTTCTGGAAATGGGGTTTGTACAAAATAATACAGAATGTAGTATCAAATATAGTATCAAGGATCAATTAGAAGGGTTTTCCTTTAGACTTGGTGTTTCACTTCTTTTTCTTGTATGTGCACTCCAGCTGAAGGGCAGAGCTACTACTTGTTGAGATTATTTAGCAATAAACTGTTTATACCCGGTTTACTCTCATAATTTCCAGTGGCTACTTGAACAAGAGAACAAAAGAAACATTTCTGTATTTCAAAATGGGTGAACAAGACTGCTTTGAGTTAGGTTATTTTTGATGTGCATTTTCTGAACTGAACTTTTCATATATGAGACAAACTTCCCCAGATTTTTCTTATTTTTGTTTGGCAGAATATTTATTGATAATTTTTCTTTGCCTGTAAAAATTTTAATTGTCTTTTACTGCCTTCTGCTATCAAGGTTATTCACTTGTTACTACAGTCCTATAACTAATTTAGAGAAGTTTTCCCACCTTCTCCTGTTATACCTTGTAAGCACTTAGCAAATCTGTTTGTTATTTCCATAACAGGAGAACGTAGGAAAAACATCACAACAAATTGCAATGGATTCATGACTTGATCTTCTGGATAATCATCCCTAACTTGAAAAAAATGGAACCAAATGCTAGGAGTGATCTGTAGATGTCAAAGAAAATTAGCTTGCTTCACGAAGTGTTAATGATAGGTCTTTGTGAGACATCGGAGTAAACAGTACAGCTGAGGGTGGAGAAGCCGATCGAGTGACTCTGGGGCTATGACTGGATGAATAAGGATAGAACCGGCTGAGTATGCTCTATACAGCTGAATGACAGTGGAGTAACTGGTGAAGAATGGTGTATCCAAACATGTCACAGACACAGACAGATCAAGGGAATGAATAGATTACAATAGGAAAAATGCAGTTAAGAAGCTGAAATAGAAACAGCTGGAAATACTCAGCAGGTCAGGGAGACTTTACAGAGAGGGAAACGAAACTAATTTCTCGGGCTGATGAGCATTCATTAAAACTGAATGAAAAAGGATGATTTTACCTTTGCCCCATCTCATAAGATGTCATTAGTAACTGATCAAGTTGCTTCAGGGCTGCAGTGGGTGGTGTAACAAAGAGTTTTACATGGGAAGGACACAGATTTTGGGGGATATAGCACTCAAGGACTTTGAACAGAAAAAAGTGAGGAGGTAACTTGCAAACACGAAAGAATCAAAATTTGCCCCAAAGTGGTAAGAACTACTGAAGTAACATTGACAATGTCAGCTATCATAATGGCCAATATGGTAAGTTTGATAAGTGGTGGTTTAGTGGGAATATGATTGAGGCAGCAGAGTTTCACATTAAATTCAAAGGGATCCTAAAGGAATAAATGAGAAAAAGATTGAAGTTTTAGTCTGGGATTAACATTATATATTTAAAAGAAAACAACATAGCAGGAGACCACATAGTCTGAATCTTAGTAGCACAATTATCCATGAAATCTTTGCATTTGTTATTGGAAATATGGATTAAAGTGAGAGGAGAAGCTTTGTGCATGACAACAAAGTAGAGGGATGTATTTTTGGTTTTCAGAATGATCCTGCAATAGTGTCACTGGTAAGGCTACCAAATTTTTGGATATCTTTAAATCTACATGCAATATATAGTACTATTAATGAAAACTCCCCCACACTTCTATCAGGTTTGGAATTCCATGATTTAGACTTAGTGATAATGAAGGTAATGCAGAGGGTTTAAAAGCTGGTGTCGTGTGTGGCTTGGAATGAAACTTGCAAGTGGTGTCTATAGAAAGGCGAAATAAAAGAGACATAATGACTGGACTTTAGAAAGGTTTTATAAATAGATAAGGAAAGGAAATTGCTGGTTTGTGCTCTGAATAGCAACCAAAATGTACATACAAATCCCAAAGAAGAAAATGTTGCATAAACCTGTCTACATAAAGAAAGGATTATCACCTTAGCCTACATATAACTCACAAATATAATGTAGGTAAGCAGCTTGAGGAGATTCAAAGAAACCAATTCAGACAAAATAAACAAACCAAAGAAGAGAAACAGGAATGATGATGTCGATTTTGAGGAAAAGCAGATAGAGAGCCAAAGTGGGACTTCCAGAATATGAAATCAAAACTGTTGAAGCTAAGGCAATGAAGGGAGAAGGGAGGGGAATGCATAAAATATTGGATTCAGGGAATTAGATGTCCTACAGAAGGCTGTGGGACAAGTAGACCTTGTGTGTCTTTGGAGATTCAAGGTTAAGTATGGTGTGTGCAATCACAATCAGAAATTTGATTGGAGGCAATGGGAACTAGGAACTAGGAGATTAGTTGTGTTTCCCTCTCAGTAAAACCAGAAGTTATAGGTAAGTAGGACTACTGTAAGAAGTGATATAGGCAATTAAGTTTCATGTGAACTGAAGTTGAGAGGGAGAGGGACAAGAGCGTACTGGAGTTATTGAATGTGAATGTACCAGGACATGACTAAGGATTTCAGATACAGATGGCATGAGTCAAGAGTTAAAACTGATAATATAACAGATGTTGAAGTAGGTGATTTGTAACACGGACTTCATAGTGTTATAGACTGAGAAAAATTGGCAAATAATCTCAATTTTCTTGAGATAGTGTGCACTAAAGGGAGGTATTAAAGAACTTGCTTTTGTCTGCCCAGTACCATCTGGCAAAAACTGAATGTCACTCACATGAGCTGAAAGATATACAGTGTGAAAATGTAGAAGTAGCGTTGGAGGGAAGGCATTGATTTTAAAAAAAAATGAGTGATTACTGTGCAGTGAACTCTGTTGACATCTTTGGTTGATGTTGCCAAGAAGCAGTGTGAAAGATAATATGTGTTTGAACTGTCCTCCCAAGAAAGGATTGTCACAGGCAAAATCGATGGCCCTAGTAAATTAGCTGGAACTCCAAGACACACAAAAACAAAAAATCTCCAAAGGTAGATATTGTTTATTCATTTAGTCCTCGTGAAGGATCCTGATGAAGGACATCAGAACCCGATGAAGGGTCTCATCCCGAAATTTCAACTGTTTATTCCCTTCCATAGATGCTGCCTGGAAAGCTGAGTTCCTCCAGCACTCTGTGTGTATTTTTAAAATATTTGTTTTTATTCATTGAGAATTTTATCCCACTGGATCTTTATTTTGGAATCCATGTTAATAGGAGACAGAGGTGACTACATAGACTTTCTCATTTGAAACATCTTCTTGCATTCATGTTTAAAAATTACTGATAGTTCATTGAATGATGAAGGGTGCCTTAGACAGGGAATATCTTCTGTGAGAATCATACTATTCTCCAAGTTGCTCAATAAAGGACCTATGGTTATAATTGTGAAATGGGTTTTAAAAGTGGATTCTGAAACATTCACAAGTATTCTGAAAGCAGGAATAAAGTAGTAAAATGTATTTTTTCAGAGACCAGGGAAGTTTGTAGCAGAAGCTGGGTTGCTTTAACAGAGGATTCCTTAGTTTTCATTTAGATTTGAATAGCAGTGTGGGTAAAGTCTTTCAGACAGTGAACTTAATTACTGTATTCTAAAACAACAAGGGGCAAGATAAACCAGAATTGTTAACTTAATGAGCCAGAATTAGCTAATAGTATGATTGATCGAGACCTTAACAGTGATCATAATATGGTCAAATTCACCGTTAGGTTTTAAAAGGAGAAATGTATAATTTGAATCCAGAAAGTGAGAGAGACAGAAGGAACAAAAGAAGGAAGAAAATACAGTGAGCACTAAGGGAGAATAAAGAAGGGAAAGTATGTGGGGTATCTTAGGGAGCTCGTTTTTACACTTGTTAAAGAAGGGCTTTTAAAACAGGTGTGGCAAATATTGAAATAAAAACAAATTGTTATGCTACAAATTAGAAAATTTGTTTAGTAGCAATTTTTAAAGTTCAAAGATCAATGCAAATTTATTTTCACATATATGTCACCATATTCAACTGTGAGATTCATTTCCTTGTGGGCATTCACAGTAAATAGAAGAAACACAATAGAAACAGTGAAAGACCAAACCCAACAGGATAGACAAACAACCAACAGTGCAAATACAAGAAGATAAATAAGTAAGACAATTAATATAGAGAACATGAGATGAAGAGTCCTTGAAATTGAGTCCATAGGCTGTGGGAGCTGTTCAGTGATGGAGCAAGTGAAGTTATCTCTACTGGTTCAAGAGCCTGATAGCTGAGGGATGATAACTATTCCTGAACCTGGTGGCGTGGGTCCTGAGGCTGCTGTACCTCCTTCCTGATGGCAGCACTGAGAAGAGAGCATGGCCTGGTTGGTGAGGGTCTTTAATGATGGATACTGCTTTCTTACAAAAGTGCTCCCTGTAGATGTGCTCAATGGTGGGGAGGGCTTTACCTGTCATAACAAGAGAGCAAAAGGATTAAGTACTTGTTCCAGAAAACAAAGAATGAACAAGAGTTGAAACTCTCTGAACATGATATAAGCAAGAAAACAATATTAGAAAAAAACAATAGTCCTAAATTCTCACAAATTCCCAAGGCATGGACTTAAAGGAAGTAGCTGAGACAATTACAGCTGCTTTCACTAGAACTTTCAAACTTTCATCAATTCAGGAATTTTCCCTTTAGATTAGATAATGCTAAATGCAACTGCATTAATTGAATGAAGATAAGAATGAGAGTGACCAGGAAATTAAACACCATTTAGTCTAACATCTCTATGGGGAAATTTTTGGAATCAATTACTAAGAGTGGAATGGCTAAGCACTTAGAGAAATTTGAGCTGGACAGAAAGAAACTGCATATATTTGTAAAGAGAAAATCCTGCTGTACTTGGAGTTTCTACAGAAGTAATAGATGTATTTTAATTTAACTTCTGGAAGGCATTCCATAAGACTGCACTAAAAAGACTGGGAACTAACATTAAAGATCATGATAATATTGATCTAGTTAGAATGTTGTTGAGTCATTTGGAGGTAGGTGTGAGGGCGCTTGACTCAAAGGACAGGACTAGTAATAGTTAACACATTAAAAATCCAGTCATTCAGCAATATAGAAGTTAACAGTACAGTAGTTGATGTAGAAATTACATGAAGACACAGAGATATTCATTCATATAACACTTTTCATAATTTCAGGATATTCCAAAAGTGTTATGCAATCTATAAAGTAATTTTGAACTGTGATTATTATGTGAAAATAAATTGGACATCATTTACTCATGAGCTAAAATAACTATTTAAATGTTAACAACCTTTGAACAGTGGAGATACAAAGCAATGCAGGAGTCCAGCAATAATTAAAGGTAATGTTAGCCTTTACATTTGGCTATAATCAGAGAGGGAAAAAAAAACAATCCAAGGCCATGCAAAGCCCTGGTTGGATCACATCTAAAATATGTTTGTTTCTCAGTGCGGTGCAGGAAGGACACATTGGCCATGAAAAGAGTGAGTGCAGTCACAAGAGTGTTGCCAGGGCTGTAAGAAGTACATTATGATTTCATGAGTTTGGCTTGTAATTAATGGAACATAAAAAAAGGGATTTAACTAATGCTCTTAAGAATCTGAAACGGCATGATAGGATAGATTGGGAGAATTGTTTTCCATTGTTCAGAAGCCCAGGACAAACAAGGACTTTCAGGAGAAAGGTTGGGAATATTATTCACAAAGTGTGGTAGAAATGTGTGTTTATTACTGACAAAAAGTAGTTGATGCATGCCAAATAATTTCAAATCAATATATTTCTGTTAGCCAAGTATATTAAGAACAAGGAAAAAGTAGAGTTGAGATGAAGACCAGCCACAATCTTACTGATGATTCAAAGGTTTGTGCCTGAATGCCCTATTCTGGTTCTTATGAAGCAATGCTTTGAGTATGGATCAGCCAGACCGCAAACACCTTGCTGTTCCAGTGTGCAAATATTGCATGACTGACTGACTGTCTCGGAGTATGAGTTTCTCTGAACATTTCACTTAAAGTTCTTCACAGGCATCAGAGAGGAGATTATCACCTCATCTATTCTGGTTAGTGCAAAATGTTTTCCACTGTGCCCTGCAGTTTCCCAGCACAACATTATTAACAAATACCAATGCATTAAGATGTTTTAAAATAAAAACTAAAGTACAAACATAATTGGAATTTTAATGTTGAAATGCCTTTTGTTCATTTACGATTTTATAGGCAGAAATAAATATTACTCCAAATATTGCAACATTCCTATTTTATAGTACCCCTTGGGAATAAGTTCAAAAGTATTGTCACTGTTAAAAATTATTTTTAAATGCTAATATTGTCAAACAATATGTACACATTTCCTTTTTCACCCTACCATTATTTAACATAATACTGTAAGCATCCATTGCAGGCAGGTAAATAATAACAGTGTATCATATTTCTGAAATGAGCCCAATGGAGAACCATCAGTCAGGAAATTCCTGCAGTAGTGATCACTCTATCAGTGAATGCAACTCACTGGTCTATTTACAATATAGTGCTATTTCCTGAGAGAATGTAAACAGCTCTGGAACAATAAGCAACATTGGGCATAATTTACAAATGTGCATTTCCTTTCTATAAGAATAATAGATAATGAGGCTGAATTCAAATTAAAGAAGCAGGACTATACTGTCCAGTTTAAACCTGCTCTATTATTCAGTAATGGTGATCTGTATCATGAGTCTCCTTCCCAGCACAATCTTCGTTTGCGCTGATTGCTTAGCATCAGATATCTATTCATCTCAGTCGTGAATGTGCTCAATGACTAAGCTACCCATGGCATTCTGAGGAGGGTGAATAAATCAGAGATTTATTACCTGACAATGACACAGTGAGCCAAATTGCCTATATCTCTAACCATTTTTTTAAAAACCATTTTTTGAGTAAGATGTATTCCCCTCTTCTGAACCATCCACTTTTTGAACTCTTGCACATACAGTACGTGGACAATCTTTGGCTGTCCATTACCCAAATAGACTTAGTGTTGCCATTATGAATATATGCACGCTTTGAAAGTTAACTGATGAGCATCGATGTAGCAGCTTTCAAAATCAGTAGTCCCAGTCTCTTCCATAGCCAATATATAATTTTTTACTGTGAGAATGTAGACAAAATCCTGCCTTAAGATAAACAGCACAAAAAGCTATCTGATTTGTCAAAACGGGTTTAGGCAGATCATACATAGACAGAAATTTTTCATAACTATTGATATCCAACTGACAATTATATTATTTTCCTTGTTTGTTTATTTGATATTTCTGCAAGCCCTCTAGTTAGTTACCACTTAATAATTCACTATTATTTATGAAATAAATTTGTAAACTTTGCCCATAAAATTCCTGGTTTCTTCAAAGATAAATTTGGACAACAGATAGTCACAAAGATTTGCTTATATCTGTTTAACACTGAGTCATGCTGTCAGAATAATCTCTCTCACTCTCACTCTCCTCCCCTCTACTCTCTCTCCCTCTCACTCACCACTCAATTCATGTTCCCCCTCTCTCACACACTCGACACCCTCTCTCCCTTCTCACTCTCCCCCTCAGACTTCCCCCCACTGTCACTCTCCCCCCTCATTGTCACACCAGTCTCTCCCCACTCTCCACTCCCTCCCTCTCTCCCCTCTCTCCAAATGCACTCTCCAATGCCTCTTGCTCCCTCTCTTTCTTCCCTCTCTCTCTCTTCCTTCTCCCCCTCTCCCCCTCACTCCCTCCTCTCTCCCCCTCCCCCCCTCTCCCCCCCCAAAACCCCTCTCCCTTTTGTCTTTCGTTTCTGTTTTGCTCATCTAGAAAACATGAGTGCTCTTGCCTGCAGGATTTGGTATTAGAAAAGCACCAAATCTGACAGTTCTATTATAAATTATATGAACTCTCATGTCATTGTAATTCAATCCTCTTGCCATTTCCTGGTCTTATTACCATTATTTTGTTTCTCAATGAGAAGAATTTACTGAAGCAGGTGTGACATGGGACTTAGAACTGTGATTTATGTGTTTTAATTACATTTTCCTTTTTCTTAAAAATTTGTTTATCTTTGATCCTTGGGGGTCTTTCTAATTTCCTGTTACATTGTAATAAATGGGATAATAAATTCCTACCAATCAGTACTGTTACTGGGTAAAATGTTAACTGGTTGCATCCACCGATATATTGATATTTCATTGTGCACATAATGCAGCTGGAGATTATTTCAGGCAAACCTGGTATAGCTACTCATACTGCATTATTAAAAAAGCACATCTGAAATCTTCTTCAACAGTACTGGAAGTGAACTGGATGAAGATTGCCCCAGGCGTGGGTGTATTTGAGGCATTATGGGCCAGCTGTCTTTTTGAATTTAATTCTGATTTGTCTTTTTTTAATTATCTAGTTTTGTAAGAAATCAATCTATTATCCAAAATTGCCAGGATCTGAATTTACTAAGGGCTTCGATGATTTGTTTCTTATGACTATTAAGTGATCGTCCCTAGAGTTGCTGTTCAGCTTATTCGTCGTGTAGATTTTGTCATGTTGTTTGCCAAATTGCCAAAGGCAAAAGAAGGTTGTTTCCAAACATATTTATTGGATTCACTCAGATGCACTATGGCCAAGAAAAACCAAGGGCAAGGATTCTGTAGTGATTGACTTTCCAAGGGGAAGCATACTGTTACTTTGATATCTTACTTAGATGTGGTTTAAATAATTTCTGTGGCTTTGCTGAACTACACAGAGCTATTTATTTAACTAATGTAAACCTTTCTTGTACTAATGAATGTGCAGACTGCAGGGGATTTACAATGACATGGGCTTGCTATGCTTGATATCAGCCATATTCATTTTCCATAATTGCTCAGCTATCTTTATAAATGTATCTCATTAATTGTATGTTTGTCACTTACACTTCTTATATTGGCACCATTAAAATGCTTGGCAAGTAAAATATCTCAGACTTGTTTTACTGGCAGTTTTTGGTTTTCTCTAGGTAACTCAAGCACCAAATAGCTGTCATTTAACCGATACATTACTAAAAACTATTTATTCAACCCCTCCACCATCTTTTGTTTATGATTGCATAAATTTATTAGCATACTGTCAATTATATATATATTAAAGCCTCCAACTAAACATAATTCTGACTTTTCCTCTTCAGGAGATACCATGACTATTTTAAACACTGCAGACTGGTTGCTGGGTTGTAGTACCCCCTCATCTGCGACAAGTATGACAGATTATGGTACAGTGCATGTGTGTGTCAGTGTGTACTCAGAGTGCAGTGCTTCTTCGTTCTGAATTTCTGCTTTTATATCTAATAATATCTGGCAACAAACAAAAGCAATTGCCAAATAACGTTGTTGGCAGAATAACTATATATTTTGAATGGAAATAAACCTGTTGCTCTCCTGTCTAATACATCACTAATAAGTTTATAATATATTAATTAAATATTTATTCTGTGCTATGACTATATTCTATCGAACTATGCTAACAATGATACTATAGATTTTCTTCGGGCCAGTTAAAGAATTTGTGAAAATCAGAATCGGGCTTATTTTCACTGTCTTATATACATGAAATTTGTTGTTTTGCAGCAGCAGTACAATGCAAAGACGTAAACTTACTATAAATTACCAAATAAGTACAGAATGCAAATAAGGGAATAATGAGGTAGTGTTCATGGACCAGTTAGGAATCTGATGGCAGAGGAGAAGAAACTGTTTCTGAATCATTGAATATGGATCTTCTAATGGTAGTAACAAGAAAAGGGTATGTCCGAGATGGTGAGGGTCCTTAGTAATGGATGCTGCCTTCTTGAGACACCTTGAAGTATCTTGACTATATCCTTGATGGTGGGGAGTCTACAACCCTCATCAGCCTCTTGCAATCCTGTGCATTGAAGCCTCTATAATAGCCTATGATGCAACCTGCCAAAATGCTGTCCAACATACACCTATAGAAATTTGCAAGAGTTTTCGGTGACATATCAAATCTTCTCAAGCTCCTAATGAAGTAGAGCTTGTTGGCATGCTCTTCTGTAATTTGATACACTTACAGGAACAACTTTTATTTATCTGGATAATTGAATGAAGTAAGTCACCCCAAGATGTTTAACAAAATTTGACAGTAAGATGACATCCAGTGCTGTGTTGATGACTAAAATCATGGTCAAAGAGATTAATTTAAAAGAGAGTCTTAAAGAAGAAAAATAAAGCAGAAAGCTTGGAATGGCTTAGTCAAGAAATGCCTTTTGTTAGGTTCTTGGCATTGATAGTCTCATCAACCATCAGTGGTAGAGTGTCTTAACTTCATGGATGATCAAGCGGCCAGTATTAGAGGAGGGCAGATATTATCAATTCTCATGATGTGGGTTTTGATGTCAAGGCCAGCGTTTAATACTAATCCTATTGTCCTTGTGAATGTGGAAGAAGCCACCTTTTGGACAGTCGATGGCCTTGTGTTGAAAATACAGTGAATTCTGGTTAATTGGGACACTTCGGGACCAATACATTTTAGCCCAATTGAAATAGTCAAAAAGGTCAAAAAAAAGACCAACTGCTGTTTAACTGAGTAACAAATTATGTATTTAAATACAATAGAGAACAAATTAGAACACTACTAATGCTACTACAGTACTATAAAACTGTATATTAGTTTCTAATAGTTATCAACAGAGGAATTCATCCAGTGTACACTACTGTGTTCTTTTCATTGACTGTAAATGAACAAAATCAGTGCAGACACCTAGTGCAGATAATGAACTCCCTTCATACAATGCTTTCAATGATTGCATCCTTCAAATCATCTTTTTCATTGTAACATTCGAGATGATTCTCGATACCTTCAAATTCTTTGTAGTGAAATTGTTTCATTTTCACTCCGGGCATTTCTGGCATCTCCAAGCCCAAATGCGTGAAACCACAGTGAGCAAAGCATTGTCCATATGATTATTTCTCACCAACTGTAAGTGACAAAAATCACTGCTTTTTGAATACAAACACACACTACTGACACTATTTAAAAATTGTTCACTGTAAGCATGCTGTGGTGTCTAATGGCCATGCAAATGGGCTGAACAATAGTGTAGTGGTTACAGTACAGGCAACCCAGGTTCAAATCCCGCTGCTGCCTGTAAGGAATTTGTACATTCTCCCTGTGACCGTGTGGGTTTCCTCTGGGTACTCTGGTTTCCTCCCACAGTCCAAAAGATGTACTGTTTGCTGTGTTGATTGGTCATTGTAAATTGTCCCATGATTAAGCTCGGATTAAATCAGGGAATTGCTGGGCAGCGTGGCTTGAAGGGCCTATTCCACGCTGTATCTCAGTAAATAAATAAACTGCTGTTAGTTAGAAACTGTTTGCTGACAACAGTTCTTTAAAAGTTGTCCCAAATAAGTGACTGCCCCGGTTAACTGATGGGCAATTAACCAGAATCCACTGTATTCCCCAGTATTGCAAGCTCCAGTGACAATGAAGGACAGTCCTACACTTTCATGTCAGGGTGTCATGTGATTTGCAGAACTTGTAACCGTTGCCATTTCCATCCGCCTGCTGCCTCGCTCCTTCTAGGTTTGAGTCAAAAAAGCCTTGGCTTATTGTTCACTTTCTAACATCATTTTCACAGTGAGGAACGTAGTGGATATTTATCTTGGTGTGATTATCTCGGGATTTTGGTGCAGATCGTTTCAAATGTTGTTGAAGGTCCTTCATATTCCTAAAGTGCTGTCTGTATGATTGGGAAGTCAGGTAGCCCGGTTACTATTGAAGGCAAAATGTCTGACTTAATCGTGTAGTCACAGTGTTTATGAAATAATGCTCAATGTTGAACCCAGAATGTTGACAGTGAGAAATTTGTGAATGATGATGTTGTTAATTGCCAATGAGAAGTATCTCCCTCTTGTTGGAGATTGTCGTAACTTAAAGTGGAATATCTTTAATAAAGTAGTTAAAGATGCTTGACCCAAGGATATGGATCTGAAAAACTCCAGCAGCAAATTCATGGAGCTAAAATAATTGACCTTTAGTCATAACAACCATCTTCTTTTGTGTGATTTATAATTTCGGCAGTCGGAGAGCTTCCCTCATTTCACACTGACTTCTTTGTTAGTAGAGTTTCTTAATTCCATACTGCCAAATTCACTTTTGACATTAAAACAGCAACTCTTACCTTACCTCATGAGTTTTGATATTTTACGATGCAATGCTGCAATGAGGAATGCATCCACATTGGCCCGCTGAAAGCCTCACTAAGAAGCAGTGATGATGTTCTACTTAATACATGGTACTGATGGCATCGTTGGTTGATGATTGAGATAAGAGTAGTGGCATGGTAAATATTATTTTGTTCTTGTTCTTTTTTTATGAATTGGAAGTAGAGGGCACTTCTCCATGTTATTAGGTGGATGCCAGGGTGATACATGCTGTGGGATCATTTGGCAGGAGTTGGGACCAGTTCTGAAATAAACATCTTCAACACTATAACAGCAATATGGCCAAGGACTATTATCCCTATAATCTTGGCTAGGTCAATTGCTGTCAGATTTTACTGATATCACTTGGATTGAGTTAAGTAGAGTATGTTTTCTATTGTGGACCAACCTCAAGTGAAGAATGAGATGACTCAGTCACATAATGTTTCTGTCTGATGAGTTCTGTGACGATTTATACTTCGGTTATGCATCACATTCTTGAGCTTGGATTTTGCCTTCTTCCATTACCTATTGCAGCAGTCACTTCTACAAATGCCGTCATGGAAAATTGCATCTGAATGATAAGGAAGATTTCGGGAAGGTTGGTTCTGGCATTGGTTCTCAAACAATAAGATACAAACTTTGAGTGGCAGCTGAACCCAGGAGATTTGGTCTGGATGATTGATATTGAAATTCCCCAACCAGAATGTGTTTTGTGCTGACACTTTCTTCCAGTTGGTGTTCAGCAAGACGATTGTTTAATCAGCTGTGGGAGAACAATGTTTTGATGCCTAATGTATAATTTGATGTTCATTAGGCCTGGATCTCCACGGTCAAAACTCCTGGAGCAATTCCATTCCAACTGTTCACCACAGTGTTATCATTTGTCTCAGCATGGGTTGTTGGTTCTGTTGATTGGGCATGATGTAATCATAGATCATGATGAAGCAGTCTGAGAATTGTTAGGCTGATCAATGTCCCTGGATACTCTCTCTCCACACCTAGCCAATAGTTTCCAGATATTCACAAGAAGAACTTTCAACAGTGTTTGGGCCGTAACTTCGAAGGCGTGTTAGCAGGTTACGGAAGGCCAACAGGCATGTATTCAAGGACTTGCTGCCGGAAAATTCAATGGTATGGAGAGGCCAAAGAGGTTGTGTACTCAGAATGATGCCTTACATAAGGAAAGCCCGTTCCTTATACATGTTGCCATTGCAGAGATGTTGAGTGAATCCCGTAATTCAGGGGATTACAGGAGAGAGTGGCCCTCGCCAGAGGATTGTGAAGGATGCTGGAGGAAAGTAGGCTAAGTTCTTTCTTAGAGGGGCCTTAAATTGGGTACCCATCACTGGGATTCATGAAACACTCCAGCTGCCATTATTGTCTTTGAACTTGTGTCTAGATTATTGATGCACACATCTGGTTTCCTAGTCTAGCTTCATGACCACTACACTTCTGCTCATCCTCAGACTTATTACAGGGCTGCATCAAGATTACATTTGCAGGCGAGGGCAATGATTTGGAACCATTGGAAAACAAGGCAGAGAATTTTCTAGTCAAGATGTTTCAACTGTGAATTAATGAAAATTTGAACAGATGATGCGTGTGGCACATTTGCCCTCTACACATTTGCTCACATTCACTCAGGCTTTGTGATGCTGATGTCTGTCTGATCGTGTCAAACTTCTCTCAAGTATTTTCTTAAGCAATGCAGTTTGAGTGAATCTCATCACTCCGTTTTTCATCTGCTTGCATTTTGAATTTTATGCACCAATGTTACGCATTGACAATTATTTAAAATGTGCCCCTGCAAGCCTGTGAATTGGGCACAGGTAATACTGCAGACAGAGGAACAGTAAAGCTCAAAATGCTGAAGTAACATTAAACTATTATAAGAAACCATTGAATGTCCATTTTCTACCTGCAGACAGATTGTTAGGAAGCTGCAAAAGATGTCAGGTTGTTTCAGACTCTTAGGGACTCTCTCGGGTATTTTATAAGGGTTGTGGTGGGAAGGAATGACAACCATAAAGCTGAGGAGACATAAAGAATTTGTCTAACTCCACATTAAAGGAAGTTAAAAGCAATCCACAATCAAAAATGCAACTGTTTTTTGGCAGTGTCAATTTTTTTTTCTATTTGAGTGCATATTATTAAAAATGTAAAACCTAGCAAGCAATTAATAGGTTCGTGGGTCCTGATGTTTATTTCAGGCTGTTGCCAACCCTGCAAACAAATTGGCAAGTTCCCAGCGTTATTCATGTTGAGGAGGTCAGTTAGTTAAAATGGCTCTCACTCCACATCCTTCAGGTTTAATTTCACCCGTTACAATATTTGTATACGGATTCTTGGTATCTGATATTTGAAGGGTTGTCAATTCAATTTGTCCCGGTCAATGATTGTTAACAAGGCAATACTTTTCCTTATGATAATTGAGTAATGATTTGCATGTGTTATGATAACCATTATTATGTATTACCAGTCTTACAGTCCATAAGAGCATAAGATATACAGTAGAAACAGAATGTAGGCCATTCAACCTGTTGAGCCTGTGCTATCATTTGATCAAGGCTGATAAATATTTTCCTTCTCAACTGCATTCTCCTGCCTTCACTCCATAACCTTTGACACCCTTACTAATCAAGAATCTATTCTTAGGTTCTGTAGGACAACTGAATCTTTCTTCTCCCACTCCAGTCTCCTATGTGAGTCATACTCCACTGACATCTTCACACGAGAAAAGAAGCTAATACTAAAAAATTTCTTGCCATTTTGAAAATTCAAGGCTGATGCTATGCCTCATCTACCTTGATAATAATCTGGATGAAGTTTTCTTTTTCATTTCAGTCCTAAGTGGCAACCCTTTATCTTGAGAATGGGATAAATCCAACAGAACAGTCATGGGTGGAGGAGCTGCTTACGCTGCATCTGACACAACCTTCCATGTCAAAATCTGTTCGTTTCTCATTATTTCATATTCTGTGGGGAAGAGATGCCAATTCTGCCCGGATATACTTGTCTTGAAGTCAGTAGCATAATCCATTTATCCCACTGACTTCAAAGCAGGTATATCCTCCAGCTGCAGCTGTCAAAACAGCGCATGGTGCACCAAAATCATTTGTAATTTACCAAGATTTACTTTGTTTGTATTCCAACTTCCTTGCAATAAAGACAATCACAAGAGAGTCTGTTGATGCTAGAAGTCTGAAACAATACACATAATGATGGAGGAACTCTGCGGGTCAGGCAGCCTCTATGGAGAGAAATGGATATTCAACGTTTTGGATCAAGATTCCGTAGCAGAACTAAAAAGAAAAAGAGGAGGTAGCCACTATCAAAAGTTGGCAGAGGGGTGGAGCAAGAGTTGGCAGGTGATGGGTGAATCCAGATAAGAGGGGGATAATAGGGAGGTGGGGGGAAGATGGGAAGTGGGAATGATGTAAGAAGCTGGGAAGTGATAGATGCAAGTGATAAAAGGCTGAAGAAGATGGAATCTGATAGAGAGGATCTTGGAATAAAGGGAAGGAAGTGAATCGGCAGGATGAATGTGTAGGTGTTAGGCAGATTGAGGGAAGGGGAGGGGAAAGAGGTGATGGATAAGGGAAAACAAAAGGGGGACAGAGGGGGTGGTTATCAGAAGTTAGAAAGACTGATGTTCATCCAATCAGGTTGGAGACTACCAAGGCAGAATATAGGGTGCTGTTCCTCTGATCTGCGTCTGGCCTCAACATTGCAATAGAGTAGGCCATGGACGGACATGTCAGTGTAGAAATGGGAATTGGAATTAAAATGGCAGACCAATGGAAGATTCAGGGTGTCACAATGAACATAGTGAAAGTGCTCTGCAAAGCCAGTCTGCGTCAGATCTGACCAACTTAGAAGAGGGAGCACCAGATGCAATAAATGGCTTCCTCACATGGAGGAATAGTTTATAACCCTGAATGGTGATGACAGCAGAGGTGTCGGTCAGGAATAATAGTTAGTATAGTTACAAAGATAAGTGCCAGAGGGCCGTTGGTGGGAAGAGACAAGCAAGTCACTGAGATATTGATCCCTATGGAAATTGTTACATCTGGTCAATCTTGCTGTATGCTTCTGAAACATGGACTATAACACCAGAACTCCATAGAAACTTGGAAGCAACAGAAATGTGGTTTCTTAGAAGAATGCTGAAAATATCATATAGAGATAGGCAAACACGAGGAAATCTGCAGATGCTGGAATTTCAAGCAACACACATAAAAGTTGCAGGTGAACGCAGCAGACCAGGCGGCATCTATAAGAAGAGGTACATTTGACGTTTCGGGCCGAGACCCTTTGTCAGGACTAACTGAAAGAAGAGATAGTAAGAGATTTGAAAGTGGGAGGGGGAGGGGGAGATCCAAAATGATAGGAGAAGACAGGAGGGGGAGGGATGGAGCCAAGAGCTGGACAGGTGATTGGCAAAGGGGATATGAGAGGATCATAGGACAGGAGGCCCAGGGAGAAAGACAAGGGGGGGGGACCCCAGAGGATGGGCAAGGGGTATAGTCAGAGGGACAGAGGGAGAAAAAGGAGAGAGAAAAAAATATTTTAATTCCACATCCCATTCCCATTCTGACATGTCTATCCACGGCCTCCTCTACTGTAAAGATGAAGCCACACTCAGTTTGGAGGAACAACACCTTATATTCCGTCTGGGTAGCCTCCAACCTGATGGCATGAGCATTGACTTCTCTAACTTCCGCTAGGCCCCACCTCCCCCTCGTACTCCATCTGTTATTTATTTATTTATTATTTATTATTATTATATTTTTTCTCTCTCCTTTTTCTTCCTCTTACCTAACTCCAGAACTTAATATAAACACAAAGAAGTCTTTAAATGTACTTAAATTAAATCCTTTGCATCCACATATAATAAAAAAACACTCTTGCCAACTAAGTCTAACAATACAAGGAGAAGGCTGTAAGTCTTAGGGCTAAACAGGGTAATGAGATTATGTTTGCTAGTAGTTTCAAGGAGTACTTTCCATCTCCTGTAAATCTCTTCCATCCATATCTCAGAAATCAAAGTAAGCTTTGTATTATGAGTCTGCCATAGAATTGAAGTAATTATCTTGGCTTTAATTTTTGACAAATGAAGATTGATAGATGTTTGGATTATAAGAGAAAAACAGAGCTTGGCTGAGTAAAGCAAAGTCCTGCTGAGGTTTAAGATCAGCCATAATCTTTTGAATGGCAGAGCAGATTTAGGGAAATGGCTTACTTCTGTTTCCATTTCTTACTGAAACAAGGGGATCAAATGAGATTCTGCTGTAAATATTGCAAAGGGATGGAGCAGCAATTAGGCGGGGGGGGGAAGGGAGCTGAATAGATCTTTGGTATTATAGCTGAACTAGAGAGAATACTCACCTCCCACTCTTTTACTTTGATAATAACTTATATTAAAATAAATTTTCTATGAAATCACATGTGTACCAGTTTTTCAGAACCGTGCTAGACCACTTCTATATTTCACAGTAAAATTGACATTCTGTTCCCTCGAATTCCTTAATCTTATGAAGAGCTTGCAACAAACTCCAAATTGTACTGCAATCACTTAATTTAAGTTAGGATGGTCAATTTGGCACATTCCTAGAACCTAATGGAAATGTGTCCCAAACACATCAACTATTTTGCTCACTTCTTTCCACACAGTCTAACCATAAAGCCTTTTCAAGACTAGTTAACTCAGTAATCCTATAACATAGAAACATAGAAAACCTACAGTACAAAACAGGCCCTTCAGCCCACAAAGCTGTGCCTAACATGTCCATACCTGAGAAATTACCTAGGGTTACCCATAGCCCTCTATTTTTCTAAGCTCTATCCAGGAGTCTCTTAAAAGACTCTATTGTATCCGCCTCCACCACCGTCTCCGGCAGCCCATTCCATGAACTCACCGCCCTCTGCATAAAAACTTACCCCGACATCTCCTCTGTACCTACTTCCAATGCCTCTCATCATCTTATACACCTCTATCAGGTCACCTCTCATCCTCCATCACTCCAAGGAGGAAAGGCTGAGCTTACTCAACCTAGTCTCATAAGCCATGCTCCCCAAACCAGGCAACATCCTTGTAAATCTCCTCTGCACTCTTTCTATGGTTTTCACATCCTTCCTGTAGTGAGGTGACCAGAACTGAGCACAGTACTCCAAGTGGGGTCTGACCAGGGTCCTATATAGCTGCAAAATTACCTCTCGGCTCTTAAACTCAATCCCACGATTGATGAAAGCCAATGCACCATATGCTGCCTTAACCACACAGTCACCCTGCGCAGCAGTTTTGAGGGTCCTATGGACTCAGACCCCAAGATCCCTCTGATCCTCCACACTGCCAAGAGTCTTACCATTAATACTATATTCTGCCATCATATTTGACCTACCAAAATGAACCACCTCACACTTATTTGGATTGAACTCCATCTGCCACTTCTCAGCCCAACTTTGCGTCCTATTAGTATCCTGCTGCAACCTCTGACAGCCCTCCACGCTATCCACAACACCTCCAACCTATGTGTCATCAGCAAATTTACTAACCCATCCCTCCACTTCCTCATCCAGGTCATTTATAAAAAATAAGATATAAATTACTTTTTGTAAAGGCAATGTGCATTTGCTATTTTTGAGTTGAAAAATTGAAAAATATAAGCTAGATAGTTTATTATATTCAGGCTCTTCTGGCCAAGGAGTATATGTCACCTAATTACACCCACAGGACCAATTAACCTACTAACCCATACATCTTTGGAATGTGGGAGGAGAACAGTCATGGGGAGAACGTACAAACTCATTGCCAGCAGCAGTGGAAGTGAACCTGCATCACTGTCACTGTGATAGCATTAGGCAAATAGCTACACCACCAGTCTGCTCCTTTAAAAGCTATCTTGAAATCCAGATCCAAATTGAATTGCAGGTGTGACAGTGGCATTCAGGAGGCTGTTAGACAGAAACATGAATATGCAGGGGATGGACAGAGATAAATCATGAGCAGGCACAAGGGATTAATTGAATTTAGTACCATGTACATCATAGACATTGTGGGCAGAAAGGCCTATCCCTGTGCTATGTCATGGGTAATGTGTCTATATAAGTGCATTCTACCTACCTCAAAATGACAGTTTGAAGTTTTAGTTATCACTTTTGTCCTGGACTTGTCTGAGAAATACATCATAGAGTATAAATGAATGGTGTACTGTTAAAGAATTCCAATGTTTTCTGTGCAGAGGCACAACCTGCATGGGATTAGAAGTGGTGCAAAAATTTATGTACCAATAAATTGATTCCAGATTAAATCTAATACCCAATTTATCTTGCTGTCATATACTTCCACTTCGAAAGACTTTTGTGGAGCTAGATGATGTGGTCATAGTCTTTAAGGATCGAGCTATTAGCTGTTTAGATGTAACAAAAAAAGGTAAAAATTCAAGAAAATTAAAAGAAAGTATCCACAAAATGTTTGGGAAATTATTGCCCTTTACATTCTTGCCTGTTGAAAAGAAATGCAATCTATGAATTGAAATGTCACGGGATTAGAGGACTCAACAAATTATGAAATTTAATCCTATACGGTACATTGTACAGAAAAGACATTGCAAACATTTCGGAACTTTTTTTTTCAAAATTACAGGCCATGCATATTGTACAGAAAATACATTCCAAACCGTTGGGTGTTTGAAATTCCTGTTGTCAGAAATCATTCATGAAAATATTTTAGATATATCAAATCAAAATCTTTCATCTAGATCCTGGATATTGAAACTGTACTTTATCCAATGCAAGTGTTTACATTAATACATGTTTCTATAAGCTTCAAGCATTTTGAATTGGGATAGAAATCAAATATAATGTACATTGTGGAATTATGATCAGGCTACTTCAGCTATAGTTTGAGATACTATCCTTTCCCAACTCTCAGGAAAATCCATGTCAAGTAGAATTTCAGTAGATAGTTCAAATTTTGAAGTATTTATTTGTACTTATCATTATCTATATTTTTAATTAATAACAAAAATTTAGTTAACAATCAAAACTCTCTAGAAAGTGTAACTGTAGATCAGATCTCACCTTGCATTTGGTTTACATTGAATTGTTCCTAGAATGCAGTGAAAGAAGAATAGCTTTGACTTGCTGATGATAAAATACATTGTTTCAAACAAACAGTGCTCATTGCTTAACCTGTCAAACCGTCTGGTTCTGAATAAACCTTCACTATAAAGGACAAAAGGGATTATTTTATCCTCCTTTAAACCTTTGAAAAACACCTTGCAAATTATTAATGTTTTCATATCAAATTATTTAATAATTTATCCTATCTCACAGATTATCATCAATTTATTTTAAATGACTTAACATGTACAATAAATAGTGAACAAAAGTTAGTTGGTGTAAACATTCAGTTCAAATGCTCATGAGATGCTTTTATCATTAAAGTTGAAGTGAGTATCATAAGTAATCCATACCAGTTTAAAATGATGTTTGTTTTTTGTTTACTTTATACAATTGAGTCTTACTTGTAACATACGCTTACTGTGAAAAGCTAAAGAATTTTGAAAAATCTGTATTTAGCTAATTATTTGTGAATGAATTTCATATTGCTGATATGGCTACAGAAACTGAAGCCTTCATGATCCAATCTCAGTTGATACATAGCAATAAAATATTGAAACTTAAACAACAGGAATTCTGCAGATGCTGGAAATTCAAGCAACACACATCAAAGTTGCTGGTGAACATAGTCAAAAAAACGGCATTCACCAGCAACTTTGAAATATTGAAACTTACTACATTTAGGATTATTACACAGCAACAACAGTTGGTGTTCATTCTGTGACTCTGAAACTCAGTTTAAACCAATGGTGATGTAATATTGTATTCTATTCATTATTAACAGTTTCATTTACAAAGGGGATGTTTGCTTTAGCAGTGCATTTAACGTATTCCCCATTAGCCAGTGACATCTCTCCCTTCAGTGGCAGAAAATTTCAGAATTATGCCACGTAAGTGAAGCCCAAGAGCTGAAAGGAAGGAACCCAGATATGTATATATTCTATACTGTGTCCCTGGTTCCTGCTGCATATTAGTTTTGTGTGAAGCTATGAAAAGTCAGCTTGTACTACAATCAGAATGGTTCTATGGCAGGTGATGGACCACGAATTATCTCAAGTGGTAACAATGATAATGTGTCCCTGAGGGTTTCACTTGAATTTTATCACACATGAGCTGGTACAGAAGTCAAATTCTTAATTTTAATCTAATGCCTGTGGCAGGAACATTGGCTCATAAATTCAGGTAGGGTAAAATCTGGGCAATCATTCCAGATATGATCTGTTCTCCACATTGGGCATGATTTTAAAAATATCTCACCAACTTGTCACTTGTATTACTGTGATTTTCACAGAGGTGGAATTCCAATCTTCTTACTGTATATCTCCAGATGAGAGCTGAGAGAAATTTTATTATTATTGTTAAATAGGCAAGGTTGATAATCACCTCCAATTATTCTTAAACTACCTCAGCAGAATGTAATCACTAATACAAACAGAGAGCCTTGAACACTCTTGGGTTGTCAATGGAAAATTGTTTTACTAGGCATGGGGAATTGAATTTAATACAAGGTTGGCCTTAGAACATTTAATTTCCCTAAACCTTTGGTGAACAAGATCACCAAAAATTGGTACTCAGCTAGTTTAGCTATTACAATTGTGAGTTAACTTTCAGTACTTCTTAGATATCAATTTCATTCAGAACTGCAAAATTAAAATGAAAATTTGCAAGGTTGAAGTTTGAGTGGAAAACCACAACCGTACACGTGTACATTATTTGAGCTTAAGCTGCTTTCCCAACAGACAGCTTTAATTATATTCGACACTCAACATGTCGGTATTCTGTCCTTAAACTACATTGTAATTTCGTAAAGTAAATAATCTTTACTGCTTGCAATAATGAATCAGAGCATACATGATGGACAATGGAGGGATGGCATATTAATTTCTATGATTACTCACATTATTAGAGCTGGCTCCTTTGTTTAATCAACTAGCTTGAGCTTTGTGTGATGGTATATTTCATGTATGTTTTTTGTAGAATTGCATATTCTAATTGTAATAATTTGAGTTAATATTTCTAAATCCCTTGTCGATTTGAGATTTAAATACCCTTTTCTCAGAAAGCAGACAGATAGTATATTGCAACAGCAACCAAAAAGATAGAGATTGATCCATGACAGTAGCCCGCCAACACATTAATTAACTGAAATATCCCCTCAATATTTATGGACTTGAATTTTTAAGAAGGTTTCGGTGCTTCCATTTTGTCCCTCTTGAATATATGTTTTTTTTAATTCTACATCTCATGAAGACCAGGAATCTCACAGCACATTATTCAGTTGTTTTGTTCCCTTTTCCCTGCTGAATCTTACAAATTGCATGTGTGTGTGTGTGTTGAAGCACTCTTTTCTTATTTTAACTTCTTATGTTTGCCTTGCTGTGTTCTCTTGGCATAAGAAGTTAGCAATGTTTGGTTTTCACAGGATTTTAGTGTGTGTTAACTATGCTGTACCATATATAGAGAGAAAATAATTTCATTTCAGTTTACACTTGTCTCTAATTCAATACATGCTTAATTTGTTCAGCTTAATGGTGGTGTATTCACAGTTTAGTACCTGGTAGTTTGCTACAATCCAGAATTGACATAAAATATCAAAAGTAGTGAAGCACTGAAGAATAGATATGTGATGGGCAACAATTTATGAGAAGTAAACCACTGAGTGGCCTGACTCACCCAATGTAACAAGTAATTTATTTTTAGTGGAACTATCACTATCTGTTGTATTCTATTTATACATACTGTATACAATAATAGATACCTGGGCATAAGTTACAAGGTTACAGTCTGATCAAAGGGTCATGTGATATCATATATTGCAAGAGCAGAGCTTAAGTGGTTTATCAATGTCATTTAAGATTCAAGATTAGATTACAGTCTTGAGATTGCTTGCTGATACTTTTTTTGTTCTATATAGCCCAAATTGCTTGCATTGTACTTATAATTTAAAAATTGCAATGCCTCCTTATCACCAAGAGAGTTTAAGTGCTTTTCAACACTTCTGAGAAGATATTAATTTCCTTTGTGAAATTACTAGGAATCATTTTGGATCAGTGTACCAAAAAAAAATGCATAGTACAAAAAGTACTTCAAAAAATCAGGACTTTTTTAAAAACCAAAACAAAACAATTATCATCTGATTCTGAAACTGTCCTGCTCTTCAACATTAGTTAATTTTTTGACCTGACCTGGTGGCTCCAAGTTCCAGTATTGGTGTACCCTAACCATAAACCATATGATTATAAAACCAACACTGGGACTGTCTGCCAACATTAATTTATATAAATCAGAATGACAAAGTAGGGGGTTACATTATTTTTATACTTATTCTTCTATGTAGTGTCTCTTCTTGCAGTCAAAACAGAACCAATGAGCAGCAGTGACACTGCCACCACAACAGGAGATGGATCACTTGACAGTTACACTGGGTCAGGTAAGGCACTGGCCACATAGTTCAACTCACAGAGTAGGCATGATTGTCTGGATCTCGTTAGCTAGTCACAAACCAGAATTCAAACTGCTAGATTAGCAATTAGTGCTCCATTGTACTAGTGCTAATAATTTTAGAGAGTGAAATGTTCTTTTTCTGGCCAGATAATTTTTAGTGTGTAACTATCAAAAGAATATGTTTGCGGTGAAATAGCTATGTGTGTGTTTTTTTTAATTTGAAAGAAGCAAGTGTATCAATGATAGCACCATTGTTCATGCATTACTTCAAGGTAAGTACATCTGAACATGTCAGCCACAAGAATATTGAAGCAACACAGAAGGCTTGTGTTTCCAGTGGTTTTAGAAATTAAATTCTATTAATAATTAATATCTTTTTAAATTAGGAAATGACTTATAAGATGTAATCGTAAACAGGGGCCATCATAATAAGCATTTTTTCAGGCAAAAGTATAGATTTCATGCTTTTTTGCAGCTTCTCGTTCCTTTTTGATAGCACAGCAGAACTAATGCGAAAATGCTAGTTAGGACTGAAGTGGTCAGGCCAGATCAATAGATACAGGAACATATTACATAGAATATATAGATAAATATATCTCCAAATTAAAATTTAATTTGAGGAAGCATAAATTTAAATTTTATTACATATATTTCATTGATTAAAGTTGCTTGTTAAGAAATGTTATGCTTTTGTAACTTATGAGAAATGACCTTACAAATTAATTTTGGTGTTTCTGAAAGTCCTAAACGGATAGAAGGTTCTTTTGCACACAACGTTACATGATCACATTTTGTAACTGTGTTGGTTTAGATTAGCTGGAATATCCGGAGTTCAGTGATGGACGTAGACTGAAAAATTCATATAATGAATGGCATGCTTTTGTTATCATTGGCGCTGAAGGCAGGGCCAAGTGATTGTTTCCTGTGAAAGAAAGCAGACAAAAGTGAAATATGAGAAATATATAGCTGCCAAAGTTTTGTATAATTATCTTAAGGGATCTTGCTTTATCTATGCAGAATTTCCCTTCAGTAATTATATAGATAGGATTCTCAGTAATGGTCATTTCCATAACCGAATGAAAGGAAAAATAATTTAAAGAATGCTCTTTACTATCAACAATAGCTATTCTTATTAGTAAAGACTTCCACCAGTAAAGTATCCTGTTCAGCCTAGGTAGTATTTTTTCGAAATGAGGTCATTAGGATCAAATCCATATCTGAATTATTCATGAATGATGTGTTAGCACAGCCTAGTGAAGGATATATTAGGCACAATGCATAAAACAATACAGTAATCCACAATCACTAGGAAGTCCCATGTTAAACTGTGAATCCGTCCTGAATATCATCAGGGGCTGGCCATTGTTCAGAATGACATTGCAGCTGGTCTTATTCCAGTATGATTATCAGTGGGATCGGAGGTGTTATGCTCTTGCAATGCTGATCTTACTTCTTACAGAAGTAAATAAATGGTTATTGTATGAGGACAAAATTAGGCTCATGCATATTGGCCTTTGTAGAAACTTGGTGTCTAGATTTACTAGGACCACTCTTAGATGATGTAATGGAGGGCAGTTGCATCAGGAAAGAAGGGAGTAACAGAAAACAGACAACAGAGAAGAAAATTGTGGGGAAATGTAACATGTTGTGGATGTTTTGTCAGGGGACCATGTACACTAGGTCAGAAGTTAATAGACATCATATGCAGTAGTTGGGTTAAGCTGATGGAAATAATGTTACTGCATCTTATTCATCTCAGATGTGCTCATAGACAGTTCATAATGTCTTAAAATTGAAAATAATCCCATTTAACAACCGTTCTCAAGCAATATGTGCGAAGAGTTTTAGACTGGTAGCATAACTTTTAATGTTGTCTTTGTGAGAATTTTTGTTTCGATTAAAGAAAAACATGACTATGTCAAACAGTAAAATGTAAAGAATGTGCTCATAAACACAATCCTCTGTCAAGTGTTCTGATTTATGTGCTGCAGCTGAGCAGCTCTCTATTTTTGCTTTCTTGCACAGAGTAGCGTTAGAGTGGACTGATGTGCTGGCCAAGAAATTTGACGCACACCCAAAACAGGCGCAAATTTGGCAGAGTGACACCTCCTGTTCACACCAGCTTGAGGCCCAGACCAAGTTCAGCTTTGGGCCCAATTGACATGTTGCCAATGGGTTGTGGGTGCCAAACAGGCACCCCACCACAGTTCATGTATAAAGTGGGCTGAAGGTCCACCAGTTCCAGTGCCAGCAGGACAAAGTTAATGGCTTTGAGCACCTAGCACATCGCACTTGGCTGACACAGGAGGCACCATGTAGAAAAATAACAAAAATAATAAGTATTTCTTATGCCTTTTTCACTTCAGCAACTGATAGTCAGATTGCTGTGTCCTTGGTGCAGCTTCTAAGAGTATGCATAACACAATATTCCTCAGTTGTGATTGAATTGTAAACTTGGTATTCTGCTAATGGAGGACAATTTGTGTATTTAAGATGCCTTCTCTTTATCTTATGCACCCTAAAGGATTAAACATTGACTAAATCAGCTTGGGATTTTTCTCCCAAGTTCAGGCATATGAGATCATCGACAAAAATCCAGCACCAGTTTTATGCCTGACACATAGGATCTTGTGTGGCTTTCTCCCCAAACGTACTTGGCCAGAAATGTTACTGTAAAATGCCACAACATTAGCAGTGAAAAGGGATTTGTTGGCATTTTACAAAAGTGATAAAAAAAGATAAGTAGAATAGCTGAATTTACCATAGGATTCTTCTGTTCTTCTGCCATAATGTAACCAAGAATTTTGGTGGATCCCTTGTAAAAACAGAAAATGGCAAAAACAGAGTGATCAATAGAGTACTAGCTCGAGGACTTAGAGAGAAATTTCAGGTGTTCATTTTGTTACAGCTGCAGATACATTGTTGTTTGTGTGCTCGTCCAAAGTTCAGTTATGTACTTCTTACTACACCACCGTGGAATTTCCATTACCCATGACTTTCATTCTTGTGGCTTCTCTCACTGAGGATGCCAGGATAATGTCAATTAATCCTGAATTATGGACCATTTGCTTCTGCACAATTGCATGCAATGGAACTTCATTATATTAATTTGATCACCAGGGATATCAGTCTGTCATCCAAAATCCAGTATGCAACCAATCTCCAGACAATTCCTACATTCTAAGCTCTATCCTGAAAACTTTTAATTGTTTTTAGGATATGAGAAGAAAATGGGAAAAAAATATTTATTATCTATGCCTAACTACCCTCAGGGTTATTTGGATTTGGCCACAATACATGGGACTGGTTTCCTATGTAAACCAGATGAGGTAAACCAACATAAGCTAAAAACAATGTAAAATTATTGTTGCCTTTTATTTAAGTTATGCAACCACAAGCTGCCTGCACAATTGTGAGGCTGTTGCATCTTGCCATAATAATTTCACTCAGCAGGGCCTCATTGACGGACTGCTTTCAGATTTCCCAGCTGAGCAGCTGAGAACCCAATGGAAAGTAACTGTTTGGCCCATTAAAACTTGACAGCAAGGTATCACCTTCAAGGGTACAATCCTTGCAACAAGGAGATAAGGACCAGGTCTCCAGTTGTGATAGTAACCCAAGGCAGGAAAGCTAAACGTTTTCACTTGTGAAGTCAGAGAGAGCAATCCTGCTTCTCATCCCAGAAACTAAAAATTTTTATAATCCTTCAATCTTGCCTGGAGTTGAAGCTTCCACTAGTCCACAGTGCAAATCCCATAACCTAAGTCCATATATTTAAAGAGGATTCCATTAGCTTCAGCAAAATGTTCTTTACTCTCTGCAGTTCAAAATCATAGTCTGCAAAGGTAAAATATCCCCACCCTAACCTACCACCCTATCACCACTGGTGACAGCTTTCTGCAAGACAAGGATAAATTAAAATCAAATATGATTTTCATCATAAACTGAATGCAATCAGCATACACAGCTGTTAGTGGAGGCCTGTATAATCAACAAGTATATCATTTATGTGTATAGTTTCTTGTTATTACAGGGCAGAGGATGAAAAGCTTAGCAAATTTTGAATCTTAATTTGTACTAATGAAGTAAGGGAGAATAATGAACAAATAGTTTTAGTAGTAGAAGGTTGTGATGGGGAACTACAAGGTAATTGTTTATTATTGTTCAACTGCAGCAATTCCGTAAATGGTTATAAATTGTTCAAACCGGCAATTAATTCCCATTCAATAAGTTCTAAGTTATTATATCCAGCTTCTAAGGTGGGATGGTTTGAATACACCTCATACAGTATGCTTTGTATAAGGGAATTTCTTTCCACAACAGCAGTTATCTGTCAAAAACACATACTATAAAAAATATTCTTAAAACTATAATGAAGTAAAATACCATATTCTTTATTGTGTTCTTTGAAGTACAGATATGATGGATTAGGAGAGAGTAATTCCTGAGCTGTATAATGTGCCACTTTAATCTTCAGCATGGTGAATGAATAGCAGATGGGATAATAAAGAAACTCTGTGTCTTTTCCCAGTCTGGTCTTTCTCTGATGAGTTTGGTTCAGTAATGTACAGGTTATATGCATCTTACATCTATCTTAGTCAAGTCAGGTGATTGGAAAAAAATAGTCCTATTCGCATTTGGAACCGATCCAATTAAGATCTAACTAACTTTATTTTTGGAGGTCTACCCCAATGTGTAAGTCCAATACCCAAAGCTTGTTTGACTGATCTAGGACAGGCATTAACAACAAAGAGAGAGTTCCTGTTTGAACCTTCTTTGTGTTCTGAAATGCAGTCCTTACTCTCTCTCAAGCCTTTGTTTTTCTCCTGGAATTATGGGCAGAACAGTCCCATTTACAGTGCACTGCCTTGCTGGGCCACTTCCATTGCTAATATTCTTTTTCCCTTATAGTTTTCCTGAAACTTCTCCAGCTGCTTATCCACTGCAAGCAAACCATTATTTAAGATTGTTTATTTTGACATATGGTCCCAGATTTGTACAGCTACAGGTTCAACTCCAGTGTAAATCCTTCATTATAAATAGAATGTAACAGATTTTGAACCATCAAGTTTCTTGCAAGAAGTTTTACTTGAAACTTTAATGATGCCTTTTAGCATTTTGACCAGCTATGTAGAAAACTATAGAAGTAAATAAACAGTGCTGTTTTGTCATTTTCTAGGTGGTAGTTAATGGGGTTAGAATTACGATCAATTAACATGACTAATAGATTCAATGTAAAGAAAATAGGGTACTGTCATTTGCCTCCTATTGTACTCTTGAATGGTGCTTTTTTGTCTTTTTCCTTGTCTCCAGCAAATTCTTCTAGATGAAGGCACAGCACTAAGACCTGTGTGCAGATAAATTGTAGAGGATTTGTACATAGACTACCTTTGAAACTGTTAGGTGTGGGGAAGGGGCAAATTTCCCCAGGGAAATTTAGTATGGTGGATTCCAGTTAATTGGGACACATCGGGACCAGTACATTTTGGCCCAATTAAGTGCTGTCCCAATTAGCCAAAGTTTCATGGAAATAGTTAAAAAGGTATATAAAAAAAGACAAATTACTGTTTAGCTGAGTAACAAATTATGTATTTAAATAAAATGCAGAATAAAATAGAACACTACCAGTACCACTCCAGAACTATGAAACTGTGTTTTAGTTACTAATAGATATCAATGGAGGAATCCATCCAGTATATGCTGAAATCAGCACGGACACCTAGTACAGATAATGGACTCCCTTCATACAATGTTTTCGACGATTGTATCCTCCAAATCTTCATTTGCATTGCACCATTCAAAATGGTTGTCAATACCTTCAAATTCTTCGTAGTTCCTAACTTGTTGAAGTAGTGAATGGTTTCATTTTCACTCCCGGCTGTTTCTGGCATCTCTAAGGCTAATGCTTGAAACTGCAGTGATTAAAACAGTTGTGAATTCTCTTACTGCTTAATTTCTTGCCAACTATTAGTGACAAAAATCTCTGATTTTTTGGACACATGCAACTGACACTATTTTTAAAACTTTTCATTCTAACACAGTGTAGTGTCTTATGGCCACAAAAGTGCATTCAACTAATGCTAGTTCGAAATGCTAGTTCAACATCAGTCTCCTGTCCTAATTAAGCAGCTAGTGACCCAGATTAACTGAGGGTTGTCCCAAATAAGCAGCTGCCCCAATTAACCAGAATCCACTCTACCAGCAATTTCCAAACTGCTATGTTTCTGAGTGGGATGAGACTGAATCAGATTTATTATCATTGACTTAAATGATGTGGAATGGGTTGTATTGTGACAGCAGTACTGTGCAGGGGCATAAAAGGACTATAAGTTACAAAAAAAAAGTTCAAAAAAATGGAAGTAGGGTGGTGTTCATGAGTTCATAGACCATTCAGAAATCTGCTGGCAAAGGGAGAGAAGCAGTTTCTAAAACATTGAGTGTGTGTCTTCAGGTTCCTGTGCCTCCTTCCCAGTGGTAGTAATGAGAAGAGTAAATATCCTGATTGGCAAGGGGCCTTGCTAACGGAAGCATCAGCTCATGGCGGGGAGGGCTGGAGCTGACAGAGTTGTCAACCCTCTGCAGACCCTTTGCATCCTGCACATTTAAGCCTCCACTCCAGGCTGTGATGCAACCAGCCAGAATGCTTTCCACTATACATTTGTAAGAGCTTTTGGTTATATAATGCATCTCCTCAAACTCGTAACAAGTATAACCACATGCTTTCTTCATGTTTGCATCAATGTGTTGGGCCCAGGACAGATCCTCTGAGATGCTGACACCCTGGAACTTGAAGCTGCTCACCCTTTCCACCACTGACCTCTGAATGAGGACTGATGTGTGCTTTCCTGCCTTCCCCTTCCTGAAGTCCATTGTGATGTGAGATTTCTTGGGGACGTTTTTTCCCCCACTTTAGGGTTTGTTGCTGTAGGATAATGATCTTTTATACTGATAAAGGTTTGCTCAGATTCTGTACAATGGCTTACTTGTCACTGCATTTTGAGAAGTGCCGTTATGTCCAATGGTATCAGCTGATACTGATAAATCTCTGATAAAAACAGAGCATTAGGTTTGCCAGGAAAAAACAGAGTGGGACAATAGCATAGCAGACACTAAAGAATGGTCCTCACTTCTCCACATGATCTTCTCTGATTTTGGAATGGTCTGAATGATGATACCTCAGTATCTATATTCCCTCTAAGCTGTGCGCGTGTGCGCGCGCACACACGTTTTTCAACTAGTGCACAAAGGAAATTAATGTGCACACAAAAGATTAGTTACCTAAAATAATGTAGTCATTAGTAATTATACTTATTGAAAATAACCTTTTAGCTAAATGTTTCTGTTAACTACTTAGTCGGTTTTTCAAATACCACAATGCACATCACTAATTTACGTCACCACACCTTTCCTGTTCCAGTTTGTACAGCTGTATCACGGCGGCGCCATCTTTGGCAGACAGTGTTCATATCGTAAAGTTTACAAAGATCTGTTTCAAATCCTGTAGATAGCTTACTATGTTTTTATTGAAAAAGATCAGTCAAATGACCCTGTGCCTAAATACTGTCACAAGAAATTGATAAACATCACATACAAAGTAGCTTTACAGGTTTTAAGTGATGTCTTTGATGAACTGGCTGCACTTTGCAAGATTCTGCAAAATAGTGGCCTGACTCCGATTGATTCATTTCATTTTGCTCAAGGCAAAATTAACAAGACAAGAAAGCAGTATCTGGGAGACAATGTTTCGTGGAGTGACAAAGTTAAAGTTTTGCTAAGCCAACAATGTAAAGAAAATATCACAGTAGATACAAGTTCACAGTTGACTTTTATAAATAGTCTTTGTGTTCATTTAGAAGAAAGGTTTCCTGTAGATGAGGTACAAGAATGGTCAGCTTTCGATTTCTCCACAATGGCAGATTGTGACTTTACATTTGGCGATGAACAAGTTAATGCCTTATGTCTGAAATATCATGATTTTCTAGCTGAAAATACTGTAATAGTTAGACAGTTTAATGATCTCAAATTTTCCATGCAAGAAAAAATAAAATCCAAACTGATTTCAAACTTTGTACTTCAAAATGAACAGTTTTGTGACTTTGCATAATTGATGGACATTGGGGGAACCTTTCCTGCGTCTAGTGCAGACTGTGAGCGAGGTTTTAGCCTAATGAATCAAGTCAAAAACAAGCTGAGGAATAGGTGAATGTCATTTGGATATGTTAATGAGGATCAAAAGCTATCAATTGGATGTAAGTTCTATTAGTCTAGATAGAGTTTACAAAGAATGGGTAAATGCCAAAGACAGGAGAGAGAAACAATAACTGAGTGACTTAAATATGTATGTTATTTTGTCATTATTCTGTACAGTTTTATGTCAGATATTTTGTAAACCTACATAAACTGTGCCATGTGTGCATTCAGTGCCCACATACTTCTGTCACAGGAAAAAAATTTGCACAACATAAGATTTTTGTGCACACTGACTACTAAAAATTAAAGGGAACATTGCTCAGCATGCATTCAGAAGAGAGTTGACAGAGGTACACTGTGCGCATTACATGAGCTAAAATGATGTTTTTAGGAACCAGACCTTTCGGTGTTACAAAATATTTCTGAATGAGTTTATGTTTCTATGCATGTAATTAAACAATGCCAATCATTCCGTTCTCTGCTAATTCACCTTTCTGTCTTATCCTCCACACTCTAGAACTGTTGTGGGAATAGGATGGATAAAGAAAAATGTTTTAAATAACACACTGGTCTTATGGGGGACATGTCATGTAAGAAACTCCTTCCCGTTTTCCAACATAGTGATTTGGAACTTTCTTCAAATAATGTCTGCTAACAGATCCAGTTTCATTGTCCTGCTCAACCTCTTCCAATATCACATTGGTATTTTGATGCTTACCTAATAGGACCTGTGTTCTGATTATAAGCAAGATGTAGTTCTTGTTAAATTATGAATAAATGTCCCATTGAAGCTGGGATCGATTCATATGAAAATCTTTTCCATAATGAAAGATTTTAGAAATTATTTTCCTATAAAATGGCAAGCTGTGCACTCATATTGTCAAATTATTTGTACTGTCCAAGGAATCAAAACTAGGGACATACAGTAGTTTGAAAATTGGAAAATGAAGATGTAGAAATTCAGTAAGATCTTCAAAGCGTAATAGAAGAATAGGGTAAATTCCAATGGAGTTCAATGTTATTCAGCATCTTCCACTACTAACTCAAAACTCATCTCCTGTCAAGAGAGCAACTATCTTAACAATTACATAAACATCATTTATGGGATTCTAAGAAGCAAAAAAAGACTTGCATTAATATAGTGCTTTTCCTGACTACAGAACTTCCTAAGATTCATATCAGTCATTGGCATGAAACGCATTTGCTGTTATGTTGTAGAAAACACAACAGCCAACTTGTGGTCCTTCAAAAAGCTATCTATAATGATCAGATAAACTTATTGTAGTCATATTGTTAGGAAGTGAATATTGATGAGTCCATTGGGAAAAGATGAGTGGTCCCTTTAAGGATTGGCAAGACTATTTAATATACTGTATATGTATTTACATGTAAGTAATATTTAGGAATGTGTTTACAATAAATAGGTGTAATTCATTGCAAAGTAAATAGCTTGAGGTGGTATAGTCATAAATATTGGGATAGACTTTTCGCTTGGCATTGGTGTAACCAGAAATCTGGTCTCAAAAATACTTTCAAAATTGGAGTTGTTTTCTAAAATGAATTTCTTTGCACAAATTTCTGTTCAAACTTATTTGCACTTCGCTGGACTAAAATCTTCCACAATCCAGCACAATAACATCTAATTCTGCTGGTAATCTGGTACATTTTTATTCATTTAAATGACTATTTCTTTAGTTGCAATCCACCATGAACAACTCATTTTCAAATCACTGAAATGCCTTTTAAAAAATACACTGTAGGATTCCTTGGTTAGTTTCTGAGTATTTTTAACAACAATATTTAAATGATTTGAAAAGTCGTCCCTTATACATATAAAAATGCTGCTTAATTTAAGAAGCTTCTGAGAAAACCAGTAAATGGACACAGTTAGCAGAAAACCCCAAGTCAGAACTTCATTCAGTCTGAAGCTAGTATCAGACTAAATGAGGTTTTGACTTGGGGAAGAGATTGTCTCCATCATAATACTTTTTAAATCCAGCAGAGAAAATCATGGAAATTGGTTTTGAACGAGGCATAATTTTGTGTGGAAATTCTGTTATTTTTATCTCACACTTTGGTCATTTTTATTCCAATTTTAATTAAAAAATATCAACTCAATCCATCTGTAATTCTGCTCCTTCCACTTGCATTTATTTAGCGAGGCTGCAGAAAAAAAAACTTTAAAATGTTGAAGAATATAGAAATAAGTCCTTTAATACCAATAGTGGTTCTTTCCATTTGTCATTAACTTTTCATTTTATGGATTGATTAGGCAAACTTCCTTAGTACTACAAAGGAAATGAAACATTTGAAGTTTATATTTCCTTATTTCATGTGTGTGGAATGAAACATTTACAATTCCTGTCAAGAATTTTGAACTAGGAAATGCCAAGTGTTTCCTGTTCTGTCAGATGCTGAGCTGAAAATAAAGCCCACACTGGTTCAAGCATATCATAATATTTTTACTAATATTTGCACAAAGGAGAGGGGAGAAATTTCCACAATGGCCTTGTTCATTCCATTCCTGTGAGTTCTTGCCTTATCTGAATTTTAAAAAGAAAAAATAGGGAAAACTTTACAGCAAGACTCATAAGCATCTACTTTAGCAGTCATTTATTATTACCATATTGCATAATAAATGCCACATTACTGGATTGGTCCACTATCATATAATTGAAAAGGGTCTTTTGCTACAGTTATACAGCCCTCAAATTATTTAAGGTAGAACTCTAAAATTGAACAGATTTTAAGTTATCACAAGTTTGTAACAAGTTTGTAATACAAGTTTGTATTAAAAATATAACCAAATCAGATGTTACAATATTCACCAGAATACATCAGTACATTTTTTTGTTTGGATAGAAAATGTGATTTGATTTTTTGAAATTCTGATACAGTGCTAGAAATTATAGAAACATAGAAAACCTACAGCAAAGTTGTGCCGAATATGTCCCTACATTAGAAATTACTAGGCTTACTCATAGCCCTCTAGTTTCCTAAGCTCCATGTACCTATCCAAAAGGCTCTTAAAAGACCCAATCGTATCCACCTCCACCACTATTGCTGGCAGCCCATTCCACGCACTCACCACTCTCTGAGTAAAAAACTTACCCCCCGACATCTCCTCTGTACCTACTCCCCAGCACCTTAAACCTGTGTCCTCTTGTGGCAACCATTTCAGCCCTGGGAAAAAGCCTCTGACTATCCACACAATCAATGCCTCTCATCATCTTTTAAACCTCTATCAGGTCATCTCTCATCCTCTGTCGCTCCAAGGAGAAAAGGCCGAGTTGACTTAACCTGTTTTCATAAGGCATGCTCCCCAATCCAGGCAACATCCTTGTAAGTCTCCTCTGCACCTGTCCTATGGCTCCAACTTCCTTCCTGTAGTGAGGCAACCAGAACTGAGCACAGTACTCCAAGTGGTGTCTGACCAGGGTCCTATATAACTGCAACATTACCTCTCGACTCCTAAACTCAATTCCACGATTGATGAAGGCCAATACACCGTATGCCTTCTTAACCACAGAGTCAACCTGTGCAGCTGCTTTGAGCGTCCTATGGACTTGGACCCCAAGAACCCTCTGATCCTCCACGCTGCCAAGAGTCTTACCATTAATACTATATTCTGCCATCCTATTTGACCTACCAAAATGAACCACCTCACCCTTATCTGGGTTGAACTCCATCTGCCACTTCTCAGCCCACGTCTTAGGTATATATATGACTAGAGTCCCTAAGACTTTTGCACAGTACTGTATTTGTCAAGAGTGAATTTGTAAATCTGGCAAGAGAAAAGGATGTTGGGAATAGTGAGGGTGGTGCGCCATGGGAGGGGTGTGGGACAGGTGGCAGAGAAGGAGTGCCGGGTGGGGGAGTGCGGGGTGACACACACCCAGCCCTGAGACACCAGGCAAGCTAATTTGATTCCAAAAGTTCCTGCTCCCTCCCTTCTCCTTCTCCCTTCCACTTTTCCCAACCATGATTCCTCTCTCCCTGCCCCTTCCCACTCTCAGTTCACAATGGAGACCCATATTAGAATCAAGTTTATCATCACTTACATATGTCTGCAAATTTGTGTTTTTTTGCAGCAGCAGTACAATGCAATTCATAAAACTACTACAGTATGGTGCAAAAGTCTTAGGCATCCTTGCTATATATATGCGTAAGACTTTTGCACAGTACTATGAATTATCAAAGGGGCTCAACCATATGCACAATCTGGGCTCTGTAATACCATTTGGATTCTACGCAGTAAAAGGCAGTTTTCTTCATACTGTCCTGGGTACGGTGAGGAACAGCGTAACGTATGCAGATCTTGTAAGTATGTCATCAGCCTCCCAGTCCTAGGCTTTTAACCCTTCTCAAGCATCTGCACTTACCCTGCACCACCAGTGTTCCTACAGGTTTCCATGAGGTAGCCTCTTCATTTCATATCCCTCTTCAGTCTTCCAGATGTAATCCACTATTGACACCCTTCAGGTTAATTGGTAATTGTTTTATCATGGTCACACATACTGAGATACTGTGAAAGTCTTTGTTTTACATGCCATCTAAACAGATCATTTCAAAGCATAAGTACAGTACTTTGAGGTTGTACAAGCAAAAAGCAGTAACAGAATGTAGAATATAGCATTACAGTTCCAGAGAAAGGGCAATGCAGGTAGACAGTAAAATACAAGGGCCATGATGGGATAGTTATGAGGTCAAGTTTTCATCTTTACTGTTCAAGAGATCCATTCAATAGCCTTATAGCAGTGGAATAGAAGCTCTCTATGAGCCTGATGGTGCATCCTTTCATTTTGGTTGGAGGGGTCTTTAACTGTGCCAGCTGCTTTTCTGAGGCAGCAAGAAACGTAGACAGAGTCCATGTTTATTGTGATGGACTGAATTGTATCCACGAGTATTTGCCAGTTGAAAGGAAGACTAAGGAAAGAAAGATTAGCTTTATTTGTCACAAACAAGAGAAAAACCGCAGATGCTGTAAATCCAAGCAACACACACAAAATGCTGGAGGAACTCAGCAGGCCAGGCAGCGCCTATGGAAAAGAATAAACAGTGGATGTCATCCTGAAGGGTCTTGGCCCAAAACGTTGACAGTTTACTTTTTTCCATAGATGCTGCCTGGCTTGATGAGTTCCTCCAGCATTTTGTTTGTGTTGCTTAGCTTTATTTGTCACATGTACATCGAAACATATAATGAAATGCATCGCATCCACTGGGGATGTGCTGGGGCCAGTCTGCAGCCTGCAAGTGTCTCCACACTTCCAGTGTCAGTATAGCATGCCGACAAGTTACTGATGTTATCCCATATGTCTATAGAATATGGGAGGAAACTGGAGCACCCAAAGGAAATCCAAATGGTCACAGGAGAACATACAACTCCTTACAAACAGTGGAGGAAATTGAACCCCAATCTTACAGCTAGTGCTGTAAGGCATTGCATTAAACATTACACTACTATACTACTGTTAAGTTCTTGCGATCTTGGACAGAGCAGTTACCATACCAAGCCATGTTAAGCTGCAGGACTCAGCTGAATGAATTGACTGAAATTCTGGCAAGAAAATCTCTCTCCCTTCATTCTGTTTGGTAGGGAGGGGGATTTGGGGACGGAGACAGTCTAATCAACCAATCATGTGGCAGCAACTTAATGCATAAAAGCATGCAGACATGGCCAAGAGGTTTATCAACTGTTCGGACCAAACATCAGAATGGAGAAGAGCTGTGATCTAAGTGACTTTGACCATGAAATGATTGTTGGGTGCAAGACAGATGGTTTGAGTATCTCAGAAACTGCTGATCTCCTGGATTTTCAAGCACAACAGTCTCTAAGAGTTTACAGAGAATGGTATGAAAAACAAACAAAAACATCCCATTAGCGACTGTTAATGAGCAAGGTCACAGGAAAATGGCCAGACTGGTTCAATCTGACAGGAAGGTGACAGTAACTCAAATAACCATGTGTTACAACAGTTGTGTACAGAAGAGCATCTCTGAATTCGCAACACATCAAACCTTAAAATAGTTGGGCTACACCAAGTTCCATTTCTGTATCTATTTAAGTGTCCACTGACTGTATATTCCACTGAAATCAGGAGACTTGACCAGGCAATTTCAGAATTGACAGCAGGCCCTCAAACACTTTATAAAGTCCCTAGCATTCATAGATTGGGTTCCAAGCTGTCATCAACGAGACGATTAATGTTCTCCAGTGCGTGGGCTGCTCTCTTCATGGAGGGCAAGCCCATGAGTGTCATCTACCTCACCTTGGGATCTTTCTGATTAGCTGGAGCAGATCTCTGTCATGTTTCGCAATTGACTGTTCGCTGTTACATCAGATACCTCACTTGGGTCCTGTGCTTCCAGAGAAATGATTGCGTTGATGTTCAGTGACATACAGTTGTCATCCTACTTACTGGGATCCACCCACTGCTTGTAAGCAGCCATTGACAGTGCTTGTGGACTAATAAAATTCCACTAAAAACTTGGAACATTTTCCTCAATGGGGAAAATATTACACTCCCCATTGTGTATCTGCTTGTGAATCATCAGAAAAAATTCTTGATGATCAATGCCGGGTTTTTTGAGAAGCATGCATGATGTCTTCATCTACCAGATGTTTTCCATGACCGACGCTGCACAGAGAGGTAGCCACTAGTACACAAGAGGTCCACATCCCTGGCTGCTCGGATCAATTTTGGAATCTGTTTAGTTAGGCAACTGATTGCTAATGAAATTAATTCAGCACAACATGTGGGCCAGTGGGCCAGTTCCTGTGCTGTGCTGTTCTACATTAAAAGCTCCACGTAACTCTACAACAATCTGAACCACTGGGGAAACACCTTTAGTTTTCCAAAATTACTAGTGACTGCATCAGTAGGAAGTAGAGACCTGGAGCCGAAGGAACATGAGGTGCAGGTTGAAGAGCAGCAGAAGCATGAGGAGAACAGAACACTGCATGGTCTATTACCTGCTCCCTTACAGAGAGATTTACGTAACATATCCATGCTATAATCTTCAAGCAAGGGAGACCAGATGAGACATTATAATCCCTCATACCCTCTTTATCAAGACCATCTACACTAATCACAACTCATCAAAGAAAGAATTCTCAGTTTGATTAGTGCACTGGCCTGCAACAATGTTTTCAGCAGTCTGCAGCTCACATTAAGAGAGATCTGTAAATATATTTCTCTGCTACTGTATTGTAAAAGGACTTTCTCATCTGGGGGTGACAACTGGAGCCAGCCGCTTCCTGCTCTGTGGTGGTTAGGTTGATCTCCTGGTCTCCTGGGTGCACAAGATCATTTTCGTGAATCTAGAAGCAGTTCCTGAACCCTGTGGCCTTTGTCTTCTCTGTGGTGGCTATGATGCATGTTCTTGATATTTGCTGCTAAAAGGAAGCATCTATGAAGCTGATATCCTCACCGTAATGGTGCAGAACCAACTGTCAGAAGCTGCACTCAATTGTATACATTCCCAATAGAAACTGTACTTTTACTTTTAGAGTTTCCTCTGGGTGTAAACAGCCCAAACATATTTCTCAAAGGCTTTTTTGCCAATTTCATCTTTTTTTCACAGGAAATTGGATTGGTCATAATCACTATACAGCGGAGATTTAGCCCATGAAAAGGGTCGAAATTCCATTTCTGGTTATAAGCATTTTATATTCCAACCAGCATTTTTGTAGCAATCATAATCAAAGTTTGTTGAAATTCCTTTAATCATGTTAGATTTTATTTTCCATGTACCGTACATTTATTTCTGCTAATTGCAATTTAAATTTAGCTTGTATCTCACACCTGCTTAACTTGAGTTTGTACCACAAAGTCCAAAATTCATTTGTTCTGCTTGTCATTTAATGTTTCACTTGTTTTTCCTTTTTCCTGTAGTAATAACAAGTAGTGGATATAGTCCAAGAGGAATACATCATTATTCACCACAGCTTTATCCTTCCAAGTGAGTAGAAGAAAGTTTTCACAAGTCAATGTGAACAATTTCCAGAAATGTATTCACATATTTATTTTAAAAGGAAACAAAATTTTAATGTTAATATTACTGAACTCTTATTTGATTTAATTCTTTGTATTATTTCTAGTCGTGTTATCAGAAAAGATGAAAGTGGATAATTTTGCATCAGAAACAATAAGTTCAGCATTAATCCTTTTTATAACAAACTGACTCATGAAGTAATGAAGTCTTACCTGAAGCTCAAACAAATCTTGATGTCACTATTTGTCTGTGTGTTGTAGGTGCAAAAATGTCTCATTCTCATAGAAGTAGGCACCTAACCTGTCTGTTTCTTCTTCATAGGCCATACCCACATATTCTTTCCACACCTACAGCACAGTCAATGACAGCTTATGCTGGACAAACTCAGTATTCGGGAATGCAGCAGCCAGCAGTTTATGCCGCCTATTCTCAAACAGGCCAGCACTATGGATTGCCCGCCTATGGTAAGTCATTTCTGAAGGTTTGAAGTTGGTTATTGAACACTATTTTGCCATCTGTTTAATCGATTGTCACTTGCAAAACCAAGGAGTTAAAATTTCATTTCAAGAAACAAGATTAGAAAATATTTCAACCAGTTTGGCTATGCTGTTGTCAGGAATCAAGACAGAAGGGGGATTACCACAAGCACAATCTGCATTACAGACTGGATGCCTTAGTTACAGCCCAGGATTTACTACACCCCAACCAGGCCAAACACCTTATTCCTATCAGATGCAAGGTTAGTGTGTTACTATTTTTAAACCTCTTTGTCTGTTTATCTACTTTTTTTTGACATTTCTGGTCCTTCCTGTTCTTATTCTGAATAATAAATTAATTAGCAAATTGCACCGTGGTATTAAATTAACTCACTCTTAAAATTATTCTGCAAATTTGATCGTATATCTTCACTGCATCTGTAAAGTGAACATAAGAATTCGATATCTTTAATGCATTAGCCGAGGTCCTCAAATAACTAACTATATTGCTAATTTAACGAGCTTTGCCCCTGGAAGTGAGCTGGCAGCAGGAGTGAGGAAAAGTACCACTGTCCTGGCCTCTATCCCATTCATGTCTGCCAGTTTTTCTGATTTCTATCCGGAATTAGTTTAATGTACATGACTCAGCTAGTTGTTTGTTCCTACTACAAGACTTGTACTCTGTGTATATATTGCAAGAATATTTAGGCTAGAATATTTCAGAGAATTTTAAGGGAGAAAATGTCTCCTTGTGTATTAGTAGGTACAGTGTAGAGAAATGCTGCATATATCATTGTAGATTCTTTTATGTACTTAAATATCAGTCTATCTTCCAGTACCAATGAGAGAGAGAGGTAGGGAAATTGGGTGTGATGGGATGAAGCAGCTGGACCTGTAAATACAGAGCCTTTACTTGACAGTAATGGATATGTTGCTGTAAATCACTGAAAACTGAAGGATGAGCCTTGGAAAAATGGATTCATTTAGAAAGGCACGGGGTGGCCAAAGATAATCAGCATCGCTTGTTAGTAGGAGATCCTGACTGATTAGGTTGATTTGTTTTGAAGTAGAAATAGTATACTGTATATTTGAAGAGGGAATTGAGTTTGATGTACTGTAGATTGCAGAAAATTGATGTAGAATTAATTAAATTGGAAATAATTCAGAAATTGGGGTAGCTCAGGTGCATGAAGGCTGTGCTGAGTTGTTCTCTGATCTTAGCAATTTACCTGCAAACATTTCATCACCATACAGGGAGGCATCATCAGACCACTGTTAACTGTATGTCTCCTCATATACTTTATACTTTATTGTCGCCAAACAATTGATACTAGAACATACAATCATCACAATGATATTTGATTCTGCGCTTCCTGCTCCCTGGATTACAAATATTAAATATTAAAAATTAGTAAATATTAAAATTTTAGATTATAAATCATAAATAGAAAATAGAAAAATGGAAAGTAAGGTAGTGAAAAAAAAACGAGAGGCAGGTCCGGATATTTGGAGGGTACGGCCCAGATCCGGGTCAGGATCTGTTCAGCAGTCTTATCACAGTTGGAAAGAAGCTGTTCCCAAATCTGGCCGTACGATTCTTCAAGCTCCTGAACCTTCCCCCGGAGGGAAGAGGGACGAAAAGTGTGTTGGCTGGGTGGGCCATGTCCTTGATTATCCTGGCAGCACTGCTCCGACAGCGTGCAGTGTAAAGTGAGTCCAAGGACGGAAGATTGGTTTGTGTGATGTGCTGCACCGTGTTCACAATCTTCTGCAGCTTCTTTCGGTCTTGGACAGGACAACTTCCATACCAGGTTGTGATGCACCCTAGAAGAATGCTTTCTACGGTGCATCTATAAAAATTAGTGAGGGTTTTAGGGGTCAGGCCAAATTTCTTTAGTTTTCTCAGGAAGTAAAGGCGCTGGTGGGCCTTCTTGGCAGTGAACTCTGCTTGGTTGGACCAAGTCAGGTCATTTGTGATATTGACGCCGAGGAACTTAAAGCTTTTGACCTGTTCCACTTGCGCATCACCGACGTAAATTGGGTCGTGCGGTCCACTACTCCTTCTGAAGTCAATGACCAATTCCTTCATCTTGCTGACATTGAGAGATAGGTTATTGTCTTCGCACCATGCCACCAGGTTCTTAATTTCCTCTCTGTACTCAAACTCATCATTACCCGAGATACGGCCTACAATTGTTGTGTCATCAGCAAACTTGTATATTGAGTTTGATGGAAACTTGGCTACACAATCATGGGTGTACAGTGAGTACAGCAGGGGGCTGAGTACACAGCCTTGTGGGGCACCGGTGCTCAGAGTGATTGTAGAGGAGAGCTTGTCCCCTACTTTTACAGCCTGGGTCCTGTCTGTGAGGAAGTTGGAGATCCAGCTGCAGATCTGAGTGTTAAGGCCCAGGTTCCGGAGCTTAGGAATCAGTTTAGGAATCATATGGTGATGAATCAGTTGGGTGTGACGTGGAAGTCTTGTCCAAAGGGTTAGAGACCATGAAATCCAAGGCAAGTTGGCAAATTAGATCCAAACAACAGGAATTCTGCAGATGCTGGAAATTCAAGCAACACACATAAAAGTTGACTTCGTTAGTCCTGACGAAGGGTCTCGGCCTGAAACGTCGACTGTACCTCTTCCTAGAGATGCTGCCTGGCCAGCTGCGTTCACCAGCAACTTTTAAATTGGATCCAAAGTTGGTTTAGTAAAAGGGTGATGGTTGTTTAGTAACTTGATGTACCATACACATTCCATTCTTGCAGTTGTCCTAGAGGTGCATAAAATTAGAGAGACTAGATCATGAAAAATACCCCATACCAGAAACTCCTAATGCCAGAGAGCATTGTTTTAAGATAAGGTTTTAAGAAAATAGGGGTCCTGAAGAATTTTTTTTTCCAGCCAGAGTGGTTGGAATCTGGCTGAGAAGGTGGTGGAAGCACATACTCACAACATATAAGAAGTATTTAGATGAGCATTTGAATCATTCAAGGCAATAGTCCAGGTCGTGATGAATGGGATTAGTGTAGTTGGTTGTCAGTATGGACATCGTTGGTTGAAAGGCCTGCTTCTGTACCATATGACTATGATAAATGACAACATTTTTCTCAAGTGACCTGGTGAATCTCTGGAACCAGTATCCTCTTGCAGCTGCTCTCCAGGAGGTTAGCACTGTCATTAGCCACATCATGGCTCATCAACAAAATCTGACACCAAAGCCAGGATTCATGTAGCAGACCCGCCAAGATCTCAGCAAATAAATCAGGCAAAGATCAGGGGCTTAAGTTTACAGAGTAAGCTCCAGAAATACTCAGGGTCGAGTACATTTAGAAGTTCTGGCACTTGAAATTCTATTTCAGCTGATTAATCAGCTTGAAGCTGTTTTTGCAAGCACGTGCAAAACTTCACAGAATCACTGGACTACACAGTGCAGAAGGTGGCCATTGAATTTCAGAATCAGAATGAGATTTAATATCACCGGCATATGTCATGAAATTTGTTAACTTTATGGCAGCTGTACAATAAAATACGATAAATAAATATAGCAAAAAAACTGAGCTACAGTAAGTATGTATATGGTTGATGATAATGACGTTGACTGAGGCCTGAGAGGCTTACAAGGCGTAGAACGAGAGACTGTGTGGTGCACTACTCCTCACACAGACATTTCGCAGTACAGTATGTTTCTTTATTTTACGAGGTCGAGTTGCGAGCTCATCACTCATCCCGGCCGGCACGGATGGAAAGCATATTTGGGGATGGCCCAACTGGATTCGAACCTGGAAACCTCCAATCCAGAGTCCAGCGCTGATGTCACTGTGCCACCAGCTGACAGTGACATCAGCAATGGTTATATAATGGTTAATATAAGTAGTGCAAAATAACAGAAGTAAAAAAGTAGTGAGGTAGTGTTCAATGTCTGTTTAGAAATTGGATAGCAGAGGGGAAGAAGTTGATCCTGAATCACTGAGTGTGTGCCTTCAGTCTTCTCTATCTCCTTTCCGACAGTAACAGTGTGAAGAAGGCGTGTCCTGGGTGGTGACGATCCTTAATGATGGATGTCGCCTTCCTAAGGCACCATTCCTTGAAGATCTCTTGGATACTGCATAGGCTGGTACCCATGATGGAGCTGACTAATTTTACAAGTTTCTACCGCTTATTTCAATCCTGTGCAGTAGCCTTCTCCACCCATACCAAATGGTGATGCAGGCAGTCAAAATGCTCTCCACAGTAAATTTGTTGAAGGTTTTGAGTGTTTTAGTTAACAAACAAAATCTGCTCAAACTAATGAAATTTAGCCAGTAATCTTGCCTTTTTTATAGCTGCATCAATATGTTGGATCCAGGTTAGGTCCTCAGCGATATTGACACCCAAGAACTTGAAATTGCTCGCTCTCCCCACTTCTGATCCCTCTACGAGGATTGGTTTGTGTTCCCTCATCTTACCCTTCCTGAAGTCCACAATCAGCTCTTTGGTCTTGCTGACATTGAGTGCGAGTTTGTTGCTGTGACACCACTCAACTGACCAGTATATCTCGCTCCTGTATGCCCTTTCATCACCATCTGAACTTCTGCCAACAATGGTTGCATCATCAGCAAATTTATATATGCCGTTTGAACTATGCCTAGCTGCACAGTCATCTGGAAAGTGCATACTGCCTCTGTGTCCCCATTCTCTGCCCTCCCCCCATAGCCCTGCAAATTCCTTCTTTTCAGATGCTTTTCCACCTCCCTTGTGAAAGCTGCCATTACCACCCATGACAGTGGATTTCAGACTCCCTCACAGTAATTATCTCAGCACCCTTATCAAAGCCTTTATATCCCACTTATAGTTCAGCCAGCCGGGGGTATAGTGGCAACAGCACCGGACTTCGGGGCAAATAGTCCCTTATTTGAATTCTATCCGTGCTGGGTTGAGCATCGAGCTAGCAATTCAGCCTCATAAAAAAAACAGTCAGATGCGATGGAAATGGCAAAAATGCTGCCGGATGCACCACAAGGCATGTAAAGGAACAACAACAATATTTCAGTAGCCCTCACTAAAATGATTCTCCACTTGCAGCTGAACTGATGTTTTATAAATGTTTATCATGACTTACCTCCTCTTGTATGTTGTCCCTTTGCTTATAAAGTCAGAAATTCTATATGCTTTATTAACCAATTTCTCAAGCTGACACGTTCAATAGGCTGTGCATATGGATACTTTGATCTAGTACTGCCTTAGATTGTGCCCTCTGGTTTATATTACCTCTTCTCATTCTTGCTACAAAAAAAAATGTAATACTTAATATTTCTCAACATCAAAGATCCCTGTTTCCTATCGTGGCACATGGAGAAAAGAAAAATGGAGGGCTATGCGGGAGGGAAACGTTAGTATGATCTTGGAGTAGGGTAAAAGGTGGGCACAACATTGTGGACTGAAGGACCTGTACTGTGTTGTACTGTTTTGTGTTCAATGCTCTATGTTCGGTCAACCCATTTCACAAATCTGTCTGTATTTCATCAAAGCCAAACCAGGAAAGATCTTGTACGTTGAATGGTAGCACTCAGGGGAACAGAGGGTAGTTCACTGCGAGTGGATTCACAGCGGACAGGCTGGTGTGAAGAAAGCAGGGCATGTTCTCCTTCACAGGTTAGACCACTGAATACAAGAGTCTGGATATCATGTTGCAGTTTTGTACAAGACATTGGCAAGGCTGCACTTAGAGTATCATATACACTGTTGGTTACCCTGCTATACAGAAGAGTGCAAAGAAGACTTATGAGAATATTGCCCGGACCCGAGGGCCTAATTTACATAGAGAGGTTGGGCAGACTGTGATTTTATTCCTTGGAGTCTGAGAGGTGATCTTACGGAGGTGCGTAAAATCATGAGGGGCATAGACAGTGTGAATGCATATAGTCTTTATTTTCCCAGAGAAAGGGAACCAAAAACTAGAAGGCCCAAGTTTATGGTGGTACAAATGGAACAAGCTGCCAGTGAAAGTAAATGAGGTGGATGTAATAACAACATTTAAAATATACTTGTATAAGCACATGGGTGGGAAGAGTTTAGAGGTATATGGGCAAAATGAGACTAACATATGTGGGCATGGATGAGCTGTGCCAAAGGTCCTGTTTCTCTGCTATGTTGCGCTATGGCTCTATCCATTTCACAGTCCACTTTGTGTATCATCTGTAAATATGATGCACACCCTACCACAAACATTCCCTTTGTTCTCTCTGCCCTTCCCTTTCCCACAACACAAAACATGCTTGGTTTCTAACTTTTTCGTGATATGATGAAAGGTCATTGAGCTGAAACATTAATTGCTTTTCCATCCGCAGATACTGCCTGACCTGCTGAGTATTTCCAGCATTATTTTCAAATCTTCTTTCATTGCTCCTTTATTTTCCTATTAAATAGCCAATTTTGTATCCATATTGGAAGTCCCAAAAAGAGTCCACCAAACACATCTTTTCCTTATAATTTTCTACTTCATCATAAAACTCTATTACATTAGTTAGACATAGTTTTCCTTTATCAAACATATGCTGACTTTCTCAAATCAAGCTACAGTTTTCCAAGTGACTGATAACTCTGACCATCGTTAAAATGTTTCTGGAACTTACTCCACTCAAGTGTTAAACAGACCCGACTATTTAACCTCGGTAGTATTTAGCTTATTTGCTTTCTTGAAGAAGTACTTAATATTTGCAATTTTCCAAGCCTGTAGCACCATCCCTGAACTTATTGGAGTTTGAAACTCGTAAAATGTATAAACAGAAAATACTCAGTAGGTAGGGCAACATCTGTAGAGAGAGAAAAACGGTATAAACATTTTGAGTCAAAGAACTTTCATCGGAACTGTTGAAAGAAACTCTTAACAAGGACAAACTTACCCTGCAGATTCCTTGGAGCAATTCATTCTCCACTCTCGCAGACTTGTATCTAATTATTAAGATGTAGGCTCGTGATAATCCACCTTCTGGGACCACTACAGTCCTTTGACTGGTTGTGTTACCACTGTGATGTTGGGTAGGGAGTACCAGGATTTAAATCCAGTGATAATACTTCTCTAAGTCAAAGTGATCCACTTGCAACCCTTGCTAAAGGTCACTTATACAAAACAAACTAAAGTGACAGAGTGGGAGCCACAATGAGAAACCCTAGTGAGTTGGGCTATTCTCAGCTCCATCTTCACAACACGTCTTACTAGAATTGAAAATAATATAACGGCAGAAATATATAAGCTTCAATTGATAGCATGAATAACGTTTTTATATTCGAACCAGCACTGGTGATCCTACTTCCAGTGACTTCTCAATGTTAAATTTCCTGGGATAATCCTGTCTTTGTTTCACACAAAGCGGGGTTCGAGGTAGAAGCCCCCATAGCAGAAAATCAATGGGAAGTCATGTCCTTCCCACAAAATGCTATTACTTTCAGTAAGACGATGATTGTATTCCAGTCCAGTGAATTCATAAGTGGTTGTCTTTTGCCTGCATCTGTCATTGGAAATGTAATGACTATTGGTTTAGAAATTTAGTGGTGTTGGGACAGAGAGTTAGAGGGGTACTGCCAGGTGCAACACTTGAGGCCGAAAGTAATAGTATGATGGATAGATCTTCCACACTTAGCTCCATGCATTGGGTCATACAGATTGTATGAAGAGAAGCCATGCTGAGATAGTTGCTAGGACTCAGTCAGGGCTTCACTGGTGAGCAAGATTGGGAGTTGTAGCTAGGAGTTAATTGCAGTAGGGAGTAGAGGGATTGAGAGAGGAAATGAATGTATAGTACAGAAGACAGCATTTATGTCATTTTGAATGGGCTAAAACCTGTCCAGGGAACAGAACTAGCCAAGAGAAATCCTAATTGAATACCATCCATTCACCATCATACATACTAACTACTTCTGCCACAGGTGCACTGTGGCTGCACTGTGCGCCATCTATCCATAAAATACACCGCAGTTACTGGTCCAGGCTACTCTGGCTGCACTTCTCAAATCCATACTTTCTACCATCCAAAAGGTCGAGAGCAGCAAGTGGCTGGGTTATACATCATTCTTAATTAGAATCCTACTGCTGGTTGTCCATGATTACTGGGTTTAAATCCTGGAACTCTCAACCCAACATCACTGAGAGATGGCTGACCATTGATGGGGATGGATAATAATTACTGGCCTGCTGCAGCACCTACCTGCTGAAAAAAATGAATGAAAATATGAATCAGCATTGGTGTTACATTTATTGGAGTTACTGGAAATATTGGGAGTACTCCCAACACTATTTTGCTACACTTCTAACATCTGCATCTGTTATTAATATTCTTATCCTTATTTTTTTTATCACAGGTTCTAGTTTTGCACCATCCCCAGGTATATATGCAAGCAGCAACTCCGTTTCCAATTCAACAAGCTTCAACAGTTCCCATCAGGTATTCTCTTCTGTTAGCTATCTTTTCCTGAATGCAGAGGCAGATTCACTGACCATGTCCCAGAAATGTCACTGGCTTCCATACTTCAGGTCACTGTCACTGTGTACCTAACCTGTGTTTTGCCAGGCTAAATCTTTTTCAGCCTGATCTTGTCTCACCAAACTTCACAGTCATATGGTGTTAGAAGGGGACCATAGATAACAATTGTGTGGGACACTTGGCTATCTTGTGCCTTCAGAATGAGGATGTTAAGCCAACTTTAGAGTTCTCATTTCTGCCAGTGTCTGAGCCTGGATATTTTCCAACTGTGATCTTGATGTGTTTTTGAATTTTATTTCAGAATTTCAAAAGTAAACATCTTAATGTGATATTGTAACTTAAAGTAAATCTTTATTGTCTAGATTCCAATGTCAGCTTCAAGCTTATTTCAGTAGTATACTTCTTAGATCATGTTTCATCTTGTCTCCAGTTCCAAACAAAAAGCAAAAGAGTACAAGTGCTGAATGCATTGCAATTCATAATATTAAAACTGTGAATTACAGTAAATTATATATTTATATATATATATAAATAGTTAAATTACATAAGTAGTGCAACAAAAAGTAGTGATGGGTTCAATGTCCATTTAGAAATCAGACAGCAAGGGGAAGAAGCTGTTCCTGAATCATTGAGTGTGTGCCTTTAGGCTCCTGTACCTCCTTCTTGATGGTAGCAATGAGAAGAGGGCATGTCCTGGGTGATGGGGGTCCATAATAATGAATAATAATTATTTTCCATGAGGCAACAAAGAAATACTCAAAGAGTGAAGGAATAAAAATTAGTAGTCCCACACACTAGAAACCGTAAGCGGGAGAGGCCATTTAAAAGGATAAATTTGTTATTCCTGTTGCTAGACAAGGCCCACAACATGCAAAGGCCAACTAGGAACAAGTAATGAGGTTTTAGGAGGAGAGAAGTGCTTCTTCTTCTAACATTTACAGCTGGGATGACATCTGTGCCCCATATGTGCCAGCATCATTTCCTTGGTGGTTTCTGGCTGGTAGCCTTTGATGCAAGGAGGAGGGAATTAAAATGAAAGAAGCAAAAAAAAATGGAGATTCTGGAAATCTGAAATGCAGCCTGGTCTGCTAACTGTCCCCAGCATTTTCTGTTTGTTTTTGAGAAGTAGAACAGGTTTCCCAACTCAACCAGTCCCGTTGCCATCTAAATTCATTGTATAGAGAAAAGCTCAAATGATGAAGATGCTTGGAGAGTGCATGGGAAGTGTAGCAGTGCTGGCCAGGCGAGGACCTGACAAGAGCAGTTCCTCCCTTCCATGTATGGTAGAAGAATGAGTGGGGGGGGGGCGATGTGGGAGGGAAGTGTTAGATTGATCTGGGAATAGGTTAAAGGGTTAGTACAACATCATGAGCTGAAGGGCCTGTCATATTCTGTACTGTTTTATGTTCTAAATTTCCTACCTAAGTGACCTCTTTGAGGATAGCAATGTACAGGTCTGGATACACGTTGAAGCTAAAACAGGAAATGTTGAAGCACTCAGCAGGTCAGGCAGCATCTTGGATCGAGGATCTTTCATCAGAAATGGAATTTTGAGAAAACGAGTGTGTTAAGCTACTAAGAGAGATGCATGGTACTGAGCAAATGTTTGTGGTAGGATTCAGACAAAACTTTTCAAAGTAACAATTATTTTGAAAAAACAGCTGATGTAGATGGAAAAGAGAACAGAAACAGATTGAAACATAAAAATACAGTGGATAAAGAGGAAGAAAACAGAAGTTATCTGAAATTGTTATATTCAGTATTAAATGTGAAGGACTTCAATATCCCTAGGTGGAAGACGATGCGCTGTTCTTCAAGTTTTCACCATGATGTTGTGGCATCATTGGTGCAATGTAAGAGACTGAAGAAAGTGTATTCAGAGTGGGGGTGGGAAAATTAAAGAGGCAGGCTACCGGGAATTCAGAGTTGCCGTTGAGGACTAAACAGCGATGTTCTGCAAAACTGCTGTACAATCTGTGTTTAGTTTCTCCACTGTAAAGGAGTTCTTATTATGAGCTTGAATTACAATATACTAAACTGGAAGAAGTGACGTTGAATCACTGCCTTACCTTAAAAGACTGTCTGGTTTGTGCAGAGTATGGTAAGGGAAGAGATGAAACTGGGGAAGGTGTGTCTGATGGTGAAATGATGGAGAATGATCCATTCAGTGTGGAAGCTGCTGGGATGGAAACTGAGGACCAGGAACCACTATATTTGTTCTCAGCAGCACAGGAGGTGGTGAAACAGAAGTACATGCAACAGAAATGTGTGTGTGTGTGTGTGTGTGTGTGTACATGTGGGTGTGTGTGTGTGTGAGTTTTCATGTGGGTGGGGTGTGTGTGTGTGTGTGTGTGTGAGTGTACATGTGGGTGTGTGTGTGTATGTGTGTGTATGTCTGTGTGTGTGTGTGTGTGTGTGTGTGTGTGTACATGTGGGTGTGTGCATGTGTGTGTGTGTGAGAGAGAGTGTACATGTGGGTGTGTGTGTGTGTGTATATGTGTGTGTATGTCTGTGTGTGAGTGTACATGTGGGTGGGGTGTGTGTGTGTGTCTGTGTGTGTGTGTGAGTGTACATGTGGGTGTGTGTGTGTATGTGTGTGTATGTCTGTGTGTGTGTGTGTGTGTGTGTGTGTGTGTGTGTGTGTACATGTGGGTGTGTGTGCATGTGTGTGTGAGTGAGTGTACAAGTGGGTGTGTGTGTGTGTGAGTGTACATGTGGGTGTGTGTGTGTATGTGTGTGTATGTGTGTGTGTGTGTGTGTGTGTGTGTGTACATGTGGGTGTGTGCATGTGTGTGTGTGTGAGAGAGAGTGTACATGTGGGTGTGTGTGTGTGTGTATATGTGTGTGTATGTCTGTGTGTGTGAGTGTACATGTGGGTGGGGTGTGTGTGTGTGTCTGTGTGTGTGTGTGAGTGTACATGTGGGTGTGTGTGTGTGTCTGTGTGTGTGTGTGTGTGTGTGTGTACATGTGGGTGTGTGTGTGTGTCTGTGTGTGTGTGTGTGTGTACATGTGGGTGTGTGTGAGTGAGTGTACAAGTGGGTGTGTGTGTGTGTGTGTGTATGTCTGTGTGTGTGTGAGTGTACATGTGTGTGTGTGCGTGTGTGTGAGTGTACATGTGGGTGTGTGTGCGCATGTGTGTGTGTGTATGTGTGTACATGTGGGTGTGTGTGTGTGTGTATGTCTGTGTGTATGTCTGTGTGTGTGTGTGTGAGTGTACATGTGGGTGTGTGTGCATGTGTGGGTGTGTGTGTATATGCCTGTGTCTGTGTGTGAGTGTACATGTGGGTGTGTGTGTGAGTGTACATGTGGGTGGGTGTGCATGTGTGTGTGTGTGTGTGTGTGTGTGTGTGGGGGGGGGGGGTCATTCAGAACAATATTGAACTTATTTTCAAGTAACCATTCCACTTTGTTTTTCTCCATCTCACCATGGATGTGGCTGTACCTCTTTGAATCAAATTGTTTTCTTTCATGTTTCCAATTGCCATTACATTGAAACTAATTGTTATCTTAACACAGATACTCCCTGAGTCCTCTCCAGTTCCCCAGACCTCTCTCCAACTTTACAGGTTTGTCTGCTGCAGTAATGGTAAAGGATTCTCAACATGAAATATCAACTGCTTCTCTTCCTGACTTACTGATGTGACCTAGTGCTTCTAGCATTCTTCTTCTTTGTCAGGATCTACCAGTTTTTGGTCCAGTTTCTCTTTCTCTGTATCTCTCTCTTTCTCTTAAACACACACACACACACACACACACACACACAGATCCATATACATTAGGCATTAAAATATTTAATAGAAAAAGAGTGCAGAATCTCCATTATTTAAACATTTATATTAAGGTCAAGCAGGTTTATAACCTTGGTAGGGAGTTCAACAAACTCCTTGAACAGTTTGAAAACCAAATTAATTTTGCTGTGTATTGATATTGCATAGAGAAGCAAACTTCTTTGAACATAAGAACCTAGATACATGGTGGTGTTGCTCAGAGGTCAGTCCTCTCCTGTATGAAGGGTTTTCACATTCTTCTAATGAGGACAATTCCCCTGAATGCTCCATATTTTCTCCCACATTCCAAAGGAGGCTAATGGGCAGGTTAATTGGCCACTGAAATTTGGTCACATTCATAGTCGTAGTCATGCTTTATCGATCCCGGGGGAGATTGGTTCTCGTTACAGTTGCACCATAATTAATTAAATAGTAATACAACCATAAATAGTTAAAAAGTAATATGTAAATTATGCCAGGAGATAAGTCCAGGACCAGCCTATTGGCTCAGAGTGTCTGACCCTCCAAGGGAGGAGTTGTAACGTTTGATGGCCACAGGCAGGAATGACTTCCTATGATGCTCTGTGTTGCATCTCGGTGGAATGAGTAGGTGAGTTGTAAAATCAGAGAGATGTTGATGAAAATGTGGAGAGAATGCATGATAGAGACAATTAATGGATGATATTTCAGCTGGTATAGAATCAATAGGCTTCCAATACTCATTCCATTTTTCCATATTTCCTTATAGCATTTCCTCTATGTTATAAGGAAATATGGAAAATTAGAACTTCAGTTAAAAGTAAAAAAATGCTGTATAGTCCCTCAAGCCTTTTCCGTCATTTAGTAAGATCATAGCTTATCGTTTTTTTTTGTTGTCATTTGCCTGTAGCAACCCTACATCCCTTAAAATCTAGTAATTTATTGACATCAACTTGAATATTCTTAGCAAATGAACTTCCACAACTCTTTTGATTAGAATTTCCCAAATATTCACTACCCTCTGGAAGAAGAAATCTCAGTCGTGAAAAGCCTGCACCTGCACCTTATTATTATTCTGGACACCCCATCCAGAGAAAACATCAACATGGCATCAACGCATGTTAAGCCCCTTAAGAATGTTGTACTTCACAATGAAGTCACCTCTAATTCTTCTCAGCTCATTTACAACTGAGAAGAATTAGAGCTCCTAGGCTTATTCTGCTTAATCTCTCCTCATAAGACAAGCCCCCTCCACACTCATCCTTCCCAGAAATCCACCTGCACCTGCTTTAAATCATTTTGGCCCTTTACTCCATCCAAGGCTGTGATCACCTGTCAAGCATGCCTAAATGGCAGCAGGAGTCCAAAAACAACATACACAAAATGCTGGAGGAACTCAGCAGGTCAGACAACATCTTTGCAGGGGAATAAACAGTCTATAAATTCAGCCTTATTTTGAAGTTATTGCACATAACTATGACAAACAAATTGTCTTCGTATAAGTTCAGTGCTTGTGCTTTAGAGACAGTGGGATTCAGTGTAAAATATTGCATGATCACAACAAACCCAACCAGTACTCATTGATTAAATTTTCATTCAGTTCCTTAGTGGAGTAGGCAAGAAATTACTCACAAATTGAGAGACTTACTGTACTCCATATTTGATGAATGCCAGTGTTCTACTTCATGCACATAGCTTATAAAGCACCTTGCTCATAGACTGTGGAAACTCCTTAAGGAACAATTGGTTAAATATTCAATACTTTGCACGATAATATATTTTAAAGCTGAGAATGCCACATCTAATATTGGAAATTAGATCACATTTAGAGTGTCCATTCGTAATCAATGGTTCAGTTAATACCCTAAAAGATGAGGAAATCCTTATCTGTTAGGGGATAGTAGTTTAGTTCTTTGAGTATTAGGGCACAGTAGTTTAGTAAGAATGGCAGCAGGAGAGTGTCTTGTACTGTGTGCGGGGTGTGGGAAGTCTGGGAGTCCTCATATCTCCCAGATAAACACATCTGCTCCATGTCCACTGAGCTGCAGCTCTTGAGAGAAGGTATAAAGGAACTGGAGCTGCAGCTCAATGACCTTCGACACATAGGAAAATGAGGAGATGATAGACAGGAGCTACAGCGAGGTGGTCACCCTTACACTGTCAGGAGAAGAAGGGGAATGCACAGCCAGTGCAGAGTACGTACACCCTCGGCCGTTCCCCTCAATCATAAGTACACCCTCAGTCATTCCCCTCAATAATAAGTACACCCTCAGCCGTTCCCCTCAATCATAAGTACACCCTCAGCCGTTCCCCTCAATAATAAGTACACCCTCGGCCGTTCCCCTCAATAATAAGTACACCCTCAGCCATTCCCCTCAATCATAAGTACACCCTCGGCCGTTCCCCTCAATCATAAGTACACCCTCGGCCGTTCCCCTCAATCATAAGTACACCCTCAGCCATTCCCCTCAATAATAAGTGTACACCCTCAGCCATTCCCCTCAATCATAAGTACACCCTCGGCCGTTTCCCTCAATCATAAGTACACCCTCAGCCATTCCCCTCAATAATAAGTGTACACCCTCAGCCATTCCCCTCAATCATAAGTACACCCTCAGCCGTTCCCCTCAATAATAAGTGTACAACTTTTGATACAGCCATCCGGGGGAGCCACAATAAATAAGTGTCTGACACTAAGTCTGGATCTGTCCTCAAAAGAGCAGAGAGGTAAAAAGGACTTCAGGGTCGAAAGGGGATTCCCTAGTCAGAGGAACAGAGATTTTTTCTATGGGTGTGATAGAGTCACCTGGATGGAAAGTTTCCTTCCTCGTGTCATGGTCAGGAATGTCTCGGATCATGTCCACGGTATTCTCAAGAGTAAGTGTGAGCAGCCAGAAGTCTTGGTGTGCATTGGCACCAATAACATGGGTTCACAAGGTGAGGAGGTCCTGAAGAGAGATTTTGTGGATCTAGGTAGAAAGCTGAGAAACAAGACTTCCAGAATAGTAACCTCTGGATTGCTGCCTTTGCCACATGCCAGTGAGGGTAGGAATAAAATGATTTCGTGGGTGAGTTTGTGGCTGAGGAACCGGTGCAGAGGGCAGGGGTTTGGATTTATGATCAATGGGATCTCTTCTGGGGAAAGAGTGACTTCAAAAGGGGTGGGTTACACGTGAATCCGAAGGGGCCCAATATCCTTGCAGACTGGTTTGCTAGGGTTGCTCAAAAGGGTTTAAACTGATTTGGCAGGGGGATGGCAACTGAAGTGATAGTGCCAAAGATGAGATGCTGGTTTACAAACAGAGGCAATAAGTAGTGAGGAAATGCTGTTGATATGGCAAAATTACAGGATGAGTTGCAATGTAAAAGGTGGACAAAATCGAAAAGAGTGAATACAGGATTAAAGATGTTATATTTGAATGTGTGTAGTATACGGAATAAGGTAGATGGAGTTATCACACAGTTACAAATGAGCATGTATGATATTCTAGGCATCACTGAATCATGGCTGAGAAATGATAGCTGGGAGCTTAATGTCCAAGGATACACACTGCATCAAAAGGACAGGCAGGAAGACAGAGGGAGCGGTGTTGCTCTAACGGTAAAAAATGAAATCAAATCTTTAAAAAGAGGTGACATAGGGTCAGAAAGTGTTAAATCATTGTGGATAGAGCTAAGGAACTGAAAGGGTTAAAAGACCCTGATGGGAGTTGGATTCAGACCCCCAAACAGTAGTAAGGATGTGGTCTACAAATTACAATCAGAGATAAGAAATGCCAAAACGGCAATGTTACAATAGACATTGGGGATTGGGGATTTCAATATGTAGACAGATTGGGAAAATCAGCTTAGTGCTAGATTCCAAGAGAGGGAGATTTCTGGAATGCATTCGAGATGGCTTTTTAGAGTAGCTCATGGTCATCCCACAAGGGGTCAGCTATTCTGGATTGGGTGTTGTACAATGAACTGAGATCGATTAGAGAGCTTAAGGTAAAAGAACCCTAAGGAGAAAGTGATCATAATATAATTGAATTCACCTGAAATTTGGGGAGGAGAAGCTAAAGTTATATGTATCAATATTACAGCAGAGTAAAGGGAATTACAGAGCTGCAAGAGAGGAGTTGGCCATTATTGATTGGAAAAGAACATTGGCAGGGGTGAAGGCAGAGCAGCAATGGCTGGAATTTCTGGAAACAATTCAAAAGGCACAAAACATAAACATCCCAAAGAGAAAGAAGTATTCTAAAGGCAAGATGACACAAATGTGGCTAATAAGAGAAATCAAAGCCAACATGAAAGCCAAAGAGAAGGCCTATAATAGAGCAAAAATTGGTAGGAAATTAGAGGATTGGGAAGCTTTTAAATGCTAACAGAAGGCAACTAAAAAGTCAATAAGAAGGTAAAGATGTTATATGAAAGTAAGCTAGCCAATAATATTAAAGAGGATACCAAAAGTTTCTTCAGATATATAAAGTATAAAAGAGAGATGAGAGTGCATATCGAACCGCTGGAAAATGATGCTGGAGAGGTAGTAATGGGGGACAAGGAAATGGTGGATGAAGTATGTAAGTATTTTGCATCTGTCTTCATTGTGGAAGACACTAGCAATTTGGTGGAAGTCATGAGGTGTGTGGTTAACATAACTGGAGAGAAGTTTCTTGGGAAACTGAAAGGTCTGAAGGTAGACAGGTCACCTGGGCCAGATGGTATACACCCCAGGGTTCTGAAAGAGGTGGTTGAATAGATTGTAGAGGGATTAATAATGATCTATCAAGAGTCACTAGATTCTGGTAAGGCTCTGGAAGACTGGAAAGTTGTAAATGTTACTCCACTCTTCAAGACAGGAGAGAGACAAAAGAAAGGAAACTATAGGACAGTTAGTCTGATCTCAGTGGTTCGGAAGATGTTGGAGTCAATTGTTAAGGATGAGTTCTCAGGGTACTTGGAGACACATGATAAAATAAGCTGTAGTCAGCCTGGTTTCCTCAAGGGAAAGTCTTGCTTGAAAAATCTGCTGGAATTCCTGACTATGAAGACAGGTGCAGGGGCAGGTAGTTTTGAGGAAGGAGAGAGGCTACAGAAGGACTTAGACAAATTAAGAGAATAGGCAAAGAAGTGACAAATGGAATACAGTGCCAGGAAGTGTATGGTCATGCACCTTGGTAGAAGAAATGAAAGTGTTGACTATTTTTTAAATGGAGAGAAAATACAAAAAAAACTGAGGTACAAAGGGACTTCAGAGCCCTAGTACAGCGTTCCCTAAAGGTTAATTTGCTGGTTGAGTCAGTGGTGAAGAAGGCAAATGCAATGTTAGCATTGATTTCAAGAGAACTAGAATATAAAAGCAAGGATGTAATGTTGAGGCCTCACATGGTGTATTGTGAGCAGTTTGGGGCCCCTTATCTTAGAAAGAATGTGCTGAAATTGAAGAGGGTCCAAAGGAGATTTACAAAAATGATTCCAGGTTTGAACAGCTTGTCATATGAAGGGCATTTGATGGTTCTGGGCCTGTATTCACTAGAATTCAGAAGAATGAGGGCTGACCTCAATGAAACCTATCAAATGGTGAAAGGCCTTGATAGAGTGGATGTGGAGAGGATGTTTCCTATAATGGGAGAGTGTAAGACCAGAGGACACAGCCTCAGAATAGAGGGACATCCATTTAGAATGGAGGAAGTATTTCTTTAGCCAGAAAGTGGTGAATCTGTGGAATTCTTTGCCACAGGCAGCTGTGGAGGTCAAGTCTTTATGTATATTTAAGACAAAAGTCAATAGATTCTTGATTGGTCAGGCCCTGAAGGGATATGGAGAGAAGGCAGGAGATTGGGGCTGAGGGGAAAATTGGATCAGCCATGATGAAATGGCAAAGCAGACTCAATTGAGCCAAATGGCCTTATTCTGTTCCTACATCTTATGTCTTATAATTAACAGATAACATTCAGTCTGGAGTGGGATTCATTTTCCCTGCTGTTCCTTTCCAAAAGGACATATCCGCCAGTGCCCTGCCAACAGTTGCCCCCATACTTACTGGTTCATACAGAGTTTTTATCAGAGAAAAGGCAAACAAACGTAGTCCTCCAGGACCAGTGAACGTGAGAAGACACATCTGAACCTTCCAGCATCAGACCCAGATTGGCCCAGCCTCATACTTGCTCTTTGTCCTGGATGTTCTGAGGTTGTGGACTAAATAGCTGTATAGGGGGAAGAGGGTAGGGACTATATGGTGAATAAGGGAAGAGAAGGAAGGAGACTAAGATTGTACTACATGTAAAGGAACGTAAATGCAGGAACCTGACATGTGGATTGGACATGGATAAGCTTTTGAAAGCCTGACTGTGCAGGAGGGGCCAAATGGCCACTTCCACTATAATCAAATAGGAGAGAGTTAATGGCCATTTCTCACTGAGGGAGCAGTGGGGGCTATTATGGCTAACATGAATTCAGAAATGAGCTTAGCTGGAGCTGCAGTCATTCAATGACTGTCTTAGACCAGGAAAGAGCTTATGACAGCATAGGCATTGCAGCCAACACACAATCTTGCAGTGCTCTACAGACTGACCAGTCTTAGTAAGCATTTAAAAACATTGCTTCTAGCAGGAGATCAACTGACAACAACGCAATCATGTGTGAAGGACGGTCAAGGGTCCAATTTATCTAACAATTGACATGCAAAGGACTGGAAACTTGTGGACTTTAGGTCACTGTGGAACGGATGGTGGTTTTCGGTCAGGAGGCTGCTTGGATCCTCATTAATCCTGTGGGAGCTGGATGCTCAAAGGCATCTATAGTATGCAGCTGGTGAACTTGTGTGGATACTGCTCCTCAAAAGATCTGCCTTCTTGACCTTGCTGACGGGTTAATGCCACAAACATTGTTATCATTGTTACTTTGCTGAAGTGACCATCCCTCATGATAGCACTGCCTGCCTAACCACAATGTACTTGCAGATGTATTTCCAGGAACTCTCCTAGACACAGAAATTGGGAATGCAGAGCCCATCCCACTTTATGCTCTCTGCACTGAACTGAATTTAGCTGTTCTTCGACCTCCCAGGCCCATCTGCCTCCACTGTCAATTCATGCATGCTTACACATGACCTCAATTACTTAAGGATCTACCTTTTAAATACTATATCAATTGCTCATTTGACTTTGTTCTTTTCATTTTGTTTCAATTATGGTTAAGTTGATAAGCGTGTGGTTTCATTGAGCATATGATTGCTCCGCTACAAGAGAAATGACTTAAACTGATGGTTTTTCTTCAGGATTATCCTGGCTACACTGCGTTTGGCCAAAACCAGTATGCACAGTATTATCCATCTGCAACATATGGCACATATATGACCTCAAATGATACTGTTGACGGCACCTCTTCAACATCAACAACATACCAGTTACAAGATCCTCCCAATATCCCTGGTCAACCATCCACGGATCTTCCTGGAGGTAAATGACTTCCTTTCTAGTTGAACTGTAGTCAATCTTTCAAAACTACTACAAGATCGAATGTTGTCAAGATTTTGACAAACAGTAAAGTGACTGTTTGAATTTGGCGCAATAACAGATTGCATTTTTGATTATAACTGTCTTTTAACTATTCATCCTGCAAACTGCTGGCAATAAACCTTTAATCTGTGTTTCACCATTGTAATATCCAAGCAACCAAGCTCAGATGAATTTAATTCCCCTATAGTTTTTGGATCTTTTGCTGTTGTCAGGACTTCTTGCAGTTGTAAAAGTTCCAAGGTAGTGCTCTAAAAGTGTTGATTGGGGGTAGGGGAGAAACAGAAAATCCAGCAGCTTGGTTTACACTTGTCAAAACAAACCCATTTTTGCTGACTACTGCACTTGCTCCTCTAAAGCAGAAACATGTATTTATGTAGGTAGACTGACAGAGGGATAGCTTGTGCCTCAGATTTGGATATTTTGTTAAATGAGTTCCAGTTGGTACAGTAAAATGCAACAGACACACAGGCATGCACATGTACTGATGACAATTGGGTTGTGTGGGTGTAACACAGCAAATTGCCTTTGGTCCAAGTAGAAAGCAGAGCACAGAGGACAATAACCAATGTTGTTGATAGATTTGTATGGTTCAGCATTTTATTATATGGTGTGTGATGTTGAGGTTTAGCCATAAAGTGAATACAGCCAGCCTGAGTTAAACAGAAGCAGGTTTCCAATTTAGTAAATAAGTAACACACATTGATGCAGTAAACTATCTGAAGCACAGCACAGATTGAAAGAGACAACAGAAGTATGGTGTGTTTATTTTTGAGTTTCCTCACAATGTTTTAATTTTAAATTTATTTTTGCATTCATTGTATGATAAATAGAGCTGGCTTAAACATGTACTGGCTGTGTTTCATCATTTAAAGTATCTATAGTAAATTTAAAACAAGATTAGTACTTGCTATTAATACCAGTGTGAAAACAGCATACTCTATTATTCCAGAGTTTGACTGTTTTAATTGAGGGCATTTGAACTCTGATATCAAAGCTTTCTCAAGAAAGTAGAACATTCTTGAACTTAAAGTCTTATTTTTTTCCCAGTTGTCTTTGGCAAGCTTACAGATTTTTGATTAAGGAAGCTTATCATTCTTCTTCAATCACACACATTTTCATTTTCCATTCCAAAGAGTTAGGCTGTTTTTCATTATTGAGACGTAACAATAAGTGCTTTAAAACCTGTTCTGTTTCCTGTTAACATTTTTCCCTAACACCCTTCAGTTACACTCACTAAACATGGGTAATTATGAGGGATCCTTGGTCTGTGTGGTCTTTAGTTGATTTCTCTGCCTTAATAATCGTTACAATTGAACAACAAACTTAAAATCAAATGCATAGTAGAAATGCAATAAATCTTTTTAATAATGTAACTTGCGAATCTTGCAATATTTCCTAAAATGTAGTATATGTCCTTTTTTCATTAACATCATTAATCATTTTAGTATTTAGTTTGATTAATTTTGATACATGAAGATCCTCAGAATATATGTAATCAATTTTAGTGCAGGAATACTTGGTGTTCTGATGTGTAGTTTTATTAGAAATGTAAATAACATGAGTTTGGCCATAGCTGGAGACCAAGTACAGCTTTGGTCACCACAGTTCAAGATATAATTGCTCTGGAGGGAGAGCTGAGGAGATTTACAAAGATATTACAAGTACTTGAAATTGTAGCTCTGAGGAAAATGGATATACTAAAGGTTTTATTCGGAGGTTTTAATTGAAGTTTATAAATTATGAGGGACTAAATAGAGTCACACAGAACGACCTAATTGCTTTAGCAGAGTGGGCAAAAACCAAAGCCATAGATTGAAAATAATTGCTAGAAGGATTAGAAGGTAGATTTTTCTAATCCATTTGAAATTCACACCCTGAATGGGTGATAGAAGCAGAAACCTTCGTCACTTTGAAGCAGTACTTGGATGTCTACATGAAAAGCCCTGATGTAAGGGCAATGGAGCTGGTGCTGAAAGGTGGAATTAAATGTGATAGCTTTGTTCAACTGGCACAAACATGATGGGCCAAATGACTTTCTGTGTGATATATTGTCTACAATTCTGCAGTGGGGTTTTGATGTTATTTATGAATGAAGTCCAATGAAAATATGTCAAAATGTGATGCATGAATTCATTCAATAAGCAGAACATTTGTATTGCCCATGACAGTTCTGTCCAACTAAGCTTTGCTTCAAATGATGAGATTCTAAAATGCTTCATCTACTACTTCTTCCCTTCAGAACAAGACAACCCACTCTTATCGCTACAATGTAATTTGCTTTCTCACAGTTTTCTTGCAGTCATACTTACTGACAGCAATTCAGTTACAAGCAGATTCATATTGTACAATTTGGCACAGCATGTAAATGAAAACAGTGTCGATTTTTACAGTAAAAAAGAACTGTGCAAAGCATTCCACGCGCTTCACTTCATTCTCCAGAGGCTGAAAAAGTGACCTTGTTTTGAATGTTGAAAGCCAATTGGATAAAATTCAAAAAATTACAATGAGGAGAAAAGGTTTGTAAGGATTAAAGAAGAGATGTGAAAGAAGAAAAGAGGGGATTCATTTAGTTAGAAACTTAGAACATACAACAGTACAGCAAATGAACAGACCCTTTCGCCTACAATATTATGCAGAACCAAATAAATTAGTAATCGAAAGGACAGCTAAATAAGTTCCTTCTGCCTACACAATGTCCATATCCTTTCATTTTCCTCACATTCATGTGCCCATCTAAACATCTCTTAAAAGTCCCTAGCGTATCTACCTCTACCACCATCACAGAGAGCAGATTCCAGGCACCCACCACTCTCTGTGTAAAAACACTTATCCCTCCCTCACATCTCCTTTGAAATTATCCCCTCTCACTTTAAATACATGCCTTCTAGTATTAGACATTTCAACCCTGGGAAAAAAGATACTGTCTGTCTACTCTACCTGTGCCTCTCCATAATCTTATAAATTTCTATCAGATCTCTCCTCTGCCTCTTCCGCTTTGGAGAAAACAACCAAGTTTGTCCAACCTCTCATAGCACATGCTCTCCAATCCAGGTAGCCTCCTGGCAAACCTCTCCTGCACCCTTTCCAAAACCTCAACATCCTTCCTATAGTGGGGTGACCAGAACTGTATATAATGCAGCCTAACTAGAGTATTATAAAGCTGCAACATAATTTCCTGACTTTTGAACTCAATGCCTCAACTAATAAAGGCAAACATGCCATATGCATTTTTAACCTGTGTAGCCCTGTTCAGGGAGGTATGAACTTGGACCCCAAGATCTCTCTGCTCATCAACACTGCCTTAACAGTGTACTGTCTCTTTACATTTGACCTACCAATGACTAGTTTAATTAGTTTGGTGAAATATTGTAAGGCGAATGCCCTGTTCCTATGCTGTAGTGTTCTATGCTCTATGAAAGTTCTATGCACTGATGAAGTATAACTGCATTCCTCACAATGTCTTAACCATTTTCTCTGCACTTGGCCAAGTTTTATAACCTGGTGTAAATATTTCACCTGTGGCAGTGAAGCAGTGAGGGTAGTCCTTAAAGGTAGGTATTCACCTTTAAGTGCCAAACCATTCCAAATGAAAACTGAGTCTTGGGAACTGCTGATGTTTGAGCGTGCTAGAGCTGGTGAGTTGGATTGAACCAGATTCTGAAGATTGCAAATACAGTAAAACTGTCCCAGGGCAGAATCTGTAGGTTAAAAAAAGTGGAGTGTCTAGCTGGGTGATTGGTGCAGGAATTGAACTCCCAACAAAGTCTGCAACAAGAAGAAGAGTTTGCTCAGAGTAGCTTTGCAGCAGTGTCATGTACCACATGTTGCAAGTCAGCATTCCACAAGTGCTGTTTGCTGCCTGGCACGCGTTTACTGCTGATGCATACAGTACTTGCATTGCTTACCACGCATGCCACACATTTGTGCTGCAACTTCCAACCAAAACCCTTGACACACTAAGATCTTTAAAGGGCTTCACACACCAAATTACTTTCACAGAACTTAACTGCTTGATTTACATTCATATGCTGGCATGCAGGGAATCCAGCTATGTGCTATCAAAACACCTTCCCTCTCAACATTACTTTTGTATAAAGGCAGGACAGGGCAAAAGCAGGCCCACCTGAATAGAAAGCTGTGCAATTTAAGCAAGTCTTGTTGTCATTAGGGATGAAAACATCGAAGGATTGTGAGGAGGCAAAGCAGAAAGTTATCCTTGGTGTTAGAATGTAGACTAGAGCAAATAACAGTACAGGAACAAACCCTGCCAACCATGATGCCAACTGAAGTTGCACACCTGTCAATACATGGTCTATATCCCTCTATTCCCTGCCTATCCATGTGTCTATCTGAATGCCTTCTAAACATTTGCAAGAGTTGGTTTTCTTTTGTGACATGTATGAAGGCACAGTGAAAAACCTTTGTTTGCCTGCCATCCAGACAGATCATTCCATCAATGAGGTACAATGAGGTAATAAAAAGAATACAGCATATAGTGCCGTAGCAACTACAGCACTGCCGGGAAGCAAGTCAAGTGCAATGAGTATGTCAAGGTAGTTTGGGAGATCAAAAATTTATCATTCAGGAGTCTGATAAGAGCAGGATAGAAGCTGTTTTCGAGTCTGATGGTACAATCTTCTGCCCAATAGAGAGAGGAGAAGAAAGAATGACCTTGGTGGGAGGGCCCTTGATTACGTTATTTGCTTTCAATGGAGTCTTTTATTTCTTCATCAGCTCACTCACTCTTGTCTGGACGTATGATAAAGGACAAAACCATCAGACCACAAGTAAACAGCTCACTAGTAGAACTATAATATACATTACTGCTTGGATTTTTTTAAAATTCTACACTTAATGGAGCTTCCGTGTTGAAACCCAAGCAGAAATTTAATATATGAGCTTTGACAAGGTCGCTAAATCCGTAGAGCTGAACACCCATGGATGTTATTTTTCAACATAAGTTATGGCGGGTGGGGGGGAGCACCTCATCATAGTAGACAGATGTTTCTTTCACTGAGAGTGTTTCTCTCTATGCCCATGTCTGCCAACCCTTGGGCTGGTTACCTAACTCTCCTCCTGCACCAGAGATACAACTGCAATTCCTTAGTAACTCCGCCTGACAACCCCCTCCCCCACCGCCCAGCACCTCTGAAAGACTTCTTTGCATAGTCTCACCACTGCTCATAGAAACTCTTCACCTAGGTATCCACCAAATATTGACCAAAAGTACCAATGTGATCTCTGATCTAATCCCCATCAAAAAATGCAGGAAAACATTGATGTTCACTTGTGAAGACATAGCAGAATTTTGGTTTGAAATCTTCTCTCGAGGATATCACCTTTGACAACATGGTTTTCCCCATTTGTCGGCTCTCGACTTTGTGCTTTAAGTGTATGGCATGGGACTGAAGCCACAGTTTTGTATTTGGAGATGAGCGTGCTGCCAAGTAAGCTATGGTTCACAAAATTACTGCAGTTCCACTGACCTCTGCCAGACTTACAGCAACATACCAGAAGACCCTGATTTTCAGGTAAAATTTCTCCCAGCTGCCCTGTGGTACAAGCTTTGTGCTAAAAGGAATCGCTGATTCTGAATTGAATCCAATTGTCTCCTGAATTCTTAGACAGTCCCTACAAATACATAGAGCAAATGAAGCTATGGTTCACAAAATTACTGCAGTTCCACTGACCTCTGCCAGACTTACAGCAACATACCAGAAGACCCTGATTTTCAGGTAAAATTTCTCCCAGCTGCCCTGTGGTACAAGCTTTGTGCTAAAAGGAATCGCTGATTCTGAATTGAATCCAATTGTCTCCTGAATTCTTAGACAGTCCCTACAAATACATAGAGCAAATGAATAAAAGTTGAAAGCTCCACATCACAAAATTTTAATAGTTCTGGCTGTGGCAACAGTTAAATAAATTGTGTAACTGCTTGTTTTTCTGTGCCTGGTGTATTTTCTTTATACATAATTATTCAGCTGCAGAACGGCTGTCAAACTGAACGTAGTGCAATCATCAGAAATCACTTTGTTGCTACAGCAGTGTGAACTTGTGGTTGACACTCATTCCTCGTGTGGAGAAAAACTGAGGGTGATGGCTACAATCTGAATGGTTGCTTTTACAGGAGAGTTTGACACAGTGCAGAGACCATCAACACCAATCAAAGACTTGGATGAGCGAACGTGTAGGAGTTCAGGGTCAAAGTCACGGGGAAGGGGAAGGAAGAATAATCCATCACCACCTCCTGACAACGACTTGGAGGTATGCCTTGACATTAATTGATGAAAAGTTTAAGATTGCACATTTTTTGATATAAAGGCTAAATGGAAGACATCATTATATTAATGCAGACTACAAGTTGAGCATTTTTCCCTAAAGCTTGGTTCATAATAAATGTTTTCAACCAAGGTTACATTGGTTGCTGTGAGGTGATTTTTATTCCATACTGCATGAGAGTTATAACAGTGGCTCAGCAAGCATAGTTTTCAGAAGGCATATTTCTCTCCCTTTGCTTTCTGGAGAGAAAGGAACTGAAATAAAATTAAAAGCTGCTGAAAATGGTTTGATTGCCAAATATAATGACCAGCAATTTTGTTGCTAGTCTGTAGATCACATAAGCATTTATTTTACATAATACAGATCAAAAAGTATTAGAGGATTTGTCAAGATTTCAACCTAGTTTAAAGTGCACATTGCCATCACAAAGAGTTAGATTGCTGATATAGGGGGAAATAAAAACAAAGTACAATCAGAAAATGGTTTTGCATTGAGTTTAAATGTTTTCCATCAATTTTTCATCATGTATTTACCTGCACCTCTTTCCTGCCTGCCTGCCAAAAGATAATTACTTATTAAATGAACTATCTACTGTGGTTACTGAGCCATAAAAAGGGAGAATTTTGGTTCTTTTCCCAGGTTGAAATGCATTAGTTGCTGTCAATTAAGACAAAGTTCAGAACTAAGCAGTTAACTGCAACATGCATGAGTAATGAGTTAGAAAACTGCTCCTGCAGAACTCTATAAGAAGGGATTTGTGTGTGAACAAAGCATGATGTTAAAATTGGACGAGACTACAAGGCAAAAATAAACAATCTAATTATGCTCAGTGTAGTGTTGGAAATTTATTCATGGGCTGTGGACAATTTATTTGTGCAAAATTCTTATGGGTAATCTTAGCTTGAAATAATGGGAAGAAAGGTCAGTTGGAGCCAGGGTTTCGGTGCAACCAGTAATCGGGAGAATGGATGTAAGAGAAATCATGCCTCAGATGGGTGAAGGTGGGGGGGATTTTGGACAGGCCATTAGGAGGAAGGAGAGTGTTAGATTGTTTTGTGGTGTGAAATTTAAATCAATTTCCAAAAATAAGACGATAAGACATAGGAACAGAGAAGGCCATTCAGCCCATCAAGTCTGCTCTGCCATTCGGTCATAGCTGATTTATTTTCCCTTTCAACCCCATTCTTCTGTCTTCTCCCCATTACATTTCACACCCTTATTAACCAAGAATCTGTCAACCTCTACTTTAACTATACCCAACAACTTGGCCTCCATAGCCATCTGTGGCAATGAATTCCATAGTTTCGCCTCTGTCTAGCTAAAGAAATCCCTCCTTATTTCTATTTTAAACAGACATCCTTCTATTATGTGGCTGTGACCCCTGATCCTAGACCTCCCACTACTAGAAACATCCCCTCCATGTCCAGTCCATCCAAGCATTTCAAAAATTCAGTAAGTTTCAATCAGATTCCCCCACCACCCCATTCTTCTAAACTCCAAGAGAACAAGCTCAGGGCCATCAAATGCTCTCATACATTAACCCTTTCATTCCCAGGATCATTGTTGTAAACCTCCTCTGGACCCTCTCTAGTGCCCAGCACATCCTTCATTTGATATTTAAGACCAAAGTAAGAGGTGTCCCACTTCTCAAGATTGGAATATGGACATTTCATGCTTTACTCTTTACTATTTACCATTATAAATTTGGCAGCATTTCTTTTAAACCTACTGTTCTACCACCAACTGCAAGAGTAGTATAATTCCCCATAATGTTAGGAATGATAACACTGAGTAAACTTCTGAAATCTCAATTGGCTTTAACAATCAATTAAGAAGCAGAATTTTAAACAATTACAAAGCCAATCAGTCCTCTCCTTTGATCTATAAATAGTTGTAATTTAAATTAGGGGAATAAAATATTGTTGTTTTGAAATTAGGGAAGTAATGTGAATGTGGTCCCATCAGGAATGAGATGAACCAGGGCTCCTTTAGTAACAGTGCTGGTGTAAGGTACTCTAACACAGTACATTTGTCTTTTTGGCCAACTTCATAACTTTCTGCAGGGAAACCAAATAGGTGTTGATCATTTCCAGCCTACTGTACCAAAAATGAGTGAAATCCAATTCCTAGGCAAATGTAACTAATTGGTTATCCAGAATTAAATCAACAGAATCAGTGGAGTCCTGGATGTTTCTGGGCTAGTGTATGAATCCAAGACACACAAGTCAAGACCAACAAAGAGCTGGTGTCAAAGTGCACATGCTAATCTATCTGGTATAAATTGGTGTTCAAGTGAAATTTAAGAAAGGGAAGCACCTGTTTGGCTAGAAATTCATTTTCTAGCTATCTGTTATTTTTAACAATATGCCGTAAAGTGCAACAATAATTTTCTTCCTCAGTTCAAATAATATGAGCATTGTGTAAGAATGAGTGAACTACACAGGTATGGAGCAATTGATAATAAGCGCTTTGTTGCTAGTGAAATATTATAACAGATACCCCACGTGGAAGGTGCAAAATTACAGAACCTACTAATACATGGTTTTAATGTTTAATATATTCAGACTCTGGCTTGATTTTCTTTAAATGCATTTGAACGAAGTTTGCTACGGTAAAAGAATGCAAAAACTGAGTGCCAATTTTCGATTATGCGATGGCAGATGTCACGAAGTGCAGAGTTGTATAGAGGATTAAATGGTGCTGGAGTAAGTGGTTAGAAGGTAGGGAGAATTGCAAATAGAATGGGGAATGTGGTTATAGACAAGAGGGAGAAAGAGGAACTGGCAAATAAGGAGAGATCATGCGGGAGAAGTAGATTGCAATAAAGGAATGATATAGAGAGTGAAATGGAAAAACCAGAGGGTTAAGCTAGTGGCAACAAAGCTCATTTTCCCTATATCAGACCCCCGGAGATTAAACTCAGTGAGTGGTGGAAAGAATTGCTCCAAGCATCAATTTCATCCTGCAAGCAGGGTGTTTCCTGTTTCAGTCAATCCAGGAATAACACAGCGCTGGAAATGGAGGCCAGTGCAAGTTTGGGACTTTAACTTGATTGAATGGGGTGTAAGTGGAACCAGGGATGTGAATGGAATCTGTATTTGAGGGTTACAATATGAAAGCTCCTTGGAAAAAAAAGGAGCTTTTGTTTATTTATTCATGGGATATGGATGTTACCAACAAGTCACCCAGAATCTATTGTTCTTCCCTGATTACACTCCGAGCTCAGATACTTGCTCTGGCAGCAATTACAAGTCAACTAACCAAACAAATGTTGGATCAGGCGTCACATAGGCCAGTAAGGATGACCTAATTCCTTTCTTGAAAGAGTATCAGTGAACCAGATTGGTTTTTAAAACAATCCAGTTGTTTACAAGTCACCATTCCTGATAGTGGCCTTTTATTCTAGTCACTTGAATTTCAATTTGAACTCATGTCTATTATTCAGTGGTCAAGGCCTCTTGTTATTGAGCTGTATTGTTGGTGTTGTGGATAGTGTAGAAGGTTGTCGTAGGTTACAACAGGACTTTGATAGGATACAGAGCTGGGCTGAGGGGTGGCAGATGGAATATGAAGTGATAAACTTTGGAAGGGCGAACTTGATGGCTGAATACAGGGGTAATAGCAACGTTCTTAGCAGTGTGGAGAAACAGAGGGACCTTGCGGTCCACATCCATAGATCCCTCAAAGTTCCCATGCAAGTTGACGGGGTAGTTCGAAAGCATCTGGTGTATTGGCCTTCATTAGTCAAGGGATTGAGTTCAAGAGCTGTGATGTAATGTTGCAGCTATAAACCTCTAGTTAGACCACACTTTGCAGTATTGCACTCATTTCTGGCTGCCACTTTATAGGAAGGATGTGGAAGCTTTAGAGAGAGTGCAGAGGAGATTGCCAGGATGCTGCCAGGATCAAAGAGCATGTCTTAACAGAAAAGTTGGATGAGCTAGGGCATTTCTCTTTAGAATAAAGGAGGATGAGAGGTGAATTGTTAGAGATATAAAAGATGATAAGAGGTATCGAAAGTGCAAACACGAGGAAATCTGCAGATGCTGGAATTCCAAGCAACACACATAAAAGTTGCTGATGAACACAGCAGGCCAGGCAGCATCTCTAGGAAGAGGTACAGTCGACGTTTTGGGCCGAGACCCTTCGTCAGCACTAACTGAAAGAAGAGCTAGTAAGGGATTTGAAAGTGGGAGGGGAAGGGGGAGATCCAAAATGATAGGAGAAGACAGGAGTGGGAGGGTTGGAGCCAAGAGCTGGACAGTTGATTGGCAAAAGGGATATGAGAGGATCATGGGACAGGAAGCCTAGGGAGAAAGAAAAGGTGGGGGGGGCGGACCCAGAGGATGGGCAAGGGGTATAGTGAGAGGGTCAGAGGGAGAAAAAGGAGAGAGAGAAAAAGAATGTGTGTATATAAATAAATAACGTATAGGGTACGAGTGGGAGGTGGGGCATTAGCAGAAGTTTGAGAAGTCAATGTTCATTCCATCAGGTTGGAGGCTGCCCAGACAGAATATAAGGTGTTGTTCCTCCAACCTGAGTGTGGCTTCATCTTTACAGAAGAGGAGGCCATGGATAGACATATCAGAATGGGAATGGGACGTGGAATTAAAATCCACGTCTTGTCAAATGCAGCAGAAGAAAGCAGCAATTGGATTTGGATTAAAAGGAAAGACAACAACTGGGCTGCAAGATGAAGACAGGAGGGTATGGAACAGAGGGGGGTGTATCTGGGACACCAGGTAGCACCATTGAGCCCTCTGGAGATGTCGTGGGCTTATCAACGAAACGTCAAAGAAGGAGGGTGCCCACCTGATGACCCCGATGACGTACCGACCCTCCCTCCTTGTCACCACTCCAAACCCACTGCCAACGTCAATAGTGCCAACTTACCATAGGGATTGAAACATCAAGTCCGAGTAGCTCTGTCCTTTTTTAAAGCGAGGGAGATGTCCTCCTTTTTTAAAGAAAGGGGCTTCCCTTCCTCCACCATTAACTCTGCTCTCAAATGCATCTCCCCCATTTCATGCACATCTGCTTGCACTCCATCCTCCCACCACCCCACTCGGAATAGGGTTCCCCTGGTCCTCACCCACCACCCCACCAGCCTCCGGGTCCAACATATTATTCTCCGTAACTTCCACCACCTCCAACGGGATCCCACCACTAAGCACATCTTTCCCTCCCCGCCTCTCTTTGCTTTCTGCAGGGTTTGCTTCCTACGAGACTCCCTTGTCCATCCCCATCCCTCCCCACCGATCTCCCTCCTGGCACTTATCCTTGTAAGCAGAACAAGTGCCCTTACACTTCCTCCCTTACCTCCACTCAGGACCCCAGCCAGTCCTTCCAGGTGAGGTGACACTTCACCTGTGAGTCAGCTGGGGTGATATACTGCGTCCGGTGCTCCCGATGTGGTCTTCTATATATTGGCGAGACCCGATGCAGACTGGGAGATCGTTTTGTTGAACGCCTATGCTCTGTCCGCCAGAGAAAGCAGGAACTCCCAGTGGCCACACATTTTAATTCCACATTCCATTCCCATTCTGATATGTCTATCCACGGCCTCCACTACTGTAAAGATGAAGCCATACTCAGGTTGGTGGAACAACACTGTATATTCCATCTGGGTAGCCTCCAACCTGATGGCATGAACATTGACTTCTCAAACTTTCGCTAATGCCCCACCTCCCCCTCGTACCCATTCATTATTTATTTATATACACACATTCTTTTTCACTCCCTCTCCTTTTTCTCCCTCTTTCCCTCTGATTATACCCCTTGCCCATCCTCTGGATTTTCCCCCCCTCCCCCTTTTCTTTCTCCCTGGGCCTCTTGTCCCATGATCCTCTCATATCCGTTTTGCCAATCACCTGTCCAGCTCTTGGCTCCATCCCTCCCCCTCCTGTCTTCTCCTATCATTCCTATCATTCCCCTCCCACTTTCAAATCTCTTGCTAGCTCTTCTTTCAGTTAGTGCTGATGAAGGATTTTGACCCGAAACGTCGACGGTACCTCTTCCTAGGGATGCTGCCTGGCCTGCTGCGTTCACCAGCAACTTCGATGTGTGTGCCAGAGGCACCGAAAGAGTGGATATCCAGCACCTATTTCCCAGGGCAGAAAAGGCTGGTACAGGGGGCATAATTTAAAGGTGATTGGACAAAAATAGAGAGGGGATGTCAGAGTTAACTGTTAACACAAGTGGAGAGTACATGGAACGCATTGCTAAGAGTGGTGATAGAGACAGATACACAGAGAGTGGATGGTGTGTGGAACGCACTGCCAGGGTTGGTGATGCACAGATACATGAGGGTCACATAGGTAAAAGAAAAATGGATGGCTGTGCGGGAGGGAAGTGTTAGAATGTTCTAGGAGTAGGTTAAAAGGTTGGCACAATATTGTGGGCTGGAGGACCTGTACTGTGCTGTTATGTCCTATGTTCTAACTTACCCAATGTAGTATTCTACCCTTAGCTGAAGACTAGATCCAAGAGGAGAGGTTGTGCTGGAAAGGGATGGGGATTACTAATCATTGAAGTTCAGGAATGTTATGAGGGAGTCTAATTAATCGCACGCAGCAGTTTGGTGAGAGCTGTGGGGTTGCACTAAGAGCGCGGAGCCAGCCAGGTGCACAATGGGATAGCAAACACCATTCACTGCCCTTGTCCTGGGGCCTAGAGTTGAAACCACAGAAGAGTGAAGGAGATCGCAGTATCAGACCTATGAGTGGAGTTAATTGCATTGGTAGACAAGGATGAATTAGAAAAGGATGACAAGGTCCTGGGATTTGATTAGGCAAATTGCCTGCCTTTGTTAAATTCATGGGATGACTTCTTGACAAAATAAAGGATTCTGTCAGGAAAAGAGATGAGGAGACTGTTAACACAGCAGCAGGACAGCAGTCACAGCAAGAACAGCAGATGAATTTGCAGCTGTGCCAGCACATGAATCACTAGGCAAATTCTTGAGTCAAGAAGTTAATTAGATACTGCGTGGAAGCTTCCTGACAGGACTCATTATTATAGGTGGGAGGGTAGGCATGGAATGGAGGTAAACACTTACAACTTGAACAAATGTAGAATAGGGAACAACACAAAATGCTGGAGGAACTCAGCAGGCCAGGCAGCATCTATAGAAAAGAGTAAACAGTCGACATTTCAGGCCAAGACCGACTGTTCACTCTTTTCCATAAATGCTGCCTGGCCTACTGAATTCCTCCATAAATGCTGCCTGGCCTACTGAATTCCTCCAGCATTTTGTGCATGTTGCTTTGGATTTCCAGCATCTGCAGACTTTCTCATGTTTGTGTTTCAAGAACACATTGTGAAAACAAGCAGCAAAGGATAAATTACTTTTTTAAAAAATTATCTCAGTAATGCACCCAGTTTGCTACATTGTCATTGGACACATATTCACAAAGTGAAGTGAATGTAAAAAAAGGGGAAGGGTGAATGAAAGAAAGTTTGAAGGAATGTTACACTACACCGCAGTCCTCTGCTGCAGCGCCATCTACAGGTGTAATGACTCTTCCATAATATCAACACTAACAAAGGTGGCATAGACTTCTTGTAGGAGTATTCAATGCATCATGATATGGAAGGGAGAGATACAATTACAACTTTTAAATCACTGTACATAACAATATAGGATTACTTCCAAAAATTTTTATCTGTGCAGAGTATAAGTTCAACTTACCAAGTTAAAAATGTTTGGTTTGAATTGTTTCCTGCTGATATTTCTCCCAGCTGGGTCAACTAACAGAACCTGAAATGATGCATCTCAGAAATAAATGATGTGAGACATTAAGGTGTTTGGACATGTTAAAGTGCTTTATAAGTACACTTATCATCATCATTACAATCATCATTATCCCAAAAGACCAAGAGCCTGTCAGATTTAAGGCCTGTTTATACTGAACTATTTATCACTGCGAGCTTGGATTGTCACATGCTTTTCAGAGGAGCTGGTGTCAACTTAAGGAAGTAAAGTGAGCAAAGCAACAAAATATATATCACAATGGCAATATTGCAACATAATAGCCTATTATTCAAGAGACATCATGTTTATGGAACATGACTTTAAAAATTACTTTCTGGTATAATGAAATACTTTTTCATTATTTTGTCAGTACATTGTCGTAATGGGGCTGTGCATTTTGCACTTATGTCTATGCATTACATTTTCCCGAATGTTGCTGTTTCACTTCAATACTAAGAAAGTAAGTTCCAGTTAAATATATGCCAACACTGAAATTGTGCACATAAATTAAAATTGTTCCTCGGCATAGAAAGAAATCAAGTATGAACTTCAAAGACATGAATGGATGCAATTGTAACAAGGGCTAACTTTTTATACTTTCCTTAGCTCACTTATGTATTAAGAAAGCCGGATCGTGTAATTTAATTGGAATTGGACTGATTTACCTCACTTGTTGTCTAAAGATATGAAGCAGCTTAGCTTCCTTTTTATTTAAAATTGTCCATTTAATCTCACACACAAACACTGGAGGTTTTGCATCATGTCTCCTAAGGAGGTATAATTATTTTCAAATAAAGAGTCCTGCTGTGTCCCCTTCCCCCTCCTTCCCAAAACCCGATCACCTTAAAATGCACAATTTGTCCTGTGGCAGTATGAGTAAATTTATAGCCGATGGGGCAAGCAGTAAATCTGCTACCTTTCCAAGCTTTTTGTTTCTCCATCACCATTGATTTGAAAGATATTAGTTGCCTCAATACCCTCCGAGTGGTCTTAACACAACACAGCAGCCACTTACGTGAGGTGCTACCTTTCAGATTAGTACCTCTGGGGCATTTAAGGATATAATTTGCACTTAAATTTTTGATCCCTTTAAATTTACATTTCAACCCACAGATAACTATCCCAGTTAGGGCTCAGATCCAGAAATCATTCTATATCTCAGCAACATAGGTCTTTCTGTTTCATGGAAGTAAACACAGGTTCCCTCACAAACCCTCCCATAGCAGATGCATGAGATAACTAGGTTGTAATTGCTGGTCGAAATGCCCCGCCAGGCAATTTGTTCCCCGAGGAATGCTCACCTGATTTCCGGTAGGAGCGTCTAACCATTATAACCAGGTAGGAGTGGTAATGGGAGTTTGAGACAGTGATGACAAGGAAAGAAGAATCTCTTTATCTAGTTGTTTGAAAGTTCCAAAGGTGGTCATCTTTATTTTAGTAGCTGTAGCCTGTCAATGTCCTTTGTAATCATATTTGATACTGTCTTGACAGTACAGCTTACATTGAGGTTAGAACATTGAAGTCTCTGGAAAAAAATATGCAATTAAACCAGAATCAGAGAGCAATTTCACATTGAACTCATTGTTTCTGACCTTTCTGATTTACACAAGGCAAAGTCTCCACTTTACCAGAGATGATTCAGCTTTAGGACCATTGAAGTGGGTCACAGTACAATTACACAAGCTCAGTATTTTATTGCAGGTATTCTTGTTTAGTTTATTCATTTTGAGGATTGGGGTGTCACCAGCAAGACTGTCATTTATTGTGCATTATTGGTTTCTCTCTGAAGCTTAATTGAAAAGCAAAAAAGATATGCAGATATTGGAAATCTGTGATAAATGCAGAGAATGCTGGGAAAAATCAGCAGGTTATGAAGCAAGTATGGAGAGAGAGGAAGCACTAGTATTGGATTTAGATGCTTGCCAGATCATCTCAGAGAGCAGTTAAGAATCACCTCTTTAGTAATTCTAAAGTCACTTATGAGAAAACCAGATTTTCTTTCCTAAAGAATATTAATAAACAAGTTGAGTTTACATAATAATCCAATAGTATCATGGTAACTATTATTGAAACTGACTTTTTATTCCAGATTTATTTAATTACTTGAAATAAAATTCCCCATTTGCTATGGTGGGATTTGAACTCCTGCCTCAAAATCAATTATCTTTTCAAAACTCTCAACAGATTTCATCTGTGAGATCTCCATTGGGCTGGCAGGGTAATCAGGATATCTAATCAGTGTGACCAATGATTAGTCACTTGAAGCTGTGTTTTACTGTCAGCTGAAGAAAGGGAGGGAATCATCAGGGCAATCAGAAAAAAACTACAGCAGCAGCCTGGGAAGGAGCACTTCGAAAATACTCAAAATTAGAAGGGAAATCAGTGCATAACTCATCAGTAAAAGGAACAGAAAGAACAGCATAAGAGATTAAACAAAATTAGATAGGAAAGGAAGTTGTGAAAAGGGCAAAATCAGGCTACAAAGTGAAAAGAGGACTTGAGTATTTTGGATAAAGGTTTGCTAAATAGAATATGAAATAATTTGGGAGATGTTAAAAATTTTAATTTTTTCAAAAAGGAAGTATTTTTAAAAAGCATCTTATCTAAAAAAAAAGATTGAATCATACTGAGATGTAGAGAATTCCTGGTATCCTATTCTAATAACTAGAATATTATTTGCAAAAGGCAAGTATTCAAGTGAAACAAGTAATTAGGAAGGCTGATAGAATGTTGGGTACTGCAGATGGAGTGAAGGTGCGCGATCACATTCTTGAGTACCTTCACACAATCTGCAGTAAGTAGGGTTTCCCGGTGGTCAACCATTTTAATTCCAATCCCACTCACATTCTGACATGATGAGGTTACCTCATATTCTGTCTGGGTAGCCTCCAATCTGACAGCATAAACATTGATTTCTCCAACTTCCAGTAATTTTCTTCCTCCCCTTTCCTCCTTCTTCCATTCCCCACTCTGGCTCCCCTCTTACCAATTCTCTTCTCCTAACCTGCTATCACCTCCCTCTGGTACCCATCCTCTTTCCAGCTCCTCTCCTCTTCCTCTCCTATCAGATTCCTTCTTCTTCAGCCCTCTACTGTTACTTCCTATCACCTCCCAGCTTCTCACTTCATACCCTCTTCCCCCATCCCCCTCACCTGGCTTCACCTAATTTCCTTCTACCTTGTATTCCTTCCCCTCCCCCCATCCCCCGATTAAATCTCTAAAGATTTAAATTTCATTTATGTGAACAAACCTTTAAATTTACTTAATTCTATTTAGTGTTGTCTGTGGCATTTTGTTTTGATGTGAGAAATATAATTAGTATACATAGTGTCAAGTTCATTCATTTGCATCTTTAAAACTTATTCCACCAAAGGGTAATATTTTGCAATGCAATGTAAAGTAAGTATTATTTCACTGATTATCTTTGTATTTACAGCGAGTATTTGTCTGGGATCTAGATGAGACTATCATCATCTTTCATTCTTTGCTCACAGGATCATATGCACAAAAGTATGGTAAGGTAAGAAATTAAGCCAACCGTGCAGTTTGCTTTCATTATTCATGACAAAGATTTTTGCACTAATAGGAAAAGTTGGGATTTCCTTCTATGTCTCCTAAATGGTTAACTTTATATTGGGTATTTTCCAAAATGATGCTGAATATTTGTTGTGTAACATTGTTCATTTGGCTTGTGGGACTTTGTTGCTTCCTCTAGCAGATAGACACTAATTTTCTTAGAATACTGTTGGGTATTATTATAGGCTTTTAGTAAAGTAAAAGCCATTGCTTTTGAAAAAGTCCTTGACAAAAACTGAAGCATATGTTGAATGTTTTCTGTTCTTGAAGTGGCTTTGAATGTGACCATTAATGAAATTTATTATTGATGATACCTTTTATGGTAGTATTTCCTAATGTTTGAGGAAAAAAGCCAACAAGACCGTAAAATCACACAAGTTCAGGGATCATTAAAAAGACCCTAACTGTACAAATACTGTATGTACAAAGGGAATAATAGGTACAGGAAACATTATGTATTGCCAAAATAGTTACATTTATGATATGTTGCCTTTTTATTGTTTTAATGCATTCTAAAATAGTAACTTCTGCTCATTTTTTAAATGTTTGAATTGCCAATCTCATCTTAAGTACTGCAAAATACAAAAATTAATTATTGAGTTTTAAAAATGCAAAATTGGTTGGGTGCTAGTAAAAGGACACTAGAAAGGTATGAATATATTAATCTTAAAAATCATTTGTTAGATATAATATGCAGTTACAGTCAGAGAGAAAAGGTTTTTGCTTGTTGACCATTTGCCTGACTTAATTGCTTGAGCAAACTGTGTTTCTGACTTTCAGAGGATTAATTTTGGCAAGTGGAAAATAGACTTTTCAGCCATCACTCAGCATGTATTCTACTTTTGTAGCATTGTCATTAAACAGAAAACCAAACCAATAACATCTACTATTGAAAGAGACTATTGTACTGAGGCCTACTTTTGAACTTTGCAGTCAGTACAGCAGACAGAATAATAAGATTTTTACTGATTTATACTGAAAATCTGTGCAATGGTCAATTGGGGTCAATGTGTCAATGATTTTGCCAGGACTTTTATTTTTATAATAATAAAATGAAGTCTATTGTCTAGTTCTTAAGTCTAAATCAGTCAATTAATGCAGAAAGAAGTGCTGTTTTTACTACGTAATGCAGTCTCCTGTTACATTTAAACATAGGTTTTGCATTCAGTACAAGTTATTTTTCTCTTCTTAAGCTTGAACAATGTCTGCCTGCTTGATCTAAAATAACTGGCAAATATTACTTTGTCCAGGTGAGTAACAAGCAAAATTTACATTCTATCCATCTGGAGTGCTGGAGGCAAACAAGAGAAAATCTGCAGATGCTGGAAATCCAAGCAACACACACAAAATGCTGGAAAAACACAGCAGGCCAGGCAGCATCTATGGAAAAGAGTACAGTTAACGTTTCAGACTGAGACCCTTCGGCAGGACTGCTGAGTTCCTCCGACATTTTGTGTGTGTTGCTAGAGTGCTGAAGAGTAGGTTTTTGAAAAGGCAATTAATGACATCTTAACACAGAACCACATCCTGCACTTCTAGTCTACATTAAACCTTTTAACTCTATCTCTCCAATTTATTTAATAAAACAAAAAATATACCAGCTATTACAGCAATAGCTTTCCCCTTCAAACCAACAGTAACAGGCTTTTGATCAGCAGTAGTGTACAAGTTATTAAGCTGACAGCCAATCATTTCAAACAGCATCATCGTTATAAGTAATTGATCAAACTTTTCAAAAAGCAGAGCATATGGCAGCAAATGCTCTAAACTGATGAGTCAAAACTTGACATTTTTGGTTCAGGCACAAAGCAAATTGTCCATAGAAGAGCTGGAGAGCAGTACATAGCTTAGTGTCTGCAGCCAGTAGTGAAGTACAGTGGAGGTTCCCTGCAGGTTTGGGGTTGCATTTCCACAAATGGAGTTGGTGATCTGGTCAGAATTAATGGAATCCTCAATGCTGAGAAGTACAAGCAAATTCTCATCCATCATGCAATACCATCAGGGAGGCATCTGATCGATCCCAACTTCATCCTTCAGCAGGTCAATGACCCCAAACATATGGCCAAGGTCATAAAGAATCTTCAATGAAAAGAAAAACAAAGAGCTTGCAACAGATAGGATAGCCTCCACAGAGTATTGATCTCAACATCTCTGGGCAGTCTGGGATTACCTGGAGAGACAGAAGTAGCAAGACAGCCAAAGTCTGCAGAAGAACTGTGGCAAGTTCTCCAAGACACTTAGAACAATCTACCAGCTGATTCTCTTATAAAACTGCACAACATATTACCTAAGAGAATTGATGCAACTTTAAAGGTCACATCAAATATTGATTTGATTACTCTGTTTACTGTTCTTTATAGTAAATTTTTTGATACGTAGAAACTTTTCATTATTTTTGAAAGCATCTTCATCTTACAGAATTTTTTTGTATTTGCCAAACAGTTTTGCACAGTACTGTTTACACACATACACATACACACACACACACACACACACACACACACACACACACACACACACACACACACGTGCCCTAAGGCTTTTGCACAGTGCTGTATTTGTCAACGTGGAGCAGAGATCAAGTTTGTAAATCTGTTGACATTTTTGGTTCAGGCACAAAGCTTGTTGGAAGCAAAGGATGTTGGGAATGGTGAGGGTGGATCACCTCAGGAGGTGTGTGGGACAGGTGGCAGAGAAGGAGTGCCAGGGGTAGTGCTGGTGCAGATACACCAAGCCCTGGGACACCAGGCAAGATCATTTGATTCCAAACAATTGGTTAACTGATCATTACAGAATGTCCCTCCCTTCCCTTTTCCCAAACTTGATTCCCCTCTCCCTGCCCCCTTCCCACTCTCAGTGCACAATAGAGACCCATATCGGAATCAGGTTTATCTTCACTCACATATGTCATGAAGACTCTTTTTTGCAGCAGCAGTATAGTGCAATACATAAAATTACTGAAGTACTGTGCAAAAGTCTTTGGCACCCTAGCTATATAAATATAGTCTAAAACTTTTGCACAGTTATATACATTGTATATAATTGAATTATACAGTGTACATGGGCCGGCTGGGGGTGGAGTGGTATCAGCACTCAACTTGGAGACAGATGGTCCTGAGTTTGAATCCAGCCGGGTCTCAAACTGGGCAGCTGCAATATCTGCTCAGAAGAAACGCCTGGCAATCTACTTCTGTACCCCTATAGACAACTATACTATCCATAAGGTCCCCATGAGACAACGACGATTCGATGGCACTCAACAACAACACTATATATACAGTGGCATGCAATAGTTTGGACACCCCTAGTCAAAATTTCTGTTACTGTGAATAGCTGAGCGAGTAAAAGATGACCTGATTTCCAAAAGGCATAAAGTTAAAGATGACACATTTCTTTAATATTTTAAGCAAGAACACTTTTTTATTTCCATCTTTTACAGTTTCAAAATAACAAAAAAGGAAAAGGGCCCAAAGCAGAAGTTTGGGCACCCTGCATGGCCAGTACTTAGTAACACCCCCTTTGGCAAGTATCACAGCTTGTAAACGTTTTTTGTAGCCAGCTAAGAGTCTTTCAAGACTTGTTTGGGGGATTTTCACCCATTCTTCCTTGCAAAAGGCTTCTAGCTCTGTGAGATTCTTGGGCCGTCTTGCATGCACTGCTCTTTTGAGGTCTATCAACAGATTCTCGATGTTTAGGTCAAGGGACTGTGAGGGCCATGGCAAAACCTTCAGCTTGTGCCTCTTGAGGTAGTCCATTGTGGATTTTGAGTTGTGCTTAGGTTCATTATCCTGTTGTAGAAGCCATCCTCTTTACACCTTTGGCTTTTTTTACAGACAGTGTGATGTTGCTTCCAGAATTTGCTGTTATTTAATTGAATTCATTCTTCCCTTTACCAGTAAATGTTCCCCATGCCACTGGCTGCAACGCAAGCCCAAAGCATGATCGATCCACCCCTGTGCTTAACAGTTGGAGAGGGGTACTATTCATGAAATCCTGCACCCTTTTTTCTCCAAACATACCTTTGCTCATTGCGGCCAAAAAGTTTTATTCAAAAGGTTCAAAGGAACCTCCAAACAAGCCTGATGCATTTTGGAAACAAGTCCTGTGGACTGATGAAGTTAAAATAGAACTTTTCATTCCACAGATTCACTACTCTCTGGCTAAAAACATTCTTCCTTACCTCTGTTCTATAAGGTCACCCCTCAATTTTGAGGCTATGCCCTCTTGTTCTGGATACCCCACCATAGGAAACATTCTCTCCACGTCCACCTTATCTAGTCCTTTCAACATTTGGTAGGTTTCAATGAGATTCCCCCCCCCGCCCCCCCATTTTTCTAAATTCCAATGAGTACAGGCCTAAATGCTCCTTATATGTTTACCTCTTCATTCCTGGAATCATCCTTGTGAACCTCCTTTGGACTCTTTCCAATGATGACACATCCTTTCTGAGATATGGGGCCCAAAACTGTTGACAGTAATTCAAATGCTGCTTGACCAGTGTCTCGTCAAGCCTCAGCATTATCTCCTTGATTTTATATTTTATTGCCCTTGAAATAAATGGCAACATTGCATTTGCGTTCTTTTCCAGAGACACAACCTGTAAATTAACCCTCTGGGAGTCTTGCACAAGGATTCCCAAGTCCCTCTGCACCTCTGATGTTTGAATTTTCTCCCCATTTAGATAATAGTCTGCGCTATTATTCCTTTTGCATTATCATACATTTCCCAACACTTTATTCCATCTGCCACTTTTCTCCCCATTCTACCAATTTGATTACATCTTGCTGCAATCACATTGTATCCTCAGGATTACCTACCCCTGCACCTATCTTCAGATTATCCACAAACTTTGCCACAAAGCCACAAATTCCATTATCTAAATCATTGGCAGCCAACCAGAAAAGGCCCCCTTTATTTCCATTTGCTGCCTCCTGCCTGTTAGCCATTCCTCTACCCAACCAGTATCTTTCCTGTAACACTATAGGATTTTATCTTGTTAAGCAGCCTCATGTATGGCAACCTATCAAATCCCTTCTGAAAATCTAAGTAAATGACATCCAGTGTCTCTCCTTTGTGCACCCTGTTTGTTATTTCCTCGAAGAATTCTACTTTCAGTACTGAGTTGATGGTGACCTTAAAATCACCACAGATTCTGACATACTCATCTTTCTCGGCTATTGGGACCATCGGCATTGCCCATGGGCTCCACTCAACCTAGAAAATAATTCCATCAGCCTCCATGTGCTCTAGCTCACTAGCTATTATATCATGGATGATATAGAACCAGATGGGCTTTGGAAAACTTGGGTCCAGCATTTTCATTTAATTCTATTTTACCCTTGATATGCTTGAGTTTCCCAAAGCTATCCTTGAACACTGCTGTGGCATCATCCAGTACCTTTCTTAATTCACTTTCAGTTAACTCAATTACAGAGGATGTGGCATGCAAATGCTGACCCCCACAATGCCGGCCCTCCTATTTTTATGACATACAAGCCCGCTGTTATGAATGTCATTCACACAGGAGTTATCTTTTCTCCTGTATAAGTTCTTACTTGGATATCTGTAGGCTTCTTTATCTTTTAAATGCTGTTCAAACTAATTTTGTGGAATGACTGAAACAGCTGAACCAGTGTCAGTGCCATTTTAATTAATTTGCTATTCACTTCTGGTGTAAGCCATATTGGTTGTCTCTTGTTAGTTTTAACAATACAAACCTCATGGCTACCCAGTCCTGTGTCACTCTCATTATTATCAGATTTTTTATCAACAGCATGCAGATTTGTGCTCTATTTGAAACTGTAAATTGACTTATAATCTTTATCTTTTCCCTGTGTAGTCCATTTATTTTTGTCTGCCTGACATTCTCCTTGTACGTGTCCCACTTTGTTGCATTTTCTACAAGTTTCACCTTTTTGCCTTCATTTGTCTGGTATATTTGTTTGGCCAAGCAGTTTTCTGTTTAGACATTGCAATTTTGTTCATACTCTCTTTCTTTTGTGACTGCAACTCAGTCGTGTCTCTGGCTGATGTTTCCATAAATGCAGTGATTTCAACTGCTCTTTTAAATGTGAGTTGTGATTCAGTTAGGAGCTATTCTTGAATGCTTTCTTGTGAGATTCCACAAACTAAACGATCTCCAAGTGCATCATTAAGCCCATTACTGAACTGGCCATGCTCTGATAATTTCTTCAATTCAGCCACATACTGTAAACTGAAATGGACTCCCCTTCCTTTTGATTCCTCTTATGAAACCTAAAGCATTCTGCAATCAACAATGGTTTCAGTTCTAAATATTCCGGCATTACTTTCACAATATCTGCAAAGCTGATTTCGGCTGGTTTGGTTGGAGCAGTCAAACTCCTTAGCAAATTGTATGCTTTTCCATGCAATGGAATCCGCAAAACTGACACCTGTCTTTCATTGGCTATTTCCTTTGCTTCAAAATTCATTCGATTTACAATATCCAGCTATCTTTTGTGCAATTTAATGCATCACACTGATATAACCATCCATTTCTGCTCATCGTTTATTATTGTTATCATCCAGTACTCACTGTTTATGAATTTCATCCTATTTCTGCCTTTTTTTTAACTCGATCATCTCTCCCCTTCCGAAGAACAGTTTTTAACTTAAATGTCTCTCTGTGCTTTTTTTTTAAACTTAACAGCTCATTGCACTTCAGCAGGTAGGTAGTTGCCTCGGGTTCACTTAAAACTTCCTCGTTGCCAGTGTTATAACTAATCGAAAGAAGAACACAAAGCTGGAAATAAAGCGTCTTAGTTTCATTTTTACCTTTAGCAAGGCTCGTAGTTATGATGAGGTGGTGTAATGACATATGCCATTCATGTACTTTAACATATAACGTTTATTGAATTATGTAAACAACAAAGAATGCTTAATCAAACAATATATTTACAATATTACTGACTTATTAAATACACAAGTGGAGATGTATTTTTTTGCAGAAGGATGATCAACCATGATGGTATTGGGCCAAGTGGCCTTATTCTATTCCTGTACCTCATGATCTTATTTTAATTTTTAACTAAATATTTAAATTTTGTCATGTTTAGCTTAAGCTTCCTGTGACATTGTAACATCACAGTACACTTTTGGCATTATATATCAATTGAATCAGTCAGAGTGGAGGTTATCTATGTGTGTGATTCTCTGAAGAGCTTCGAAAGCTGTCCTTCCAGTGAGATACAATGAGCAAGATGGCTATTATTTCTACTACTTCTTCTGTTCCAGTTTCCCTTCTCTGCTCTCAGCCTGCCCTGGCCAGTACCATCACCCTAGTTATTTAGCTATGTAAACATATTGGACAGATTTCTGGAGCTATTTCCACCTGTATTGAGGAACTGCTCTCAGGGGAAGCATGAAAAGTATTCCTGGAGTTCTGAGAACTTGTAACATAGCCGACATTGCTGTGGAAAACAATGTCCATTATTTTAAAAGTGGTTGGCTGCAGGAATCAAGTGCAGGGTTATTTGGTTGGCAGGAAATGTTCAAATGCTCCCTCAAATATCTGTGCTTTCTTTTCAATTAAGTGTGCTTCATCTTTCAAAATCACACATTTTAGAATATTTGCTTAGGCACAAAAACAGCAATCTTCTTCCAGTCCTGTCAGTTTCACAATTGAAACTGAAACAGTCAAGGTTATGGTTCCTGATGATCACCAGACAGTTAAAGAAAAGTAGTGAGATTACTGATAGAAAAATGTTACTGGTAGACACACTTTGTTCTGCAAAGCTTTTACTAACATTCGAATATTTTCCTTTCATTTGTTTTTTCAATAATTAGGTAAATAGATGTAATAATGTTTCTGTCTAGGGCACATTGTGAAGGTTCTGTTTTTTTTAAATAGAGCTTCTGAAGTAATTTTGTTTGGTCTGGCAAGATCACATTAACAGCTAGCAACCCACAGAAAGAGTAGTAACTATGACACTGGGATCAGTAGGGAACTTTCTAAGTCAGGTTTTGTCAGTGGCTGAAGTTGTACTGTAGGAAGTGATAAATGAAAGTGATATCAATGCACTGGTTCTCCAAGTCTGTTGGAAAGGTTTCAGGCACAAATTACATGCAGCTTTGTGATGTTAGATAGCTAAAACCATTTGACATGTCTGCAAATCGTGAACTAAAACTGTCCTTTTAGAGACTTCTCAGTAAACCCGTACAAAGATCTTGGAAGCCACGTTGATTTATTTCACTTGCATCGTTTTAGCATAAACACATTTGGGAAAATATATTCCCTGCCTAGAGAAGGCGGCAAAATAAATGTCTCAAATGGGTTGTTTACGTGATATTGCCAAACATTGATGTTTTATCCCTTCAAGTTTTGTCAAAGGACTTGGCAAAGTTCTGCAAAGAATTGCCAAATTATAAACAGGGGTGGATGTTATTCACTAAAACTTCAATATGTTTCACAAATACTTTGAAAGGAGAGAAATCTCTTTTGGCTTGAAATGCTATTATTGTAACATCTGTCCCAAAGGTAGTATTGCTTTTGGAACTTCGGCAAAGCAACAGATCCTTCTGCAAACTTTGTTAGGCATCAGAGTTACAGTTAAAAACCGGTTCCATGCTGCAGTAATCCCTTGAACACTTAGATGCTCCAACATGCTTTGAATCCTAAGCATTCTTAAGCAAAGTGTTTTATTGATGATCCTACATAAACAAATAATGATATTTCTAGCCCTGCTTCATTCACTCTCACTGACTCACTACTCCCTCAATGACTTTTCACTGCTCAGTTCCCTCCCCCCGCCACTCTGCTCCATTCATCATTTCTGCATTGCTCCATTCAACACCACTCGCCCTTCAGTCACTGCCCCTCACTGGCCCGCTCCCCGTCTATGCCATTGCCTTTTCCCTATCCCACTCACTTCCACCTCGCTGACCCTCTCACTGTCGCTTCACTGTTCCATTAGCTGCCCCTTCCTATCTGTGTCACTACCTCCCCCTGTTCTCACTGTCCCCTTTCTGTCCCTCTGGCTGCCCCTTCTCTGTCCCTCTTTTTATCCCCTCTACTTAGATCCAATTAATCCAACCCTGGTTTTTTGGTCCACGACTCAATTGGGCCCATGGCCTATTTTCATTTTATTCTCCAGGATTCTGTGCCCCAGGTCCATGTCAGATGAATTCGGTCACCCAGGCTCTGTATTTGGTAGACTCCAGGGCACTCATCAAACAGTAAAAGTGTAATGATGGGTTTGTTGAATCCTTCCCCTGCCCTGTAACCGCAGTATCTGCGGCACTGCATAAGGTATCCCCACATATCTCCCAAGGACATCATAGTTGCTACTTTTAAGGAGTAGATGCCATTGTAGGGTACACCCTCGATGCCTCATTCTCTGTCAGTTTTTATATGTAATCTGACACTCCATATCAGTATGACTGCTGTCTGCCCTACCATTCAGGCAGCAAGTGTGGTGGGAGGCTATGTGGAACAGATATGGATCTGGTGGGGCTTCAGAGGCAGGAAATGCAGACAGGCCATTCAGACCCACCCCATGGCCATGAGTCGTGCAATGCCTTCCTGAGCAGTCTCCCTTCAGGCACCAACGAGCACCGGTTTGCTCAGCTTGTGGGTTCAAGTGTTTCTAAGATTTCCCAAAACACCTCTTTGAATTCTTTCTGTACTTAAGTAAAGTTCTAAATCCAAGCTATATGTGACCATAGCAATAATGGGGAGTTTTCTATATGTCAGCAGTTGTTATTACTCAGTACTAGAACTGAAGCAGGATGTAAACAGCTATGAAATAGAGCAGTTAATTTATGTACAAAAGATTTTTTTTACCATTTATTCACAGGACATGGACAACACAATTATTTATTACCCATTCCTAATAGTCCTTCAGGAGGCGACATTTGGCCTCCTCTTTGAACTACTGTATTCCGTGTGGTGAAGGTACTCCAACAGTGTGTTAAAAGTCAACCACATTCCTATGGCTATGAAGTTACATATAGACCTGACTGGAAAAATGCATCGGATTTCTTTCCCTAAAGGAATTAATGAACCAGAGAGTTTTTCACAACGTAGTAGTTTAATGGTTACCATTACTCGCGCTAGTCTTTCATTCCAGATTTGTTTAACTCTCATGGTGGGGATCTCAACTCATATTGCCAAATCATTAGTTCATTTCTCTGGATTACTAGCCCAGTAGGAATAGCACTATTTCACTGCACCAGACAAGTTAATGGATACAGCATAGAATTTTGGGTATTGTTACAAATCACAGGGCTAAAGTATTCTTTTGTTGAAATGAAGGTAGTTATCAACCCCTCCCATGTCCTTATTTAACAATGCTACAGCTGGATTACACAAAATATTAAACTACACTGACTAAAAATGAAAAATATATTTATCTTTACATGACAGATTACACTTGCTGCCCAACACTGCAGTTCTCTTGACTGAAACTAGACTGTTATTTGATTCAGTGGCAATAATCAAAAATAATCAGGTGAAAAGAATCTTTGGATCAGTTGACAGTAATGTGTCTGGTAATGGCCCACTCAGTTTGAATGGCCACCAATTCTCATTGGGGAGGGACTGTGGCACCTTTCTGTCATTTGAAGGTGACCATCGGTAGCTTCTTGGTTTCTCTGCAGACCTTTGCATGAACACTCCATTAAAAGAACAGATAGGATAGGATTCCATTTCTATCCTAACAGGTCCTGCTTTCTGTCTTTGATTGATAATGCAGTTCACATTCATCCTAACATCCAGATTATTTGTTACTTTAAAGTCCAAGGAAGTTCATCGAGCCTTTTATGTATGTTGCTTTGGACTTCCAGCATCTTCAGAATTTCTTGTGTTCAGAGTCAGAGTAAACTGGGTGATATGAGCTGAATACAAGCCACAGTGTTTTGAATGAGTTTAAATTTATAGGCAATGGAAGATGACGAAATAAAAAAGTAAAATTCTGCTTACCATTGTAAAATTGCTCTGCCAAAATGTTCTGCATATTTCTGAATGTATACTGTTCCCAAGGCTCAGTAAGTTGAGAAAAAATTGTAATTTTGAGAAATATGACAACCTCATACAAAGTATTACAGCTCAGTGTTTTTTTCTACAAGAAGTAACTTTGTACAGAAAAGCAGCTGCCATTCATGAGTGAGGCTTTTCGTGCTGTTAATGGACTTTTAATGTAATGAGTGCGAAGAAGGAAGACCACAGCTGTAAAATTCAAGACAGGTGGAAGATTAGGTTGTCTTTCCCAAACCATGCAATATAACCATATAACAATTACAGCACGGAAACAGGCCATCTCGGCTCTCCTAGTCAGTGCCGAACGCTTAGTCCCACCGACTTGCACTCAGCCCATAACCCTCCATTCCTTTTCTGTCCATATAGCTGTCCAATTTAACTTTAAATGACAACATCAAACCTGCCTCAACCACTTCTGCTGGAAGCTCGTTCCACACAGCTACCACTCTGAGTAAAGTTCCCCCTCATGTTACCCCTAAACTTTTGCCCCCTAACTCTCAACTCATGTCCTCTTGTTTGAATCTCCCCTACTCTCAATGGAAGACGCCTGTCCACATCATCTCTATCTATCGCCCTCATAATTTTAAATACCTCTATTAAGTCCCCCATCAACCTTCTACACTCCAAAGAATAAAGACCCAACTTGTTCAACTTTTCTCTGTAACTTAGGTGATGAAACCCAGGTAACATTCTAGTAAATCTTCTCTGTACTCTCTCTATTTTGTTGAAATCTTTCCCATAATTCGGTGACCAGTACTATACATAATACTCCAAATTTGGCCTTACCAATGCCTTGTACAATTTCAACATTACATCCCAATTCCTATACTCAATGCTCTGATTTATAAAGGCCAGCATACCAAAAGCTTTCTTCACCACCCTAACCACATGAGATTCCACCTTCAGGGAACTATGCACCATTATTCCTAGATCCCTCTGTTCTACTGCATTCTTCAATGCCCTACCATTTACCATATATGTCCTATTTTGATTAGTCCTACCAAAATGTAGCACCTCACATTTATCAGCATTAAACTCCATATGCCATCTTTCAGCCCACTTTTCTGGCATAAATCTCTCTGCAAGCTTTGAAAACCTACTTCATTATCCACAACTCCACCTATCTAAATATCATCTGCATACTTACTAATCCAATTTACCACCCCATCATCCAGATCATTAATATATATGACAAACAACATTGGACCCTGTACAGAACCCTGAGACACACCACTAGTCACCGGCCTCCAATCTGACAAACAGTTATCCACCTCTACTCTCTAGCATCTCCCATCCAGCCACTACTGAATCCATTTTACTACTTCAATATTAATACCTAACAATTGAACCTTCCTAACTAACCTTCCATGTGGAACCTTGTCAAAGGCCTTAATGAAGTCCATATAGACAACATCCACCACTTTACCCTCGTCAACTTTCCTAGTAACCGCTTCAAAAAATTCAATAAGATTTGTCAAACATGACCTTCCACGCACAAATCCAGGTTGACTGTTCCTAATCAGACCCTGTCTATCCAGATAATTATATATACCATCTCTAAAAATACTTCTCATCAATTTACCCACCACTGATGTCAAACTCACAGGCCGATAATTGTTAGGTTTACTCTTAGAACCCTTTTTAAACAATGGAACAACATGAGCAATATGCCAATCCTCCAGCACCATCCCCGTTTCTAATGACATTTGAAATATTTCTGTCAGAGCCCCTGCTATTTCCACACTAACTTCCCTCAATGTCCTAAGGAATATCCTGTCAGGACCCGGAGACTTATTCACTTTTATATTCCTTAAAAGTGCCAGTACTTCCTCTTCTTTAATCATCACAGTTTCCGTAACTACCCTTCTTGGTTCCTTTACCTTACACAATTTAATATCCTTCTCCTTAGTGAATACCGAAGAAAAGAAATTGTTCAGAATCTGCCCCATCTCTTTTGGCTCCGCACATAGCTGTCCACTCTGATTCTCTAAGGGACCAATTTTATCCCTCACTATCCTTTTGCTATTAATATAACAGTAGAAACCCTTGGGATTTATTTTCACCTTACTTGCCAAAGCAGCCTCATATCTTCTTTTAGCTTTTCTAATTTCTTTCTTAAGATTCTTTTCACATTCTTTATATTCCTCGAGCACCTCATTTACTCCATGCTTCCTATATTTATTGTAAATATCTCTCTTTTTCCGAACCAAGTTTCCAGTATCCTTTGAAAACCATGGCTCTCTCAAACTCTTAACCTTTCCTTTCAACCTAACAGGAACATAAAGATTCTGTACCCTCAAAATTTCACCTTTAAATGTCCTCCATTTCTCTATTACATCCTTCCCATAAAACAAGTTGGCCCAATCCACTCCTCCTAAATCCTTTCGCATCTCCTTAAAGTTACCCTTTTTCCAATCAAAATCTCAACCCTGGGTCCAGACCTATCCTTCTCCATAATTATATTGAAACTAATGGCATTGTGATCACTAGACCTGAAGTGCTCCCCAACACAAACATCTGTCACCTAACCTATCTCATTCCCTAACAGGAGGGCCAACAGTGCCCCTTCTCTAGATGGTACCTCTATGTATTGCTGCAAAAAACTATCCTGCACACATTTTACAAACTCCAAACCATCCAGCCCTTTTACAGTATGGGCTTCCCAGTCTATGTATGGAAAATTAAAATCTCCCACAATCACAACCTTGTGCTTACTACATATATCTGCTATCTCCTTACAAATTACAAATATGCAACAAAAACTAAATCCTGTAGTGTATCAAAGTAATTAACCTGTAATATTGTGAGAAATAATCAATGGATTAAAATATAATGTTAGCAAATGCAAAACTGTGATACTGTTCCACGTTTTGAAAGATTTAGTGCAACTATAGTGCCAGGTCCATAAGCCATGTTGAAAGCAAATTGGCCAAATTTTTGCCCATGAAGAAACTATAGATCAAGCTTGAATTTCTGGGTTCTTTTTCATTGATAGAAGAACAATTCCTGCATAAGTTGGTCAATAACCATATTGGCTGGAGTCTATTAATTTCACGCACATCCACTCTAACTAGCTACCGCCTTTCCCCAGGCAAAACAGAGATAACATTCTCTTCACCTTTCAAACCATCAGCTTCTGCATCCAATGTGGCCTTTGCCATTTCTACCAACTCCAATGGAATCCTGCCATCAGCTACACCTTCCCCTCCCTTCCCATTTCTGCTTTCTGCAGGCGCTATTCCACAGATTCTTTCCCACTCCTATCTCCCCATCCCATGCATTTACCCTGCAACTATAGACTGTGCAACACTTGTCCCCACACCTCCCATTTATCACCATCCAGGTGAGGCAGATATACACATTCCTCCAACCTTGATTATTGCAGTTGGCCATCTTGAGCTTCTGGGTGCATGTCAATCCAACTTCTGCTTCCGAGTCTGACCCAGCCTTCTCCACTGTCACAGTGAGGCCCAATGCAAAGTAAAAGAGCAACACCTCATGTTCCACTTAGCCTATGAAAACTGAATTTCACTCACACCCCCTTTCTTCCTTACCCACTCATCAGTACATCCAGAATCCCTCTCCCTTTGTTCATCCTTTCCCTCCTTCTGCTCCCCCCACCATTACTGAGACTTATCACCCTCCCACACCTAGTTCCATCTGCCCATCACCATATCTAGTTTTGTCTATCAGCTACCACTCTCAACACTCCCGCCTCCCCTCCTGGACCTGGCTCAATCCACCCACCAATCCCTTATCCCTTTGCCTCCAGAGATGACACATCGCCTGCTGAGTTATTCCAGAAGTTTGCATTTTGCTCCAGATTCCAGCATTTCCATTCTCTGCCATCTCCTGGTTAGAATTCCAGATATTTCCTCATGTAGGTAGCAGGTACTTCTCATGGGTTAATGAGGGATTTGAATTAAATGAAAACGTGATTACTTTGTCACAACGGTTGCCTGAAGATCCTGGGGAAATACTTATTTCAGCTGCCCAAGCTGACAGAGTTATTACCATTAGATCCTAACATTATTAACTTGTGCCTCACTAAGAAGCCACAGAGATGTCTAAAATAAAATCTGGCAATAATCAAATAATAACGATGATAGCAAATGAATGATGTCAATATAAAATTGCCTGGGCTTTGGCAAAAACAAAGACTATATGATTCATTGTGAAAACTGATCGCAGATAAAGAACTGATCGAATAGACAGGGAGCAAACTCCTTCTTTATCTTTCCTTACTTTGCTGCCTGTATATCAATCAGATTGGTTCTAAAAGTCTCACTAACAAAGGAGTTTGTCAAAAAATTCAATGGCTGTATATTTTCAACATTCTGCAATTGAAAATCAATGTTTCCTTTCCAGAGTGAAATATGATGACAACTATTTCTGGCTTGTTTTATGTCACTTCAGAAATTCAACTGAACGCCTCCAGACATGAGTCACCTTTGCGTGCCGAGAATGATTTCTGAGTCGGGGTGCATATAATGAACCAATTCCCCGTGCAGTGTTCATTTTAGAACATTGTGGGGGAATTTGGACCACTGCCGCAGAATCGGTCATCAGTGCTCACTCCCAAGGCAAGCAGAATTACCAGGCTGTCATCTAGTGGTCTATAAGCTTACACGTTGCAAGTTTGCTTATTTAATTTGAAACTGTGAACCGCTGGTTATAAAGTCCTAAGGTCTTTGGCCATGTTACTGGAAAAAGTTAACAAGAGAAACTCTACAGAGCAGAAATAACAACTATTACTTTGGAATGTAGAAAGAAACATAACAATTAGGTGATATTTTTAACTTAGATTGAATACTGGAAGCTTGTGATTAGCGATGGAAGGCAGTGAAAAGTAATATTGGGTAGGAACACCATTGAATCAGTACCTGTAGATTTCCCACTCTTGTTAAAACTTGCTCCAATAGCTCTCTAGCTCTGACCTTATATCTGCATATAAAGTCTCTATTCCCACAGTGGAATCTCAGAAAGTACAAAGCTGTCTTCCACATTTGAGTTTAATCTGCTGTTGTGAGGCATGGTCACGACTGTAAAGAATCCTTCTTCAGCAGCCCACCAGTTCAAAATGAACAAAGAACATAAGAAAGAGAAAGTGAAAAGAGACTGATACCTAAAAGGTATAAATCATAAGAAGGGCAGAAGGGACAAATAGTAAAATTATAGGCTGGTTACTTCTTACATCAGTGCTTGGGAAATTACAGAAGGAGATTCTTAGGGATAGGATTTACTCACATTTTGGCTTATTAGGGACAGTCAGCATGAATTTATGTGGCAGATATCATGTCTTACAAACTTGACTGAATTTTTTGCGGAAGTGAAGAAGTTTGATGAGAGTAGGGAAAATGGTTTTGTCAACATGGATAAAGCATTGGGCAAAATTCCACATGGCAGACTGATATAAAAATTAATGCACATGAAACCAACAGAGACTTGGTAGATCAACTTCAAAATTGATTTAGGCACAGAAGATAGAATGTAGTGGTGGGTTGTTATTCTAACTAGAGGTCTGTGGCCAGTGAGGTTCACGGGGATGTTGGGACTTCTGTTATTCATGAAACACTTGAAAACTTCTATAGATGTGCTGTGGAGAGTATTCTGATAGGCTGCATCATTGTCTTGTTGGGGGGTGGGGGGTGCTGTGGCACAGGATTGAAAGAAGCTACAGAAACTTGTAAAATTAGTCAACTCCATCTTGGGTACTAGCCTCTGTAGTATCCAAGACATCTTCAAAGAGTGGTGCCTCAGAAAGGCAGCATCATTATTAAGGGCCCCCATCACCCGGGACATGCCCTCTTCTCATTGTTACCATCAGGAGGAAGTTACAGAAGCCTGAAGGCACACAACATTGTTTGTATGAAGAGTGCCCTATAAATAAGTTTTTAATTTTTATTATTATTGTCACCATTGTAACATGTGCTTATTTGAGTTACTGTCAGTTTGAACCAATCTGACCATTCACCTCTGCCTTCTATTACTAACAAGGTGTTTTTGCCCACGGAACTGCCACTCGCTGGATGTCTGTTGTATTTTGCACCATTCTCTATAAACTCTGAAGACCATTGTACATGAAAATCCCAGGAGATCAGCAGTTTCTGAAATACTCAAACCACCCTGCCCTGCACCAATAATCATTCCACTTTCGGAGCCACTTAGATCACATGTTTTCCCCATTCTGATATTTGGTCTGACCAACAACTGAAGCTCTTGACCATGTTTGCATGCCTTATGCATGGAGTTACTGCACATGATTGGCTGATTAAATATTTGCATTAATGAGCAGGTGTATCAGTGTACCCAATAAAGTGACCACTGACTGTGTGTTGACCTATCATCAACGGATCTAGGTTAGGCCACTACACAACTCTCACTAAGGCCTGCACTTCATTGTCTCTGTACAAACAACAACATAACTATGTTGACCCCAGGCCAACAACTTAAGACATGAATTCTACTGTTCCTTCTGTACCAATACTCAGACCACTTCTCCAATTTCTAGCACTGAAATAAAATATCTCCCATTGGCCAAACAATCAATCCTCTTTCTCCCACCTCTTGGCATGGGGATTCTTCTTTGCAATAGTTAGTTTCCGGAGTTCTCACCACTTTGCATTTGAAGCCCCTAATTCTTATTGTCTTTCCTTATCAGTTCAAATGTTGCACTTCAATCTTCTTGGCTCAAGGTTATCTAACTAACCTGTGTCAGATTCCTATCGGATGTAGCCAAAGGCTACACAACTTCATGCTTTAGGATACTTCTTTTGTTCTAGTCGACTCTGGTTCAAACCAGTCAAATACAAACACTGGGCCAAGATAACAAGATTATTTCTGCAACACACACATCAAAGTTGCTGGTGAACACAGCAGGCCAGGCAGCATCTCTAGGAAGAGGTACAGTCGACGTTTCAGGCCGAGACCCTTCGTCAGGACTAAGGTTATTTCTGCAAACCTGTCATTGTACACCATAAAGAACTATCTGAGAACGATCTCAGGTCTAGCAGATCGATAGCAGAAACTCTTTGTGTCCACATTCAATTGCTCTGATTAAGTTATCTCTGAGCAAAATTCAGTTCAAAAAAACTTCACAAAATGGAGGTTACATCGCAGCTTCTCAAGGTGGCAGCCTCCATTCCTTCGAGCATGTGGCAGGAATGAAGACATTCAGTTTGCCTACTTCCACTGACGTTAACCTATTTGAGTTTGCTGTTTTCTTCCATATTTTAATTCCTTCCTGGCCAACAGATATTTGCACTAATGAGGAGTTGTACAGGAGTTTGTGATGAAGTGTCTACTGAGTGTGTGTGTGTGTGGGCTAATTTGTAAGTTTGCCAACAGCACAACAATTGGTGGACCTGTGGATAGTTGGGAAGCTTGCCAAGTTATACATAGAGTATAAATCAGTTGGAAATAGGGGAGAAAAACAGCAGATGGAGTTTAGTTCGGATAAGTATAAGATGCTGTACCCTGAGAGGTCAAATGTACAAGAAAAGTATATAGTAAAAGGCAGGAGCCTTAAGAGTGTCAGTGTTCAGAAGAATATTAGGATACAGCTCCATAGCTGCATGAAAGTGGTATGACAAGTAGGTAGGGTGGTGAAGGAGGAATATGGTACACTTCACTTGATTAGTTGGGGCTTTAAGAATGAAACTTGGGAAGTCATGCTGCAGCTGTATAAACTGGTTAGATACATTTGGAGTACTGTGTGCTGTTCTGGTCATCACATTACAGGAAGAATGTTGAGGTTTCACAGAGCATGCAGAAGAGTTTCTCTTGGATGTTGTCTGAGTTAGAATGTATTAGCCATAAGGCAAGTTTGGACAAATTTGCAACGTTTTATCTGGAGTGACAGAGGCTGAGAAGCGACCCGATAGAAATATATAAAATTATGAAAGACATAGTCAGATAGATAGTAAGGTTTTCTTTCTCCCCAGGTTGTAAAGTCAAATATTAGAGGGCATAGCTAGGTGAGAGGGGAAAAAATTAAGGGACATGTGAGTGGCAGGTATTTACACAGCGAGTGGTAGGTGCTGGAAATGTACTGTAAGAAGAGGTAGTACAAGCATATACGATAGCAACATTGATAAGACATTTTAGCAGTCGCTTGACAGGCACATGAATTGGTATGGAATGGGGGTAGGGGATATATAGACCACGCATGGGCAAATGAAATTAGTTTAATTGGCATCATGATTAGTGCAGACATCATGGGCCGGAGACCTTGTTTCTGTGATTTACTGATCTGTGTTCTGTGTCATAGAAAGTACATCTCCAAAATTGATTATAATGTGACAATTAAATATAGACTAATCCTTTCTGGGAAGAAGAAACTAATAAAAAACCATTCATTTTACTTATCAACTCCATGAAATTAAACTCCACAGGAAACCAGCTCACACCAGCTTCAAAAATTATCCACAAGAGGAACATTCCCCAAAAACTCAAATTTTTCATTTTTAAAATCTGTTGAAAATGAAATAAACGGCAGTTTAACAGTTTTTGGAGGAAAACATAAATTTAATGCTCTTATTTATTGAAGTGGCACTTTGCTGATTTTAACTTTCTGCACTGTGTAAATTATGTATTTGGCAATTTTTCAGGCTATCTGTGTCATTTTGATTTGATTGCAGATGTCTAATGAGCAAAGTATAAAAATTAATCTCACAGCAGGGAAAACAAAGTTTCGAAATATTTTTAGATTGAGTGCAATGTCAAAATTGCTTTATTTTTACAAGTATGGACAGGGTACTATAAGTTTTTTATAACAACAGAAAGGCAAAAAACGAGCACTATTTGTACAGCATTGCAGTCATAAGCAAGTGTTCATTTGACTTTATTCAAACTTGATGCAAGTTATTGTATGTCTTCTGAAGCCTGAAATGTGCCTTTCCCCAGACTGACAATGCAACTGCGGAGAATTGGTGCACTGTTTTTCAGGTTTTGTATTCAAATCGTAATATGTGTGTATTTAAAGAAGAGGCCTTTGGTTTATGCCACTTGCAACTTAATTTGCAAAGATTTCATTTAGAGATTTATTTATTTATTTACAGCCTTTCAAAAACTGTCATATTAAAGCCCCAAATAATGACCTTGTTTACTGTATATTTGACATGGATATGGTGTCATACACACAAGCATAATTCACATCAGGAAATAAATGTTCCATCAGATTTGTGGTGTGATATAAACTGAGCCGAAGTGATTCTTACTGCAATCTCAATGCACTAAATAGTCTAACGTCATTTTGAAGCCTACCTACTTATCCACACTTTTAAACATCCATCCAAGAACAAGATTTTATCATAAAATTATAAAGTTATTGTGGCACAGAAGGAATCCATTCAGCCCATCAACTCTATGGTAACTCCTAATAAAGCAATCTTGATTCCCATTCTTCCACACATTCCCCATGATATGGGTATAAAGCTGTTTTAAAATCTCTTACTCACTGAGTCCATTACAAGCAGAGCCCTGGAGCACAGGTAGCATCTGCAGAAAATATTACTCTCACCTCCTTTGTATACAGCTTGATTTTTTTATTTGTTTAAAGTTTTAATGTAGAAAGTTAACTGCCCTCTAATGAGATACCTCCCATCATCGTATTGCATGTTATGATCTTCTAAACTTCTATCAAAATTTCCTTTCAACTTTTAGTCTTGATGAGAACATTTCTAGCATCCCCCATCTAACCTTATGTCAAATTCTTCATGCATGGAACCGTTAATGTAAATCTCCTCTGTATGCTCTCTAGAATACTCACATCCTTAATGCTGTCGAGACATGCAGCAGGGGAACAACTCACTTGGCACAGTGAGTTTTTGCCACTCCAACCAATTACACTGCTCCTATGTGAATTTCACTACTCCAACCAATTACACTACTCCTATGTGAATTTCACTACTCCAACCAATTATACTACTCCTATGTGAATTTCAGGTTTTATTTTCTTTATATTTCCATCCTCCCCACCCCACCCCCCACCACCACCCTCTCTCCCATAGATTCTATCACTCACTCACACTGTGCACTTTACTTTGGCCAATTAATCTCCCAACCTATATGTCTTTGGGAAGGGGGTAAACAAAACAAAGCACCTGGACAAAATTAGCATGGTCACAAAGTGAACCCTGAAACATGTGGTCATAGGGAGAACAGACAGCCTCCAAAGTGAGTACTGGATGTAGATATCCGGCACTGTGAGGCAGCAGTTCTGTTCTTCCCGAAAGTATAGTGACAGTACTGGATGCAAACTGGCATTATGACCCTAATAAGCGTTGTCTAAAGATGGAATACAACCTCGGTTTGTTCATCTATCTGTCTAAGAAAGAATCCCAGGATACAATTAACTTCACTTACCACAATCCATTGGGTTTCCCCATCTCCAAAATTTAGGCACATTCACACTAAGGTCATTTTTCCAGCATATCTTTTAGAACTATGGCATTTAATCTTTATTTAATACAACCACTTTAATATTGTCAAATCATTCTTTCTGCTAAGACTCATTTTCTGTATTAAATTCCATCTGCACTTGTGTTCTTAAATGACCAGCCTCCGTGGTCCTCTGGCAGTCTATGTATCACCCGCATATTCGGAAATTAACGAGCATACTATGTCTGAGATGTTAATTTACATAATAATACTACTCCATGGACCATCTTGCCTATGCTTACCAAAAATAATTGACTTTCCCATCTCCCTCTCCATGGCCTTTTAGTTTAAAGCTTTTCAAGAGCTCATCCTAGTACCTTTTAAATATGACAAGTGTTCCTGCCTTCATTTAAAACAGTGATTTCCAGAATTTTGTCTAATTGGGTAAAAAGGAGGAGTTCCATTTCCTTCTACTACCCATTGTGCTTAGCCCTATTCCTCCTTCACCTTTCCTGCCTTTCCCCTCCCCCACCTCTTTATCTTTCCCCTTACTGGTTTTTCACCTGGAACCTACCAGCCTTCTCCTTCCCACCCTCCCCCCACCTTCTTTATAGGGCCTCTGCCCCTTCCCTCTACAGTCCTGACGAAGGGTTCCAGCCCAAAACGTCGACCGATCTTTTCCACGGATGCTGCCCAACCTGCTGAGTTCCTCCAGCGTGTTGTGAGTGTTGCTTCGACCGCAGCATCTGCAGCATATTTGTTATTAGTGTCCCTGCTCATGCCCTAAGAAGAGCTCCAGTAGTGCATCCTCCATGTGGGGTCCTCTACACATTGACTTAGGAAACTTCCCCAAACACTTTCCACTGCGTCCGGGCACTCAGCACTCTGTGTGTCCTTGTCAATACCATGGAAACTGGAATCTCCCACTCTTCACATCCTTCATTGGGTTAGTGACCAAAACTATGGAGAGTAATTCAGCTGTGAAATATCTGGTGTTTCATCCAATTCCAGTATAATTTCTCTGTTCTGATACTCTATGCATTGACTGATAAATACGGGTATTTCTTATGTGTTCTTAATCACCATACAGTATATACCTGTCCCTCTACCTTCAAGTATCTGTACACTTGTATTCTGAGATCACTCTCGTCTTTAAACATAGGATGCAGCTAAGTACAGCACATCACCCCACAATGTTCTGTCAAACTAATTATACCAATAACTCCCTCTTCCCCCGACATTAACCTCCTTTCTTGGCGTATTCATGTGCCTACCTAAGAGTCCTGTAATCTCCCATGCTAACTGCCTCTGCCACCACCCTTGGCAGAGCATTCCGGCCCCCGTTAATCTCTGTGTAAAAGAACTTGCCTTGGACAACTCCCTTGTATCTTCCTCTCACTTTAAATACGAGGCATTTTAATCATGGGGAAAAAAATTGTGGTTGTCTATTCTTACTAATGCTCCCATTTTTTACCAGCTTTCTTTGTGCTGTCTCAGTGTACAATTTTCTTCTCATCTAGATTGAATTCCATTTGCCACTTTGTGCCCTATTAGCCAGTCACTGACGTCTTCCTGCACCATCAAGCACTCTTTCATTCGATCAACCAGCATGCCAAATTTGGTATGATTGGCCCTTAAATTTACTTTAGAGTCATAGACTCATACCAGAGAAACAGCCCCCTCTGGCCCATGAAGTCTATTAACCACACAATTACAGTAATCCTACATTAATCCCGTTCTCCCTACATTCTGTCAAGTCACCCAGACTCAACCATTTAATAGGGGCAATTTGCAGAGGCCAATTAACTGACTGATCTGCACATTTTTGGATGTGAAAGGAAGCCAGAGCAGCCAGGGGAAAAGCACAGGGAAAACAAGTTTGGAACAATAATCTCACCCAGTACAATTTTGGCATGAGAAAAATATCAATAGCATTAGCAATAGACATCACAACCACTTCTTACTTAATTTCCGGCCAGCCTTAGTGCCTGATAGGTTGCAAATCACTCCATTCCTTATGATGTACTGTAATTCTGGTGTATTGCAGTATTCTTGATGTTTTCATCCACTCTAAAGCGATTAGTGGATTTGAATGAGAAAGTGAATGTAAAGCAAGAAGGTATAGCATTAAATTTGGAGGGAAGTGATTTAGAGATGATGTCAGGAACTCAGGGGCTATGTTCCCTCTAAGCTGTGCGCACGCGCACACGTTTTTCAACCAGCGCACAAAGGAAATTAATGTGTGCACAAAAGGTTAGTTACCTAAAATAATGTAGTCATTAATAATTATACTTATTGAAAATAATCTTTCAGCTAAATGTTTCTGTTAATTAGTTAATCGGCTAAATACTGTCACAAGAAATTGATAAACATCACATACAAAGTAGCTTTACAGGTTTTAAGTGATGTCTTTGATGAACTGGCTGCACTGTGCAAGATTCTGCAAAAGAGTGGCCTGACACCTATTGATTCACTTCATTTTGCGCAAGGCAAAATAAGATAAGAAAGATAAGATAAGGCAACAAGATAAGAAAGCAGTATCTGGGAGACAATGTTTTGCGAGTGACGAAGTTAAAATTTTGCTAAGCCAACAATGTGAAGAAAACATCACAGTAGATACAAGTTCACAGTTGACTTTTATAAATAGTCTTTGTGTTCATTTAGAAGAAAGGTTTCCTGAAGATGAGATACAAGAATGGTCAGCTTTTGATTTCTCCACAATTGCAGATTGTGACTTCATATTTGGCGATGAACAAGTTAATGCCTTATGTCTAAAATAGTATGATTTTCTAGCTGAAAATACTGTAATAGTTAGACAGTTTAATGATTTCAAATTTTCTGTGCAAGAAAAAATTAAATCCAAACTTTGCTCAAATGGTGGCATTTGTACTTCAAAATGAACAGTTTTGCGACTCTGCACAGTTGATGGACGTTGGGGGAAACTTTCTTGCGTCTAGTGCGGACTGTGAGCGAGGTTTTAGCCTAATGAATCAACTCAAAAACAAGCTGAGAAACCGTTTAGGTGAATGTCATTTGGATATGTTAATGAGAATCAAAAGCTGTCAATTGGATGGAAGTTCTGTTAGTCTAGATACAGTTTACAAAGAATGGGTACATGCCAAAGACAGGAGAGAGATAAAATAACTGACTGACTTAATATGTATGTTATTTTGTTGTTATTCTGTGCAGTTTTATGTCAAATATTTTGTAAACCTACATAAACTGTGCCATGTGTGCATTCAGCGCCCACATACTTTTGTCACAGGAAAAAAATTTGCACAACATAAGATTTTTGCACAACTGACTACTAAAAATTAGAGGGAACACTGCACAAGATTTTAAATTTGCTGGCTTGGAGAGTCGTACACGTCCTTAGAGTTATCATGTAAGTCTAATTTCTAGGTTATGGGGCTGTGCCCAGGATTGCCTCCAATCTAACGTCTACCACCCTACTCACACCTCAACAGGAATCCCTTCTTCCACAAACAGGACTGAAAATTTGGAAAACACTCCACTAGAAAAGTTGTGAGGCTTGGTCAATTAAGAAATTTCAAAGGTAGATTCTGGTTGGCAAAGATACTGAAGATGAGAGAAGCAGAGCCTAAAAAGCCCTAAGAAGTGTTGGAACCGAGGATACTGATACTCACGTTATGAGAAACCAACAATTATGGAAACACCACATGAGAGATGAGTTATCTGCTGCTCATTTGGTAGCAAATTTGATGGAAAGAGAATAGGCAGCCAGTGCAAAGTGCCCTGTGGCCATTCCCCTCAATAATATGTATACCACTTTGGATAGTGTTGGGGGGAGGTGGTGGAGAGATAACCTACCAGACGGAACCACAGTGGCTGGGTCTCTGAGTTGAGCTCTGTGGCTCAAAGGGGAAGGGGGAGAAGAGGAGTGCAATAGTTATAGAAGATTCTGTAGTTTGAGGAACAGACAGGGGATTCTGTGGATGTGAAAGGGAAAAGGCCATTCTGGATTGGGTGTTGTGTAATGAACCAGACCTGATTAGGCAGCTTAAGGTTAAGAAACTGTTAGGACTCAGTGATCATAATATAATAGAATTCACACTGCACTTTGAGAGGGAGAAGCTAAAATGAGATGTATCAGTATTACAGTGTGGAGTTAAAGGAATTACAGAGGCATGAGGGAAGAGCTGGCCAAAACTGATTGGAAGGGACACTAGCAGAGATGACCACAGAACAACAATGGCATAAAAGCAAAAGAGAGGACATATAATACAGCAAAAATTAGTAGGAAGTTAGAGGATCGGGAAGCCTTTAAAAACCAAAAGAAAACAACTAGAAAAGCCATAAAGAGAGAAAAGATGAAATATGAAGGTAAGCTAGCCAGTAAAATAAAAGAGGATATAAAATGTACTTTAAGATATATAAATACGTAGTAAAAGAGAGAGTGGATATCTGACAGCTGGAAAATGACACTGGATCAGTAGTAATGGGGGACAAGGAAATGGCAGATGAACATAATAAGCATTTTGTGTCCGTCTTCACTGTAGGAGACACTAACAGTATCCCAAAAATTTGAGTGTCAAGGCATAGAAATGAGTGTGGTTGCTATTAGTAAGGAGAAGGTACTTGGGAAGCTGAAAGTTCTGAAGATTGATAAGTCACCTGGACCAGATGGACTGCACCCCAGGGTTTGGAAAGAGGTAGCTGAAGAGATTGTGGAGGCATTCATAGTAATCTTTCAAAAATCACTATATTCCACAATGGTTCCACAGGACTGGAAAATTGCAAATGTCATTCCATTCCTTAAGAAGGAAGGGAGACAGAATAAAGGAAAGAGCATTGAAAAGAAATGGCAGATGGATATAGTGTAGAGAAGTGTATAGTAATGCACTTAGGTAGAAGGAATAAAGGTGTAGACTATTTTCTAAATGGAAAAAAAATTCAAAAATCAGAGGTGCAAAACAACTTGGGAGTCATCGGGCAGTATTCCCACACAAAATGCTGGTGAATGCAGCAGGCCAGACAGCATCCAAAGGAAGAAGTACAGTCGACGTTTCGGGCCGAGACCCTTCATCAGGACGGACAAAAGGTCTCGGCCCGAAACGTCGACTGTACTTCTTCCTATGGCTGCTGCCTGGCCTGCTGCGTTCCACCAGCATTTTGTGTGTGTTGCTTGAATTTCCAGCACTTACAGATTTCCACATGTTTGGACAGTATTCCCTAAAGGTTAACATAAGAACATAAGAAATAAGAGCAGGAGTAGGTCATCCGGCCCATCGAGCCTACCCCACCATTCAATAAGTTCATGGCTGATCTGTCTGTAAACCCAGCTCTATCTACCTGCCTTTTCCCCATAACCCTTAATTCCTTTACTATGTAAAAATCTATCTAACTGTTCCTTAAATATATTTAGTGAAGAAGCCTCAACTGCTTCCCTGGGCAGAGAATTCCACAGATTCACCACTCCCTAGGAAAAACAGTTTCTCCTCATCTCAGTCCTAAATCTTCTCCCCTGAATCCTGAGGCAGATTGAGTAACAGATTGAGTTGGTGGTAAGGAAGACAAATGCAATGTTAGCATTAATTTTGAGAGGATAAGAATATAAAAGCAAAGATGCAGTGCTGTGGCCTTGTATGTCATTGATCAGACCGCACTGTGGTGAGTAGTTTTGGGCCCCTTATCTATGAAAAGATGTACTGGCATTGGAGAAGGTCTGGAGGAGATTCATAGAATGAATCTGGGAATGAGAGGGTAAATGTATGAGTTGCGTTTGATGGTTCTGAGAATGTACTCACTGGAGTTTAGAAGAATGGCGGGGGGGGGGAAGGAATTGTAATTAAACCTATCAAAAATTGAAATGCCTAGATAGGATGGATATGGAGAGGATGTTTCCTATAGTGGAGGAATCCAGAACAAAGGGGCACAGCCTCAGAATACAGGGACATCCATTTAGAATAGAGATGAGGAGGAATTGCATTTACCGTCAGGTGGTGTACCTGTGGAATCTATTTTCACAGTGCTCTTTGGGTATATTTAAATTGGGGGTTGATAGGTTCTTGATTAGTCAAGGCGTCAAAGGTTATGAGGATGAAGGCAAGAGAATGGGGTTGAGAAGGATAATAAATCAGCCATGATGGAATAACAGAGCAGACTCAATGGGCCAAAGAGCCAAATACTGCTTTGATGTCTTACGTTTTTATGGTTAACTAGAATGCACTACTCAGACTTTGAATCTCAGAAGAATTAAAGTAACTTTAAATCCACAGTTTTCCTGCTCTGTTTACCAGAGATTTATTTTTCCACTCTCTTTTTAATTGAAGCCTTCTTAAATCATGCAGTAGTTCAATAAAAAGCACATTCACAACATTGAGATCTGTAGGTGTTTTTTAAAAGAAATTGGTTGCATCACATTCAGACTTTAAAGTCTGTCTTGCAGTTCAAAACAGTACTCTCCAACTACATGTTTTCTTTCATGTGGTACACTGATCATGTAGGTTCCATTGTTCTCACCAAAACCATTGAAAAGTACAGCAGTGCAGTTTTCATATCTTAACAAATGCTGCTTTTGCTTATGGCTCAGATTGTCCTGCTTGAATATTTTTTTAAATATTATGTAAACATTTTTGAAGTTTCTAATTACACACCATAATTTCTAAATTGGGGAGAGACACTTGCAGAAGTTGTGGAACACCATGTTAAGATCACTTGTGGCAGGCTAGTCTGGAAGGTTAAATCACACACAATCCAGAGGAAGATAGCAGATTGGATTTATCATTCAGTTCACCTATTATTTCCACAACTGGCTCTCCATTAATTGAAGTCGTACCTTCAAAATCATTCCAGTAAACTCTTCCAGTCCTACACTTCTTTATTTCTGACTCCTTAGTCATCACTGAATTTAGTCACTCCACCAAGGATCATCTGGGGCCTCAACCCCAGAATTTATCTGTCTCTCTCCCTATATAGATATTTGCTCTCATGGATCTATCTCAGATAATGTTTGACAGAGTAGCGGTAAAGTATTTAAGATGTGTTGCTAAACTGAAGGTTCTGTAGAAATGTAGGTTGTTCTTCTTTTGTCAGTGTATAGGAAATGTTTGCAAGAAAAGCTAAATAAAAATCAATTTATTTCTAATGAAGGATAAGCCAACCAGAAATGTCAACAAATGACAGAGCATAGAGCGGTTGAGTGTTGACTTGTGCTGTACTGAGTCACAATTGTGTTGCGGAAAATTACAGGAAGCCATTGTCCTTCAAAGCTCCAATCAGTGTGAACATATTGATTCCAGAATCTATCATGCACTTTATTTATTATCCCAGGCAATGGTAATAAAAACAGAAAGGGCCCAAATAGTAATTTGCTGATAGTTACAAAATATCCAAGTGCAGGAAGATGAGTTTAATATAGATTGGTTCTCGCTCGTTCTTGTGAACATAGTGGGCCGACTCTGTGTCATTCTAACTCTGTCTGATCGGCACCCAATTGGCAAACCTTAACATTTATTCTTTCTACTACAGAAGCTCAGTGGCTGCAGTACGTATCATCAACAAAATGCACTGCATTTATTTGCCTGGGTTATCTTGTCAGCACCTGCCAAAGCTACAACCAAGGACAAGGGCAACTAGCTAGTGGAACACCACCACCTGCAGGTTCTCTTCTAAACTGCACACTCTCTTCAATGAAATATTGCGTATTGTCCTTCCTTCATTATCACTGGATCTAAACTCTGGGGCTCCCAAACCCAAAAGCAATCTTGGGAGTACCTATACTAGAAGAACCAACAGTTTAAGAAGGCACCTTACCATCGCATTCCCAAGGCCAGTCGGAGATGGATAATAGCAACATCCACATTCTCACATCCCAGAGATAAAAAGACTAGTGTTCAATTAGATTTTTTGTTTAGTTTTATAACATTCATGACAATTCAATGATCTATGTGCACAGATGTCTAACTCTTCATCTATAATCTAAAATTTCTCCATTCTGTTCCACTCTTTTAAAATCCAAATTGGATGACTTCACACTTGCCTATATTGAAATCAATTTACCTTGATTTGCTTAATCAATCGATATCTGTTATGCAATAAAAAATTAAGCATTGAGTAATTTAATAATTCCATATGTTCTGCTTTATTTATTGTAACATTGACAAAAATAAACAGATATTTTATTTTTAATCCTAAACCATTAATAAGATTGTTAACTGTTCCGATTACAAATGTTATCATCTTGGACAATGGCTGTAAAACTGTCCCAATTCTGCAATCTTTATATGCAGAAAGTGAATCCACAAATCTCAGTTTTGAATTTTTATATTGGCATGTCACTGTGGAACATAAATGCTTCCATTTTTTGCTCTGGGATTTCTAGGATCAGATTTTCACAATAACTTTTTAAAAATTGCATATTTGCAGAACTATCCTTGTTATCAATGGGTGACTAAAATTTCTTCTACCTTACAATTAGGATATTTTGAAAACTATTTATTTTGCTGTCAAATTTTACGGAAATCTGTATTTTCTAAATTAGGAAAAAGAAACATAATAGGTTTGCTACTTAACTAACCTAGAAAAGGTACCAGTGAATCAAACTGCTCAGAATTTCATGTTTGGACACCTCATCAAAGTCAAGTTGGATCTTTGTTCTTCACACATCAGAATACACTGTTTTTGTCTGCTGCTGCTGCTGGACACCAAAATCTAGTAACTGCTAAGGGAAATTATAGATAATAACTAAGGTCATGAATGTAGCTATTATTTTGTCATGCTGGTCTATGTAATTGAGTTATTACTGTTTAAAGTGCTTGTTTTAAATATATGTTGCAAGAACCTAAATGTCAAGTCACAATGATAAGAAAACCAGCATATTAGGTATGTATAACAGGAGTAATTTGGTCTCTGCTTTCTCGGCCATGGAACAAAAGGTATCAATGAATCTTCCAGTTGTCTAGACATCAATAAATTTTTAATTATTACCATCCACAGTTCACTCCTCAGGATTTACATTAGAATGAGAACTGCAGCTAATATAGCCGTAACAGGATAGGTGGGAGGATGAAGGCTATTGACTGTAGGGTATGTGGTATATTTTATCAGTGCAGTGACAGTTTCAAGAGTACTTTGGAATACTTTACTAGATGCACACAGGAAGAATTACTGAGCCATTAAATGAGAATGAGACAGTCTGTGAAAAACAATGTCAAAATAATGGCCAACTTGCCAAAATGTAAATAGAACTGAGGCAATGTGAGTGTAATTGCTGGTAGAAGGGTAAAGAAGAACTATAATTAACATATGTATTTCTTCTTACAACCATGTGGAATCCATAGTCTTATTTTCGTAGGAAATATAGTCACAGCAATCAAATTTAAAATATATTGTAAAAGACCACTTCTCATTTCAGTTCAAAATTATTAAAATAGATGTTTTGTAAAAAATTCTGAACTTTACTTAAAGTATGGCAAAAAAAACAATAGTTATGTTCTCGTAGCATTTTTCAAAATATTCATCCGATGTACAGTAAGATCAGTTTTTCCAACAATTTTTTTGCTTGGGTAAAATTAAATGACTGAAATAAATATTTCACTATATTTATACTCAAGAATGTCAAATTATTATGTTCATTGTAGAGTTACAAAAAATCTTATGGTAGTAAATCTATTTTTATTTTAGTTTAGTTACCATAACAACAAATCAGGAGGACTGGTATTTGACCTATTCTGACCTGCAGTTGATGATGGTTTCTGCAGCTGATGCCAGTTGGTCTGCAGAATTTTTAAAAATGCTGAACCCTTAAATAATGGTTCTTGACAGAACAAGACAGGTGTCAAAGAAGACTACAGTTACTTGATTAACTTTTTTGCTGCATGTAGAAACTTCAACTTGCCCAGTTTATTTTTTCAAATTGTACTACGTGCATCTACATCAAAAGTTTATATTGATACTCAGAAATAAATGAGGCACACAAAATGAATGAAACAGAAATTTTAATAAAAATATTTGCAATAACGTGCTCACAGACTTTATAATCCACAGGGTAAGTCCCTATTTATTTTCCGTAGAAATTAGCACAACAAAATGTGATTTTGTATAATCCACTTTCTGAAACAGTCTGCAGTAATATTCTCATACTTCTGCCATCTTCTGAAGTACACGTGACTGAGAAAATGAAGAATGAGTATACAGAACCAGCCAAGCAACTAGATAGAGAGGGTAGAAGGGATATCAGATGAGGCTTGTACACTTTAGGGTGTTCACCTAGATGTCAGAGAGGAACTTCATTTAAGAACATCCTCTCTGAAATCTGCAAATTGCTCCATCCATACCAAAAACACTAGAATAAGATAAGGGCTGTTTTACCAATAGCTGTTAATGTAACTGTTGCTTTGTGCTCTAATGCACCAGGGCACTTTCAGGCTGGAAATAGAGGTACTGGAAAAGTCCTGAGGGTAGCCGTTCACAGTTGCAAGTCAGTGACACTCTCTGCCTAAGTTCTTGCATTTCTTTTTCTCCTTCTGGATACAGAAAGCAGACTAGAGTTGGAAGGATCACATTCTTCCTCATGGGAGGAAGCCATTGACTGCACACATGGTTGTTTTCTGAACACTGCTTAATACTTTTGAACAAGCATGGCTGGCGGTTTACTAACAACAAGCATCACACTGGTCAGTTTCATTGCAGCCTGCTGTGCTCATATATTTGAGCCCCCAGTAGAAAGCTGGAGGTTGGATATGGCGAACAAGAGCTGTCATGACATGGTTGATCACTCCAGTGCACAACCCAGGCAAAACTAGACAGCATTCATACAACTAACACCGTGCTGACAAGCAAAATGTGATGAACCATTGTGACTGTTTCACTGTGTTGACTCACTGGAGGAACTCTGCGGTATTCAGTGAAGTGGATGTCAAGACCTGCTGTAAACAATACAACATTATCTCCGGGATGGTTTAGATTACACAGTGGACAACTGTTGGGTAGGAGAAGAGGACAAGTTAAAGAACCTAGACAAGTCCTGTCGAAGGATCTCAGCCCGAACTGAAAGATATGGGTATCTTTCCCATAGATATTGCCTGGCCTGCTGAGTTCCTCCAGCATTTTGAGTGTGTTGCTTGGATTTCCAACATCTGCAGATTTTCTCTTGTTTTTAGACAGGGGCCTTTATGCTCATGTTTTCTCTGGTTAGACTCACCCAAATGCAATATATGCAAAGGAATCCCATTTACCAACTTTCTACCCCTTACTTCCCTTCAGTTGTTGAATGTCATACTGTCCATTTGGCCACAAAGCAAAAAATAAAAATAATCATTCTAAACCGAATGTATACATAAAAATATGCCATATTTCCTAAAGACATCAGCCAATTAGCCCTGTGATGTGATGCCATGTGTTATTGCTGGCCCAAGAGTTGCTAAGAAGTCCAAACACTGTTGACACTGAAAGGCTGCAGCCTGCTGACTGTAGGTGACTTCACAGAATGTCTTTAAGCAGCCTTGGGAATCACATCCTTAAGAAACACTGGCTGCATGGTGGCAAGAGCAAAATAATGGTGGGGAGAACATAATCTCCACCGTCCTGTCAGGGCACTTGATCACCAATATTAGGCAATCGTCTGTTTAACAATATCCACTTGTGAAAATGGTTTAAATTTTAAAATGATGAGTATCAGTTCTGTGAAAAAACATGAAAGAGAAAATATAAAGCAAGTACAACTGAGAATAAATTTAAATGTGTTGGATGAGTTGTAACAAGCCTACAGAAAGAAAAATTATGTTTCCTGTAGTGGCTAGTCCATTTGTAATTTCACACTCACTTTGATTCAGTCAGAGTTCTAGGCCCTTGAAATCACAGAGAAGTTACAATGAGCTGATAGCAGGAAACACAATAGATACACAAAATAAATCCTGTCTTCTTGTTTCCCACATATCTCAATTTGATCTCCGAAGTGCAAAATGTATTGAGGTATATACATACCACACTAGATCTTCACAGATCATTAAATATTTCAGTGGAAGCTTCATAGGCAAGTTTTGGTATTGTTGTAAACACATTCTCATTAAGTAATCTGCCATGTGTATTGCTATTGAATCTGATATTTCAAGAGTTACATGGTTCATAGTTACTATGAATTCATTACTGAATCTTGTTCCTATGAGTTCATGACATAATCAAGTTAACATAAACTTACCATTTAGTAAAAGAAATCTCTTTCCTTTAGTTTTTACATTTTTCCTTAAGAAGTTGTATGTGGTGAATGTACATGTTAAACTCTGAAGTGCTGGTTCAGGTTATTGCTCACCTCCATGAATTATGTGAACTGGAGATACAACATAATGAGCCCTCTAAACTGTAAAGCAAGGTGGTTTCTGATGGCAACTTTTATTTTTCAGGATCCACCAATGGCTGTTACACTTGGACTTCGGATGGAAGAAATGATTTTCAATCTGGCTGACACACATTTGTTTTTCAATGATTTAGAGGTACAAGCATTTTATCAACTACAGAGTTCATTTTAGTGTCCAGAAGTTTCCAAAATATGTCTTCACTTTTACAGCAACTGTGCCAAACTTCATATTTCACAAAATTAATCAAAGTTTTTTTTTGATGATTGAAGGACAAATATGAATCCTATGTTTTTTTACTGATATTGTATTAAATGATATTGTACAGATTGATACAAACATTATTAAAATTGATATTGTTTTGCAGGTGGTAACTTTAATAATTTAGAGCAAATTTTTCATTTTATTTTGGGGTAAACAATGAATCTATTCCGACCATTTAATTGAAATATCAGATTTAGGTTAAGTTGTTAGTGAATGTGTGATTTTAAAAAAGAAAAGACTGACTGAATTGCAAGACTTTGCCCAATAGCTAAATTAGTTAAGCCTTTGTCTTTGACTTGCAGCCAGGAGGCCATTAGTTCAAGTTCCAGCTTTGCCTGACACTCAAGTTTGCCTTCTTGTTGGATTTGTTGTGCCGGTTCTCGGCCAGGACATTTTATTAATTCTTCATAGAAAAAGAGCAAAAGCTTGGTTTAAAAAAAACCATGCCCTATAACTATGCCCTATAACAACTCAGAGATTGAGTATAGGAGATTATCAGCAACTAGGCTGCAGAACAATTTTAAGGAGTGCAGGAGAGAAATGTTTTAATCTGAGGAGAAAATGAGTAATAATTTTAGGCTAAAAATGACAGTATGTTCCACATTGAATGTTTTGTACTTAAGAAATCCAGTATCAGTTACAGATCAATCCTGTTTGAGTGAGGCTCAGAGGGGGAACATAGCTATTAAGTATTCATGTTAGTCAGTAGCTTCACTTAACTTTGCAGAGTATTCCCCTGTACACAAGTAAATAATGCAAACGCATTTATTATGCAACAATGGAATGAATGTCTGTCGAAGAATTGGTGATTGTAACGAAGTGAATAGAACAACAGTAAAATAAATCAGTTATATTACTCAGTGGCACCGCAGACAGTAAACAATCAAGGACTTTAACAGAGATTTGGGAATTAGTCAAAGCCATTGTTGCAAAGGAAGAGAGCTGAGAAACTGAGCAAATGACAAACCATAGTACTGAAATCCTTTCAGCAAATTAAATGTAATCCTACCACAGAGATGCTAATTGATTGAGTGATATTGAATGGAAAATTTAGGCATCAGCTGTAGTAGATTAAATTAGATGCCAGAGATGAATCCTCGTGCCTGAGTATTATGAGAGGTTACATAGTTATGCCATTGTCACTCAATAAACATAGGAAGGACTAGTTCTGAGACCAGTAAAAATTAAACCCTTGCAGTACACAGGAATGTCATGTTAATTCATTGCACTTAAGATAAGCTTTTGGTTCAAAAAGCATTTTGGAATAACAATCTGCCCTTTTCTCATTCCCATTGTCCACTGGCTCTGGAGTCCCTATTGTTTAGGAACTATGGATCCCAAATTGTTCCAATGGGATGACTGACTCAGCTAAATAAGTAGTGAACACTACCACCAAATTATCGGTAAGGCTGTTAGTGCATTAATGCAGGTCATGACATCAGGGCAGTGTTGATCTGATGCCAGCAGTGCCACTCTGCAGCTAGTGCATTAACCTCACACATTCAATAGCAGGATGAACACTTTCTCCACATTCCTTCTCCATAGCAATGTAAAGCAATTGTCAGCTACTTACAGAGAGCAGCAGATGGAGTGAGGCTGTGGCTTCACAAGAATTACAGTCTTTCATGTGCTCATTAACCGCATGCACTAGCTTTGTGGGCATCAGATATCTGCTTGGAGATGGGCCACAAGCAGAAGGCATTCCTTTCCCTGTCATTGTTAATGCACAGCACATTGTGCAGTTCAGTGCTCAGTATCCTTGCTACCTTCATATTGCAACAGCTGCTGTGTCATCTCCATCTGAACAAACACTACAATGTTTTTGGAAAGGGCTGTACGCTAACAATGTGACTCTTCACACTGTTGTGTAGCCCATACATGATAGTCAACAAATGCCATGCTGCCAAATAAAGAGTGACTGAAGAAATCATTGCCATATTCAAGCATTGAATCTGCAGCCTGGACTACCCTGGGCTATGCCTGCAGTATGCGATGGAGCAGCCTGGCTTTATGCTCTCATAAGTACTTCTTGCACTCTCTGTGAATCATGTTACAAAATACCTTTGCGCTACTCACAGGCAATGTGATCATCCTCCACCTAGGCAACAAAGTTGCTGATTTGACCTTGAAATGCTTGATGCTTATAATGGTTGGATGTTTCCAGTTGCTGGAAAGATTGGGGTCCCAGATGTGTGACCTTCTGCAACGGTTGAATCTGTGGATAGATTTTCTGACAGTCCAACCAATGCACCAAACTATTTCATTCTGAACAGCCATCAGCTTTGTGTTAACAATACTGTTACAGTCTTCATTTGAGTCTTTTGCAACAGAACCTCTGTCGACCACACTGGCAGTTACATTTTCCTTTACTATTTCTCTGGCTAGAAGCAAACATGCTCCATGTTCTTGCTCCTCCCATCACCACCTAGCCAAGGCTGGCTGTTGATTTTGGCTGGTTCAATGATGGTGAGCACTTCCTCTTCCATATGAGTTAAACATTTCCCTGAGCAGCTTGCTGCTACTGTTGCCTCCGGTTGTACATTACTTTTCCCTCCAAATGTGTCACTGAATCCCATGCATATGTTGGAATAACTTTTCTGTCATGATTGATTAGCTGAATGCATTATGCAAGCTGTGAGCTTTGTGCAAAATTGGAGCTGTGCCAAGTGTTTGAGGGTGCAGTTAGGAACAGAAATTGATTATGAGGGATTGTAGGTGAGCTTAATTTCAACATTTAAGTGGTTGGAATAAGTACATGGAGGGCTATGGTCCTAGTGCGCTCAATGGGGGTAGACTGTTTAAATGGTTCAGTACTAACCAAATGGCCAGAAGATCTGTTTCTGTGCTGTACTTTTTCTTCTAAAAAGCAACAAAGAACAACTAAACAAGAAATAAGGAAAGGGAAGATAGAGTATGAAAGTAAATTAGCACGAAATATAAAAACAGATAGCAAAAGTTTTTATAAATATATAAAGCAGAAGAGGGTGGCTAAAGTCAATGTAGCTCCCTTGGAAGACGAGAAGGGGAAATTGATATCGGATAAGGAAATGGCTGAGGCATTGAACGACTATTTTTTGTTGGTCTTCACAGTGGAGGACACGTCTAATATACCAAAGAATGATGTTATGGACAAAATGGGAGGTGAGGACCTCGATAAAATCACTGTCACTAAAGACATAGTGATGAGCAAACTAGAGGGCCTAATGGTAAATAAGTCCCCTGGTCCTAGTGGGATGCATCCCAGGGTGCTGGGGGAATTGGCGGAGGTTATAGTAAACACGTTGGTAATCATTTACCAAAATTCTCTAAACTCTGGGCAGGTCCCGGCAGATTGGAAGACAGCAAATATCACACCACTTTTTTTAAAAAGGATGTAGCAAAAGACGGGCAACTATAGGCCAGTTAGCTTAACATCTGTAGTCAGAAAAATGCTTGAAGCTGTCATTAAGGAAGTGCAGCATGGATTCGGAAAGGGCAGGTCCTGTTTGACAAACTTACTGGAGTTCTTTGAGGACATAACGAGTGCAGTGGATAGAGGGAAACAGGTGGATGTCGTATACTTGGATTTCCAAAAGGCGTTCAATAACGTGCCGCACAAGAAACTTATAAATAAGATGCGGATACATGGAGTTGGAGGAAGTGTATTGGCATGGAGAGTGGATTGGTTAACCAATAGAAGGCAGAGAGTTGGTATAAATGGGTGTTTCTCCAGTTGGTAGTCTGTGGTGAGTGGGGTGCCATAGGGGTTGGTGCTGGGCCTGCAGCTGTTTACCATTTACATTAATGATTTGGAAGAGGGGACTGAGTGTAGCGTAGCAAAATTTGCTGATGAAACTAAACTGAGTGGAAAAGCAAATTGTACAGAGGATGTGGAGAGTCTGCAGAGGGATATAGATAGGTTAAGTGAGTGGGCCAAGATCTGGCAGATGGAATACAACATTGGTAAATGCAAGATCATCCACTTTGAAAGGAATAATAGAAGAGCAGATTATTATTTAAATGGTGAAAGATTGCAGCATGCTGTTGTGCAGAGGGACTTCGGAGTGCTTGTGCATGAATCGCAAAAAGTTGGCTTGCAGGTGCAACAGGTTATTAAGAAGGCAAACAGAATGTTGGCCTTCATTGCTAGAAGGATTGAATTCAAGAGCAGGGAGGTCATGCTGCAAATATACGGGGTACTGGTGAGGCCGCACCTGGAGTACTGTGTGCAGTTCTGGTCTCCATACTTGAGGAAGGATAAACTGGCTTTGGAGGCAGTGCAGGGGAGGTTCACCAGGTTGATTCCAGAGATGAAGGGGGTTAATTTATGAGGAGAGATTGATTTGCTTGGGTCTATACTCTCTGGAATTCAGAAGAATGAGAGGGGATCTTATAGAAACATACAAAATTTTGAAAGGGATAGATAAGGTAGAAGTAGGAAAGTTGTTTCCATTGGTAGGTGAGACTGGAACTAGGGGACATTGCCTCAAGATTCAGGGGAGAAGATTCAGGACGGAGATGAGGAGGAAATGTTTTTCCTGGAGAGTGGTGAATCTGTGGAATTCTCTGCCCAGGGATGCAGATGAGGCTTCTTCACTAAATATATTTAAGATACCGTTAGATAGATTTTTACATAGGGAATTAAAGGTTATGGGGAAAAGGCAGGTAGATGGAGCTGAGTTTACGGACAGATCAGCCATGATCTTATTGAATGGCGGGGCAGGCTCGATGGGCCGGATGGCCTACTCCTGCTCCTATTTCTTATGTTATTATGTTCTACCAACATTTAAATAACATTGCCAAGATAGTCCTGTAAACTTTTGGTTTCCCCTGTTAACTTTTTAGGCACCTGAGGAAAAAAGTAACCGCATTTACATAGCAGTTTTTCATTTCTTTTTGCATCCTAAAATTCTTGCACCCCCGAAAAGATGCTTTTAAAGTGCAGTCACTGTTGTTTAAAAGGGGAATGCAGCAGCCAATTTGTCTCCAGCAAGTGAAAATTATGATTGAGGTGTAAACGTTGGCTGCATTGCTGTGGAAAGATGCTCTTTTCTAACAGTCCCAAGAGTTTTTCTGCATTGACATATCTGGCAAGCAAGCTGTAGTTTGATATCCAAATGGTAGCACTTCTGGCAATCCATAGGCCCCTCAGTGCTCAACCAGAATATTTGATAGAGTTTGTGTTAATTAAATCCTCATCTTTCTGATTCAATGGAAGAAGTACAACAGCTGGACAAATCAGGCTCTTAATGAGGCAGACTTTGAAAATAGGTTTCTTTTATAAGATGCCTGTTTTAATGTTTTGTTGCACTAGTGTTGCTGTAATAATGTTAATCACAAAACATTTGAGTAAACATTAGAGAAGTGAGTTTTATTACCATCTTGATGAGAACCTTTAGTACAAAGTCTTATTCAGTGGACTATATGAATTGAATAATCTTAAACCCCAATAAAATTAGCAACATATTCTGTTTAATTATAGTGTTGTGCAAATATCAATTGTATTGACAATGTGGAAATATATCTTAGTATAGACAATTCATAATGTGAACTATTTTTTCCTTCTTCGGAATCCTTTTATTGAAATCTTTTGTACTGTTTATGATTTTTAAAAGTTCATTCTTTATCATCCCTTCACACACATTAGAAAAATGTGCATGAAAATGGAGAAATAAAACTAAAGATTATAAAAGGATAAATGTTTTATATGCTGTTCCTTATAATTATTTTTTGTCCACAGGAATGTACTTGGAATTCAGGAAAGGTGGAGCATTTCTGGTTATTAGATTGGGGGTGGACACGTTGTGTCGGGGAGGGAGTTATGTGCCAACACATTTGGAAATTGCACCCAGCAGCCATCTCACACATCTCTTGTTGGAAAATACACACCAAGCAGCAGAGTGGACAGGTGCTTTTAAACTTGCCATCTGCCCAAAGGAAGTTGCCTTGTTCAACACCTTCCCTGGGAAATCTTTACAGTTCACCCTCTTTCAGACTAGTCCATGCCATGGCAGCCAAGGTTGCACATGCCTTTCATACCAAGCCTACATAGATCTCAAAGGCATAAAAAACCAAAGCTGATCTGTTTCAGCAGAAATAGGTTTTAGATTCCCCTCCCGTATTTTTCATTTTCTTATAAAAACTTTACTTCATTAAAATTTTAATCATCAGCCTTGGAAGATACCTTGAGCTCCCCCTCTTAAACTGTCAGTAATACTATGAAAATTGCCATTTTATGTAAATAGACAGTGAAACTTCTGTTCACATTAATTCAATTCCAGGTAGTTTTTTTTTTGCAGTGTAATTCCAGGTAGTAAATATATTCAATATTCTTATTGTAGTGTTCTTGAGGCAGAAATCAGACTCAAGACCAAAGTAGAACTAATTCCATTGCCCCATTAAATAAACATAAATTTTGGGCATGCATACATGTACTGTTAAGTGTGAAAGTCTTCAACTTGCTGACAGTTTGCTTCGATGCATGATTCTGCATTAAATCCAGAGTGTGAAATTCTAAGCTTTTAAAAGTCTGAAACATTCAGTGAAACGTAAAGTCCTCATTACATTGACAGCTGACTTTGATATAGCAAATATAGCAAATCCATAATTTTTAAAATGATAAAATAACTGACCTTAATTTACAAGATTTCTCGAAACTGTGACCCGATGTTTATTTCATTTTCTGTAAAATGTGTTAAAATTTATTTAAATAGAGACGTTTATTTCCAATTCTACTGTTTTCCATTTACCAGAATTCTCAATCTGGTTGGGGGTTTAGGGCATTGCTGTTATTGGATATTGAATTCCCAAACAGAATGCTTCAGGATAGCAAATAACCCCAGTGGAACAGGGGAAATGCACTGCACAGATCCCATAGAGCTTTCTCATTGTTTCCTCCATGGTCAGTGGTGAGTGTCCCCCTTTGAAGCTGACCAGAAAATCAGTGAAAATAACTTGTCAGGCAGAATGTGTGAGGAAAATTGCTATAGGACGATCAGTAAAAATATACCCCAATTTCTACCGAGAGATCCATTCAATGGGAGTCACAGAATCAGGGTTCAAAATGCAATCATTCAGGCACTGGGCAGGTCTTTGTTAGACCAACATCAAATTGAAGCAACTTAGGGCAGTTAACCTCCTTTGACTTAATAAGGCATCCAAAGCACTTTGCAGAAGCATTATTGAACAAACCTTGGCAATCACAAGTAAATATTCGGCAAACCAATCAAAAGCTTGATAAAAGTAGTTTTAAGGTCAAATGTGAGAGAAAGAGTAATGTTTGGAAAGGACCTTTGATAGCTGAATGCATGAATAGTATTGACTGAGTGCTTAACACTGGGGAGTTCAGAAGGCCAAAGTTGAAGGAATACAGCTATGTAGGTCAGTGACAGGGCTGGAAGGAAGAATCAGGAAGACCCTGGAAGGATTTGGAAACAAGGATGTGTAAGTTAGAATTGTGGATCTACGGAACAGATACTCCTGTAGGTCAAGAGATCACATGACTGGTGTAATTCAGAAGAATGAAACATTTATTTATGTTTCAGCTACTTATTTAATTATTGCAACCAATTCCCTTTCAGTCACTCTGAGACACAACTAACTTTACAGGCAAATTCTCCTTTATAGGGGCTTGTATTCCTAGAGAGTAGTCTTTATTGCAATTTTTCAGAACATGACACATTATCATAGGCACATCTCAAGAAAAGAGAATTGACAAAAATAAATTTTATTATTTATTTACCTTTTTTTTACATAAATTCCATAGAGTAAATTTTAGTCCCTATCCCAGTTTTTTGGACAGTGATTTGTAAATTTTGTAAGGGCGAAAGACCGTAACATGAACGGCCATAACGCAAGCGTTGCCTGTACTCACTTTGGCTTTCTACACTACTAATCTTCCATGTTGACCTACCATGTCAGTATCTAAATAAAGTACTGCCGAGCCTGCTTTAGGCACAAGCCCTGACTTTCTCACAGCCTGTTAAAAAGAAATCTCCAGCAGTGCAACAGTGCATACTCGCATAAACCAGACTGCAGAAGATTTTGATATTGCCAGGCATTCACTGTTAATACAAACTGCCAAAATGAACTGCAGTACAGAAAACTTTATTAAAATGGCCTCATGAAAAAACAACATGACTTATAAGTTGCTACTAAGAATAACCAGGACACACTTACAGAGCTCCCCTGTGTTTAGGATTAGCAGGGTCTCCATGTACCCACCATGACCTGAAATCCAACTCTCTCCATCAATCTCCTCCTGCACCTCTGTCATCTCTTACACATGTGCTGCATGGTGTTTCAACTCACTGCAGCGGATCCCTGCTCTGTAACACTATCAACTGAGAATGGTACAGAAAGCACACAATAATGTTTTCTCTGGTTTCCATATTAATGACAGAGTTAGAAATACTGTAAGCAATAGTGGTGAGTGTTGCAGTGAAGAGCTAATACTTGTTGTGTCACTTGAACAATATTTGATCATAAGGTTCACAATAACTCTATTTCTAGGATACTGCAGTTGGAACAATTTATTAAATTTTCCCCTATGCTTTTATATATAAATTTCATCAAAAATATTAAGTAAGACATTAGTCTTGTATATTAAACATCAAGTTACTTGACACTTGGGACCATATTTGCTTAACCTCATCATATTTGGCTGTTGGTACAAGAATGTTACTGTGATCTCTACTCACTTATTTGTGGAGAACATTCATTGATTCAGCTGTGCTGAGGTCAGTTTCATATGCAGTAAATTATTGGGTCCGTATGAACGATATATAGCTCTTAAGGTTTGCGGTCAGACAGTACCAGGCATTTGGGTTGATTGAGAAATTAAAATGATTTGTTGATGGTTTCATTTTATTTTGCAAACAGCAGTGCACTGTTCCACACTGCTGATACTTTATTAGTCACGGATGTGAACGTAATCCCTGACACTCATTTATTATAGGCTTCTGAAAACTAACCATCATTAACATAATGTCCTGAACTTCAAGTTCTCTGTTCAGTCTCAACTAGAAATATTCATGGAATTCCAGTGTATTAAGTTCCATTAACAGACAAGGGTAATATAAAAAGACAATGAAAATGCATCTTGGCTACTGCAAGATAATTTTCGCAAGCATATAACCATCCTGTATAATGTGTTAATGAACAAAAAAATATGCATTGGCAAAACTCCGGCATGATCGATGTGAAGTTTAATTATCTCTAGGCATTTAAAATGATTCATGCTGATTGTATATTTCCATCAAAAGAAATACTTCATACAAAATGCACAGTTTTGGGAATACAAGCCGATCACAGAAGGACATATTAATGTTTTAATCAGTGTCAATCAATAATATGGGATCCCTGCCATTCAGCAATAGATTATGCAATTTTGCACTATGTAATCAAATTTCTGTAGGCTGTATGGTGGTACAATTAACTATTATTGACTGTTTTAAATTAAAAGATAGTAACATGATACACATTAAAGCAATTATAAATTATGTTTTACTTCCCACAATAAGTTTATGAATGGAAACAATAACTATCATTTTTGCCAAATGTTTAAAATGTGTACGAGCCAATGGTTGTGAAGGATGTAACAACTCTGCCATCTTCTGGTTGAATACTGTCTTACTCTCACAAGCTCAAAAGTGCATAACTTGCAGAATTATAGATCCTATAGAGTTGGACTGAGGAAATAAAATCTATTTGTGTCTAGAACAGACATAATGAGATGTAAATTCAGTAATTTGAGGATGTTTTTCTCATTATTTTTAGAATCCCCTGGGGATTTTGGTGTAATGTTAGAGATTTGCTCCAAAGCCTTAGGTGCTACTGAACCAAGATTAGACATTTTCTTTGACTGATGCAGAATATATGAAGGAAAATGGTGGGGGATGTAGGCCTGCTCTAGAAGATCCAGATGTGGACCGGGTCAGTGCTTAGAGGCCATCAGGGCTTGAGGGTGGGAGACCAATGGCTTGGATGACCTACATACCAAGGAATGAACAAGGAATTGAAGCCAGCCATTAAATAGTTGTGGGGCTGAGGGTGTTGATTGTGGAAAGGATATTGGGGTCTCTGTCAGGGATATTGGAATGTCAGTAGAACAAGGCCCTGAAGCATCAGAGGCTCCTTAGTCACCTCAATGGGAGAGCAGAGATTTAGTTTGATGAGACCCACAGGGAGTTTGGGAGAATGGGACCTCTGTGCGTTGGATGGCTGAGCAATCTGCAGGCCAGGGCTCAAACCTCAGAATGATGAGGTCAAAAATAAGAGAGTTGAAATCATTAGGTGAGATCTCACCAAAATTATTTAGTGAGCTCCCACTTTGTGCTGCACTGTTCAAATATGATCATTTCTATTTAACAAGGTTGTTTTGCCCCAGGGCAATATGAATTAATTTCATCCGCAGTTCACCAGTAGTAGCATTGCACAGGTGTTGATATCACATCATGTGCATCTGTTGCTCAAGTGAAGTCTAACACAAGAATGGTTCATTCTTGGGAAAAGTCCTGTTAGACTTTTGAGTGATACAATGGTCCAGAGATGGCTTTTATCAAGTTTCATTCCAAATATGGAACACTTTCAATCTCATAACACGAAGAAGGTTCCTTCTCCAGTGGAGTTTTGTATTTCTTAGCTTTCTTCACCCATGTAGCATTAAATAGATAAGTATTAATGGAAAATATATCAATTTAACTAACCAGAGCATCTGGTTTTATTTATGTTTCAATCAATGCAATATAAATCAACAACAAACATCATTAAAAGAACTTTTATGATAAAAGGAAAAATATTGAAGGTAGGAAACTTGAACAAGATGTATTAATTTATTGTGCCATAATTATATCTTGAACCAAACTTCTTGCATTTTGTAATGTGAAATATGATTGAAATAGTATTATCAAATGTCATTGAATTCAACTTGATTTAAAACAGTAATCACATGTAAAATTAGTTCAACAGAGTGAAGATTTTTCTGTTTTATTCATTTGATCATCTTTTAACAGGAATGTGATCAAGTTCATATAGATGATGTGTCCTCTGATGACAATGGACAAGATTTAAGGTAGGATTTTATCCAATCACAAGTTCATATTGCCATTTAAGGACTTGAATAATGAATGCATATTATTTGCTCTATTTGCAGTACCTACAGTTTTGCAACTGATGGTTTCCATGCAGCCGCCACCAGTGCAAACCTCTGCTTAGCAACTGGTGTGAGAGGAGGTGTCGATTGGATGAGAAAACTAGCCTTCCGTTACAGGCGTGTAAAAGAACTATATAACACTTACAAAAACAATGTAGGAGGTGAGTCTGCTTCTGTTTGCTGAGACTTGGTGATTCAGCAAACAACAGAAATTCTAAGGTATTGTTTTCCTTATCATTAGGAGAATGGGCAAAGAAGTAGCAGATGGAATACAATGTAGGGAAGTCTCTAGCCATGCATTTAGGTAGAAGGAGTAAAGGTGTAGACTATTTTCTAAATGGGGAGTAAATTCAGAAATCAGAGGTGCAAAAGGACTTGGGAGCCCGAGTACAGGTTTCCCTAAAGGTTAACTTCCAGGTTGAATCAGTAGTAAGAAAGCCAAATGCATGTTAGTAATCAATGCAAGAGGACTAGAATGGAAATACAAGAGTGTATTGCTGATATTTTTTAAGGCAATGGTCAGACATTGGAATACTGTGAGCAGTTTTTGGGCCCCATATCTAACAAAGGATAAAATAGCGTTGAAGAGGTTCCAGAGGAGGTTTACAAGAATTATCCCAGGAATGAAAAGGTTAATGTATGAGGAGTGTTTAGTGGCTCTGGGCCTGTACTCACGGGAGTTTTGAAGAATGAGGGGGGGAATCTCAGTGAAAACTGCCAAATATTGAAAGGCCTTAATCGAGCGTATGTGGAGAGGATGTTTCCATTAACGGACCAGAGGGCACAGCCTCAGAATAGAAGGACATGCCTGTAGAACAGAGGTGATGAGGAATTTCTTTCACCAGAGGGTGGAGGAACTGTGGAATTCATTGTTACAGATGGCTACAGAGGCCAAGTCATTGGGTGTACTGAAAGCAGAAGTTGATAGGTTCTTGATTAGTAAGGGAGTCAAAGGTTACAGGGAGAAGACTAGGGCTGAGAGAGAAAATAAATTGGCCGTGATCAAATGGCAGAGTGGACTCGATAGGCCAAATGACCTGATTCTGTTTCTTTGTCGTATGGTCTTGCAGTTCTGTTATCCAATTCAGCACTGCTATTGAACAAAGTGTTCTTGTGGTCTCTTTTATCACCCATCTTACAGCTTTGGAGTTGAATCCCCACCAAAATTACCACACCACATACAAAATTATTACAAGCTCTATGTCTTGTTATCTCCCTTATCCACCCTGTAAGCTACTGGAAATAGTCACTAATTTCAGCTATCTGCAAGGTATAAAACAGCTTACACAGGAAGCCAGCATCCTCACAGTTACCATCTTTCCAATAGCCTGTTTTTGGAACTTCCTTCACCAAACATTTTTGTGGCAGTAGCATCAAGTAGTCACATGAACCAAGGGTTAACTGCATTAAAGAAACAATTATTGTCAACAGAATTAAGTATATGATGGATATGTTCAATTCCTTCTTTAATAGTGAAAGACAAAAATGAAACAATCCAAATGACCAGTGTCTACGTGACTTACTTGGGCAAAAAGTCCTCACGATACTTGTACGACAGATTGGACTTCTTGATCTTGTCCTTGGGATTTGCATTTCCTTAGGGGCAGTGTTGGGCTGTGCTGTTCTCATTCTGCAGGGGTAGTGATGCATCTGATATCTTCACATCTGTTTCAGTCAAACAAGCCTGCTCAGTGGTCTTTCCAAGAGGATACCTATACCTTTAATATGGAACATTTCTATCACCCTCATACCTTCTCCTATGGCCTCACAGAATGGGGAATGGAGTGTGTCAAGACAGTACTGACTTCTATCACACCTAGTGTTAGTCTGATGTGGACTTCATCCTGCCAATGTCACCACTTCTTGACAGTGCCGAGTCTTTTCACCTCTGTTGGAGCAGTGTGTCTGTCTTTTGCTTGTCTTTTATTGCCTTCATACATTTCCTGGATCTAACAGCCTTAGGATAAGTGATCTTGTTCATGTGCTTCTGTAAAGGACTGATCCTTGTTATAGGATCCAGAATGGTAGAGCGGAGGAAGGGGAAAACAGAAATAAATCTAAGATAGTGAATAGTAAAAATGTCAGGAAAGATAGGCAGGTGATGGGGCAAATTTGTAACCATTGGGATGAGTTGCAGTGCAATAAAATTGCAGTACCAAATACTGGTCTTAAGGTATTATACTTAAATGCATGCAGCATAAGGAGTAAGGTGGATGATCATGTCGTACAGCTACAGATTGGCAGGTATGATATTGTGGCCATCACTGAGACGTGGCTAAAGGATGCATATCTCTGGGAGCTGAACGTCCAAGGATACACGGTGTATCGAAAGGATGGGAAGGTAGGCAGAGGGGGTGGCATGGCTTTATTGGTAAGAAATGATATTAAATCATTAGAAAGAGGTGATTATAGGATCGAAAGGTGCAGAATCTTTATGGGTTGAGCTAAGGAATCACAGGGGTAAAAGGACCCTGATGGCAGTTATATACGGGCCTCCAAACAGCTGCAGTGATGTGGACTACAAATTACAACAGGAAATAGAAAAGGCTTGTCAGAAGGGTAGTATTATGATAATTGTGGGTGATTTTAACATGCGAGTGGAGTGGGAAAATCAGGTCAGCACTGGATCTCAAGGGAGAGAATTTGTAGAATGTCTGCGAGGCTTTTTAGAACAGCTTGTTGTTGAGCCCACTAGGGGATTGGCTATACTGAATTGGGTATTGTGTAATGAACCGGAGGTGATTATAGAAATTGAGGTGAAGGAACCCTTAGGAGGCAGTGATCATGACAGGACTGAGTTCACTGTGAAATTTGAAAAAGAGAAGCTGAAATCTGGTGTGTCAGTATTTCAGTGGAGTAAAGGAAATTATAGTGGCATGAGAGAGGAACTGGCCAAAGTTGACTGGAAAGGGACACTAGCAGGAAGGACGGCAGAGCAGCATTGGCTGGAGTATATGCAAGAAGTGAGGAAGGTGCAAGACAGGTATATTCCAAAAAAGAAGAAATTTTCAAATGGAAAAAGGATGCTACTGTGGTTGACAAGAGAAGTCAAAGCCAAAGTTAAAGCAAAGGAGAGGGCATACAAGGAAGCAAAAATTAGTGGGACGACAGAGGATTGGGAAGTTTTTAAAAGCTTACAAAAGGCAACTAAGAAGGTCATTAAGAGGGTAAAGATGAACTATGAAAGGAAGCTAGCAAATAATATCAAAGAGGATACTAAAAACTTTTTCAAGTATATAAAGAGTAAAAGACAGGTGAGAGTAGATGTGATGTTGAGGCTCTATAAGGCACTGGTGAGACCTCACTTGGAGTACTGTAGGCAGTTTTGGTCTCCTTACTTAAGAAAGGATGTGCTGACATTGGAGAGGGTACAGAGAAGATTCACTAGAATGATTCCAGGAATGAGAGGGTTAACACAGAAAGAACGTTTGTCTGCTCTTGGACTGTATTCCTTGGAGTTTAGAAGAATGAGGGGGGACCTCATAGAAATATTTCGAATGTTGAAAGGCATGGACAGAGTGGATGTGGCAAAGTTGTTTCCCATGTTGGGGGAGTCTAGTACGAGAGGGCATGACTAAAGGATTGAAGGGCGCCCATTCAGAACAGAGATGCGAAGAAATTTTTTTAGCCAGAGGGTGGTGAATCTGTGGAATTTGTTGCCACAGGCAGCAGTGGAAGTCAAGTCATTGGGTGTATTTAAGTCAGAGATTGATAGGTATCTGAGTAGCCAGGGCATCAAAGGTTATGGTGAGAAGGCAGGGGAGTGGGACTAAGTGGGAAAATCGATCAGCTCATGATAAAATGGCGGAGCAGACTCAATGGGCCGAATGGCCTACTTCAGCTCCTTTGTCTTATGATCTTGTGTTGGGTCATCAGTTCCTGAGCCACCTTTACATTGTTTTTCGCCTTTCCATTACACTGTGGTAAGTGGGGTGTAGTTGTCTTGATGTCAGATTCCAGTGCTTTAACAACCTCACAATATTGTCCATTGTGAAATGTAGCCCATTATTTGTTATCAGTATTTCAGGGATACTGTTTGTGACAATTGTACAATGGCCTTGTGAATGATTGTCAAGGAAGTGGGGGTTTTCTAAGTCTGTCTCTGGGAAATTTGATAAGTAATCAGCTGTCACCCGATACAACTTCCCATCTAAATGAAACATATCTGATACAAACTTTGCCCAGGTTTTGTCTGGGACATAGTAAGGGCAATGTGTTTCCTTTGGTTAGCTGTTTACTAGGGCTCTGCACATCTCACGTTTCTGCAAACAGTCCCAGATCTCCCCATTCATTCTTGGCTAGTAGTCACTTACTCTCACTTTACAAGGCTAACTGCCCACCTGAGAAGTCAGGAGTGAAGACATTCTAACATGCTATCCCCTCATATCTTGTGAATATTTACCCTATTGCCTCCAAAGGTCCTATCACTGGAATACCCATCTTACCTCTCACATATAAGAAAGCTCTAACAAGACTGTGTCTCTTCCTAGCCTCTCTGAATTAGGATCGGCATCATAGGACGGTGTGGTAGTGCAATGTAGTAGCGTGCCAGCTGTAAGATTGGGGTACAACTCCTGCTGCAAGGAGTTTATTAACTCCCCCATGACTGTGCCAATTTCCTACGGGTGCTCTGGTTTCCTCCCACATTCCAAAGATGTATGGGTTACGGGTAGTGAGTTATGGGCATGCTGTGTTTGCATCAGAAATGTGGCAACATTTGCGGGTTACCCAGCACAATCCTCACTGATTTGATTTGACGCAAATGACGCATTTCACTGTATGTTTCGATGTTTTAACGTACATGTGCCAAATAAAGGTCATCTTCTTTTATCATCTTGCTTAGAAGCTTCCTCAGTCTCCTGGTTCAGTATTAGAGATTGGAGTTTACTCAACATGTTAGTTTTCTCAGGCACAGTGCACTCAACATGTCTTATGTCCTGAAGGCAAGCTGTGGCTTCAGCTACATTTATAGCTGTGTATACAGAACTGAATTGTACTGAGTATACATTGAATGCCTAGATCCTCAGAAGCATTCTCACCAATGTTGTCTGATGGCCTTAACAGTGATGATGATAAGTAACTTATGTTCACTGTGCAAATCTCCTGTATGTGATTTGATGAAATGTCTCCAAACTATAGATCGCAACAAGTAGTTCCTACTTCGTTTACATGTAACGTTTGTCCATGTCTAACAGACACCATTTGTACTACGTGCTTCTGGCAAACCTCCTGCAAGATCAATGCGAATGGCCCTTTTCTGGGGCATCTACATATAGTCTTAGCTCAACATCAAGAAATCACCTGCTCTAACCATCTCCTTCATTGGTTTCATTGGAACTTGCTGAGATAGATGAAGAACCCCAGAAATTGTTGCACTCCTGCCATATCTGTTTGGCATAGCACATTCTCTGTTTCTTTGATATTTCCTGGATCTAGGTTCAGACCATTTCTGGTGATCATGTGACCTGGGAAGGCATCTTCATTTTGAGCCTGAACTTTATTATTCATTCAACTTAATTTGCTTATCCCTCCGCCTGTTCTTCAGGACACTCAGCTTCCAGTCACCTAACATCCACAGTTATCCCTTTGGTGAAGACAGAGATATCATCTGCTTTGAACTTTGCACCACAGAGATCTTCAGGAGCAACATCTAGTCTTCATTAGATTTTCTCTGATGCTGTTGTGATTTCAAATTCATTTCCATTTTCAAATTTCTTTTCCTGCTATCCTAGGAATGGCATATTGAAGGATGCTAAACATGAACTATCTTCACTGAGCTTTACATGTCAGAACCTATTCTTTATACTCAGCACACAAGAAATGTTTCTTCTATTCAGATATGTCAAAGCATTTTTTATCATCATAGAATTCACTCCTCTTCAGAGATCTATTATCTTGTGGTTCTAGCAAATTTCCAGTTTGCCAATTGATTTCTCCACACACACCATGCTGGGTGCTGACACCAGGGCCAGGCCCATCGAAAGGGGTTTGTACCTCTGTCTTAGTTAGTTTCTGCAATTGGTCTTTAAGTTTATCCCTGCTTCTGTTCATCTGGGGCAAGGAGACATTTGTTTTCTGTGAAGACGACTACTGAAGTTCAAGGAAGCTAACTTCTTTTTTGTACTGTACATTTCTATTCTATGATCTGTCTGGATTATTTGAATTCACCGCCTTAAGAGAGAACTTCCAGAGGGTTTCAGTGTGGCCAAGGTGTACGTCAGCATGTTGGTTTCAACTCCACTACCTGGAGATTCAAGTGGTTATGTTTATACTAATGTATACAGTATACATCGTGACATAGTTGGTCTTCACAGACATCCACGAACATAGAACCCCAAAAGAATAAACAACAGAAAAATATTAGAATCCCAAAGCCCCCTCACCCCCTCCCCCACGCAAGTAGCCACATGCATCAACCTTCCCCCCACCTCCAAATGGCTCAGAAAAAAAGCATCAGTGCCCACCACCCACCAAGCAATATCAAAGCATCCAAAGAGAGACCACGATCTGCAGTCAACAAAATCCAGTGTTTACCGGACAATTCAACATGCCAGACTCTCACAAACAAGGGGCAGAGAGATGTCACCCATTTATTTCACAGTGAAAGGGGAGACCAACAGTTGCTGTTACCGCGTTACAGTCTGCCACTTCGCTTTTTATTCTGAGATTCTTTAACTTGAGAATCAGCAGCAAACTCTCCCCACCATCAAGAGAAGGAGGGAGTGCAAGCACTTGACTACAAAGACCTCCATCTGTATATCACTGCAGCGAAATTCTGATGTTCCTTCTCCTGTGGTGCCTCAGTCAGCAACACCAGCCTGGAATCAGTCATCCACAGGGCCACAACCGGGAGGTGCATCTTTCAGGCTCTTCCAAGCCATGCCTGAAAAACTGCCGGCCGGCAAGCTCCAGGAGTGGGAACTTAACCGCCATAAAAAACCCGCAGTTGGAGTAACATTGCAGATCAGGGACCTCCATAGAACCCCAGCCACATGAAAAGGGAAAAAATAGACATTAAGGAGAGGAATTTAATCTGGTTCCACAGATGAACTCAAAGAGGCACCACTTGGTGCCGGCCTTCGATATGTTGGTGAGACCCGACGCAAACTGGGAGACCGTTTCGCTGAACACCTACGGTCTGTCCACCAGAGAAAGCAGGTTCTCCCAGTGGCTACATATTTTAATTCCACAGCCCATTCCCATTCAGATATGTCAATCCATGGCCTCCTCTACTGTAAAGATGAAGCCACACTCAGGTTGGAGGAACAACACCTTATATTCTGTCTGGGTAGCCTCCAACCTGATGGCATGAACATTGATTTCTCTAACTTCCGTTAATGCCCCTCCTTCCCTTCTTACCCTCATCTCACCCCCATCTCGTATTTATTTATTTATTATTTTCCCCCTTTTCTCTCTCTCTCTCTCTTCTCTCTGTCCCTCTCACAATAACTCCCTGCCTGCTCTCCATCTTCTTCTGGTGCTCCCCTCCCCCTTTCTTTCTCCCTAGGCCTCCCGTCCCATGATCTTCTCCCTTCTCCAGCTCTGTATCCCTTTTGCCAATCAACTTTCCAACTCTTAGCTTCATCCCTCCCCCTCCTGTCTTCTCCTATCATTTCAGGTCTCCTCCTCTCCCTCCCACTTTCAAATCTCTTACTATCTCTTCTTTCAGTTAGTCCTGATGAAGGGTCTCGGCCTGAAACATCGACTGTACTTCTTCCTATAGATACTGCCTGGCCTGCTGTATTCCACCAGCATTTTGTGTGTGTTGCCATCTTAACTCTTGATGGCTTACTTCAAAAACACATTGTTTATGCTCTTAAATCAAGTTGAAATCTCACTGGTTGCCATTCAATAAACATCTTGATGTAGGTGTGTCTAATGGCTTTTTCCCAGGGCTTGGAAAAAATGACCTTGCTTGACACTGGGAAATGGTTTTCAACTGTATCTGACCCTGTCTCTATCACTGTAAAGCTCATCACATTCAGTCGCTGGACCTAAGGTTTCATCTTCATCATGCAGTATTTGCAGAAATGGTGAAACCATGGAGCAGCATGGTAGCGCAGCGATCAGCACAACACTTTAAAGCTTTAAGATCGGGGTTCAATTCCTGCTGCTGTATGTAAGGCATTTGTACGTTCTCCCTGTGACCACAAGTATTTTCTCTGGTTTCCTCCCACATTCCAAAGAGGTACAAGTTAGGTTTAGTAAGTTGTGGACATGATACGTTGGTGCCAGAAGCATGGCAACACTTGCGGGCTGCCCCAGCACGTCTTGGACTGTGTTGGCTGTTGATGCAAACTAACTCATTTCATTATACGTTTCAATATACTTGACAAATAAAGCTAATCTTTTAAAATCTTCTGAAATGATTTGTTATCCAGGTCATGTATCTATAAAAGGGCTTGTCTGTTACTTATATTGGGACCTAAAATACTTGCAACATTTGAACTACCTGAACTGTACTTTCCCCTCATACTTTTTGTCCTTCATTGCATTTACCTCCTCCGTTTGGCCATCCAACATTTGCAATCTTCCTTTGCATGTCTGTATGTACTTTTCTAAAGTTAATTGCTTGTGTGGTTGCCGTTCCTTCAGGCTGCATCCCTGAATTCCACAAATAATACGGTCCTTGACAAGTGAATTCTTCAAATCTGTGTAATTGCAGTTATATGCTAGCAATTTTAGCTCTCTTAAGAAAGCATCAAAGGATTCTCCCTGCTCCCATTCATGAACAACCATTAAAGGTTAACTGTGTTCATTTCTTGGTGGGTTTCAATATGCTTGTAGTGAATCTAATGCATTTTCCAAGGTCTCATTATGGTTTATGGTTTGGTACAGTTCTCTCCCCATGGCACCAGTGAAATACAGTAATATCTTTAAAATCCTATGTTCTGGTTTATCAGCCAGAGTCAACTCAATTTACAGAGTGACCTCTTCCTTCTCTTATCTTCATTCTTTAGTCAGGTTATCACCTGGAAGTCTAGCTCTTTATCCTGTTTTATTTGCTCCATAATACATGGTGTCAATTGGTTAACACATAATATTGGCTTCTCCCTTGCAAGGAATCCTGTGTCTAAATTTCATCGGCTGATCAGTCTGCACTTCTGGGACACCATGTATCAATGTCTCTGTTATTCTCCCTCTAACTTACTGGAAATAATTGATAAGTTAAGCTGCTAACAGAGGTACTTTATTCATAAAACAAATTGGAGGACCAGCTGAGATTGTGTGGGCCTAAGATACCAGCCATCAGAGCTTAACAGAACATCAGTGAGGCCATCTCTGTAGGTTTCTCATATGAGGAGGGTGTCAGTAGGCTAGGTGTAGGAATTGGAAGAAAAACAGGTAACCTAATGTAAACATACAAATTATCAGGTTAGATATGAGGTGAATGATTCCCTTGTCTGAGAGTCTAGAACTAGGGAGCCATAGCTTCAAATTAAGGGTGAGGATATTTGTGACTAATGAATAGGAATTTATTCACTCAAAGGAGGATAACTCTGTGCAGTTATCTATTTGTTAGAGTTATGCCATTAATTGCATTCAACATAGTTTTCTGGAAATTAGAAGAATGAAAGAATATGAGAAGAGCTGAAGGTTGTGTTAAGGCAGACACCATCCGTGATCTTATTGAATGACGGGGGGGTGGGGTTATGTTTATACTAATGTATACAGTATACGTCGTGACATAGTTGGTCTTTGCAGACATCCACGAAAATAGAACCCCAAAAGAATAAACAACAGAAAAATATTAGAACCCCAAAGCACCCTCTCCCACTCCCCCACGCAAGTAGCCGCATGTATCAACCTTCCCCCTCACTCCAAAATGGCTCAGCAAAAGAGCATCAGTGCCCACCACCCACCAAGCAATAACAAAGCACCCAAAGAGAGACCACGATCTGCAGTCAACAAAATCCAGTGTTTACCAGACAATTCAACATGCCAGAGGCGCTCTCTCCCTCTCACAAACAAGGGGTAGAGAGATGTCACCCATTTCACAGTAAAAGGGGAGACCAACAGTCACTGTTACCGTGTTACAGTCTTTGAATGCTAACATTGCACCAACTCAACTTGCAAGTTAACATTTATGGTGTTCTGCACAAGGACTCCCAAGTCCCTTTGCACTCAGATTTTTGGATTTTCTCCCCATTTAGAAAATAGTCCACACGTTTATTTCTAACACCAACCCTGCGGAACACCACGAGTCACTGGCAGCCAACCAGAAAAGGATCCTTTTATTCCCGCTCGCTGCCTTCTTCCAATTAGCCTATAATTTCCCTTCTGCTGCCTTCCTCCTTTCTTAAAGAGTGGAGTAACATTTGCAATTTTCCAGTCCCCTGGCACCATGCCAGAGTCCAATGATTTTTGAAAGATTATTTTTAATGCTGCCACAATCTCTAATGCTACCTCTTTCAGAACCCTAGGATGCAGTTCCTCTGGTCCAGGTGACTTATGTACTTTTAGTTCTTTAAGCTTTTTGAGCACCTTCTCCCTTGTAATAGTAACTGCACCTACTTCTTTTCCTTCACACACTACAACACCTGGCACACTGCTAGTGTCTTCCACAGTGAACACTGATGCAAAATAGTCATTCAGTTTATCTGCCATCTCCCTGTCTGTTATTATTTCTCCTGCCTCATTTTCTAGTGGTCCTATATCCACTCTCACCTCGCTTTTATTTTTAAATACTTGTAAAAGCTTTTACTATTCACTTTAATGTTATTTGCTAACTTGCTTTCATATTTCATCTTTTCCCTCCTGATGATTCTTTTAGTTACTCTCTGTAGGTTTTTAAAAACTTCCCAATCCTCTATCTTCCCACTAATTTTTTCTATGTTGTATGCCCTCTCTTTTGCTTTTACAATAGCTTTGACTTCCCTTGTAAGCCACGTTTGTACTATTTTACCATCTAAGTATTTCTTCACTTTTGGAATACACATACCTTGCATCTTCCTCATGTTTCCCAGAAATGCATGACATTGCTGCTCTGCTGACATCTCTGCCAGCAGCTCCTTCCCATTTACTTTGGCCAACTCCTCTCTCATGTCACTGTAATTTCCCTTACTCCACTGAAATATGTTACTTCATACTTTACTTTCTCCCTATCAAATTTCAAGTTGAACTCCATCATATTGTGTTCACTGGTTCCTAAGGATTCTTTCACCTTAAGCTCCCTAATCACCTCTGGTTCATTACATAAACACCCAATCCAGTATAGCTGATCCCCTCGTAGGCTCAATGACAAACTGCTCTAAAAAACCATCTCTTAGGCATTCAACAAGCTCACTCTTGAGATCCATTACCAGCCTGATTTTCCCAATCGACCTGCATGTTAAAGTCACCCATGACTATCATAACATTGCCCTTTTGACACGCCTTTTCTAATTCCTGTTGTAATCTGTGGTCCACCTCCCACTGTTGAGAGGCCTGTATATAACTGCCATCTTGGCAGACCATGAAACTTCCTTCAGCATTACTCCATGCTGTGGGAAGTCTGGCTGATGGCTCTACCAATACCATCTGCTGATGCACAAGAGCTCCCACCAGACATGCTAAAATCTCCCAGCTCCCCTCAGCCTCTCCTCTCCATGGCAGCCATAACAACTGTTGCAATTATCTGGCTAGCATCGGGATTGTACCTTTAAGTGTTCACATCTCTGAGTGACTGCTGCACCCCAAGATGTTGGAAAGCCCATTTCTGATTTCCATTGGAAATCACAAGTCACATTCTGGTGTGTGTAAACCAATCTACACTGATTTCAAATGTCCAACTGTACTGTAATATGCAGAGAACCTGATTGGGCAATTGTACCAAATATAAATTACTGTGCACCAAAAATTTCTCGGTACCCAAGATTGTAAAATGAAAATCATGGGGATTATATCCATAATTTTCCACCTATTGTATATCTGGTGCATGACTGGATACTAGGCATAGATTTAGCCAACAGATTCTCAATGTACATTTCTTAGTCACATTTCCTTCTTTTTTACTTTAGGATTACTTGGTCCAGCAAAAAGAGATGCTTGGCTTCAGTTAAGAGCTGAGGTTGAGGCTCTGACAGATTCCTGGCTGTCAAATGCACTTAAATCACTCTCAATCATCAGTTCAAGGTAGGATTTACCTTAAAATAACTCTCATTAGAAACAACAGAAATTCCTAAATAAGAATAATTGTTGTTTGCTGCTAAAGCTTGTGGGATGCAGCCACATCTTGGTTCTGTGACAAGACCTAAATGATGATGGTGCTTAATTTTAAATCTGCAATTAGTAAATTGGTAAAGTAGTTTATTATTGTCATGAGTACTGAACTACAGTGAAAAACTTTGTTTTGTAAGCCATCTATGCAGATTATTTCATTACATTAGCACATCAAGGTAGTATAGAGAAAAAAATACCAGAATTCAGAGTAGTGTTACCGTCACAGAGAAAGTGCAGTGCAGAGAGACAATAAGGTGCAAGACTATGTCGAGGTAAATTGCTTGACCAGGAATCCACCCTATCGTACGAGGGGTCTGTTCAATAATCTTATTAGAGCAGGAGAGAAGCTGTCATTGATCCTGATGGCACGTGCTTTCAGGTTTTTGTGTCTTCTGCCTGATGGGAGGGGGGAGAAGAGAGAATGTCTGGGAGGCTGGTTTCCGTGATGTGCTGAGCAATGTCCACAATTCTTTGTGGTTTCCTTGCCCTCAGGCAGAGCAGATGCCACACCAAACCAATGTGCATCCAGATAAGATGCTTTCTGTGGTGTACAGCTGACGGTCAGTTGTTAATCAACTTATCAATACATTTGTTGTCCAATAGATTTAGGACATAGTCAGATGCAGAGCCAAAGAGCACAAAATGGCTATGATGTAACTGAAATGTCAGAACAGGCTTGTAGTGCTAGACATTCCTACGTTCTTAGAGAGTAGATCTCAGTGTAAAGCACCATCCATCGATGCAGTCTATTCTCGTGAACTGTGTGCTCTTAGATTGTGTACTGAACTGAGACTTGAGTGTTTATCAGCTTACCAAACTGAATCTCACTGTTTTTGATCATATGAATAACTTTTCAGTACTAATGTAACAAGGAGTGCTGCTGATTATACTTGTCTATCTTTGTTGCAGAAGTAACTGTATTAATGTCTTGGTAACCACAACGCAACTTGTACCAGCACTGGCCAAAGTCCTGTTGTACAGCTTAGGTGGTGTTTTCCCCATTGAAAATATTTACAGTGCAACAAAAATAGGTAAGGATTCATTAGAGAATATTTTCAGAATGATGATCACTGAAAGTACTTTTTGTGATTATAGTACATCACAAAGTACAAGGGCACACCTGTCACTTATCACAGTGAATGTCTAGGTTACTATGTTCTATCAGTACAGTATTTACATTAAGTTTACAAAGGCTATCACATAAAGATTGCTGGAGAAACTTAATAAGTCAGGCAGCATCTACAGAGGAGAATAAACTGTTGTCATTTCAGGCCAAGGCCCTTCAACAGAACTGAAACGTCAACTGTTTATTTATTTCCATAGATGCTGTCTGTCTTGTTGAGCTCCTCCAGTATTTTGCATCTGCAAAATCTCTTGTGTTTATAAAGGCAAACTACTGGTTTGGTTTAATTTTATTTAATGCTGAATCACAAGGATTCACAGAATCATCCAGCAAAAATACAAAAGTGTAGATGCAAGTGACCTTCGCAATACATTTGGAGTTTTGGCATCCCACAAAAGTAACAATGGCCTTGCTCAGGCCTACTGTGTGTCTAACTTGGGCACTGACAAAGTAGGGGGTGATTAAGAAAAATGTCACCAGTCAACCATATACCATCTGCCTCTGCCACCAGCCATTTATCATCCTAGTTGACACCCTTTATCAGAAACTTAAGGAAGTTACTCTTGTCATCACTTTCACTGTCCTGGTGCTATGACCTGTGATGTATTCAGGTCAAGAACCCCAGATTCATTCAAGAATCGTGATCATTTGGTGATACTGATGCTAAATAGAGACCCTGAGAGAACATCTTCTTTCTCTTTCTTTCCGTCTCATTACGCAAACCCTATCCCATCAAGTGTCACGGGCTAGTTTTGAGCCAGATGCAGTAGTTTCTAAGACACAAGGCATGGCCATAAAATACCCAGGTCCCAAGTGATTTCACTGCTTCCCAAGCCCATGAGCAGGTTGTAACTGGGCGTACAATTTTCCTAGAGCAACAAACTATCTGCTGGAAATCAGTGGGTTGAACATCATCTGTTGGTGTGAGGGAAGAATTGTGGACATTTCATTTCAAACCCCTTCACCTGGACTGATGTTGCTCAGCAAACAGAGTACCTCCAGCAAATTGTTTGTTGCTCCATAATCCAGCATTTATAGTCGCTTGCGTCTTTTTTTTTTCTGACCTTCCAGGTTAGTCATGTAATCAAAGGCTACCCTAAACAACTAAGTTTGCACAGGATAGTTCAATAAATAATAAGTATTTGGACCTGTCTTTCAAAACAATTGACTTCCATCATCAAATCTGTGCAGAGCCCCTATTATAGAACTTCTGTCTGTGCATGATGTGGGCAATTGAGGGTACTTGCTACTATTGAAACAGAAAGCAGACCAAGTCCCCTGTGTACCAAGCTAGGAAAACTGGACATACACCAAGTCAATGGTTAAGTATTAATGTTTCCAAATGGGTTTGAGGCTTTACCCTGCCTCTCACCTTTTGCCAAATGATCTAACAATCAAATTAGAAAACTAAACCGAGTTAACCCATGATATTTCAACACCATCCAATACTGTTTGCTGTGTTTGGACAGGGCACCAAATGATTATACAAGCATATTTTTGAAAATAACATGAATTTTATGAAGAGTTATGATGAGCCTTCACTTATTTTGCTTTGTTTTATTATTTACTGTAATGGTCTATTATCAAAGTGGCTAAAAAAAAGTAATCAGCATAAGAGAGAGTGGTTTCAAGTTAGTAGTAATCTGTGAGTGCATATTACCATTTGGGGGGATGTTTAACTGACCACAAATGCTACCTGCGTATAAACCCTGACTCTACAAGAGACTACTTGCTAATAGGAGAGATACTGCACAAGATTTAACATTAATTTATGTCAACACTGTATAAAGAAATTATAATTAGAAATTACTGTATGAAGAATTCATGTAATATTCCTGATGAAGGGTCTCGGCCCGCAACTTCAACCACTTACTCTTTTTCTATAAATGCTGCCTGGCCTGCTGAGTTCCTCCCGCATTTTGTGTGTGTTACTAACATAATATTGTTAAGTTTTTATATCATCAAGTACGCCAGATAATTATGTACCAAAGTTACACAGAATACAGGAGGTGGTAAAATCTGGAGAAATGAATCTTCAGAAGAAGCAACATCTTGCACGAGAAACTGTAGCCTATATTGCCCATTTTAGAGGCACGGGAGCATATGTAACAAATGCAAGGAGATCTTACATTGGGAACCATCATCTGAGAAAACTTCCCAATGCAACAAAATGATTGGGGCATCATTGAAAATGTACAATACACCCTTCCCAAAAGGTGGTCAGTGGATAAAGCGTGAACTTTGGAAGCACAGTACAATATTAATAAATCCTTGATATTTTATTACAGCAAGAACATAATAATTAATACTCTGAAGTGAGTAATAAATTTTGAAAATCTTCCCTTTTTAATGGTAAAACTTAGGGTAGGACATTCACCACCACATCCTGAAACTTCCATTGATGGCTGTGGAACACAACAGTATATGGGCACTATAAGGTCAATGGATTGACAAATCAGACACTGATACACTATTGCCCATTTTTAATAACTACCAAATGCTAATTTCACCTCCTGTATGTTGGATTTAGGCAAAAGTAACATCAATTGGCCATCATCCTGTATAGAAGAATTTTTTGAGAATTTGCATCCTTAAACATAGTAGAGCCTTCTGGTCCAGCATAAGTTGGTGCCTTCATGTAAGGAGAGGGAGAAAGAGAAAGGAAAACTACTATTTAGATATTGGGAACAATCATATTCCAAATTGTGATCAACTTCCAGCTCTCATGAGTAAATATAATGACAAGGCCAATCTGTTAATCCCACTGGCAAGTGACAAATAGTCACAGGTGTCATGCTGGTTTTGAGTCATTACAATTGAATTGAAGGAGAAGAACTTAACACTTCTCATCTGAAATACAAAGGACTTTGCAGCAAATAACATTTTTATATTTTTGGCCAAAAATATTTGAGCATGTTCTCAAAGGTAATTTGAGAGAAATTGAATACACTATAATAATATGGTTTATTGTTGAAAGGCTGAGCCATGCATTGTTTTTCAGGCAAAGAAAGCTGTTTTCAGCGTATAGTGTCCAAATTTGGCACTAAAGTTACTTATGTTGTCATTGGAGATGCCCGAGATGAAGAGCATGCCGCTACTCAGGTAAATTCACCCTGAACTCTTCCTCGTTTTTTTCCAGGCAAAGAAAGTTGCTTTGAACGAATTATGCAAAGGTTTGGCAGAAAAGTAGTATATGTTGTTATTGGGGATGGTGTAGAAGAAGAACAGGCAGCAAAAAAGGTAACAAGTCTGCTAAATATTGTTGGTGCATCATTTAGATTTATTACTCTGGGCTTTGCTTTGTTTGAGTTCATGTGATGTTGGAAAAAGACTTTTCCAAGTGTGCCTTAATGTATTAGCTTGTAGAGCATGATGAAGATAGTGCTTTGAACAAGTTGCTTTGTGAACTAGAATTAATGGTATTAACATTATTTAAAAAATGGATTTGGTTTCCTTTTTAAGGTGGTGGTTAACTCTTTTCTTTCTCGCATGTTTTTTTAAAGAAATGGTATGTCTGTCTTTAAGGAATTAAGTGAATCAAAACAGATTTCTGCATGTTTTTATTACTGATTGTGATGTGCCTTTCTTCAAAAATTAAATCATTGAAATTTTACATGTAATTGTAAGATGCTGAATTTAAACACAGCAAGGGTAATCATTTACATTGAAATAATTAATGCTACTAGAATTTCTTACTACATTAAAAAGCAACAATAGTTGTATCTTGCATTGGACAAACCATGGAACCAATAGTAAAAGAGATCTTTCTAAGAAGAAAGAATGAAAAATCTAATTTGCATGCAATTAAAGATTGAAGATTAATAGTTGGAAACTTATATGGTTCCAGTTGCCAATCAATTCACTGGTTATTATAGTTATGATCAAATGAGTAACAAGAGAGCTATAGGTGAAAAATATGAATTGCTTGGTGAACCATGGGATTTTGCTTATTTCTTTTAAATTAGGAAGCATTACAATGAAGGTAAATACAATTTTCAAGCAACAAGAGTATTAAACTGTGTCCGCTTACTTTTTTGTTGATTTTCAGTTCCTGGCAATGAAACATAGAGGAGGATTTGATTGTTGTTACCTGCTGTACCGCTGGTAAATTAGCACAGGGGCCCCAAAATCAGCAATAAATTTCAGATGCCTAGTAGAGATTTGATAAAGGTCCTTCCTAGAACTAGGTTATACCATGTTTCATGTGTCCTTCAAGCTGACATCAACCAGAAACCAGACAGTACAGAAGCAATCCCACTGGCATAACTTGCTTGGGAATAGGCAAAGCAGAAATAAGGAGTTATTCCATTCAGGAATCTTCTAAAGTCATCAGCACCAGGCATGCTTTGAGGATTTTTTGAAATGCTCCTCCAAATCCTTAATACTTCGCAAACAACAGGAATTTTGCAGATGCTGGAAATTCAAGCAACACACATCAAAGTTGCTGGTGAACGCAGCAGGCCAAGCAGCATCTATAGGAAGAGGTGCAGTCGATGTTTCAGGCCGAGACCCTTCGTCTAGTCCTGACGAAGGGTCTCGGCCTGAAACGTCGACTGCACCTCTTCCTATAGATGCTGCTTGGCCTGCTGCGTTCACCAGCAACTTTGATGTGTGTTCCTTAATACTTCTATCCACTTTTCCCATTTCCACAGCATTCTTCTGCACACTAACCACAAAACCTAAAATGCGAACAAAGCACATGGTGTACAATTGCTTCAAATGAGTAGGTTGACTGGAGAGATTGAGTTATAGAGTTATACAATACAACATTAAAATAGGCCCTTCAGCTCAACTGGTCCATGCTGACCCAAATAATCCTTCCAAGCTAGTCACATTTGGCCCGTAACCTTATAAACCTTTCTTATCCACATTACCTGTCCAATTGTCATTTAAAAGTCATTATTAGACCATAAGACCTTAAGATACAGGAGCAGAATTAGGCCATTTGGCCCATCAAATCTGCCTCACCATTTCATCATGGCTGATCTAATTTGCCCCTCAGCCCCAATCTCCTGCCTTCTCCCCCTATCCCGTCATGCGTTGACCAACCAGGAATCTATCAACGTCTGCCTTAATTATACATAAAGATTTGGCCTCCACAGCTGCCTGTGGCAAAGAATTCCACAGATTCACCACCCTCTGGCTAAAGAAATTCCTCTTCATCTCCAAACTAAAATGACACCACTTTATTCTGAAGCTGTGTCCTCTGGTATTAGACCCTCCCACCATAGGAAACTTCCTCTCCTCATTCACTCTATCAAGGCCTTTCACCATTCAATAGGTTTCCATGAGATTACCCCTCATTCTTCTGAATTCTAGTGAATACAGGCCCAGAGCCATCAGATGCTGTTCATAAGACAAGTCATTCAATCCTGGATTAATTTCCATGAACCTCCTTTGAACTCTCTCCAGTTTCAGCACGTTCTTTCCAAGATAAAGAAGTTCAAACCTGCTCACAATACTCCAAGTGAGGCCTCACCAGTGCTTTATAAACTTTCAGCATTACATCTTTGCTTTTAAATTCTAGTCCTCTTGAAATGAATGCTAACATTGCACCTGCCTTTCTCACCACAGACTCAACCTGCAAATTAGTGTTTAGGGAATCCTGCACAAGGATGCCCAAATCCCTTTGCACCTTAGTTTTTTTTTTGTATTTTCTCTCCATTTATAAAATAATCAACCCTTTCATTTCTTCTACCAAAGTGCATGACCATACACTTCCTGATATTGTATTCCATCTTTCCAACTGCCATGTCTTTGTCCATTCTCCTAATCTATCCAAGTCTTTCCTTAGCCAATCTACTTCCTCAAAACTACCTGGCCTTCTACCTATCTTAATGTTGTCTGCAAACTTTGCAACAAAGCCATCAATTCCATCATCAAAATCATTGACATATAACGTAAAAAGAATTGGTCCCAACACACACCCCTGTAGAACACAACCAGTCACTGACAGCCAGCCAGAAAAGACTCCATTTATTCCCAGTCTTTGCCTCCTGTCAGACAGCCTCTGCTTTACCCATGCTAGAGTCTTTCCTGTAATACCATGGGCTCATAGCTTGTTAAACAGCCTCATCTGTGACAACTTGTCAAAGGCCTTCTGAAAATCCAAGTATACAACATCAACCAATTCTCCTTTGTCTTTCCTGCTTGTTAGTTCTTCAAAGAATTCCAACAGATTTGTCAGACAAGCTTTCCTTTGAGGAAACCATGCTGACTATGGCCTATTTTATTATGTATCTCCAAGTACCCTGAGATCTTATACTTAATATCAACTCCAATATCTTCCCAACCACTGAAGAAAGACTAACTGGCCTATAATTTCCTTTCTTGAACAGTGGAGTGACATTTTCAATTTTCTAGTCTTCCGGAATTACTCCAGACTCTAGTGATTCTTAAAAGTTTGTACCTGCCTCAACAACTTCTCTGGTAGCTCAATCCATATAGATCACATTCTTTGTTCAAAAATCTCTTACTTCAAACCCATGTCTTCTAGTTGCAGATTGCTCAACCTGAGAGGGGAATAACTGAGTATATTCCACTTATAATCATCTCATAGACTGAAACCTTTCAGTTCCCAACACTCTGAGGAATAAAGTCCCTGATTGCCAAACTCTCATGAAGTCCTGACAAAATTTTCTTCTGAACTCTTTCTCATTTAAAAACATCATTCCTATAGCAGACAGTAAAAACTGAACACAATACTCCAAGTGTTGCTGTACCTTTATCTTGTACAACTGCTCTAAGTCTTTACACCCAATGCAATACCCACAAAATGCTGGATGAATTCAGCTGGTCAGCCAACGTCTACAGAAATGAACAAACATTTGACGTTTTGAGCCAAGACCCTTCTTCAGGACTTGAACAGAAAGGGAAGATGTCACAATAAAATACAATACAGACAGAAAATAAATAGAGTACATGGCTTCTCCATCTCAGCCATCTCATTATTATTACACTATAATAATTACATACTGCAAAAGTAGGAGGCATGAAATCTTCATGGAAAAGCATCTTAACATTTATGCAAATGTCCTCTTTGTTCTTCCTCCTTCAAGCCATGTAACAGTCATCTAGTCCAGAGGTTACAAGCACTTAGACCAGTACAGAGTGATCAATACCACCATTCTCTGTCAAGTCAATAAGTCCAGGCAAAATAAGTGAAGCTTCTAGAGCTGTAGCTCCTCAAACCTCTGCCTCCTGTAAAAGACGGGTCTTGGTTATAGGTCTGTCCAGATAGCTGGTCTTGGTCTTGATGCGCACCTGCTGCACAAATCCTCTTCCGTCTGGAAAGGCTTGAATGACTCTTTCCCATGATCCATGAATTGTGAAGCTCTGTGTTGTCAACTAAAAGCACAATGTCTTCTGGAGGAAATTGCACCTTATACCTGTCTATTTCTGATGTTCCTGTAGCTATGGTAAGTATTCCTTGTCCATCATTTCCAAAATGAGTTTGACATATATTAAACCAGCTTCCATCTACAACGAGCGTAAGCATCTTCCTTTTGGAACTCTCCTGGTGGTAAGGATAGTGAGGTCTTCAGAAACAACAGATGGTTGGATGTTAGTGCTTTCTAGTAACTGATATAGCCTCTGTTTCACAAAGGACTGTGTGGAAACCCTCTTTGTCAAGATTCCATACCTCCATGGTGGAATTGAGAGCCTTTTGCATAGACCTGGTTAATCTCTCCTATGTGAGCCAGATGGGGAGTTAAAAATCCACTTAATTCCTTTCTGAAGAAGGGCATCACTGATCTGTGAATGGTTCCACTTCTTAATGGTTTCTCTTAATTCACACTCAGCTCTAACAAAGTTTATTGCATTATCAAACCACAGGTCATGACCCTGTCTTTGTCTTGCTATAACTGCCAAAGTGCATTTTCAAAGGAATCTGTGTCTAAAGAAGATGCCACTTCAACATGAACAGCTCATATAGGTATACAGGTAAATATGTCCCCATACCTCTTCACCACAAAAGGTCCAAAGTAGCCCACTCCTCCACATGTAAATGGAGGTTCATCTGGAAAGACCCTGTTCAGAGGTAAATCTGCCATGTGCTGGCAACCTGGAGCTGTGTGCAACCATCAACAAATAACAGACTTAGATAGGATACTTATAGCTATACGAGCACCGAGAATCCAGTATTTTTGGTACAGCCTGCACAACATGTGGTTATGGCCACCATGTCTCACCTCTTGATGTATGTGCTTGGAAGGATTTCTGAGATATGGAGAGACCCTGTCCAGAGTATAACAGGATATTTAGACTCTTTAGGCATAGCTGCCCTACTAAGCTGTCCACCAACTCTCAAGACACCGTCTTCAAGTACTGGATTGAGCGTGAAAATATGGCTGTTCCTATTCACACTTCTCTGTCTTTGGCAAAACCCAATGATCTCCATTTCAGCCTTTCTGAGCTCCTCTGCTGAGAGACAACCTTGGCAGATCAGACCATTTCAATCTTTCTCTCCAAAGAATATCCTTGTTGTTCTTCATCCAAGTCAGAATGAGCAAGAGTGATGCTCAATTGCTTCCTCTCCTGACTCAGAAACAAGAGCAGATTCTTAAATCTAGAATCCAGGCTACTGTCTTCCCCTAATGGGTCCAAGGTGAGAATTAATGGGTGATACATATTACCACATCCACCTCCTCTTCAAACTGTACAGCATTCATTGTAGCACTCCACTTGAACTCCAGATCATCTAGCAGGAGTTCTTCAGAACAATCGGAATTTACATGCCATTTCCTTTCAAGATGAAGAAGAAATTGAGGCCCTGATACCCATGTTTCATTCTTCAGGAATGCTTTCACCTTCAACCCTCTGGAGGCCACATCTTGCGGGTTGCTTCAAGTGTTTATATACAACCATTGAGATGCCTGTGAGGTCGTAAGAATTTCTGAAACTGTTTACAATGAAGGTTCAGAATCTGGAAGTTTCATTCTTGATATACTTTAGTAGAGAAGTACTATCAGTCCAAAGCACTGAGTCATGAAGCTTCATGTGTGACTCCTTCCTCCACAATGCATCCATATGTTTTGCATTGAAGCAGCAGTGAGCTCCATACGAGGGATAAAAACTGACTTCAACAGAGCTACCCTAGATTTTTCCATGATAAAAGCACTGTGCACCTGACAGCATGTGTTGTGCAACAATAGGTAGGTCACTGCTCCATAGACATCCTCACTTACATCTATAAAGTGGTATAATTGTGTAGCAGTAACTTCTCCAAAATCCAGGGGTTTCAAACACCTAACAACTTAGAAGTCTTCCAACTGACAGAGCTCTTCCAGCCAGCTTGTCCACTCATGAGCAACTGACGTAGGTATAGCGTCATCCCAGCCAGCCAAGCTCTTTCTTACATAGATCTTGTAGGTTCTTCTGAGAAAGTAGACCACTGAACTCAAGATTCCTAAAGAATCATAGATGGAACTAACTGTGAAGAGGATCCCCCTTCTGGTGAATGGTCTATCTTGGACTGTGATCTTAAACTTCGAAGTATCAGACTGAATGTGCAATTGCACATTCAGTTCTCTCTCCACCAAAGGTATACCTTGATCCAAATCCAAATCCTTCATGTCTTTCACTCTTTGCTCCTCTGGTATCACCGCTAGCACACTATAATTTGTTTATCCACTTTGTGTGTCAAAAGCCACCTTTAGCACAAATGGATACAAGGTCATGTTAGGGACACACTGCTTCTTTCTCAGAGGACACTAACACAAGGCAGGCATCAACATGGAAGCAAAACCTTATCCACTGTCTCACAGCTGAACTGTTCTTCGCTGTCTTCTGTGCATTTCTTAAGGGGAAAATTGGCACAGCTTAGTGATGAAGGTGCTCCAGAGAGTTGTACCACCATTCTAAAGTTCATCATAACTTGGCTGAGGTCGCCATCAGGCAACCAGAGAAACCTCAGCAGATCTGCATCTTCTGCTGGCACTTTAACCTGATGAAACATAGAGTCAATACCTGCCATTATCACCACTGGCTCTTTTCTGAATCTGGTTATGACTCCACTCAGTGAACTAGTAAGATCTGGTCCCTGTAAGAGCTGAGTATTAAGTGATGTTCCCTGAAAAGTCATTCCACAGTCAAACACAACACAAGTTTCTTTTTTCTGGAGTGATAAACACCGTGATGTGGAATATACCAGACTTTCCCATCACTGCGTTCTAGATCTTCTGCTGGCGGTCTTTCAGCATAATCTTTGGCGGTGACATCCTTCATGAAAGTTGTGATATGACAAATCCTTCTTGAACCTCCTACTTAGATTTAGAACATGCTGTCTGCAATCTTCCTACAATTTGGCATGTCAACCTGCTTCTTTCTCAGAAGTAAATTAATGTGGTAGTGACCATCCACCAGCCCAACCTGACATTGTTCTAATTGCATAAGGTCCATTATTAACACTGCAAATCGGTTGCAATGGCTCTAGTGCTTTAGGCACATTCATCCCTATCAGCAGCTCAATTTCTGAATCAATCTCTGTCAAATGGTGAAACCATTCCTGGAGATCCCTCTGTCGTAGAATGTTCCCTTTGTGGACAGGCATACTTTCCTGTGTATAGATGTTAGGTACTTCACAATAGTTTTCATCATCTAAGCCAGTCATTTCTAATCCTGAGACAATGTAGCTACTCATGACTTTCTCTTGAACAATGGTGGGTAAAAGAATGCATATCCTTTTTTCTGTGGGGTTGAGCTTGGTCATTAGGCTATGCAGAACACTGCTGTACTTCCTTGATCTAGAGAAACATAAGTAACCACTGTCTTGTTCCCCTTCTTAGACTTCACTTGCACTGGAGTTATGGGAGGCTTACAGTCATGATCGCCACTCCCTTTAAGGCCATTGGATACCAGGGCACTACTAACTGTTGTGTCTGATTCTTTCATGGCCTGTTTTGATTCTGCATCCTTTTCATTAGAGTGAATATGAAGTATACAGGGATGCATAAAACTGCATACATTCCATGAAAGATGCTTCCTCCAATCCTTGTTGATGTGTTCTTTACACAAGCAGCCAAAGCAGACACCATTCTCCTCTAGGAAGTCAATTTTCTCACTATAAGCCCTTTTCTCCAGCTGAGGGCATGTCTAATGTGTGTTCACCCTCACAGAACAGACAAACCCCTGTTGACTGATGAGACCATTTCCCTTCCATTATTCCAGGTTCCATTTTAACTTTACTTCTCACAGTGGCCACAGTGGTGGCAAAGCCTTAGAACAAAGTTGTGGCTTAGTTTTGTTCACATCTTTGCTTATTGCCAGTGATGCAGCATCTTGTACATTCCCAGACACCAGGGTCTGTAATAATCTTTACTTGTCACTCAATAAAATAACAATGTCAACAAAAGTAGTCTTATGGTTGTGCTTTTCTTGCAGTTTACAGACCACCGTTCTCCATTTATTCCTAAGCTTATAGGATAGTTTCTTTAGTACAATCAACTTATTGGCAGGCATGTTCAGCTCACACATGTACTGCACTTCTTCCATGGCATTGCAACAGCCTCAAAGAAAAAGGACCATAGTCTTGAAGATCTTTTTCCTCTTCAGATTTGATAGGTACCCAGGAAAGAGCCTTTTGCATGTAGGCAGAGGCAATTTTCTGTTCATTATCAAAATGTTCCTTTAGTAAAGCCTTAGCCTTGACATATCCTTTCTTAGGGTCAGCATGATGGCAACTTCTGACAAGTTCTCTAGGGTGCCCCTAGTGTACTGTTCAAGGAAATAGAGTCAGTCTCTATGGCTGTTGGTCTTGCTTTCAAAAGCCTTCACGAATGCAAATGCGTTGTTGTGCCAATAAGGTTGTTATTTCATTTTGCATCATCATAATATCAATAATACTGTTTAACCTCTATTGTCTGAAACAAGAGTATTTCTATGCTATATGTGAATGTCTGCATTAGTACATGTCCCCATGAGCACTTTGAGCTGCTGGATATGACACAAGTTCAGAGTATCTCATTAGTGCAGACTGAGAGTAAATACCCTGAACTACCTCTTGAGGGTTTTGTTCATGTTTCACAGACGCTTGAGGAATGAATAAATCAGCATTGACATTGGGTGTAGATGTTTTTCTTTGTGCCTTTTCAATATAGGAACTCACACCATGGGACTGTCATGCTGGAGCACTTTGAGCACTTGCCACACTTGAAGCACTTTAACTTTTACTGTTAACTTTAGCCATATATATGGCAATTTCTTCCTCCAACTTAAACTGTTCCTTCCTTTTCCATAGCTGTTCCAAGAGAAATAGCTCTTGCTATTCCAGCACATGCTTGTTCTCAATAATCATTGTCATGCCATTAATGCAGATGAATCAGCCTCTGTTCTAATGCGTGCGGAGGAGGTAGTTGATACAGAATGTTTTCTTCCTGCAGCAGAGCTTCAAGTGCTGACATTGGACACACACACGCTCAGTTTCACTTCATCTTGTGGGTCATCTGTTATATGCGTAGCCAAAACATGTCTTGGAATTTGAGAAATGTCATCTGTTGGAAGATGTGTCATATATTAACTTATTCCAGCAACATGACCTTCAATGTAACATGTTTGGGTCAACTATTGGTTCACGTCCTTTTTGAATGCACTGCTATAGATACCAATGCTTGAGAAACATACATTCTGCTTTTCATGTTCCTCCTTGAAACAAAGAAATCAGTATTTGATGTTGCTTAGCAACACCTTCACGGAGATTAGTCAAATTCTCAAGATGAGATTGCACTTAAAGGCATTTTCCTTAGTTTTCATAAGATCCTCATTTGATGATATTAAACTTCTGATTTTGTTCACCATTGTATTATATTCTTTTTGAAGACTTTCATTTCCATTCCACAAAGCATTGAGAGTAAGTTTAATTTCTCTTGTGCCAGCCCCGTCATCAGGGTTGCTGATGTCAGTTCCATGCTTCGATTCACTCAGGTTGCATTCTCCTTATTGCGCAACTTGCAGTTAACTCTTTGTTGGCTCACAGCACATTTGCAAAATGCACCGGTGATAATCCGTTCAATAAGTGTGGGCAAAAAGCAAACTGTCCGTGCATCCATTGCCCTTAAACCAAACCAAACAAACAGCATTCAGTTCAAATGTCGGCAACCAGGACAATATTTCAGCTGACCAATAAACAAAGCGACAAACCCTCAGGCAAGCACTACATCAGTCCCCACTGAAAAGGTAACGCCAACCATCGAAAACTGTGTTAGAACCACAAATACCCAGCATAACTCAACAGAAGACCGCAGATAAACCTACCGCGAGCTGCTCCTGTTGATGACTAACCAGCTCCTCAGTGTTGCAATTCATTTCACCAACAGGTCCAAGGCATTCTTTGCCATAAACTGGTGTTCATTTGGTATAATTATTTTTGTTGACAAAATGTAATGGCTACTTGGAAAACAACCAACACTACTGAGAGGCTAAGTAAGGGAATTGACACCGTACAATGCGCTTCCAAATAACTGAGTTTCAAGTGGGGAAAAAAGTACACTCTCTCCCTGATTATGAAACCAGCAAAGACGAACGATCAAAAAGAACAATAGGGAAATTAGTGATATTAATGAAGTTTGCAGAATTAGCAATATAAGCAAAATAAGTGAAAACAGAATTAGCAATCAACAAAAAAAATCCATCCCCTGCTCAGTCCTTCTCTAACTAAACTAACAGCTCAAAAGGTGAATACGTGACTGTATTTGTTTACTTCTACCACACCCAAACCCATATGTCAAATTACCACAACACACAACACAAAATACAATGCAGGCAGATAGAAAATAGATACATAATTCCTACAGGCTGCTCTACCTACAATAGCTAACAAAAAGCCAGGCAGAGGTGGGAACCATGCAGGTACCTATGGCTACCCCTCAAGTCTGGAGAAAATGGGAGGAGCCAAAGGAAAAATTGTTGAGGGTGTGGACCAGTTCTGCCAGACAGAGGAGGTTGGTGGTGGAGGGGAACTGGTAGGTTCTTTTATTGAGAAAGAAGTGGAGAACTTTAATGCCTTCCTGATGGGGGAATAGAAATGTATAGGGTCAGGACATCCATGGTGAAGATGAGGTGGTTAGGGCCAGGGAACTGAAAGTTAGAGAGGAGATCAAGAGCATGAGAAGTGTCGTGGGTGTAGGTGGGAAAGGACTGAACCAAGGGGATAGAATGGAATTGAGGAATGAGGAGATGAGTTCAGTGGGGCAGGAGCAGGCAGAGACAATGGGCCTACACAGGCAATCAGGTCTGTGGATCATCAGTGTCCTGACTGATGAAGGACAGTGTTCCAAAACTCTTCTTCACCACCCTGTCTACCTGTGACTCTACTTTTGGTGGGACCAAAGTACTCCTGAAGTCCAAGGTACCTCTGTTCTACAACACTCCCCAAGGCCCTAATATTCACTGTAGAAGCCCTTCCTTGAATTAACTTTCCAAAATGCAATACCACACACTTACCTGAATTAAACTCCATTTGCCATTCCTTGGCCGCTTACTGAGCTGATCAACATTCCCTCCATTATAGAAGAATATAGCACCTATTTAGTATTGTGGATATTTCTTCATTATAGTCCAATATAGCACTTATTTTATACTATGGACGAGGTTGGGGACCAAGTATGGACTCAGCATTTCACCTCAAATTGTAGCATAGATGTAGAAAGGATAAGCGTCCTTTGTCTAAGATTAAACAGGATTGGGAAAAGGAACTTAATTTGACTTTTATGACGGAGGATTGGATGCAGATATTGAAGTTGGTTAACTCTTTTTCAATTTGTGCTAGCCATTCATTGATTCAATTTAAAATTGTACATCGTTATCATTTGACAGAGGAGAGACTTTCTAAAATCTTTCCTAATGTTGATAGTCATTGTGATAGATGTAAAAATGAGATAGCTATACTGACACATATGTTTTGGTCTTGTTCTATATTGGAACAGTTCTGGAACTCGGTTTTCTCAACAATTTCTAAAGCACTTAAAATTAATTCACAACCTAATAAATTAACTGTGCTTTTTGGAATAGTTCCTCAAAATATTCATGGTATTTCTGTGTCTGACCAACATGTTATTGCATTTGTTACATTGATAGCTAGGAGGGCCATTTTGTTGAAGTGGAAGGATACATCAGCTCCCACTTTGTCACAATGGTTCTCCCAAGTGATGCTATGTCTTAGTTTGGAGAAAATTAGAAGTCGAACCTTTGAACCTTTACTTGATTTTGAGAAAAGATGGGGCTCATTTGCTCGTTATTATCATTTGAGTTAATTGATATAATTTTTCCACGATCTAATTGTAAATTTTTTAGTATATTTTCTTTTCTTGCTGGCGGTTTGATGTTTATTTTTAGAAGCTTTTTGTATGACGCATGGCTCCGGGGTTGTACACCTAATAGGTTCTCTTTTTTTTCTCTCACTTTTCTGCTCAGTAGGTTTTTTTTTGTTATCACAAAATTTTGGTTTTAATCTTTAAGATGATGGGGTTTTTTTTTGAGGCATTGTAAGTGTTGTCACTTCAATGTACTCATGTTATTTTTCCTATATATACAATAAAAAGATTTGAAAAGAAAGATGTAGATTTTACTTAGGTCTGAAAGTAAACCCAGGTGAACCTCTGTCTTTTTAGATGCCTACTATTTCATTTGTGTGTTTTAATTTGTAGAAAAAAACATGTTTTAGATGATGGAACCCTGGCAGAAGTTGTATTCCTTTGTTTCATTTAAGAAGAGCTGTATATTCTGAAGTCTACAGATAAATCAAGAAATATGTCCCACCAGTTGACCAATTATTCCCTGTACCTTTGGAAAGAAATACAGAATTAAAAAGAGAATGGAACTTTGATTTATAAATTGCACTCCTGCTGCCAATCTTTTAAACAATGTGGGTGAAGAGAAATGGAAAATCTAAGGAGAGAAACAGAACTGTAGTATGATCAGATTATACAGTTCTTGGAGTTAATGCCAAAGAATTCCAAAATCGTGACGTCTATATTGTGTTGGATATGCTAGGCATCATCAGGAAATGAAACATATTTGTGTCACACTAATTCATTATTTCACTGCTAAATAATCATCTCCTTGTTGGTGGAAGTACATCAACAAGGACAAAAGTATTTTGATAGCATTACAGATGCAGCTGATAACAGTTTGATTCAAGGTTGTTTAATGTCATTTCCTGAACCTCTACATTTGCTGCTGGAAATCGGAAATAAAGGAACAAATCCCAATAATAATGGTATAGGAGCTTATCTTTCTGTGATTCAAAAGTATAAGCAGTTGGAAAAAGTTTGAATTCAACAGATAAAACTGATTGTTATCCTATGTTGGTGCCGGAATGCGTGGCAACACTTGTGGGCTGCCCTGACACATCCTGTGCAAATGATGCATTTCACTGTATGTTTCCATATACATGTGAAAAATAAATTAGAATTTTGAATCTTGATATTATACAACAATAAATCCACTCTCAGATTGGCTGGTTCATCAAACATAATACATCAGTAGAAATTTACATATTTTGGAATCTTTAAGCTTTCTTAGAATGTGAGCAAGCACAATGCAAAACGATAGTTATTGCCCATGCTGCAGCAATTATGTTACTAGTAGGAATCTTTCTAAGTTAATGTAACGAACATTAAAAGTCAAATCTATTGTAATGATTAGGAGTCAGAATATGTAGATCTGCCATCAACATAGCACCTTTTGCAGTCATTTTTTTTCTGATACCATCCCACTAATTACTGGATTTTGTAATAATTAATTCACAATTGAATTTGAAGTAAGTCTTATCATGGGTGTAATTAATGTGTTCAAAAGCAACCCTCACAGAAAGAATTTAAACTAAAGTATAATGCAGTGTATCAATGTCAATTTGCTGTCCAAAATACAGCAAATGATTTAAATGCACTGCAGGATATTTTTAGAGTTTAAAATCACCCATAGTATCAGAATCAGAATCAGGTTTAATATCACTGGCATATGTCGTGAAGTTTGTTGTTATGCGGCTATAGTACACTGCAATACATAAAAATAAAAACTATAAATTACAATAAAAAGTATATATTAAAAAAATTAAATTAAGTAAGTGGTGCAAAAACAGGAAAAAAGCTATAGTGATCATTGGTTCATTGTCCATTCAGAAATTTGATGGCAGAGGGGAAGAAACTGTTGCTGAAATGTTGAGTGTGCGCCCTCGGACTCCTGTCCTTCCCCCTTGATGTTAGCAGTGACAAGTGAGAAGAGGCATGTCCTGGGAGGTGAGGGTCCTTAATGATAGGTGCCAGCTTTCTGAGGCCTCACCTTTTGTGGGTGTCCTAGATGCAAGGGAAGCTACCGCCTGTGATGGAGCTGGCGGAGTTTACAACTTTCTACAGCTTTTACCGATCCTGTGTCGGAGCCCCTCCATACCAGACAGCGATACAACCAGTTAGAATGCTCTTCATGGTACATCTGTAGAAATGTGTGTGTCTTTAGAGACAAACCAATGCTATAGAGAAAGTAAGGGACATTACTTAATATCAAAGCTAAAAACTTGACTGTTTACTGTAACAGTTTTTCCACTCACTGAACTCATTAGTCATCACCGTTACTCCTTAGGGGACCAATATGTAGAAACTGCTGACTTCACACAGCTGGCAGCTTATGTCTGCTTTCTGAAATGGGAGCAAAGTATAGTTTAAGGCCTTTGTTTTAAACTACTTCATCCAGTCTGCATTGTTTTTTTCCATGTAGAGTTGCATGATTTCCATTTAAGAAAACTACATTCCACATCTGTAGGAATGAAATCAGAAATTACAATATACGTATTGTGGTTTCCTACAGGAGGTGAAGCAAAATTAATGATCCAAAAGAGACTAAATAATTGTTCCCTGCATTAAGCCTATTGATAGCCTGAAGTCCCCTCTCATTGAGCTGCCTGAGCTCTGACAGACACAAGATTATGAATCAGCCAAATGGGAGTTTAATGCTAAAGGATCTGAGCACTCCTGTAGCATTAATGTTGAAATGCAACACCCTCTAGGATCAAAACTTTACTGATCTGCCAAAAAAAATCTTTTGTTCCCTTTCCCGGCACTTTCCTGAATGATTACCAATGAATAATTGTTCAGGGGAGAAACTTCTGTTGGAAGTTAATTAAGCAGTAACCTGGGATCAATTTGAGAGTCTGATCAAATTTGTGATCAAAGATGTGTATTCTTGGAGGAGGCCAAAGAGAGAGACAAATAATCAGACTTTGAATTATTTGTGTCCTTAATTTGTGCCCATATTTAATACCCTTCAATAACTTATCTTTGTGTCCACAACAGTCTTCACGAAGACAAGAACCCTTTTAAGACAATTGTTAGCAGCATTTTAAGCACTTCATCACAATAGGAAAATCAGACAATGACTCATAATAAACCATTAGTGTCTGTGTCCTGAAAAACTCATTATAGAGCTAACAGACATACTGTAGTCTTAAGCAGAAGGCATCATAATGTGTAACTTTGGGAGGAGCGTCATCAGGTACAGGGAAACAAAATACATTTTTAAATAAATAATAATGTGAAGTTATAGTTCAATTATTAAGCTTTGGGGGTAAATCTTGTGACAGTGTGTCCCAATTAGACACTGGATTCACTGCAGTCTGGGATATTCTGGCTTAAAGTTTCAGTGTATAGCCAAGAGTTGGACTGTAGGGATCATCTTGCTGCCCACATTCTCTCATCTGAACTCAGCTCGTTCAGTTTTCATTTCCACTTCTGAGTCCACATCATCCCAAACTCTGATTGACAAAACTAAGCTACTACAGCTAAGAGGAAATTAATAAGCCTTTGCATCTCCTCTAGCATTTGCAATGACCCTCCCCCTAAAATCAGTCAGGGGATTCAGAAACATTTGCTGCAAATTTAAATAAGAGCTATAAAAGATATAGCTGACTTTACAATAAGCTCATCTAAATACTTCAAAATTGTTTATAATGGAGTCAACGTTTCTATTATGAACTTGGATGCTGGTTAGAGTAACATATATTTGTGGCAAGTGCAGATATTTTCTGAGAAGATGAAACTTTTAATAGAAAAAGAATAAATGCTTATTTTACAAAAAGTAATTGATACATTGGCCTAAATATTGGATAGTAACCAAAACATGACTTAAGTATGGATGGTAGCAGGAGTACATGTGTCAGCCTCATTGGCTCACTATTCAGCAAGCTGAAGGTGCCAGTCAGGTTAAACGAGGACAGGACAGATAGGTAGACATACTTTATTGATCCCAAAGGAAATTACAGTGTCACGGCAGTATTATAAGTGCACAGATATACAAATCTTAGAAGTGAGAAAGAATAAAGAATAAGTTACCTCAAACAGAATAATAGGAGGGGGTCATCTCTTCCCCAGTTACAGGTTGACTCGTTATAGAACCTAATGACTGAGGGTAGAATGGCCTCGTATAACATTCTTTGGAGCAGCACAGTTGTCTTAGTCTGTTACTAAAATTACTCCTATGTTCAGCCAATGTGGCATGCAGAGGGTGAGAAACATTGTCCAGAATTGCCAGGATTTTCTGTAGGGTCCTTTGTTCCACCACAGCCTCCAGTGTGGCCAACTTGATTCCTATAACAGAGCCAGCCTTTCTAATCAGTTTATTACTATTTAATTATTTATGGTGCAACTGTAACAAAAACCAATTTCCCCCGGGATCAATAAGGTATGACTATGACTATGACTATTGAGCCTGTTGGCATCACCTGTGGTGATGCCATTGCCCCAGTACACAATCAAACAGAAGATTGTATTGGTAACAGCAAACTGGTAGAACATGTGAAGGAGAGGCCTGCATACTCCAAAGGACCTCAGTTGCTGGAGGAAGCAAGATGGCCCTGTTAGGCAAAAGATAGGCATATAGAAAGTGAGGCCAGTCAGCTGGAGATGTGGTTGAGGGCAACACTTACATCCAGAAGCGATGATCTGTAGTGTTGCACTGGAGATGGGAACAGGGCCAGTAAACATAAAACTGATGATTCTGGATATCCAAAATAAAAAAAAATGAAGGCAGCTTCTGTGGAGAAAGAAACAAAGTTGATGTATCATGTGGATAACCTTTCATCAGAACTATTTTTCCTTATCTTTTGGCAGCAACCTTTCAAGTTCTGCTGTTCTACCAAATCTGAGGGTGTGGGTGATGAGAATAGAAGACTCTTCAGGATATAATATATAACGGATTAGCTATTGTTGTTAAATTTATAATCCTCAGTTGATATTTGCTTATTTTTGGGATTTTGGCAGTACTGTACTGGTAAATCCAGAAGGTTTTGTCTATATATAAATGCCCTTAAGGAGATTGTTCCACCTTCTGGAACCACTGCATTCCTTCTGATGAAAGTACTCCCACTGTGCTGTTGGTGAGTGTGTTCCAGGTTTTTAACTCAATAATGATGAAAGAATGGGAATATATTTCCAAATTAGGATAGTGTGTGGCAAAGGGAAACCTACTTCCATAAGACCATAAAGTACAGGAGCAAAATTAGGTCTTTAGGCCCATCATGTCTGCTCCGTCATTTCATCATGGTTGATCCATTTTTCCTCTTAGTCCCAATCTCCTGCCTTCTTCCATATCCCTTCATGCCCTAATCAGTCAAGAATCTATCAACCTCTGCCTTAAATATATGTAAAGACTTGGCCTCCACAGCTGCCTGTGACAAAGAATTCCACAGATTCTCCACTCTATGGCTGAAGGAATTCTTCCTCATCTCCACCTCTCTATTCTGAGGCTGTGTCCTCTGATCTTAGGCTCATCCACCATAAGAAACATCTGCTCCACACATCCACTCTATCAAGGCCTTTCACCATTCAATAGGTTTCAATGAGGTCACCCCTCATTCTTCTGAATTCTAGTGAATACAGGCCCGGAGCCGTCAATTGCTCTTCATATGACAAGTCGTTCAATCCTGGAATAATTTTCGTGAACCTCCTTTGAACTCTCTCCAGTTTCAGCACATGGACTGAACCTTTTTGTCCATACTGATACAGGACGATACAGAGTTAGAAGGCACTCTAAGAGTAAATGTTCTAAATTTATTGATGGCACATACTGCAGCCACTGTGTATTGTCAGTGCAGAAAATAGACTTTTTCGGGTGAATCAATCGGGCTGCTTTGTCCTAGATTATATTGAACACCTTGACAATTGATCTGCACTCATCCAGGCAAGTGGAAAGTGTTCCATCACAGTTCTATGACTTGCAAATGGGGAAAGACTTTGGCATGTTAGGGAGTGAGTATTGGATTGATTATTCAAAGATAACTTCACATCACGTTCTGACAGCTAGATATTTTGAACTTGGGTATTTTTTACTTGGACTAAGGCATATGAAATAGGAAGAGGAGTAGAACATTCTTCACCTCAAATCTGCTCTGCCATTGAACAAAATCATGTTTGATATGATTCTGACCTCAACTCCACTCTCCTGCCTTTTTCCCATATCCCAGGAATCCCGGTGTGGTGCAGCAATCTATGTGGCTAAGGCTAGAATATATTCATAGTCATAGTCATACTTTATTAATCCTGGGGGAAATTGGTTTTCGTTACAGTTGCTCCATAAATAATAAATAGTAATAGAACCATAAATAGTTAAATAGTAATATGTAAATTATGCCAGTAAATTATGAAATAAGTCCAGGACCAGCCTATTGGCTCAGGATGTCTGACCCTCCAGGGAGGAATTTTAAAGTTTGATGGCCACAGGCAGGAATGACTTCCTATGACGCTCTGTGTTGCATCTCGGTGGAATGAGTCTCTGGCTGAATGTACTCCTGTGCCCACCCAGTATATTATGTAGTGGATGGGAGACATTGACCAAGATGGCATGCAACTTAGCATCCTCTTCTCAGACACCACCGTGAGAGAGTCCAGTTCCATCCCCACAACATCACTGGCCTTACGAATGAGTTTGTTGATTTTGTTGATTCTGTTGGTGTCTGCCACCCTCAGCCTGCTGCCCCAGCACACAACAGCAAACATGATAGCACTGGCCACCACAGACTCGTAGAACATCCTCAGCATCGTCCGGCAGATGTTAAAGGACCTCAGTCTCCTCAGGAAATAGAGATGGCCCTGACCCTTCTTGTAGACAGCCTCAGTGTTCTTTGACCAGTCCAGTTTAATATCAATTCATATCCCCAGGTATTTGTAATCCTCCACCATGTCCACACTGACCCCCTGGATGGAAACAGGGGTCACCGTACCTTAGCTCTCCTCAGGTCTACCACCAGCTCGTTAGATTCATTGAATCTACCATTGTAGAACTTAGGAAAGAAAATTCCACTGATTTACAGGCTTATGATAGAAATTGCTCATCTCCAACCCCTTTTTGATGAAACCATGTTCTGGTTCTAGAATCACCCACAAGGGCTAATTAGTACGTTTATTCTTTAGCATATGTTCTCTGGTTATGAAGGATGATAAACTTACTCAGGGCTGCACAGTAGTATAGCTGGTAAAGTCACTGCCTAGCATGCCAGAGACCTGCATTTAATCCTGACTGTGATACTGTCCATATGGAGTTTGCTCATTCCCTGCAACCACGTGGGTTTCCAACAGCTGCTCCAGTTTCCTCCCAAATCCCAAAGTTAGGCAGATTGTTATAGGGCCATTGAAAAGTACAACACAGAAACAGGCCCTTTGGCCCATCTAGTCCATGCCAAAACCATTTTGACTGCTTACTCCCATCGATCTGTACCATTGCCATCCATGTACCTATTCAAATTTCTCTTAAATGTTGAAATCAAGCTCACATACACCACTTGTGCTGGCAGCTTGTTCCACACTCTCACGACCCTCTAAGTGAGGAAATTCCACCCCCCCTTTCCCCTTAAAACTTTTCAGCTTTCACCCTTAACCCATGACCTATATGTTAATTGGACACTCCAGATTGCGCTTTGTGTGTGGGTGAGTGGTAGAATCTGGAAAGAGTTAATAAAAATGTGAGGAGAATTTTAAAATGGGATTAATGTAAGATTAGTGAAAATAGGTGTTTAATATTAGGTATGGACTTGGTGGGCTGAATCCCTATGATTCTATGAACCTTGAATTTCTCTACGATACTCTCTTTTAGACCATAAAATATAGAAACAGAAGTAGGCCATTTGGCCCATTGAACTTTTCATCAAATATTTCCCAAACCAAATAGTATATTTAATTACCCTTTGCATGCTTAGGAATTCAAAAAAAAACTTGTAATCATTTTGTGATAAAGTAGTGCTCATGTTAGAATTGGACAAGCATTTTAGTAGGCTTGCTCTCATGCTGTTAGTGTACATGATATTTCTCCCCCATTGGACACAGATGCCTTATGAAATCATGAGTCATACAGTGTTGATTTCTGCCTTTATCAACACAAGTTAGAGCTCAGAGGAGGAGTCTACAACCTTCATTTCTCAGAACAACACTCTGCTATTTTGTCACTTCTATCTCTATTGGAAGTTATATTTTGTTGGCTCTAGGACAGTCTGACTGGGCAGCTAACTCACTGCAGACTGCTTCGGCGTCTTCCAAAGTTCACAGACCAAGTTATCCAAAACCAAGATTTCTTTCCAAAAAATATACTTCATTCATAAAGTTGTAAATGTATATAACACAGAACATTTATGTCACTGATTTTAATTCAAGCCAGTCACTATATTTACATTACCTTAACATAGCATGAAAATTGACTGGATATGGTCCTTCCAGCATTTATCTGCTAAGATGTTCATCCATTGTGGGTTTTGGTACTGACACTACCAAAGGAGGGACCTGATAGAAGCTTGTAAAATCATAAGAGGCAAAGATAGGATAAACAGCCAGAATCTTTTTCCCAGGGTAGACATGTGGAAACTAAAGTGCACAGCTTTAAGGTGAGAAGGGAAAGTTTAAAGAGAATATGTAGGGCAGGTTCTTTATACAGACAATGGTCGGTGCCTAGACCGCGCTGCTAGGGATGGAAATGGAAGTAGGTACTGGGCCACCATCAGGGTGGAGGAGCAACACCATAAGACCAGAAGATATAGGAGCAGAATTAGGCCATCTGGCCCATCGAGTCAGCTCCGCCATTCAATCAAGGCTGATACTTCTTTTTTACTCCTCCTCAACCCCAGTTCCCAGCCTTCTCCCCGTAACCTTTGATGCCATGCCTTGTATTCCATCTGGGTAGCCTCCAGCATGATGGCATTAACAACAATTTCTCCTTCTGGTAAACAGATTTCCCACCCCGCTTCCCTTCCCTATTCTGATCTTTAACCTATTCTCACCTGCCTATTACTTCCTCCTGGATTCTCTCCTCCTCCTCTTTCTCCTATGGTCCACTCTCCTCTCCTATCAGATTCCTTCTTCTCCGGCCCTTGACCTTTCCCGCCCATCTGGCTTCACCTATCACCTTCCAGCAAGCTTCCTTCCCTTCCCCCACCTTTTCATTCTGGCATCTTCTCCCTTCCTTCCCAGTGCTGTCAAAGGGTCTCAGCCTGAAACATCAGCTGTCTATTTGTTTCCATCGATACTGCCTGCCCTGCTGAGTTTCCCTGTGAATGTTACTGTAGCTTTCAGGTAGGCTCATGAATATGCAGAGAATGCAGGTAGAAGGGATTGGTTTAATTTGGCATCGTGCTTGACACAGACATCATGGGCCGAAGGCCTGTTCCTGTGCTGTACTGTTCCACATTCTGTGCCTTGCAGCATCAGCAACAGCTCAGGTGGAACCATCCCTTTGTGGCTCAGCCACAATGACCCGCATGCGGACAGCAACCCTGCTCCATCCAAATCTGCTCCCAAGCGGCATCTTTCCGAACAGCGTGAGCATCGATCTATTCCTGATGTCAGAGAGCCGCTCTCTTGCCCCAAGAGCTGAATTGCCCTAAGACCTCCGATGGTACCTGCAAAACAGCTGTTACTAGCTCTAGGTGAGGCTGTGAGGCCAGATTGTCACATTCCCCGACAAGTCCTGCAGAATGTCGGTCATTGATCCTGGCCCCACACTACAGAGGTATACTGCTGTAGTGCTTCTGTCCTTCTATGCCCGTGCATGCATTGAGCTAAGTCTAACAGTACCATGTCACTGTGCAGCAATACCAGCCTTGCTTTGCCAACGTACACTGTGCAACCACACCAGCCTTGCTAATGGCAGCACAGTACAACCGTGCACCCGCACCAGCCTTGCTAGGGCAGGCTCATCATCTGAGCGCCATGGTGAATACATATGCATAGACACCCTCCGCCCCCTACTCTATTGAATTACTGCACCAGATTTCCTGTCAGTGGTCCAAACTGCAGAAGACTAGTGCCCCGTGCGTCTCCCTATAACACATGCTCCTCTACACTCATCTGTTGATCCAAAGGCACTCTGAGGTCTTATCATCCTCTTCCCCTTCCTCTCTCTCTCTATCCAATGTCCCTTCTTGTTCCTGATGCTTCTCTTGTTCCATGTCCTCTTTCATTAGTAGGCCGGGGCAGGAAAACCCTTTTGGTCATGTGGGTAATGAAGTCATCAAATAGAGGGGATGTGGTTGTCACAATGAAATACTGACAGCAGACATTTCTGGGAGGTTGCCAAACGTACTTGCACTTGAGGTGGTTCAGGGCTGCGAATCCCCACCGCCCAATTGGTGCAGGTTGTCTTCACTACTGGTGAAGAACAAGCACTTGCAAATACCATCCATCTCTGCAGCTGCCCTTCCCGTTTCTGCCAATATGGTTGTGATGAAAGGCAATCATTATCATGCTTTTTGTGGTTTGAGGTCAGTGTGGGTAGTGGAAGGGGGCAGAATGTCCGTGGTGAGGAGAGAGGAGGGTGATGGTGTACAATGAGGTGAGAGATGTGAAGGGTAACAGTTGTGTGATTGATTTGTGTATCTGAGCAGGTATCACCTTGAAAGAACAGTTACTACTCTATTGGTTGAGAGCTCATCTTGACATTTTTGGTCAGGTCATGAAATTTCTTAAAGTGCTGCCACATATGTGACCTACTGCATAGTGGACCTCCAGACATCCCAGACAGCTGCCCAACTCTCAGGGTTCAAGGCATCTCTCTCTCTCGGTATCCACCTCATACATCACAGCTTTGGTGTGTTGTGTGAAGCCTTCTCCACCCTGCCCTTCATGATAGTCACAATGTTGTTCCACTTCCTGCAATAAGGCAGATGCCTTTAAGGGCTGATGTCCTTCTATGATGACTCCACAGCCAAGTGTCAACAGCAACTGTACTGAATTTAGCATGATCCAATTAGGAACCATGCAGGTCCTGTTTTAGCACACGTTACTGGGTGTACATTGTCATAACAACTTTTCAATCCTCCTTTTGGCCAATTACACTATTTGTTGGAAGAGCACTAGTGAACTTGCTTCTCTGGTCCTCAAGAGCCTTTCTCTCATCTGTAAGGCATGTGTTAGGAAGCAAATGGTTTGTTTTTCACTTCTGTAGGTGATTCCTTCCCCAATAACACTCATACACAACAGCAATTAATACTAACAACCCATTTAATTGGCACAACCCTAGATATTGAGTCTGTATAATCCACAAAATGCACAATAGCACCTCACCAAGGCTTTTTCAGAAGCACATCCCAAATCTAAATCCTTGTCATTTTGAAAGACAATTGCATCAGGCATATAAGAATACCATCCACGAAAGGATCCCCTTCAACTCACACAAATCCTGATTTGAAAAATACATCCCCCATCCTTCATCTTCATTAGGGTCAAGATCCTGGAAGTCTCTATCAGCAAGTAGGAACTCATTCAGCAGCAGGTCCACCAAAGGTTCAGGAAAGTGCCTCACCATGAGTTTGAAAAGACCAGCAGATTTTACAGACAGTGCTCAATGTGCAACTTCATCACAATCAGTGTTACCCTGAAGGCATAGAGAGATTCCACATTCACAGTGAAAACGGTTGATTATCCCATATATCTGCACTCCTCCAGGAAATTCATAAGTATTTAAAATTGAATTAAGAAACTCTGCTTTTGCAGATTATTCAAATATCCTCTGGTCTTCCCCAAGCAATCTACTTAAAATATCCTCTCAAGAGGAAAATAATGTGGCAATATCGTATCCTTCCATGAATAGATCACAAAATGTAGTATTCCTGCAAAGAATAACGACAGCTAAGGATTCTAAAGCTCACTGTGTGAAAGAGGTGGCCCACTAGCACAACAGTTAGCATAATGCTTTACGGTGCCAGCAATCTGGGGTCAATACCTGCCACTGCCTGTAAGGAGTTTGACATTCTCCCCATGATCATGTGAGTGTTTGCTGGGTGCTCCAATTTCCTCCCACATTACAAAGACGTATGGGTTCGTAAGTTAACTGGTCACATGTGTGTAATTGGGCAGTGCAGACTCATGCTATATTTCTAAATAAAAAAAGAAACCAAAACTGATCAAAGGATTCCTAATGCAGTCTAACCAGAGTCTTGTGCAAGGGCAAGATAATGATGGTCTACTTACACAACCAAAAATATTGTTTGCTTTGGTTGTCGATCCTACTGTTTTGGTGAATATGTAAGGAGCTATTAAGATCCCTTTTCCTCTCAACTGACATAAATTAGCTACCATACAGAGTCTGTTTGCACTTGGTAAATGGATGAAGGCCAGTGTTTGAGATCCACTTGATAAATCGATCAGCAAGGCTAAAGGGCAGAGATTGGGCATCCCTTAGTAGCTTGAAATCCACATGTAGTATCCCCTCCTGCTGCACAGTCCTGATGTTCACCTAACTTTCAGTAGGTATCAGAGAGAATAGATATAACTGTTTCTGTTGTGGGATCTGTGGTAACACAGTGAATAAAGTAACAAAATTAGATTGTGAGTGTCAGGCTCCCAACATGTTTTTGAAGCCTGAAATAATCCGACAGCAGCCAGTACCCATTAGAACTGTAGCATGTGTGATTACCTTTGATTTTGGCCCTTGCCTACTTTAATTGCAGAGCTCCTTTTGCAATCCAGGACATTGCAAATCTCTTATTTTTTTTTGACTGATAATGTTGGTAAGAGAAAATTGTGAGCCTGAATAACAGAATTGGCATGAGAGGAGGACATTCCACCCATTGCTCCTGTGTCAGCTCTCTGAAAAAGCCCTGCATCACTGTCTTTCACAATATCTCTGGGATTCTCCTCCTTTTGAGTACCCATTCAGTTCCATTTTGAAAGTTACCATTCTACTTGCATCATACCTTCAAACATATAAAAATGACTTGACACCTTAAGAAATTCGTGATCACGCCCATTGTTTTGACATTGCCTTATATTTCAGTCCTCTTCCTACTACTGATAATAATTGCTCCTTATTTATTCCTTCAGGATGACACCACTCTTCTTGAATAAGTGCCATGGGATTTCTTATTTCACCAAGTTCATGGGAAGAGTCGTGATTTAACATGTGATCTCATCCTGAAGACTTCTGATGGGAAATTAGATCACATTGCATGATATGTTCGAGTGATAGAGCTACAATGAGATAGGGCACAGAAACAGACCCTTCTGACCACTGAGTCCACACCAATCTTTAACCATCCATTTCAAAACTAATCCTATCCTGACCCATTTTATCCTTCCCACATTCCCATCAAACTCACGCCCCCTCCCCTCCCACAAGGGCAATTTACAGTGGACCATTAAACCCACTAACCAACACATTTTCTGGGATGCGGGAGAAAACTGGAGCACCAGAACAAAATTCACACATTCACAGAGGGACTGTAGAAACTCCAGATAGTCACCACTAGAGGTCAGTATTGAACCTGGGTCACTGGTGCTTTGAGCGAACAGCTGTGTTAGTTACCCTGAATAAATTTAATGTCAATTTTTCATAACCAGAGGACATAAAATTAAAGGTGACTGAGGAAAAAGTCCACATGAACTCATGGAATTTGACTTCCCTTTTTGCTTGATCAGTGATGTTTACACAGGAGTTTATAGCCTTAAAAAAAAGGAGCTAATTGCAGTCATTGTGAGTGTCACAAGTGATTGACCACCATCAAGATTGGATGAGAAAAGATACTGAAAATTTGATCAGGAAATAAAGGGAAGTATGTGATGGGTATGGGCAACTGGAATTAAATGATATTCTTCAGGGATCTCTAGAAAGTAGGAGATAACTTAAGAAAGGGATTAAAAGTGCAAATAAGAGTCATGAAATATCCCTGGAGGGTAGCCAGAGAAAGAGTAGGGTCTCCTTTGGAGAAACCAAAAGAGTAATCTATGTATGATGCAAGGGAATGTGGCTGTCCTAGAATTCAGGGGTTCTCAACCTTTTTTATACCATGAACTCCTACCATTAACTAAGGGGGCCATGGACCCCAGGGTGAGAATCATTGTTGGTGAATGCTTCTCACCTGCATTCACCATAGACAAGGGTACACAAGTAGCAAGTTCAGGGAAGAGGAGGTTGATCGTACAGGACACGTTAGTATCAGGAAGGTGGATATAATGGATCTTTGAAGCAATAAATCTCCAGAGTCAGGTAAGTACTAGCTGGCAAAAGGTCAGCATAGGTGTGATTGGCTGAGTGGCCTGTTTCTGTGGGGTACAACTCTATAACTCAATCACTCCCATGTCTCCTCCCTCGGTAGTTGTTTCAGACACACTAAAAAGAGCACAGGCATCCATAGGTTCACATATAAGAATGATCTCCCACCATGTTTCATGGCATTTGCACCAAAGCAAAAGGCACATAAATAATTTAAGACCATGGTGTGATATTACAAGAAATCACTCTATAGTCTTATGCCTTTCCAAAAGCCATCTGAAATGATATGGCAAGGGTGTTGACAACTTGTTGATAATATAAAAAATGTGAAGCGGATTCTGAAATTTCATGCACAGTTCCTTTAACACAATTGGTTGCAGCAAAATACTCTATCTACTCTCAATATTTATATTTACTAAGACATGCTTAAGAGTGCAGAATTTAAATTGATCAGCATGTTATTAATGCAGTTCGATGACTATGAATGCTGAACAGTTTGTTTCATCTTCTTCTTCCTGCAGCACAATATGCCTTTCTGGAGGATATCAAGCCACTCTGATCTGTTGGCTTTGAACCAAGCACTGGAACTTGAATACTTGTAGCTGCCTTGTGCTGCACAGCCAGAGATACAAAGTCAACAACTATTAGCAACCCTTAGGAATATGTGAAGTTTCCCTCCGTGATCTACAGCACCTCTGGCTTCCACGTTTGTCTTAAGAAATGAAGAGAATTGATTCTGTCATGTGAGGCTATTGAGAATTCAAACTGCTGAACAGTGACTGGTACATTGAACCTCTGCATAAGGAACTATGTTGGTCTTAGGAAAATATTGTTCATTATAGAAAAAGTAAAAGTTGTGTGTATTTTACAACTCTTCAAGTGATTATACAATGCCCAGGATGCTTGAACAGCTCATACAATGAACTAGTTCTTTTAAGAAACATGAAGCTGCTTCCAGTGCATCCGGCATGAAGTTGTTCAACGGCATTCCTTGCCATTGGATTGTCTCAATAATGCAGGGTTTCTAGCAAACTTTAGTCTGCTTATCCAGGCTGAACCTGCATTAGAAGTGCACTGGGCTACATTGACAATCACATCTAGACCTGCAGTATGTGTAACTTAGTTACTGTGAGAGCTTACACTAAGTTAGCAGCTGGATTCAAAAACATAATTGCTTTCATGAGGATAGTCACTTTTTGTAAAGCTTGACAAGAAGAATATACATAAACGATGTGTTGTGCCTTAAAAGAAGACAGTGTTGGTGTGTTACAATGTAACTTTTGTTCCACAAATGTGTAGATAAATTCTTTGTGATGATTATTTTTTTGAAATGACCAAATTATTAAAAGAATCAGAAGTAAAAGATTTCTGCGTTGTATAAGCAGAGAAGCAATGTTCCAGGCTGTTGGTCTAACAGGAAATTAAAGAATTGGAGAGTTTTTGTGTTTTACTTGGATTTTAGTGTTTAATTGTAAATTACAATCCTTAATAATATCCAGGAGAAACTTTTTAATTTAAACTGTGAGGTAATCTATTTTAGTCATTAAGAAACGGCTTGACACTTTTTGACATTATGCTAGTTTTACCATTTCTGGGAAATTTCTTAAAGAATTTTGGTTTGGGCACTTATTTGATTTCATGCAAGTTTATATTTTCTTTAAATCTAAAAAAGTATACTCCCCATCCTTACTGACTACATATAAACTTCATCCTAATCCAGCCTTCCTCCCTCTATGTGATGTTTCAGAACAAAAAGGGAATGAATGCATTGATAAGGGTTTTGAACAAGTTTAAAGGCTTATTGTATTTTCACCAACAGATTCATTCTACAAATGGTAAGCTATCCAACATCCCACGTTGAGATTTGCTTTCTAAACCAGTATTTGCAATTACTAGTGTATTTTCAAGACTTGGTTCATAAGGCATACCTATAAATAAAGCCTTTAAACTAAATTTCTCTTATATGAAATAAATGTAGTTGTGCATTATGTACTTTACGGCATTTTGGCAGATGGGATAAAGCATGTTAAGAAAGGATAGTAGGATTGCATTAAAAATACTAAAACATAGCAATAAAGTTTTCTAAATATATAAAATTGCTTTTATTATAGTTCAGTTGCATCTTTGTTGAACCTCCCTAGTATTACATTATCAATTTCTGAATACAATTTGACTTTTCTCTGTAGCAATGAGACACTCCTGTGATATTTTGTGTCTATTTATATGGAACTTCTGCACAGTTATAAAAGTACCAGCATTCTGACCTTTATATCACATAAGCATCTCCCTCCTGACTAAATAAAAACCAAATTATACATAATAAAGACTGGGTATTCTGCCAATATGCTGTAACTCCTCAGCTCAGTGTGTGATTTAGTAAAGGGGATTTCAGACGATGCACACTACATTGACACACCACTCTGATTTGTCTAACTTTGTTCCTACAGATACTGGCTATGGGGCTAAAGAATAATATGTATTGCCCACACAGCAATGTTTTAGTGGTAACACTATACTGTATATGTTTTTTTATTTATTTTGATTGTGCTTTCTGAACATTAAAATCAACTCTTGTGGAAATTCAAATGGTCCTGGTTTTTTTGTAATATATTTAGTGTGAATGATCTAAATTTACATGTACAGAAACAATCTTGATACTTATGTGTTTCAAAATGAATAAAGCAAACTAATTTCAATAATCAAGACAATCTCAGTTTTTGGGACACGTGAAAGTGTGCTATTTCAGTGGTGGAATGTCTACATATATAACAGTAATTCGTTTGTCAACTTTAATACAGGAAAACAGCACAGGTGCTTCTCAGAAAGGGTGGATGGGAGGTGAGGGTGAACTGGAGCATGGAGGTTTGAGGGGTGAATTTGAGGGGTGAATTTTAAGGGTAAGGTGAGTTACAGTGGGAATTCCATACTCAAGGGACATTGTGTTTGGGGTCGCAGGCAGAAAGCAGCTTCTTGCCTTTTGGATAAGTTAAAGCTTATTTACGTTGGTTTGATTTGAGGACTCGAGAGGAATATACAGCGGAGTGACAAAGTCCTAAGTGAGAGGATGAGTTAAAAACAGAAGTAAATGAGAAAGAAATAGAGCTGGGCATATATGACACTGGTGCCTGATTGCAATTGAGAGGTTAAATTGGACAGTGCTTGAAGAAAAGACAAAGGAATCGTGACTTTTCACCCTGCCGGTCCAATAAGCTGCAGACGGTGCATGAAATTCCTTCATTTGCCATATCGCATCAGCAGGAAGGAGTATCATGAGAGATCAGTACCACTGCAAGCTAAGCTGCGCTGCATAGAGCTAGCCGACACCATTGGAAGGGAGGCATCCATTACGGCAGCAGCAGGTGGTGGTCTGACTTGCCACAAGTCATACGTTTTGTAACTACAGCTTTGTTGAAGGATGTAGGAAAATAGCAGGATGTCCCATGTTCTCAGGGGATCATGATGCCATGTTGATCTGCTCGAAAAGCAGTGGGTTAAGACATTTGTGGAGAAGAAAGCCAAGAACAAGACCAATACAGTTCAACAACCTCACTGACATTGAACACATCAGATAGCACTGTAATCCCATTGACTCCAGACACTTTGCAAAAATAGGCCATTCAGCCCATCTGGTCTGCTCCGCTATTCAATCACAATCTCAGTACTGAAATCTAATGCATGCTACATCACACCCCTGGACAACAAACCCTTCTTCAAGCTTCATATTCATGTTTCCCAACTTGCAGACTCTGCCAGTGATCCAACAAAAAACATGTCACCGGAACACAATATATCGCATTCACGTAGAATTAACTTTCATCTCTCTTGTAGGATGAGATGATACTCAAACACGAGCAGCAGAAAATAGGCAGGATCAGGCACAGGAGCATCACCTTTCCCCCATGAAGGAGAGTGTGCCTACCATCCCTAGAGTGCACAGCCTGTGGCAGGATCTGAGAACATGGAAGCTGATGATATTTACATATTCAATCATCCTCCCCACATCCATTCTCTTCCTTTGATTTATAAACTTCTGACAGTGTAAGCATACAGCATTCCTTCCACCACCTTTCCAACTTTCAGTTAAAGGAGTAATCTAACTTAATGGCAATTATAGAAGAGCAAGAGGAAAGGGAAAACAGAAAGTTACTCAGTTTGACACTTGCAACGACCAGGTCTGACATTTTGTATGCTGTAGAGGTTAGATTTGGGGTGCATCGCTTGGCATATTGGACTACAGACCAAGTAAGGAGATACAAATATCAACCCCACTCCCCACCTTCCCTGAAGCAAGGTCATGCACTAGTGCTGCTGCTGAGAACTATGGGAGGTGTGATTAATAAGTTTGCAGATAGCATTAAAATTAATGCTGAGGAAGATAGACTTGGGTCACAAGATGAAGTTGATCAGCTGGCAAGGTGGACAGAGCAATGGCAGATGGAATTTAATCCTGAAGGATTAGGTGATAAACATTGGAGGACTATTAAGGATAGGATGTACACCATGAATGATAAGGTCCTAGGAACTATTGAGGAACCGTGAATTCCATAAGGTGGTAATGCTGATATGGTGAAGAATATGTATGAGGTGCCTTTATTAACCAGGCATGGAGTTAAAAAAAAAAGCAGGAATGCTGTGGCATAACTTGGTAGACCATAATATTTTTGAAGGAAAAAATTGATTGATAGGCAGAATTATTGCCAGAAAGCCAAAATGTGACATCAAGGTCCATGGAGGAGACTGATAACAATTTTACACAGTTCTTTGCATGTGCTTTGGAGCCCTCAACTGCAGAATGGAAATGGCAGTAATTTCATTCTAATACCATAAAACTTAGAAGCAGAATTAGGCCATTCAGCCTGTCAAGTCTGCCCCACCATTCCATCATGGTTGATTTATTACCCTCTCAACCCCATTCTCCTGCCTTCTCCCTGTAACCTTTGATACCCTTACTAATCAAGAAGCTTTCAACCTCTGCTTTAAATATACCTAATGTTTTGGCCTCCACAGCTGTCTGTGACAATGAAATCCACAGATTCAACATCTCTCTAGCTAAAGAAATTCCTCATCTGTTCTAAAGAGATGTCCTTCTATTCTGAGGCTACGCCCTTTGATCCTAGACTCCCCAATCTTCTCCAAGTCCATGGTATCTAGGCCTTTCAATATTTAATAAGCAATTATCAGGCTTGTGAACTCAACCATCATCTAATTGCTGAAGCTGATATTTCACCTTTGATTACACAGAAGCAGAAAACACCCAGGAACTGGGTGCTGCATCGTTCATCCAAGCTCAGTAAGCAACCTTACAGACTCAGCCTACTGTCATCAGTCCTCTGGAGACCATTAAAGGGGCTTGCTTGGTCTCACAAGAGGCCAAAATTTAAAAGTGAGATTGCTGATGTGCCAAACTAGAGAAATATGTTTGCTGTCTTCTCTCAGGATAACAATCGTCCTGGTCTTTATCCTGCTCCTCCACTAGTTCTCATGTTGTTTCCTATCAGCCTGCCTGCCCTGACCTCTGGCACTCTGTCAAGAAGTCAGGTCCTATAGGCGCGCAACTGGCTGACGCTACATTCCAAATGCAAGCCCCTCCACCGGAAATCAGAACGTTCCATGCCGTAGACATTAAGGTAATGCTTGGACAGATGGAGGTTTACGGAATCGTTTACAGGCACAAGTGGGTGAATATTTCAGGTTTATGTTGTACTTGGCATGGTTTAACTTGTAAATTGCCCATAATCACAGAGAGAATTGTAAAATCATACAGCGTGGAAAATGGCCATTCAGCCCAACTCATTCATGCTGACCCAATAGGCATAGTTCTGTATTAACCCTGCCACCCAGTATTTGGTCCATAGTCCCCTATGCTGGAAGAATTTGGGTGTTCCTATTAAATGCAGTCAGTGGCCTAACATAAGTCACTCCCAAGCAGTGAATTCCAAATACCTGTCTGAAGAAGATCTTATTCATATCCTCTCCAGATTTCTTCCCCCCTCCCACTCTTATTCTATATACTCTATTCTTATCCACCTCTGACATGGTGTAATGCTTCCTACACTTGGTGCTATAATTCGCTGTCATGCTCTTCTACATTTAGTGGCCAGTTTTCTAGATACCACCTCGACCTAATACAGTGGCCGCTGAGTGCACGTTCATGATTTTCTGCTGCTGTAGTATAGACCATTCACTTCCAGTTTCAATGTGATGAGCATTCAGAGATGCTCTTCTGCACACCACCGTTGTGACATGTGGTTATTTGAGCTACTGTCCACCTTCCTGTCAACTTGAACTAGTCTGGCCACTCTCCACGGGCTGCTCTCATTAACAAGGTATTTTCACCCACAGAATGGTCCCTCACTGGATTTTTTTACGTTTTTCGCACCATTCTCTGTAAACTCTAGAAACTGCTGTATTCAAAATCCAAGGAGATCAGCAGTTTCTGGGTTAATCAACCACCCACTCTGGCACCAACAACCATTTCATGATAAAAGTCACTTTGATCAGATTTCTTTCCCTTCCGAAGTTTGGTCTGAACAACAACTGGACTTCTTGACCACGTCTGCATGCCTTTATACATTGAGTAGCTCCCACATGATTGGGTGATCAGATATATACCTTAATGAGCAGATATAAAGGTACACCTAATAAAGTAGCCACTGAGTGTATACTTCAATTACACGCCTTCTCAACCTCTTCCTCTGGAGACCTAGCTTCACTAGTCTCTCCTCATACTCGTTCCTCTACCTTGGTGACCAGAACTGCACACAGCTGATGTCTGACCATGGTTTATAAAGTTGAAGCATTAACTCTCTGCTCTGGTGTTCAATGTCCTGACTAATAGAGGCCAGTATCCCAATGTCTTCCTAACCACCTTGTCTACTTATGTTATTCTGAGATCTTCCTGTTCATCAACGTTCCCTTAAGTACTACCATTCATGGTGTAATTCCTAGCCTCATTAGTGCTTCTAAATTGCATCACCTCAAATATGTCTGGATTTAATTGCATCTGCTATTTTTCCAGCCCATTTCACCAAAATACTGGTATCTCTCCACAGCCTAAGGCTTCCTTCCACACCATCAACAACTCAACCAATCTTCATGTCTTCCATAGACTTACTGATCCTGCCTCTTGCATCGTAAACACAAAATAATCTGCAGATGCTAGGATCAAAGCAACACTCACAACACGCTGGAGGAACTCAGCAAGTTGGGCAGCATCAGTGGAAATGATGAGTCGATGTTTCTGGCCAGAACCCTTCGTCAGGACTGAGGAAAGAAGGTAGGGGAGGGTTGGAAGAAGGCTGGTAGGTTCAGTTGAAAAACCAGTAATTTGAAAGACAAAGGGCTGGGGGAGGGGAAGCAGGGACGCCATAGGCAGGAAAACAATGGGTAGTAGAAGAGGAAGGCGGAACCATGAGGGAGGTGATAGGCAGCTGGGGGAGGGGGCAGAGTGAAATATGGATAGAGAGGAGGGAATTACCGGAAGTTGGAGAATTCTATGTTCATACCAAGGGGCTGGAGACTACCTAGATGGTATATGAGGTGTTGCTCCTCCAACCTGAGTTTAGCCTCATCATAGGAGGCCATGTATGGACATATCTGAATGGGAATGGGAGGCAGAGTTGAAGTGAGTGGCTACCGGGAGATCCTGTCTGTTGTGGCGGACAGAGTGGAGGTGCTCGACGAAGCGGTCCCCCAATCTGCGTCGGGTTTCACCAATGTAGAGCAGGTCGCACCAGATGCAATAGTTGACCCCAACACACTCACAAGTGAAGTGTTGTCTCACCTGGAAGGACTGCTTGGGGCCCTGAATGGTGGCAAGAGATGAGGTGTAGGGACAGGTGTAGCACTTACGCTTACAGGGATAAGTGCTGGGTGGGAGATCCGTGGGGATGGACATGGGGATAAGGGAGTCGTGGAGGGACTGATCCCTGCGGAAAGCAGAGAGGGGTGGAGAGGGGAAGATGTGCTTAGTGGTGGGGTCCTGTTGAAGGTGGTGGAAGTTGCGGAGGATAATGTACTGGATCCGGAGGCTGGTGGGGTGGTAGGTGAGGACAAGGGGAACTCTGTCCCTGTTGTGGTTGCGGGAGGATGGGGTGAGGGCTGAAATGTGGGAAATGGAGGAGATGGGGGTGAGGGCATCATTGATGACAGTAGAAGGGAAACCATGATCCTTAAAGAAAGAGGACACTTGAGGTGTCCTGGAACGGAAAGCCTCATCCTCGGAGCAGATGCGGCTGAGACGGAGGAACTGGGAATAGGGAATGGCATTTTTGCATGTGGCCGGGTGGGAAGAGGTATAGTCGAGGTAGTTATGAGAGTCAGTGGGCTTGTAGAAGACGTCAGTGGACAGTCGGTCTCCAGAGATGGAGACTGAGACATCGAGAAAGGGGAGAGAAGTGTCCGAGATAGACCAAGTGAATTCGAGGGCTGGGCGGAAGTTTGAAGTAAAGTCGATGAAATTGACAAGCTCAGCATGGGTGCAGGAAGCAGCACCAATGTAGTCGTCAATGTACCGAAGGAAAAGTTGGGGAGCAGTACCAGAATAGGTTTGGAGCACAGACTGTTCCACATAACCAATGAAGAGGCAGGCATAGCTGAGTCCCATGCGAGTTCCCATAGCTACATCCTTAGTCTGAAGAAAGTGGGAAGAGCCAAAAGAGAAGTTATTAAGTGTGAGAACCAGTTCTGCCAACCAGAGGAGGGTAGTGGTGGTGGGGAACTGGTGAGGTCTATTATCCAGGAAGTAGCGGAGGGCTTTGAGGCCTTCTTGATGGGGAATGGAGGTGTATAAGGATTGGACATCCATAGTGAAAATGAAGCGGATGGGACCGGGGAACTGGAAGTTATTGAAGAGGTGGAGGGCATGGGATGTATCCCGGATGTAGGTGGGGAGGGACTGAACTATGGGTGACAAAATGGAGTCCAGGTAGGCAGATACAAGTTCGGTGGGACAGGAGCAGGCAGAAACTATGGGTCTACTGGGACAGTCAGGCTTGTGTATCTTTGGGAGGAGGTAAAACCGAGCGGTACGGGGTGTGGGAATAATGAGTTTAGCGGCTGAGGATGGAAGGTCCCGGAGTTGATAAGGGCGGTGATGGTGCGGGAGACAATGGATTGATGTTTTTTGGTAGGGTCCTGTTCCAGGGGTAAGTAAGAGGAGGTGTCAGAGAGCTGCCGTTTGGCCTCAGTGAGGTAGAGGTCCGTCCATCAGACTACTACGGCACCACCTTTGTCAGCAGGTTTGATGGTGACGGTGAGGTCCATGGCAGACGGTGGAGAGCGAGGCCCAGAGTGGTGGCAGAGAGAGGGACAGGGCCCTTAGGTATCTTCGCATGGCAGCGAGCGTGGTGCGCCTCTTGCATCTCTAGCCAGGTCATTCATATGTTATAAATAACAAGGTTCCTTGGACTGATCCTTGTGGGACACAATCGTTTGAACAACCTGTACCCTAACTCTTTGTTTCCTATCACCAAGCCAATTTTGGATTCAGTTTGCCAACTTACCCTGTATCACATAGGCCCTAATATCTTGAAGCAGTCAACCACGTGGGATCTCATCAATGGCTTTACTAAAGTCCATGTAATTCACATCTATTACCCACTCCTCGTCAATATGTAGTCTTCATTACCTCTTCAAAGAATTCAAAGTTCAAAGTAAATTTATTATCAAAGTACATACATGTCACTATATACCAATGGTCCCCAACCACCGGGCCATGGACCGGTACTGGGCCGCAAAGCATTTGCTTCTGGGCTGCGAGGAAACCATATGGTTTGGCGATATGAGTCAGCTGCACCTTTCCTCATTCCCTGTCACGCACTGTTGAACTTGAACGCATGCGAGGTCATTCCCCGTGATCATCCATGTCAGCGCGGGAAGGAGATCAGCTCCTCGAGCTTGTAAATGACGGCCGGCTGGAAAGCATATTTGACATAAAATCTCTGCCATCATTCTGGATCAAAGTCAAGGCTAAATATCCTGAGATAGCCACAAGAGCACTGAAAAAGTTGCTTCCATTTCCAACATATCTCTGCAATGAATGCAGCGAAAACTAAATTGCAGAATAGACTGGACATAAGGAACCTCCTTCGAGTATCACTGTCTCCCGTCACCCCTCGATGGCACCGTGTGGTTGCAGGAAAACAAGCCCAGGGCTCCCACTGATTCAGTGATATTGGTGTGTTGCAATGATTTTACATGTTCATACGGGGAAAATATGTGCTGTGTGTTTAATATCAAACGTTACTTAAAATGTTATGATGCTATTGACTTACATAACCATATAACAATTACAGCACGGAAACAGGCCATCTCTGCCCTTCTAGTCCGTGCCGAACGCTACTCTCACCTAGTCCCACCGACCAGCACTCAGCCCATAACCCTCCATTCCTTTCCTGTCCATATACCTATCCAATTTTTCTTTAAATGATATCGAACCTGCCTCTACCACTTCTACTGGAAGTTCGTTCAACACTTACTTCAAGCCCTTGTCCTCCCCGATAATTGATTTATCACTATATTCATGCGAGGAAAATATGCGCTGTATGTTTAATATTAAATTCGTTAGATAAACCCTTTTAGAAACGAAATTGAGTGTATTAGCCACTTATCACCGATATTCCGGTCGTGATTAACACCACCCCCACCCCTGTACGGAATCGCCAAAAACGATTTATAGAAAAAAATCGGCACGTACAGTAACGCATGCGCACTTGTGTCCGCGCAAGGCATCATGGTCATTGTAGTCTCTGGTGGTAAATAACGTATTTGACTGCTACTCTTGTCCGTTGGCAACCCTACCACCCCCCCCTCCCCCTCCCCCCTCCCCCCTCTCCCTCCCCCACCCCCCCGGTTGGCCGGTCCGCAAGAATATTGTAAATATGAAACCGGTCCGCAGTGCAAAAAAAGGTTGGGGACCCCTGTTAATATACTATCTTGAGATTCATTTTCTTACGGGCATTTACAGTAGATACAAAGAAACACAACAGAAAAGCTACAAAGATGGACAAACAACCAATGTGCAAAAGATGACAAATTGTCCAAAGACAGAAAGGAAAACAAAATAATAGATAGATAAACAAACAAATAAATAATATTGAGAACATGAGTTGTAGAGTCCTTGAGAGTGAGTCCACGGGTTAATAGTTTCTGTCAAATTGGTCAGAGAGGGTCTCCCATGTTGGCTGCCTCACTCCAAGTGATCATGAATACTCTCCCTCAGATTTTTTCCAGTATTTTTCTTACTTCTGATGTTGGGTTCACAAGTCTATTGTGACCAGACGTTTCCTTGCTGTCTTTCTTGAAAAGGGGGATGTTTGCTGTACGGCAGTCATCTAGTTTCTTGTCTGTGCCCAAAGGTAATTTAAAAATTTCAGCCAGAGCCCCAACAATCTCCATTTCTTAGTCAAGAAAATAATCAGAGTTTAAGAAATAAAAGTTGCACTTTTCACCACATGAGGACATCATAGAACATAGAACATTGCAGCACAGTACAGGTCTTTCAGCCCTTGATGTTGTGCCGACACTTTAACCTTCTCTAAAAGCAATTCAGCCTTCAGCTCGCACATTGCCCTCCTATTTTCTATCGTCTACATACCTGCTGTATCTAAGCGTATCTTAAATCCCCTTAAAGCAGACAACCCCAATAGGCGGACAGCGAACCAGGTCCGACAGCAAGAACCAGATGTCCGGACCGCGCCGGGTCCGTTGGCGTTTACGTGAACGCACGTGTCGTAAAGCGCGCGCTGCTCTAATCGGTTTTAACCTCATTCCACAACCGTACACTTGACCTACGCCCCCGTAGAGCGCGCGATGCCCAGTTGATTAAAACGGGTGCAATTGATATGGTTGGCGAAGTTTTAAGTCATGATGAGAAAACAGTTGTGGAGCTATTAAAGACGGTACCATTGTCGGCTAACGCGGCAACAAGAAGAGTAGAAGTTTCAGTGGAGGAGTGTTTTTCCAATCCACTCACCGATTTGGAGAAAGCAGAAACCAGAGACTCGTCCTGTGACCGAACCGATGTGCAAGAGCTATCTGTGTTCGCAAGATGGGAAGACATTTTGGGAAGAGCCACTTCGTTTGCTTCCTCTGCCTTGGCGCACAACAGGCGAAATAATTTTTAACGAATTGACACAGTTCTTCGAGAATAGTGGCTTGGATGTGAGCCAAATTGTGTCTGTTGTCACCGATGGGGCTCCGTCGATGGTGGGAAAACACAAGGGCTTGGTAAGCTGGTTTGCCGCTGTTAACCCAGCACTCTTGCATTTCATTGCATTATTCACAAATCAGTGTTGTGCGCTAAACTGTGCGGGGAAATGAAAGAGGCGATGGATACTGTGACGAGACTGGTAAATTTCGTTCGTGAGAGTTCTAGTCTGCAACATCGCCTTTTCAGAGCATTGCTGGAGGAAATGTCAGCGGAACACAGAGATCTTTTGCTGCATAATGATGTTCGCTGGCTGAGCAAAGGCCGTGTGTTGGAGAGAGTGTGCGACCTGCGCGATGAGCTTGTGTCATTTTTATCCAGCCTACAGAGCCAAAAAGCCCAAGGATTTAAGAGGTTTTTAAGTGACAACGAAGTGATGTCACATGTTCTTTTTTTTGTGTGACATCTTACCTCATCTAAATCAACTTAATCTGCAATTACAAGGCAACAACCGCACTGTGCAAGGCGATTGAAGCTTTCCGGTCAAAGCTGACCCTTTTGGAGAGAGACATTCACGGGAGAAAGTTGCACTTTCCACGTCTGCGGGAGCATTGCGTGAAGAACGAAATGTGGGAGGATCCAGTGATGAAGGATTTCGTGACGAGCCTGGCAGAAAACTTCAGGGAACGATTTGAAAGCTCCCCTAAACTCTCAGGTGACATCCTCCTCTTCCTGAGACAGCCGTTCTCCGTTTCGGCTGACGGCCAGTGGACTGCAGAGGCCAAAAGGCTGGTGCCTTCCATAGAAGAAGTAACTTCAGATGGAGGTCTTGGTCTGTCTGTCTGTATCTTGTTTTACGGCGGTTGGCATCCAGCTTAATGGTGCATTACCACCACCCTCTGCTCCAGAATGTGCACTAGACATACATTCTAAATCCCTTCACCCAATCACACACACACACACACACACACACACACCTACACTTCACCCTCCCATCTTTGACCATCCTAGTATCCTATTCCTGTTTATTCATCATATTCTATAAAAAACCCCTTTACCCCTTAAAAATGCTAAAAATACCCGGACTTGTGCTCTCTCACCCATGCCCAGCAACGCTTTTAATGTGAATTCCTGCATCCCCAACTCCCTTAATTTATTTCTCATCATCTCTCTGTATCCCATACTTCCTGCAACACAAAACTACATGTTCTACTGACTCCTCTTCCTGACATTCCTCACACAATTCTGTCTGGTGTTTCTCTATCATTTTCAATGTTTTGTTTAATTAACAATGCCCAGCCTTAACCTAGTCCACACAATTTCCTCACTTCTGTTTCCATTACCTACCCTAGTAACTGCAACACTCTTTTGTATTTGATATAAATGCCTCCCTTTCCCCTCCCTGTCCCATCTTTCTTGCCACATTCAGTTGACTTTTTCCCAGATTACACACTTAACCTCTGCTTTACTGACACTAATGTGCATTTCCACATTTTCTTCATTTAACGCCCTCTTTGCCAACTCATCCACCCTCTCATTTCCCTTCACCCCTACATGTGCTGGAACCATGGAGGTCTTGGAAATGGGAACATCTGATTTGCACAAAGCACAGCACAAGGATGTTGGGGTGGGTGACTTTTGGATCAACGTGGTTCCCCAAGGTCAATTCAAAAACACGAGAGCTATTGCAATGCTCCTACTCACACTGTTCCACTCCACGTACATATATGAGTCATCGTTTTCTTCAATGAACTTTATCAAGAACCAGGACAGAAACAGACTCTCCAATGCACATCTTGGCCAGTGCCTCAGGATTGCCACAACAGAATACAGGCCCCACATCAGAAGGATTGCCTCATCCCGTCGCTGTCACTTCTCACTGATCAGTGAGTGAATCAATTTGTTTTTGTCCATTTGTCAATCATAGTCATAGTCATAGTCATACTTTATTGATTCCGGGGGAAATTGGTTTTCATTACAGTTGCACCATAAATAATAAATAGTAATAGAACAATAAATAGTTAAATAGTAATATGTAAATTATGCCAGTAAATTATGAAATAAGTCCAGGACCAGCCTGTTGGCTCAGGGTGTCTGACCCTCCGAGGGAGGAATTGTAAAGTCTGATGGCCACAGGCAGGAATAACTTCCTACGACGCTCTGTGCTTCATCTCGGTGAAATGAGTCTCTGGCTGAATGTACTCCTGTGCCCTCCCAGTACATTATGTAGTGGATGGGAGACATTGACCAAGATGGCATGCAACTTAGACAGCATCCTCTTTTCAGACACCACTGTGAGAGAGTCCAGTTCCATCCCCATGACATCACTGGCTTTACGAATGAGTTTGTTGATTCTGTTGGTGTCTGCTACCCTCAGCCTGCTGCCCCAGCACACAACAGCAAACATGATAGCACTGGCCACCACAGGCTTGTAGAACATCCTCAGCATCGTCCGGCAGATGTTAAACGACCTCAGTCTCCTCAGGAAATAGAGACGGCTCTGACCCTTCTTGTAGACAGCCTCAGTGTTCTTAGACCAGTCCAGTTTATTGTCAATTCGTATCCCCAGGTGTTTGTAATCCTTCACCATGTCCACACTGACCCCCTGGATGGAAACAGGGGTCACCGGTACCTTAGCTCTCCTCAGGTCTACCACCAGCTCCTTAGTCTTTTTCACATTAAGCTGCGGATAATTCTGCTCACACCATGTGACAAAGTTTCCTACCATAGCCCTGTACTCAGCCTCACCTCCCCTGCATCCAACTATGGCAGAGTCATCAGAAAACTTCTGAAGATGGCAAGACTCTGTGCAGTTGTTGAAGTCCGAGGTGTAAATGGTGAAGAGAAAGGGAGACAAGACAGTCCCCTGTGGAGCCCCAGTGCTGCTGATCACTCTGTCGGACACACAGTGTTGCAAGCACACGCACTGTGGTCTCCAGTCAGGTAATCAAGAATCCATGACACCAGGAAAGCATCCACCTGCAACGCTGTCAGCTTCTCCCCCAGCAGAGCAGGGCGGATGGTGTTGAACGCACTGCAGAAATCAAAAAACATGACCCTCACAGTGCTCGCTGGCTTGTCCAGGTAGGCGTAGGCACGGTTCAGCAGGTAGACGCTGGCATCCTCAACTCCTAGTTGGGGCTGGTAGGTGAACTGGAGGGGATCTAAGTGTGACCTGACCATAGGCCAGAGCAGCTCCAGAACAAGTCTCTCCAGGGTCTTCATGATGTGGGAGGTCAATGCCACCGGTTGTAATCTTATTGTGGTATAATAATATTACAACAACAATAATACTGATAATTTCATTTATAGCTACTCTTCATACTTCAAGCTACATAGCTTAATTAAAAAGAACAAATAGATTAAATGAGAGAACGGAAACGGTGGAAAAGGCAGTACTACTACAACTCTTTGTGTGGAAGAGAAGTGGTGAAGACTACCATGTTTACTGTGTGTGTGTGTATATTTCAAGTCCCAGATGAGTTCTCAATGTGACAGCTGAAAGTTCTGATAGTTAGAGTCATAATTAAATGGTTGGTTTTGGACTTATTTTGTTTCCAGAGTGCATTTTTTTTCTTGTGTGACCCACAACACAGGCTTTGAGAATCCCAGGCCTAAATTATTACTACTACCACCACCACTACTACTACTACTACTACTAATAATAATAATAATAATAATGGTAATAGCAGCAACATCTGCCCATAAAACAACTTACTGGCACAATGAAAAAAAACCCTGGACGTTTTGGCCCTTGGCTTGGCATGCTTGACATAATTTGGCCCTTGTGGAAAATTAACTGGGGAACCCTGCCCTAAAGTAACTGCTCTACCACTACCTCTAGCAGTGCATTCCACATACATACAACTCTCTGAGGAAAATCGTACCTCCAATCACTTTATATTTAACCCCAATCACCTTAAAATTTGCCCCCTTGTATTAGTCATTTCCACCATGGAAAAAATCATAAGCCAGCTTACACTCAGTGAAGTATATTTGAGTCACAACAACATAACAGTGAATATTCATAATAATGAGAACATTAAAGTTCAAAGTAAATTTTCCACAATCTCCCTCAAACAACACTGTAATAACAGACAGATTTTTTTTACAGGAAATTCTGATCTGGGGGATAACAATGCCCAGGACCAGAGGGAGCTCTCTTCGTAAGTGGTGTAGAATCTTATATCTTCCATTTTACTAGGTAACTCTTCTGTGTTCTATTGAACAATACCACAGTCTTTAATGTTCACTTGCAGGTCCACAACCATTGTTTTATTTCTCGTCCAAAGTACTCTGCCTGTAATGAAGTAGAACTTCACTAGTGCACCAACCTGGACAGTTACCATGAGAGTGAGATGTGAATCAACTGAGCTATCCAGATAATTTATTAATAAACTCTGGAAAGACAGTTGGAGTTCAGAATATGAGATCAGTATTCTGCATCATAAACACTTCTAAGGATTTCTTAGTCTACAGTATTACCAGCCATTGCCTTGCCCTCCACTCTACCATACCCCTCTACCTTTCCCTGCGTTTCTTCACATTCTTGTGGAGAAGTAACATCAGCCATGAAACATTAAATAAATCACTTCATTCTGAATTTTGTCCTGCTTGTTATTTTTAGAGTCTGAAGTGCTTTGCTCATTCACTGACTGGCAGACAGCAGTGAAACTGCGAGTGCATATTATTTCATGGAGATCATGGAGGTTAAAAACATTAAGGCTGTGAGCAATCAAAGGAATGTATGGGAGTGGACTATAGCAACAAAGGGTCCACAATTGTAGATATTCATCATTTTCTTCACTTCAAGCTGGTTGTCACCATCCACTTGGAAGCCAATTCTTTAAATAAATTTAAGTGTTATCAAGGAGCAAAATCTAAATGGAGAACTGAGGTGGTGCACTTGGGGAGGGTTCATGTACACCTTTGGTCCAACTTATCCATAGCAACCATGATGCTATTCCCATGCTTGTCCTACTTGCCCACATTTGGTCCACGTCCAACTCCGTCCTATCTATATATGTACTTATTCGAATGTCTTTTTTAATACTGTATTGTTATTCTAACTTCCTCAACCACGTTGTCTGGGTCTTCATTCCATATACGCACCTTCCTTAGTGGGAAGAAGTTGACCCTCAGATCACGGGGCACCACACTTAGCGCAACGCTATTGCAAGTTGGAGTGTTCCGGAGTTCAGAGTTCAATTCCAGCACCGCCTGTACAGAGTTTGTCCGTTCTCCCACTGAACCACATGGGTTTCTTCTGGATGCTGCAATTTTCCTCCCACAGTCCAAAGACATACTGGTTATTAGGACAATTGGACATTGTAACTTCCCTGTGACTAGGTTAGTGATAAATAGGAGGGTTGCTGGATGGTGCGGCTCATTGCACCAGAAGGTCCAGTTCCACACTGTATCTCTAAATAAAAAATAAAAATAAATAAAATACCTTAAACATAAACACTCATTTTTAGACATAGAGATTCTGCAGATGATAGAAATCTTGAGCAAACACACAAAATGCTGGAGTAACTCAATAGTATTCAGTCCCCCACAACTGTTTTCACATTTTACTCTCTCATTCTCTAAATTTAAAATATATTGAAAAAGGATTTTTTGAATTAATCTATAAAACATCAAATAAAATCCTAAAATGGTCAATAATTTTGACCATTTTTTTATTTTCTAAAAATTAAAAACCAAAATCATGAGGCTGAAAGAGTATTCATCCCCTTTGTAATTACTATGCTAACTTTCTTCAGGTGTAATACTGTATATTACCTTACCATTTCACCCAATTTATTCATGTAGAAAACTGGAGGATCACCTGTTTTCAATAAATTCATAAAATACTGTAAATACCCCCTCTCACTGTAAGGTCCATCTGCATGGTAGATTTTGAACAGACCAAACCAAAGTTAAGACAAAAGAGCATTCAAGACAAATCAGGGAAATGATAGAGAAGCGCAAATCTGGGGAAAGTTACGAGAATATCTCAAAGGCACTGAACATACAGTACCTCGCAGCACAGTCCATTGTGAAAAAGTAGAAAAAATATAAAACCACAGTCACACCACCCAGGTCATTCCACCCCTGTAAACTTAGTTGCCTGAAAAATGGCACTTATAATGGAGGTTACTATGACACCAACAGTTACTCTTGAGTGAGCTGCAGAAGTCAGTGACTACAACTGGAGATGAAGTTCATGGCTCCACAATCTCTAAGACCGCGCTCAAAAAGTGTATTTATGGAAGAGTGGCAAGGAAGGCCTGGCTAAATAAAAACACATACCCTTGCCAGTAAAGACTTTGCAAAGTATCGATACTGTAAAGATATGGAAGAAGGTCTTGTGGATGGATGAGACTGAAGTTCAATATTCTGGCCTCAACATTAAGCAGTACGTTTAGTGTAAATCTAATACTGCACATCAGCCAGGTAACACCATCCATACGATAAAGTATGGTGGTGGTAGCATCATGCTATAAGGAAGCTTTTCAGCAACAGGGACCTGGAAATCTGGTCAGGAATGATGGGAAGATGAGTGCTGCTAAATAAAGAGAGATGGTTGGGTTGTGTTGTTCTCCAATCTTGGCAATTCATTTGCAACCATTTCCTCACCATACGTGGGGATCATCAGTGGGCTGTGAATTTGTGGTGTGTCTCATGAATGTTTGGCCTTTAATACTTACCAATCAGCTGATTGGTCATCATTACAGAAACTCATTTATGATGTAGGGAAGGAGTTTCGTCACTGATTGGTTGCGTGGTGAACTATGTGTGTTTTGGTCTGGAATTTAGCCAGTCTCGGCCTATAAGTAGAATCGAGGTATATGTGTCTGTTTACAGAATTGTTTGTGGAAAACAATACATCTAAGATTCCTCTTGCATGCCATGTGTTGCTTGCACCATGACTTTCACTGACGCCCAGTTGAATTTGTGTCCCCCTCGATCTTCATGGGTAGAAACTAGGGAGAGTTGGTCAAGGCACTTCGGAGCCCAGTGATGTTCATGGATCCTTGTGGGTAGTTTTCTCCCAGTTTGGCCAACGTAATATTTGTTGTAGTCCTTCCATATTGGTCTTGTCCAATAGCTTAGTTCGTTCTTTTGGTCTGCAGAGTACTCTCCTCAACTTTCCTGTCGGCTTATGTGCAACCAAAATTCTATATTCTTGGAGCAGTCGGGCCATCATTTCCAATATACTTTGAATGTATGGAAGAACAACCTGCTTGGTCGCTTCTTCGTTGGTGTGTTGTCAACCTCGTAGTCATCTTGGTATAACGTTATGTGGGTACTCATTTCTTGTAAGTACTTTGAAGAGATGTTTCTTCTCTTTATCCCTGAAGATCTCTACCCCTGAAGATCAAGAAGGGCACAAATTTGACTGGGCATCAGTGAAAGTCATGGCACAATAAGCACACAGCACACATGTGAATCCCTAGAAGCATGGCTTTTTGTGAACCGTTCTATGAAATATACATGTAGACCTTGATCCTATTTATAAGCCAATGTGAGCTAAATCCCTGACCATAACACAGAGAATTCACCACACAACCAATCAGGATCCTCTCTCTACATCACAATTGAGTTTCTGCAATGAGGACCAGTCAGCTGATTGATAAGTATATAAAGGCCAAGCATTCGGGGTGGGGTGGGGGGGGGAACACCACTGATGATGTCTGCTCGTATGGTGATGAAATGTTTGTAAATTAATTGCCAAGATCAGAAAACAGCTCAACCCAACCATCAAACGCTCGAGCTACACATTTTCCAAGTTATTTCATACAGAGAGATCCTGAATCAAAACCTGCTAGCCTCTGCCAGAATGCTTAAACTGGGGAGAAAGTTCATCTTTCAGCAGGACAATGATGCAAACAAAGCACACTGTCAGAGTGGCTTCAAATGAAGAAAATTAATGTACTTGAGTAGCCCAGTGAGACTCCTGACCTTAACCTCAACAAACATCTCTGGCAAGACCTCAAGATTACTGTCCACCGCAGCTCCCCAACTAACCTGGTACAACTTGAGCAATTCTGCAAGGTGGAATGGGCACTAACCTGGTACAACTTGAGCAATTCTGCAAGGTGGAATGGGCAAATCTTGCTCCATCATTTTGTGCAAAGCTAATAGAGACTTATCCAAAAAGACTAACCACTGCTCAGCAACGGGGGGGGGGGGGAATATTTTTGAACTGCTGATATCTCAGTTTTCGAGTTTTTAGTTTTTCATGCTTGAAAATATTCCCTGTTTTTTTTTGCACACTACCGTGAAAAAAAGGAGTACGAGATTCACAAATAAAAATTCTCAGTTAAATTGATCAAAATCCCTGGTTGTAATACTCATTTATGTGAACAAAGAGTTAGGAGCTGAATACTTTATGCATAAGACCATAAGATATATGAGCAGAAACAGGCCATTTGGCCCATGGAGTCTACTCCGCCATTCAATAATGGGCTGGTCCAATTCTTCCAGTCATCCCCATTCCCCTGCTTTCAGCCCATACCCTTTGATGCCCTGGCTAATCAAGAGCCTTGCTATCTCTGCGTTAAATACACACAATGACTTGGCCGCCACAGCTGCTCGTGGCAACAAATTCCACTGATTTACCACCCTATGACTAAAGTAATTTCTCTGCATCTCTGTTCTAAAAGGACGTCCTTCAATCCCGAAGGCGTGCCGTCTTGTTCTAGACTCCCCAGCCATGGGAAATAACTTTGCCATATCTAATCTGTTCAGGCCTTCTAACATTCAGAATGTTTCTCTGAGATCCCTCCTCAGTCTCCTGAACTCCAGGGAATACAGCCCAAGAGCTGCCAGACATTCTTCACATGGTAACCCTTTTATCCCTGGAATCATTCTTGTGAATCTTCTCTGAACCCTCTCCAATGTCAGTATATCTTTTCTAAAATAAGGAGCCCAAAACTGCACACAATACTCCAAGTGTGGTCTCACGAGTGCCTTATAGAGCCTCAACATCACATCTTATATTCTATACTTCTAGAAATGAATCCCAATATTGCATTCGCCTTCTTGACAACGGCCTCAACCTGGAGATTAACCTTTAAGGTATCTTGCACAAGGACTCCCAAGTCCCTTTGTATCTCTGCATTTTGAATTCTCTCCCCATCTAAATAATAATCTGCCTGTTTATTTCTTCCACCAAAGCGCATGACCATACACTTTCCAACATTGTGTTTCATTTGCCACTTCTTTGCCCATTCCCCTAAACTATCTAAGTCTCTCTGCAGGCTCTCTTACTCCTCAACACTACCCGCTCCTCCACCTATCTTTGTATCATCTGCAAATTTAGCAACAAATCCATTAATACCGTAGTCCAAATCATTGACATACATGGTAAAAAACAGCGGTCCCATCACCAACCCCTGCAGAAGTCCACTGGTAACCGGCAGCCAGCCAGAATAGGATCCCTTTATTCCCACTCTCTGCTTTCTGCCGACCAGCCAATGCTCCACCCATACTAGTAACCTCCTTGTAATTCCATGATCTCTTATCTTGCTAAGCAGCCTCATGTGTGGCACCTTGTCAAAGGCCTTCTGAAAATCCAAATACACCATGTCTACTGCATCTCCTTTGTCTACCATGCTTGCAATTTCCTCAAAGAATTGCAGTAAGTTTGTCAGGCAGGATTTTCCTTTCAGGAAACCATGCTGGCTTTGGCCAATCTTATCATATACCTCCAGGTACTCTGTAATCTCATCCCTAGCAATTGATTCCAACAACTTCCCAACTACTGATTTCAAGCCAACAGGTCTATAGTTCCCTTCCTGCTGCCCCCCACCCTTCATAAATAGCAGAGTAACATTTGCAATTTTCCAGTCATCCAGTACAATGTCAGAATCTATCGATCCTCGCAATCTCTCCAGCTACTTCCTTCAGTAACCGAGGGTGCATTCCATCAGGTCCAGGAGATTTAGCCACCCTCAGACCATTACGCTTCCTGAGCACCTTCTCAGTTGTAATTTTCACTACACAAACTTAACTTCCCTGACACTCTTGAATGTCCAGTATACTGCAGACGTCTTCCACTGTGAAGACTGATGCAAAATACGCATTCAGTTCCTTTGCCATCTCTGCATTTCTCATTACAATATCTCCAGCATCATTTTGTCTTGGATCTATATCTACCCTCAACTGTCTTTTACCCTTTATATACTTACAAAAGCTTTTAGTATCTTCTTTGATATTAGTCACCAGCTTCCTCTCATAATTCATCTTTTCATTCTGAATGACCTTCTTAGTTTCCTTCTGCAAGTTTTTACAAGCTTTCCAAGCCTCTATCTTCCCACTAGCTTTGGCTTCCTTGTATGCCCTCTCTTTTGCTTTTACTTTGGCTCTGACGTCACTTGTCAGCCACAGTGGTGTCCTTCTTCCCTTTGAAAATTTCTTTTTATTTGGAATATATCTGTCTTGCACTCCCCCCATTTCTCGCAGAAACTCCAGCCATTGCTGCTCTGCTACTTTCCTGCAAATGTCCCTTTCCAGTCAACTTCGGCCAGTTCCCCTCTCATGCCATTGTAATTTCCTTTATTCCACAGAAATACCAACATATTGGATTTTATTTTTTCCCTCGCAAATTTCAATGTGAACTCAATCGTATTGTGATCACCGTTCCCTAAGGGTTCCTTAACCTTAAGCTCTCTTATCACCTCCAGATCATCGCACAACACTCAATCCAGCACAACAGTGGGCTCAACAACAAGCTGTTCTAAAAAGCCATTGCTTAGACATCCTACAAGTTCTCTCTCTCGAGGACCAGTACTGACCTGGTTTTCCCAATCCACTTTCATGTTAAAATCCCCAATGATTACCATGACATTGCCTTTCTGACATGTCTTTTCTATCTCCTGCTATAATTTGTAATTCATATCCTGGCTGCTGTTTGGAGGCCTGTATACAACTGCTATTAGGGTCCTTTTACCCTTGCCATTTCTTAACTCAACCCATAGAGATTCAAACCTTCCAATCTTATGTCATCTCTTTCCAATGACTTAATATTATTCTTATACATAGAGCCACATCTACTAACCTATCTTTCGGATATACCATATATCCTTGGACGTTCAGCTCCCAATGGCAGCCATCCTTTAGCCAAGTTTCAGAGATGGCCACAACGTCATATTTGCCAATCTGTAGCTGAACTTCAAGATCGTCCATTTTATTCCTTATGCTGCATGTATTCAAATACAACACTCTCAGTCCAGTATTTGTCGCTTTCTGATTTAACTGCACCACACCTCTATTGCCCTGTAACTCATGCCACTGGCTTTGATTAAGCCTCATCTTCTCCCTATTTCTATAATCTCTGTTGCATGCCGTCTTTGATTTATTTCTGTTTTCCCCTTCCTCAGCCCTATCACTCCAGTTCCCATGCCCCGCCAAATTAGTTTAAACACTCCCTAACAGCTCTATTAAATGTGCCCGCTAGAATATTAGACCCCTTTGGGTTCAGGTGTAACCCATCCTTTTTGTATAGGTCATACCTCCCCCAGAACTCGCCCCAGTGATCCAGGAGCCTGAAGCCCTGCCCCCTACACCAGTCTCTCAGCCACGCATCGATATGCCTGATCATGCTATTCTTGTACTCACTAGCACCTGGCGCAGGCAGCAATCCTGAGATTACTACCCTGGAGGTCCTGCCTTTCAGCTTCCTACCTAACTCTCTGAATTCTCTCTTCAGGACCTCCTCCCTTTTTCTACCTATATCATTGGTACCAACGTGTACCAAGACTTCTGGCTGTTCACCCTCTCCCTTCAGAATACTCTGCACCCAATCTGAGACATCCCGTACCCTGGCACCTGGGAGGCAACACACTATGCGGGTGTCTTTATCAGGCTGACAGAATCTCCTGTCTGTACCCTTCACTATGGAATCCCTCTGACTTCCGCATTCCTCATCTTCCTCTTTCCCTCCTACACAACGGAACCAGGCTCAGTGCCAGAGAGCCAATCACCATGGTCATCCTCTGTCAGGACATTCCCCTCAAATGCATCCAAAACGAGCTGACAATTACTGAGGGGGATGGCCACAGAGGTGCTCTCTACTATTTGAGCTCTTTCCCTCACCTCCCTGACCATCACCCACTTATCCAACTCCTGCAGCCTCAGGGTGACTATCTCCCTGTAGTTCCTATCCATCTCCTGTTCACTCTTCCTAAGCTCTAGCACGGTCTCTCAGGAGCTGCATCTCGGTGCACCTGGCACAGATGTGGCCATCTGAGACTGGAAGATTCCCAGGATTCCCATATCTGACGCCCAGAGCAAAATACTAACTCTACCGACATGCTCACTATTCCTCAAAAAAAAATGCTAAGAAAAACCAAAAACAAAGCAGGCTGAAAGTGAATAAAATACTCTTCAATACGGATTAGAAATGCAACAATTAACAGAGCATCTGCAGAATTCCTGTTGTTTGTGTTTTTAAAATTAACAGAGCTCCCTTACCAGAAGCATTGTCCAGTATTGAATAAAGGCCTTTATGTCTCTCAGCTACAGCTTCCAAATGGTTCAGTTCTGTCACATGTGGGGTCATCCAAGCTATGTTCATGAACAATGATGTAGCCAGCAACCTCAGCAGTCTAAGGAGCTGAGTATTTTCAAGTGTAGCACCTATCCTTTGATCTCTTCAGGCCAACAATCGCACGATTACCGTATCAAAGAACACGTGGAAAGCTGAACTTGTCAATATAAGTGTGTGGCTTGTCTAAGGAACCAGCTATCAGACCAAACTGGAGAGTATGGTGAGACATGGACACCAGTTGTGAAAGGTGGTTATTATTTGGGACACCAGAAGGATGTGTGTATATTTATTCAGGAGTGTTTGTGTGTGGTGTAACAGAGGTTTATGTGGAATGGAATAGAGCAATGGTCATGATCTCAATGGTACAGATGGGGGAGATTGCAGAGTACACGTATTGTCTAGTTTTAACTAAGGGTTCTTTTATTTTTATCCTTGGTGTTTTAATATGGGAATTAGTGTGGAAGTACTTGCCCAGACGTGCATCTGCGATGGTATCTATTTGGGTCATACATCCATAAACCCTTTACACCTGGAGAAAAACAAAGCATTTTGTCTGAGCTGCCCTCACATAGTTTCTTGTGGGAATGCATTAATTTATCTCATTTAGAGACACAGCTTTGTAACAGGCTCTTCTGGCCCAGCAAGCCCACATCACCCAACTAACCCATGTGACCAATTACCCTGCTAACCCACTTAACCATGGAACACTGGGGCAGTGGGGGGCAGGGTGGAGAGAAACAGAGCTCTCAGAGAAAACCCACATGGTCGTAAACAGAACATACAAACTCTTTAGATAGCAGCAGAATTAAAGACAGGTCAGTGACACTAACCATTGAGCCATGATTGAAATTCACCAGATGCACTCCAAAACTAATCGAAATAAATCAAGGAGCAGGGATTAACTTCAGCAAGACATGCACGTATGGCGTGGTGGAGTGATGTCATATTCCATTCACATGTTTTTACATATATCCCATAATGGAATGCTTAATCAAATATATTTACACTATAACTCAAATATTACTGAAATATTAAATACACAACTCCTCTCGGTTTAGCTATAAATTCCAACTCAATATAGAATGCATCTCAACATAGCGTCTCATTATATAGTATACTGTGTGTGTATATATCCTATAAAAAGTATTCACTAACCCCCCCCCCCGCAAGTTTTCATACTTTATAAAATTGAATCACAGAGGATTTAATTTGGCTCTTTTGACATTGATCAACAGAAAAAACTCTTTCATGTCAAAGTGAAAACAAATTTCTACAAATTGATCAAAATTTATTAATTACTGAACACAAAATAATTGATTGGAATTACTCACCCCCTTCAAGTCAGGATTTAGTAGATGCACCTTTGGTAGCAATTACAGCTTTGAGTCTGTGTGAATAAGTCTCTATCAGCTTTGCACATCTGGACACTGCTATTTTTCCCCTTTCTTCTCTACAAAACTGCTTAAGTGCCATCAGATTGCGTGGAGATATTGTGACTAAACAGCCCTTTTCAAGTCCAGCCACAAATTCTCAATTTGGTCTAGATTCTGATTTGGCTGCTTCAGGACATTCCTGTGTAGCTTTGGCTTTATGCTTGGGGTCATTGTCTAGCTTCTTCTAAATCATGCAGACTGCATTAGGTTTTCCTCCAGAATTTCCCTGTATTTTGCTGCATTCATTTTACACTTTACCTTCTCAAGCTTTCCAGGGTCTGGTGCAATACAGCGTCACCATACCACCACACTTCACGGTAGGGATGGTGTGTTTTTGTGTGTGGTGTTTTACTTACACCAAACAGTGTTTAGTCTGATCACCAAAAAGCTCAATTTTGGTTTCATTATACCATAGAACTTTTCCAGCTGACTTCAGTCTCCCACATGCCTCTGGCAAACTCTAGCCAGGATTTCATGTGTTTTATCTTCAACAGTAGCTTTCTCTTTGCCACTTTCACAAAAAGCTGCAACTGGGTAACAGTTGTATGCATAGTCTCCTCCATAGTTGTCATAGGTCTCTTGGTGGCCTCCCTCACTAGTCCCCTTCTTACAGTCACTCAGTTTTTAAGGATGGCCTGCCCTAGGCAGGTTTATAACTATGCCATACTCTTTGCATTTCTTGATTGACTTAACTGTACTCCAAGGGATATTCAGTGACTTCAGTGACAGGAAATGTTCTTGTATCCATCTCTTAACTTGTGCTTTTCAATAAACCTTTTCTTGTTTGGAGTGTATCTTCATGGTGTAGATTTGCTAGGAGTCACCAGCAGTTGGACCTTCCAGATACAGGTGATTTTTACAATTGAAACACATTTACTGCATTTAACTATGTAACTTCTAAAACCAATTGGCTGAACCAGCGATTTAGTGTGTCATATTAAAGGGGGTGAATACTTATGCATTCTTATTTTGTATTTTATATTTGCAATTAATTTACATCGCTTTGTAGAGATGTTTTCACTTTGACACAATGATGTCTCTTTCTGTTTCGGTGTCAAAAAAACAAATTAAATCCATTATGATCCAATATTTTAAAACTATAAAACATGAAAACTTCCAAGGGGTGAATACTTTTTATAGGCTGGGTGTGTGTGTGTGTGTGTGTGTATATATATATATATCCTTGTGGGATCACTCTGCTTAGCAGGTGAGACTTGTGGCTGGAGGCTCCTCCACAGTGGCTGCAGTTGACTCTGAGATGACTTAAGTGTTTCTGACAGCTCTGGCCACCTTTCTTCTCTAACAATTGACTCTCAACTCAACTGATTAGTGTCATCTCTAGATGAGATTGGACACAAATTCCACAATGTAGGAAAGTGGTCCAGTTCTATCCTGAACCTTTTTTAGTACCCACTTTTGATTCCCTCTGTAGTCCCTCACGGACAGCTTATCAAGTACATCATCATCAAATCTTGAGAACCCTTCTATTTGTCTTACTTGTTTGTTCTGCATACTCTTTCTCGGCAGATCAAAGTGTGAACGCAAGGATTACCCAGAAACAGGACAGTGCTGAGTTGTTGGTTGTGGAGTGTGATCTGCTGAAACTCTGGACAAACCTTTCCACCAAGCCATTCATAACTGCATGGTACAGTTAATCTTCAACAACAACTGTGGTCCATTGTCACTAAGTGTTCTGGAACACCAGTCCTTGGGAAGAAGTTCCCAACTCAACAGCGTGCAAGGCTGTAGTATAAGCTATCGGGAACACTTCAGGCCATTTTGCAGCTGCATCTATTATTTTATTATTTGGAATATTATTTGGGCCCATGATTATGAAATTATTAGTGAAATATTAAGTACACAACATTGGTTAAAGCCAATTGCCCATGGAATATACGGGACAAACGGGCTGTAGGATGATTCCTGGACAAGGACTGCTAGTAATAAGAAATATCACTTTAAGAGAAGGAGAACAACATAAGTTGTTCATAAAGTTGAAGCCACACATTTTAATTGGTACTCATTTAAACTTCAGGAAATGCATTGTCACCAATTGCTACGTAATGCAATTTTAAATGCCTATCCTGCTTCTTAACAGGACATGCCATTTTTGTCACTTGGTATTTTGGCTAGTTGCATATTCAGAGAACCATCCCTCAATGTAACAAAAGAGGTATATCCATCCCTCAATGTTTTAACAAAAGAGGTATATGCCTTGAGTTTGTGCTTAGAAGCTCTCAAACCTTCAAAGAGATTCTGCTGGCTAGGATGTGCTATGATTGTAAATATGTATGTAATCCTACATAGTTATACTTCTGAATTCCAAATGTTACAGTAGGCAATTACAACTATTGAAACCATGAAGGATCTCAGCCTGAAACATTGACTATTTATTCATTTCCATAGATGCTGCCCGACCAGCTAATTTCCTCCATTATTGTGTGTGATGCTCTGGATTTCCAGCATCTGCAGACTCTCCTGCTTACAGTTTATCAATTGTTGTCTTTGTGCACAAACTATAAAACAATGGGTTAGAAGAGATCTGCTACATCGAATAAAGATCTTTTATATCTCCCAGCTAAAGCTTCAATCTGCTTCAGTTAAATCACGAAAGGTTCCACTGCATTTTCAGTATTCCAGATTTGCTTGGGTGGTGTTTTTCATATTTTTGAGTATGAGTGAAGTCAGTCCCTATCAACAAAAACACATGACAAGGGGAAAAAACAAGGGGAAAAGATACCAATGAAACCAATTGAATTTAATATTCATACTGCTAAGACAGAGGCAAACACTTAGTCATAAAGGACTCATAATATTAAAAGTTTTTATTTAATAAAATGCATTACTTTGCCCTGAAATAATTGTCAATGACATCCTTGGCTTGTGAGTCCTTGCCATAATCCTGAAAATAAGAGAAACATTTGTTAATGTGTGTACTCGAATTTACTAAGACATCATTTGATATTTGAAGTTCAATGCACTAAACTATGTAATAAAGCTGATAGGCCAGTGTGTGCACTAAATTCAACTCAAATTGCAAATGACATTAAAAATTATGTATACAGCAAAGATTTCCTGAGGCAAGAGCATGAAATTAATCACAGGGAAGCTTGACATAGCAATAGCAGGAGGATTTGTTTCTGATAAGGGTGAAGCAGTGCCTTTCATTAGGACACAGCAAGACCCAAGTATGTTGATGAACAGACACACCTCACGCGACGAGTCCTGATCCCTGAAAGTGACAGCATAGGCAGATAGATGGGACATGTGCCTTCATCAGCCAAAGCACAGAATACAAGAGCAGGGATATTGTATTACAAATAAAACATTGGTTAGGCCACACCTGGACTATTGTGGGCAGTTCTAGTTAGCACATTATCAAGAATGTGATTAAGCTGGAGGGAGTACAGTGGAAATTCACAAGGATGTTCCCCAGACTATTGAACCATCTGGTTAATCTTCAGAGGAAACTGAAAGGTAACCTGATTAAAGTATATTACAAGTAGATTCTAACAAATATTTCTCTCTTGTTGGGAATGTAAAGCACATATCACCAGACTAAAGGACAGCCTCTATCCTATTATAGAACATTTGAACAGATATACTGTATGATAAAGGCAAACTGGACCCCAATCTCATCATGGCCCTTACATCTTCACCGGATTCTCTAACACTACATACAGTCATCCCTCGGTATCTGCGGTGGATTGGTTCCAGGACCCCCCCGCGGATACCAAAATCTGTGGATGCTCAAGTCCCTTATATAAAATGGCGTAGTATTTGCATATACCTACGCACATCCTCCCGTATACTTTAAGTCATCTCTAGATTGCTCATAATACCTAATAAATGTAAATACTATGTAAATAATTGTTATACTGTATTGTTTAGGGAGTTAGTTACAAAATACACATGGACTAAGATGTTAACTGTCCTGTGCTATCACCAGTGGGATCATCAGTTGATCTGCCACCTGTCTTCAGGAGTTTCAGCCCGCTTATGATCAAGACTCCCTCGAGGTGGTGGGCCAGCAGTGCTAAAGCACCACCTCCCACTGGTGAACTGTATTGTTTAGGGAATAATTACTAGAAAAAAAAGTCTGTACATGTTCAGTACAGATGCAACCATCGCGATCCGCGGTTGATATTTTCAACCTATGCAGAACCTGCAGATACGGAGGGCTGACTGTATTCTTCATTCTGTTACTGTTTTCCCTTGTACTATCTTGATGTATTGTACACCATACGAGATAGCACCAGAGCGTGGGCGACTCAAGGCCAACTGCTTTCTGCCAATTTAAAACAAGAGCACATAGATTTAACATAAGCATAGATATCTTTACATTGGAGAACCTAAACAAGCATTTGAATTGCCAAAGCATAGAGGCTACCAGACAAATGCAGGAAAATGCATAAACCCGTGCAGGTCCAAAGGCTCGATTCTGTGCTAATACAATAACTTTATTCTAATATTTAATAATTTATAAAGCACAATTAACCTAAACCGTTCCATTAAACCAGCCTGCAACTTCCAGGAACAAGAACCAGCATTCCCCTGCACCAAGCTCATTTGGCCAAATGTAATCCCTCCTCAGATCAGCCTGTATTATTTGCACCAAATTACAGAAGAAACCAGTTTTATAAGGTGATTTGTCATCAACTACTATAGCCCTACCATCAAGGTATGTGGATGGGAGGGGTATGGAGGGCTGTGGTCTTGGTGTAGGTCAATGGGGCTAGGCAGTTTAAATGGTTTGACATGGATTAAATCGAGCAAAGGACCTGTTTCTGAGATGTACTTTTCTTTGACTCCATAGTTGATAAATTTAACTCACCTTGACAACAACACAGCTGCAACCCACTACCTTGCGAGGTTTCCCTTCTCGGTCTATTTTGCACAGGCCTACCCACTCTCCAAGTTTCTTGTTGTCATCAACCTAATTTAGAAAAATACAATTAGTTACAAGAGGCAAAAAAGATTCATCAAGATATATCAAAACTAGTACTGTATCTCAGACATTTCGGGTAACAATTCAGGCAATTTTCTTCAATTGATTCAGTTGAGGGAGCCAAATGGTCATCATAGATACAGTATTGCCCTTCTGTCCTACACTGAACAATGGTAATATTATGAAATCCCAAGTCAAATATTTCTGTGCATCCCAATTATACCTCTCTGGAAAGACACTGAAATATTATCCAAAACTGCACGGGTTCTGCCTCCAAGGTTTGATGTGCCTAAACTGAAGTGGTCTTAATACAGTCTCTAGTAACTTGCTTGTTAATTTTTAAAAACTGAAATCAAACATCAAGATCTTTCAGTGATGCGATCAGTGACTGCTAAATCACAGAAAATCACAAGAACCATTTAAGTCAGGAGTTCCTGACCTGGGGTCCAGACCCCTCAGTTAATGGTAGGGGTCCATGGAATAAAAAAGTTTGGGAACCTCAGCTTTAAGTCATTGTTTTTGTCTATTTGGACTTCAAAGGCCTTTGACAAGGTCCCACGTTGTAGAGATCTGGAAGGTTGGGTATGGGAGAGTTGGTCAGCCAAAATTAGCTCAGAAGTAGGAAGCAGAGGGTACTAGTTGAATGCTAGAGCAGAGGCCAATGACAAGTGTTATTTAGGAGTCTATGGTGGAATCGATTATTCATTTATCTATACAAATAATTTGGATATGAATACGCATAGCTTAATTGGCAAGCTTACAGATATAAAATTATGAACGGTTGAAGGCTGATCTTGATCAGTTAGGGAAGTGATCCAAGGAAATGGATTTAAATTCAGTTGAGTACAGGTTAGTGGATTTCAGTCAACAATAAGGCACTAAGAAGTGTAGTGGAACAGAAGGACCTAGGAGTACATGTGCATAGTTCACTGACAGCAGCATCATATGTAAACAGTGTGATGGAAAAAAGCAAACAGCATGCTGACCTTCATCAGTCAGAATATTGAGAATAGGAGTTGGAACATTATGCTGTAGCTGTAGAAGTAATCAGTGAGGACACACTGGAGTATTATGTAGTTTTTAAAGGCAGCTTTACTTCTATAATCAGAAGCTGGGCTAGCATTGTGGCTTGTATCTGCATTGTGCAGAGTAATGCAGATGACCCCCGCATCACAGGGGATCTGTATTCCTACAACAGTCCAGAGCACTGCCTTCCATAAAGCACAGTACACATGTATCAAGAAATGACTGCAAAAAAATTGTTCATTTCCCCCCAAATTTCATGAGAGCAAATTTTAAAATTCCATATCCTAGATCTGAAGGCTGTGATTTGCATATTTTCAAAGGCCAGATTCCCATCACTGATTGCTATAACATGAGGATCTCCTGTGTAAGCATACAAGAATATACACTCAGTGGCACTTTAGTTAATGTAAATATCTAATCAGCAATCATCCGGCAAAAACTCAATGCACAAAAACAGACATACATGGTCAAGAGGTTCAGTTGTTCACACCAAACACCAGAATGAGGAAATGTGATAATGCAGTATCTCAAACTGCTGATCTGGGATTTTAATATACAATAGTCTCTAGTGTTTGCAGAGAATGTGTGAAGAACAAAAATACTTCCAGACAGTGGTAGTCCTGTGGCACCTTGTTAATGAGAGGTCAGGGAATGGCCAAACTGGTTCAAGCTGATATGGTGGCAAAGTAACTCAAATAACCATGTTTTAACAGTAAACAGTGGTGTACAGAGTGCATCTCAGACCACAAACTCAGTATTTTGTATTAGGTGTGAGTAATCATGAAAAATTAATAAAGCCTTACAAGTGCCAGATCTCTTTACAAAACAGCTACGGGCAATAGGGAATGCAAAGCCACATTTTACTTTCAGATGGCTATGATTAGTTTATCAGGACTCTCATCTATAATCTTTCCAATGCCTCATTCTATGATTACAGGAAGAGAACTATAGCAAATGGATTGAAAATTAAAAGTAGCTAATAAGTAAACATTGATCTGTGGCTTTATTCAATCCATTCTATGGTGCTCACCTTGATCAGGTTGATCTGATGTTCAGCACAGAGTGCCTCTACCAACTTAACATATTGTGCCTCATCACAGTTGCTTGCCAGGACACACAAATGTGCTTGCCGTCTGTGGAAAAAAAAAACACAAAACTATCACACTAATACTACTATTTCAAGTCATGGAGCTGAAGGGGGATAGGTAATGTAGTTCAATGGTATAATAAAGGCTCCAAGAATAAGCAGGCAAAATCTCAGCCGTTGAGTGGGTCGCCAGTCGTGGGCTAACTATTGGAAGTCCACTGCCTAAGGGATAGCCAACACGGATTTGTGTGTGGCAAGTCATATTATAGTCTTTCTAGACTATCAGTAAGATTGATGAAAGGAAGATGTGGACCTCAGCGAGGCCTTTGACAAAAGGTTAAGTCACCCTAGTGGGAGCAATAACGATTGGTTTTCTCTGATTTGAGGTGTAACTAGGGTATCACAGGGATCAATGCTGGGCCACTACTATAAGTTAGTTGACAATGTGGTAAGCTAACTCAGCAAACTTACAGATTGAGGGCATAGAGAACAATGAGATAGAACATAAGAATATAAGAAATAAGAGCAGGAGTAGGCCATCCAGCCCATCGAGCTGCACCACCATTCAATAAGATCATGGCTGATCCGTCCGTAAACTCAGCTCCATCTACCTGCCTTTTCCCCGTTACCTTTAATTCCCTTACTATGTAAAAACCTATCTAACTGTATCTTAAATATATTTAGTGAGGAAACCTCAACTGCTTCCCTGGGCAAAGAATTCCACAGATTCACAACTCTCTGGGAAAAACAGTTTCTCCTCATCTCCGTACTAAATCTTCTCCCCTGAATCTTGAGGCAATGCCCCCTAGTTCTAGTCTCACCTACCAATGGAAACAACTTTCCTACTTCTATCTTATCTATCCCTTTCAAAATTTTATGTTTCTATAAGATCCCCTCTCATTCTTCTGAACTCCAGAGAGTATAGTCCCAGGCGACTCAATCTCTCCTCATAAGTTAACCCAGCGGTTCTCAACCACTGGGCCATGAGGAAACAGTATGAGTCAACTGCACCTTTCCTCATTCCCTGTCATGCCCACTGTTGAACTTGAACACAGGGTTGCCAACTGTCTCATATTTGCTGGAACATCCCGTATATTGGGCTAAATTGGTTTGTCCCATAAGGGACCACCCTTGTCCAATACTTCCCCCGCTAAGGTAGAGCGTTCCCATGAAAACTTTCGTGCCAAAACGGCATGAAGCGAAGAAGCAATTACCATTAACTTATATGGGAAAAATTTTTCAGCGTTTCCAGACCCAAAAAATAACCTAACAAATCATACCAAATAACACATAAGACCAAAAATAAGTAACACTAACATATAGTAAAAGCAGGAATGATACGATAAATACACAGCCTATATAAAGTAGAAATAATCTATGTACAGTATAGTCGGGAAGATGAAGGCAAAACCAATTTGTGGGGGAAAAAAATCGGCACGTACACGCATGCACACACAGATGCATGGGCAAGGCTTCATGGTCATGGTAGTCTTTCCTGGGGTAAAGTGTCCCAGGATTTGACTGCTACTTTTGTCCCTTATTTGGGAGTGAGAAAGTTGGCAACCCTAACTGTAAAAGACATGTTGAGGTGAGTTTAAGCCTACTTGAACACCCCCCCCCCCAAAGTCAGCCGGTCCGTGGTGCAAAAAAAGGTTGGGGACCCCTGGGTTAACCCCTTCATCCCTGGAATTAACCTGGTGAACCTCCTCTGCACTGCCTCCAAAGCCAGTACATCCTTCCTCAAGTATGGAGACCAGAACTGCACACCAGTATTCCAGGTGCGGCCTCACCAGTACTCTGTATAGTTGCAGGATGACCTCCCAGCGAGGAATTCAATCCCTCTAGCAATAGAGATAGGTCTAAAAAAAAGCTTGCAAAACCTGGACCATCTGAGAAGATAGGCTAAAAAATTGGCAGATGGAATTTAGTGCTGCAAGAGCGAGATATTGCACTTTGGGAGGACAAACCAAGTGAATGGCACAGCACTGAGATGTGCAGAAGACAAAGGGATCCGGGAATAGATAGATAATTCCTTGAAAATAGCATTACAGATTATGTCGTAGTCTTTTGGCCCATTGGCCTTCATGGGATATTATACTCAAGTTGAGTAAGACATCGGTAAGGTCAGATTTAGTGTACTGTGGGCAGTTCTGATCACCCACCTGCAAGATACACAAGCTGAAAAGAATGCACAGCAAATTTACACAGCTGCTGCCAGGACTGGCGGACCTGAGTTACAGGTTTAGGCTGGGCTGGCACAGTAGTGTAGCACTCACCAGGTGCTATTGCTGCACTACATTACCGACTGGGATTCGATTCCCACCACTGTTACAAAGCTTGTATTTTACCCAAGTGCATGGGTTTCCTCTGGGAGCTCAGTTTTCCTCCCAAATTCCAAAGACATACAGTTCAGTTTAACGAGCTGTGGGCATGCTATGTTGCTGCCAGAATCATGACAATACTTGCCCGCTGCTCAGCACAATCTTCATTGATTTGTTTTGATGCAAATTACACACTTCACTGTATGTTTCAATGTACACTCGGTAAGTAAAGCTAATCTTTTTTTTTATCCCAAGGTTGAATAAGATAACTTTATTCCTTGGAGCACCTGGAACGAAGGGAGATTTTATAGAGGTATACAAAATTATGAGCGGTATAGATAACATGAAGGCCTGCAGGGTTTCCCCCCCCAAAGTTAAGTGTGACTAGAACTAGAGATCTTAGGTTAGAGTGAAAAGAAAAATACAGAAGGGTAATGGCGTAGGGGACTTTCAAAATAAATTTGTTAACAAAGTACATAAACACCCGAGATCAATTTTTTGTAGGCATACTCAATAAATCTCATGACCATAATAGAATCAGTGAAAGATCACACCAACTGGGTGTTCAACAGTGTGCAAAAGACAATTTGTGCAAGTACAAATATCAAGAACTTGAAATAAAGTCCTTGAAATCACTGCATAGGTTGAGGGGAAATTTCAATGATGAAGTTTAGTGAAGTTATTCCCTTTGGTTCAAGACCCTGATGGTAGAAGGGTAATAACAGTTCGTGAAGTAGATGGCGTAGCCTAAGACCCTTGTACCTTCCTCCCGATGGCAGCAGCGAGAAGAGCATGACCCGATGATGACCTAATGATGTATGTTGCTTCCCTGTGGCAACACACGGTGCAGATGTGCTCAATGATGGGGAAAGCTTTACCTGTGATTGATTGGGCCACATCTATTACTTTTTTGTCGGATTTTCCGTTCATTGGCACTGGTGCTTCCATACCAGACTGTAATGCAGCCAGTGTACTCCTCACCAGATTTATAAAAGTTTTAAATCTCACGCTGCATCTTTGGAAACTCCTAAGCGGAGACGCACTTTCTTCATAACTGTACTACGTGCTGGTCCAGGACAAGTCCTGAAACAATAACACCAAGGAATTTGATGCTGCTGACCCTCTCCACATCTAATCACCCCAAGAGAATTGGCTTGTGCACCTCTGGTTTCCTCCTTCTGAAGTCAATAATCAACACCCTGATCTTGCTGGCATTAAGAGATTGCTGCCATGGCACCACTCAGCCAGATTTTCAACCTCCCTTTTATATGTTGATTTGTCACCTTTAACTCAACCTAAAACAGTGGTGTCCCAGATTTTCAATCTCCCTCCTATATGTTGATTCGTCACCATTGATTCGGCCCACGACAGTGGTGCCATCAGCAAACTTGAATATGGCATTGGAGTTGAACTTAGCCACACAGTCAGTAAGTGTAAGGTGAGTAGAGCAAGGATTTAAGGAAAACAACCCTGTGCTGATGGAGATTGTGGAGATGTTGCCAATACAAACTGACTGGAGTCTACAACTGAGGAAATTGAGGATCCAATTGCACAGGAGGTCTTGAAGCTTACTGATATGATAAGTTCCAAATGCCAACCTGCAATCAGTAATAAGCATCCTGGTGTATGCATCTTTGCTGTCCATGTGTTCCAGGGTTGAGTGAAGAGCCAATGGGATGGCATGTGCTGTGGATTAGTTGCGCAGGTAGGCAAATAGGAGCAGATCTAAATCACTTCTCAGGCAGAAGTTGATGTTTCATCACCAACTTCTCAAAACACTTCATCACTGTGCTACTGAATGATAGTAATTGAAGGAGGTTACCATGTTCTCCTTAGGCACCAGTATAATTGAAGCCTGCTTAAAGCAGGTGGGTGTCTCAGACTGCATGAACAAGAGGTTGAACATCTCTGGTAACACTCCAGTGAAATACTTCACTTAGCAGATGATACGAATATGGAACAAGGTGCAAGCAGATGGAAAATGCTGATCCAATTGTAACAGTTATGGAAAATTTAAATAGGTACACAAATAAGAGGTGTGGAGCATTATGGTCCAGTGCATGCAAATGGCCTAGGCAGAAAACCAGGCTGACAAGACCAAGTGAGCCAGAGCTCATCTAGTCTGTTTCTATGCTGTGGTGCTCCTTGACTATCAAGTACCATCCCAGCTTAAGTTTTGGCTGGATATTTCAATATCATCTTTATTGGGTATCACAAAGAATAATCTACAGGTCTGTTCATGATGTTCCTAAAGATTTTAAAAATCAAGCAATTTGATACCTGATGTGAATTACCCAAAAAGAAAGGCCATTTTGCCCGATGATAGGGGTCCCCAACCTTTTTTGCACCACTGACCAGTTTAATATTGACAATATTCTTGCGGACCAGCCAACGACAACGACGGGGGGGGGGGGGGTATTCAAGTCGGGTTGAACTCACCTCAACATGTCTTTTACAGTTAGGGTTGCCAACTTTTCCACTCCCAAATAAGGGACAAAGGTAGCAGTCAAATACGGGACACTTCGGTTTACCCCAGGAAAGACTACCATGATCATGAAGGCTTGCGCGGGCACCTGTGTGCGCATATGTGCCATGCGCATACGTACCGATTTTTTACCCACAAATCGGTTTTGGCTTAATCTTCCCAACTACATTGTACATACATTATTTTTACTTTATATAGGCTGTGTATTTATATCATTCCTGCTTTTACTATATGTTAGTGTTATTTTAGACTTTATGTGTTATTTGGTATGATTTGGTGGGGTTTTTTTGGGTCTGGGAACGATGAAATAATTTTTCCCATATAAATTAATGGTAATTGCTTCTTCGTTTTACGCCATTTCAGTACGAAAGGTTTCATAGGAACACTCTACCTTAGCAGGGGAAATACGGGACAAGGGCGGTCCCCTATGGGACAGATCAATTTAGCCCAATATACAGGATGTCCCAGCAAATATGGGACAGTTAGCAACTCCATGTTCAAGTTCAACAGTGTGTTACAGAGAATGAGGAAAGGTGCAGCTGACTCATATCGTTTCCTCGCAGCCCAGTGGTTGGGGACTGCTGCTATTCTAGCAAACCCTAGACTTTATTTTACAATGGATTACATTTTCTTCAGTGTTCATGCCACATTTCCTGCGTTTTGCCAATAAAGGTAATTCTGAAACTGACAACCATACTCACTTATCGAGCACTTTAGCGGCTTCCCGGAGACCACAGCACAAACCATCGTGGATGTATGCCGTTTTCAGCACCTCCTGAAGTGCAGTGTTGACATCCATGACTCCTCCTGCGGCTATGCTACGAAAATGGTGGATATGGTATGAAATATTGGTAACTATTTATCCACAGTAATACTGTCATTTAAGAAAACTAATATTAAGCCACAAAGTTGTCAGCAAATTTCTTTCACTCATTATTAAGAGTGAAGGGGTATCCGACATAAAAGATCATCACTTCAACCATGCAGCTTAGTTACACTGCCAAAACAGTCATGTCAATTTATTTAAACTAGACTAGCACTTCCACAATACATGTTGTCTACCTCTGAAGTAAAGACAGAATTAACTTTGGTATGTTGTATTCCAAATACAAATCCCAATACAAATAGTGAAAGAAATTATGCACAGAACTGAATTGAACCTCAAGAATAAGCTCACAACTGATAACATAAACCATGCCTAGCAGTCCCCATTCAGACATCTAGTGAGAGAAAATTTTAAATGCTAGAAAGTTGAACTAATGGAAAATAATGGGTGACAGTATGCAAGGCAGTGCTTTTGCAAGTAAGATTTAAAATCAATGAAGTGTCTTGAGCCTGAAATGTAAACTTTCTCCTTCCTAAGTACCTGGCTAATGCTATTTAGTTCGCCTCTTACCTCTCAAATTATCACTGCCCCCACCACACATATTTTTCCAGCCTGTCCTCTTGTCATGCCAACACTCTCCACTCCTCTGCAGCAGTAAACCACGCCAGCCTATCTACAAGGCCGTCCTCGGCACCTCCCCATCCCCATGTTCTAGGAAATGAACTCTACCAACTTTAATCACCAGAGATATATTCAGACATTTCCAAAAAAGTTAGAAAAATCTAAAACTGAAACAGTGAATCTGATAACACATACCAACAGATAAACCACCATTGTTCTTCCCAGTTACATTGCTCGACCACAACTGTGTCAATAATCGCCCCTTTGAAAGCAATACTCCCCTTCACTACTAACGACCTAACAAGCTTTCCCCTTTAGCCATCCCTGGTCATGGTCCCGGGATACCACTACCCGCCGGGGCAGGGGAACTCTCCTACTCCCCGACACTTCCCTACTCTTCCGCGTCCCGGGCCCTTCCCCTGGCTCACCGCCTGCCCGAGTACTCTCGGCTCCGACTCAGGCACCCACCATTCCTCGGCCATCCTGCGGCGTATTTTCCCAGAAAACTGCGGTTGGATGCCGAAATATAGCCAGAGGCTGAGGGCACTGGGGGCGACCGAGCGGGCGGCGGGCCAGGTGCGGCTGCGGGACGCGGGATGGCCGCGATGGCGCTTCGCTTCTCGGCCCTCACTCACCCGGAGCCCGCAGTACAATGGCGGCAGAGAGGGCGCGCGCTGGTGACGTCATCGCTTATATAGGCGCGCGCGCGTAGCCCCCTCCCCCGCTCCTACACGTCCTCTTTATAGACGTTCAAACAATTTGCCCGCCTGACTGGAAAATCTGCACTGCGAGGGAAGTTCAGCAGAGGCTGGAAATCTGAAATACAGTCAGAAAATGTTGCAAATGCTCGATGGGTCGGGCAGCACCGGTGTTGAATGAGAAACACATCGAAATTTACAACATTTAGCTACAGGCTAAATATTACAAGTGTACTGCAGTTTTGAGGCTTGCAAATATAGAACATTTCAATCATTGGATCTCGTTTTATCGCTCCACAGTTTATGGTTTCAATCAGGACAAAATTCAATACTCATCGGTACACACAAAATGGCTCTGTAAAGGGACTTCGGAGTCCTCGTGCAGGATTCCCTAAATGTTAACTTGCAACGCAATGTTAGGCGTTTATTTAGAGAGGACTAGAATATAAAAACAAGGATACAATGCTGGGGGTTTATATGGCATTGGTCAGACCGCACTTGGAGTATTGTAAGCAATTTTGGCGCCCCTTATCTAAGAAAGGATGTGCTGGTATTGGAGTGGGTCCGCAGGAGGCTCATGAGAAGAATCCTGGAAATGTCAGTGTTAACACAAGGATGGCTCTGGGCCTGTACTCACTGAAGTTTTGAAGAATGAGGAGAAACCTGTCTCATGGAAACCCATCAAATATTGAAAGGACTAAATAGAGAGCATGTTTCCTGTAGTGGGGAGGTCTAGGCCCAGAGAGCACAGACTCAAAATAGAAGGATGTCCCCTTAGAACGGAGATGAGGAGGACTTTCTCTTGCCAGTGGGTGACTGATGCATCTGTGGAATTCAATGCCACAGCTGGCCGTGGTGGTCAGGTCAATGGGTGTATTTAAGATCGAGATTGATAGGTTTTTAATTAGAAACAGTGTCAAAGATTACAGGGAGAAGGTAGGAGAATGGGGGTGAGATGGATAATTAATCAGACATGATGGAATGGTGGAGCAACTCAATTTGCAAAAATAACCTAATTCCGCTCCTATGTCTTCTGTCTAAAGTCCTGGAGGAACTCAGCAGGTCAGGCAGCATCTACGGAGAGGAATAGTGTCGACATTCCAGACTGAGACCCTTCATCGCCTCATAATCATCGGTCAGTGCAAGCTCGAGTGAAACCAGAAGTTCCAGTCACTGCTTCTCCCACAGAATGTGCCTTCCTGGTCCCATGATAAAGTCGTGAACATGAGCTTTTTTACAACTGTTTTTGCTTTAAAACCTAATGGTGCAAGTAAGTTTTTAATAATTGGGAGATAAATATTACTAAACAACCTCTCTTGTGCTGGAAAATGCTAAGAATTGGATCTGATTTCCTTTTTTACCACAATCAATTCCAGCTGCTACCATCCGGGAAACGTTACCGCAGCAGAAAAGCCAGGACCAACAGCTTCTTCCACCAGGCCATCAGACTGATTAATTCATGCTGATTTAAGGGTATTTCTATGTACATTGACTGTTCTATTTGTTATAAATTATTATGAATTACTAAGATTGCACATTTAGATGGAGATGTAATATAAAGATTTTTACTCATGTACGTGAAGGATGTAAGAAATAAAATCAATTCAGTTTTAAAAAGGTATGTGATCTTGCAAATCGTACTTATCTCCCATTTTAGACTTGTTTTGAGCTATTTCAGTTTTTCATTTACTCCTTTTGGTGCACCCCTACTTAGCTGCTACTTTGCTTCTTGTGCAAAGATTGAAACGTGAATCATATTCCAGTTTTTCAATATTCCATTGTTTTCCTTCGGAACTCTTCAAACTGATTGATCACGTTGCCTGTTACTTCTGGATTGTGGGGGTCGGACTGTTAGGCAAGAAAAGGCTGGAGATGGAATGAGTAAAAGGTTAAGTAAACACAACCAGGCGGGCAGCCGGTGGGGGAATCATGCTCCATCTGGCTTTCTCAATAGTTCCAATTCTCCTGATCAAAGGGTAGCAACATATTCTAGGAATATCTCCTCCATAAAAAAATTCTGTGCCTCTCTCGCTCCTGTGAATGACTGTGCAGAAGGGCTTCTTTAATCAGTGGTGATGAAAACTGAGGATTTTCACTGATAAGCATCAAACTGGTGAAAGGTCATCCAAAACAATAAGTTAATACATTTAAGATTCAAAGATTCAAAAAACTTTTTGTCATTCTAAACCGTACATCTGCTCTGCAGGGCAGAATGAGACAGCGTTCCCCAGGAGCAGTGCAATCATAACATAACAAGCACAACACTAAATAATAAACATAACAATAAATAGTAAAACACAACAGCCACATGTCAGTTAAAATCAAGTTATAAGTGTCCATTGCAAGTTAAAATTGTCCAAAGCAGAGTCAGGTAGAGCAGCTATTTAGCAGTCTGACTGTCTGTGGGAGGAAGCTGTTTAGTAGCCTCGTGGTTTTAGTTTTGATGCTCCTGTAACGTTTGCCTGATGGCAGAAAAACAAACAGTTCATGGAGAGGTGTGAGGGGTCTCTACTCCACGTTCAGCATTTTGCTTTGGATTTCCAGCATTTGCAGATTTTCTCGTCTATTGCCCGCCACAGCCTGGTGTATCTAGTTTTGAAATCACGCTCATTGGGAAGTTTAAACAACTTTCACAGTGTGGAAAGACAAGAAGTTGCGAACAGAGCTTTGGGAATCCGTCTTTGAGCTCCCGGCTTTTATTTGTGGAATTATGTCAGAGTGCTTCCGGTCCTTCTGCACCTTGCGATAGGTTGTTTTGGGGAGGGGTGGTGACCAAAGGAAGCCAAATAAAACGGCTGGGTTCCACATCCTCGCTAGGTGAGTTGTTTCTGCGGTCAGGTAGAGCTGCGCGGCTGGGTCGTCGCGGGATTGTACTCTACGGCAGCGGCCCTCGCAGAGAGAGTCTGTGAAACCCTCGCTGCTAGTCCCTTCTACCACCATTCACCAACATGGCAACTCCAGTGGACAGCGGTAAGTTTGTCTCCGGCTTCTGCCGCTGCTGACTTCTCAATTTGCCTGCTCTCTATCCTATCCCGCTCTCTTCCTTTTACCCGGTGTTATTTCCGCACCACGCAGAAGGAATTCTCGGGATTTGTGTTCAATCCCGCCCTGAACCACCGTCCGTGTGGAGTTTGTACTTCGTCCCTGTGACCTTGTGGGTTTCCCGGGGTTCCCTAATGCAGGGTCTCCGTCTGAAACGTCGACAGTTCCTTTCCTCCTACGGATGCTGTTTGATCCTGTGAAATCCTCCAGCCGAATGGTTGCTGCTTCAGCAGCGGGCTGTTCCGTCCATCGAGTCCACGCCAGCTCTCTGATACCTGCACACCAGCCTCTCCCATCTGCGCTGATTGTGATTTGCATTAGCGATTGAGAATACAACCAAGTCTTAGGGATGTGGTAGGAAACATGAACTCTCTAGTCTAGGGAAACCCGCTTTATTTGTTTATTTAGATAGCGATGCAGCGTGCAATCGGCCTTTTGAGACGTGTCGCCCTACAAGCCCGATTTAACCCAGCCTAACCACGGGGGATTTACAGTGACCATTGAAGCTACTGGCCAGTCTGTTTTTGGACTGTGGGAAAAAACCGAAGCAGCCAGAGAAAACCCACGCATCCCACGGGGAGGACGTACACAGACTCCTTACAAATAACATCGGGATTTAACTCCAAACTCTGGAGTTAAATCTGGAAAAAGTGCAAGCCCCACACAGATAAAAGTGCAGGTCAGAATTGAACTCTGGAACTGAGTGGCAGTAGAGAGCCCTGTTGTCCGGTTCCCTGTGCTTCTGCAATTTTCATGTGAGTGTTGGTTGTGGTCTTCCCATTCTCTTCCATTGAACTGATCTTCTGACCCGTTCCAACGGCTGGTTCTGAATTATCGTGTGTTTGTGAAGCTCCGAGCAGTGAAAACGTGACGGTAGGCCACAGCTATGTATCCTGGATTGAGCATTATTGATCTCCAAACCATAGTTCATTGTTTACAATAAGGAGGGTGTTAAATTTGATTGAAAGATTCTGAGCAAGATTACTCATCACCAAACCCTCCAGCAATGCCCTCCTCCACACTGCTGAAGATTGAGATGTAGTCAGTGCCGAGTAGACAGATTGGATTTGTCCTGACAGGACACATGGACGCTTTTTCACTTGATCAGAAAGTTGTTAATATTGCAGTGGTACTGTAATGTCTTGTTTGGATCCACAACAAGTTCTGAACCAGCACAGCAGTCACTGCTACAGCAGTTATGTTAACAGGGACCCCCTGTATCTCTTAAAAGTTAAAGGTTAATTTCTAAACTGTTCTGTTTTATTTTATAGCTTAATTCATTTTCAGGAATTATTTAAATTAATGGGGCATACAAGAGGTGGCAAGTGTAGTACTCCAAAACTAAGAGTAAATTTGTTGCTCAACAAAATCTTAGTAACTATAAACAATAAACATAATACTGCCTTCAAAAATATCTGCTAAACGTTTACCAATATTAACAAAAACTTAAGTCTCACAGAAATTGCTGTTCCAAGGGCAAGTAAAGAGAGGATGGAGATGAATATCTTTCCACTGTGTGCTTCAAATTGAATCAAAATTAACCCACATGGGAAATGATTTAAAGAATGGCTTGCATATAGAAAGTGATGTTCATCCAAAACAACTGCATCTCTAAAAGCCAGAAAACCACCCCTGCTCTAGTGAATACTGTACATATATTTTGATCTGAAAATTCTATGGGTAGTCATACCACAGAAGCACTGTGGAGGAAGGGGTTGAGTAAGTAGTTTATTTGGTTTAGTCTTGTTTGAGAATAACTTCTTTTGTATCTATATTTCAATGTGTTCTATATATTTCTGTAAAAATACTCGTGGTTCCTGTTGGGATGAAATTTTGGTCAAGTTTTAGGTAACGTTGGTTGACCATGAGCTGAATGCCTTCTTGATTCCTACTTAGTACAATACCAGTCAGTCCTGATGCAGATCCTAACCACACTTTGCCTTCAAAGATACAACATGTCCTGCTGAGTTCCTTTAGCAGTTTTATTTTTGCTGCATATTCTAGCATACATGGTCTCTTGTGTCTCAAGTCAATCCTTAACAGTTTGCTGATCTTCGTTACACTTTCTTAAGGATTCTTTGTCACCATTGCCTTCAGTAAATGAAGCCTATATCTCCAATAATCTAGTGCAGCTTGTGCAAATTGACATTAATCTCTTACTTTATCTTCATAACAGGTGATCAAAATGAGAATTCAAGGGAAGAATCAACGAAATGGACAAAATCTCAGATTTTCACACTGGTATCTACAGCATCAATAAACTTCAGCTCCATGGTTTGTTATTCAATTCTAGGACCTTTCTTTCCAAAAGAGGTAATTAGCATTTAGATAGTAATTTTAAGAAACATTTGTGAAAACTATTCATGAATCTTTAGAAAGTTTGATCTTGGGGTGAGTTTGACAAACAGCGCTGAGTCAATAGACTCGATAGACTTTACCGTTTAAGGATATTGCACTCATGGAATGGTTTAATAACTATTGATGTGAAAAACATTACATGGAAATTCATGAGTAGAATGCAGTAGATTTTTTTCTCTTGACCAAAATATAGTAATGACCATTTCTGCATCATTCTGTGTCATAAAGACATAAGAAAGGGGAACAGGCCATTCATTCCCTTGAGACTGCTCCACTGTTTTGAAAAGATTTTGACTGATCGTTACTTCAGCACCACTTATCTGTACTAACTCCATATCCCTTGTTTCTTTTAGTAACTATAAATCAACCTTGGTCTTGAAAGTAGTCAGCAATTGAGTGTCCTTGGTTAAAAACCTTCCGAGATTTGCTATCCTTTGTCCTGAACTATTGATCATCTCCACATCTCCCCTGTCAAGCTCTTTAAGAATTTAATGTTTAATGAGATTATCTCTCATTCTTCTAAATTCTGGAGGGCATGGGTCCAGGCTGCTTAATAAACAAACTTGCCCCAATTTTAGAAATTGTTCTGGTGAACCTTTGTTGTGCTCTATCATGGATACAGACCCCTAGTTATACAGGCCAGAAGTAGGCCCTTTAGCTCATCGTGCCCACATTATCCTTTCAGGTCATCTACACTAATCCCATTTCCCTACAGCAGAACTGTACCCTTCATTGCCCTGTCTATATAAGTGTCTTTCTAAGTACCTCTTAGAATTTTTTTTAATGTTTATCTGATTCAGTCAGCTCCTCCACCAGAACATTCCAGATATCAATTACTCTCTGTTTTATTTTTTTTAAAACTTGCCCTTAGATCCTCTTTAAAATACCTCCCTCTTAACCTATGCCGCCTTGTTTATTTTCCCTCAACCAGGGGGAAAAAAAAAGTTTTGACTATCCATTCTATCTATGCCCTGTTCCCACTATTCTGTTCCTCCAGCCATTTCAGGGAGATTGTTCTTATCTGTTTAGTTTGTGTTTATCAGTAATTTCATAGGTTACCTAATCTTGCTCACTTATGTAGAAGAATCACACAAGCAATTTACTAACACAAAAAACGGGAAGGGTGGTGAAAATGCAACACGTTTGGTCAGAGTTGGATTTTAGGAATGGTCATGAAAGTGGAGCAATCTGTGGCATGAATGTAAGACTGTGGAGTCTTATTAAGTCAGCAAGGTCAGGGGTTTTGATAAGTTAATGTACACAGGCAGAAGGTTTAGACGTCCTAGAGGTTTGGACCTCTAAGAGGACCACAACCCAGTCGCAGTTTAGAGGCCTGAGTGCCTCAATGACCCGGAGAGCTACGTTGGCTGGAGTCAGGGCATTATGCTTTGGCTCTTGGTGGGGTCACCCATGCCAAACAGGTCAAAGGGTAGAGGACAGATTAAGAATAGTCCACCGGTCTTCCAGGTTCAGTGCTTCAGATCAGGGCTAACACATCTTACTGGTAAAACAAAATTGTCATGGAAACAGCAATGAAGAATCCTTATATCTGAGTGTGACAGTATTCCGGAGGATCCACCCGGGACTTGCATGACTGACCGTAGTGAAAACCAGCGGCGTAACAGGCAGTTAGTGGTTTGGAGGGTGGTTGGCAGAGCATTGGAACATGGAGATGATGTGCATGACTAAGGTTTTGAGTGGTAGATGAGGTAAAGCTGGGCTGAGATAGGCAATGTTATGTAGGAATTTTTTTTGTAGGTGAAATATGGGATTGAAAGTTCCTCTTGGGAGTGAAACAAATGCACATGTTATGCATCATTTGGCTCAGGCCATTTTAAATTGATATGGTTATAGTTAAAAACCAAATTCTAAGATCTCCCTGGAGGAACTTCTGAGAATGGAGATCAGGCATGAATCTGATTTAGAGGTGATGCAGAAAGCTTAGTTTATGGTGAGATGTATCTCATCGACTTACTGATCAAATATTGGGTACAATAATGAGCGTCATTGCAGATGGATAGGGGTGGGGAAGACTTACAGTTAGATTGCAAATGCACGTTCGCAACCAATAGTTTATTAATCACGCATCATAAATTTATTCTTACCTCTCTTTGCAGGCAGAAATTAAAGGAGTCAGCGCCAGTATTGTTGGAATGATATTTGGTTGCTTTTCTTTATTCAATTTAATATTTTCACTGATAATGGGAAAATATGTAAGTATAATATTTTTATTCTGGTAAATTCATATGCACTGGGATTTTATGATTTGCAGCTAACTTTTCTGCAGTCTTGATTGTTTGAGTGTTAGAACAGTGATACTCTTACAATGTTTATGCAGTTAGGAAACATCAGCCATTATTTGTTGTCCTATAAAATCTGTCCAGGGCTATAATTACATTTTAGTCTGGTGTAGAAAATAAGACATTATTATGTCTTATTTCCCTGCAAATTTGCTTTATTTTGTGCTATTTCTATAAGAAAGCAGTGTAACTACATTTTAGACAATACAACAATAAACCAAAAATCTCCCTATCTCATGACAGTTATTGATCTAGGAAGTAGGTCAGTGCTGCCTATAAACATTACTCTACATATAGCCTTTTCTTGTTCCTACACACCCCAGATAATACATTTTCTGTTACATTGGTGTTAGTTTCAGAAGCTAATGTGTGTTTGAGCACATGCTAGTGACTAAACAGCATTTCTACCTAAGAAAATGGAGTACAAGATTCTTTAATTGACAATTTACAAAAGCAATACCCATGTATCTTACAAGAGGGAATCATAATATGACACTCTAGAATCTAGTTGAAGCAGTAAAAACATGACCTAATGCTGTCTGTTAAGATGCAGTTGCTAGTCCAGAGGTTTATGAAACTTGATTGATTTAATTCAGTTGCACTTTAAAGTAGCCTCTTGGCAATTGTTAAACCATTGTGAGGAATGTCAACTGTCCATTTCCCTCCATAAATGCTGTCTGATCTGCTGAGTCATTCCAAAGTTTTGTGCATTGCTGAGGAATATACTAACGGTTATACTTCTGGTTGAAATGGAGGCTACTATAATTAGAATTCAATTACAATTATAGGTGGGGACTAGCAATTTACAAAACCTGAGCATGAAACAATGGGTTGAAAGCTGCTCATGTTGTGGCTGTACTTGATCATTTAAACATAAGATGATAAGCCTTTGTTTAATTGACCATTTGAATGATTTGCTAACTTGTTTTTTTCTTCCCCGCAGATTGTGCAAATTGGTGCAAAATTTATGTTTGTAACTGGTATGTTTATTTCCGGTTGCTGCACTATTCTCTTTGGGTAAGTTACTAATAAGACACTTGTTTACAAACATCTTTTCTTTCTTATCTCGTTATTGAGGTTGTGTATTGGTGATTGAGATTGTGATGTATTTCCAACTGTGTTAAACAATCTGTAAAAGTAATTTAATAATCATTTGTATATTTCAGTAAATGGCCAGGTGAAAGAAAGTTATAATGAAATTATAAACATTAATTAACATAACTATAATTTTATATTTAAAGTCAGGTACTGTAATTGTATTTGACCACATTAGTGGTCTTAATAATGCTGCACTAAATATCAAAGTTCTAAATAAATGAGGATTAATTCCCAGGTGTAAATGTTGGTCTAAAACATCCTGTTGCATGGAATTTTAATGTTTTTTTATTTAATATTCACTAAATCCACATTCTGCCATGTTCTATTTAGCATGTCTCACACCACCAGTGGCCCAAGTTCATTCTTGACCTCAGGTGCTGTCTGTTTTTCCTGTGGCACATGTGGCTTGCATTCATGTGCTCTTATTTCCTCCCACATCCCAAAGTTGGCCAGGTTGTTTGCTTAGTTGTCCTTTGTAAGTTGTCCCTGGTGTCTACATGAGTGGTATGACCTAGAGGGTGCTGATGGGAATGTGGGGAGAACAAAATAAGGGATTCAGGTAGGATTCGTGTAAATGTGTAGTTGATGCAGCTCAGTTGAAAGGCCATTTTCCATGATGTATGACTGCTGACTCTAAGACTCGGAATGGAATCAGCCCCATCCCGCAGGTCCCGATCACCCTCACCCAACCCTCCATCGTCATTCCAAGTCTTCATTACCTACCTGGCTCTCTCAGTCAATTCCCACTGTTCTTTCTTTCTTTCTTTTCAAATCTTTTTATTGTAAATATAGGAAAAATAACATGAGTACATCGAAGTAACAACACTTACAATGCCTCAAAAAAAACATTATCTTAAAGATTGAAAACAAAATTTTGTGATAACAAAAAAAAACCTACTGAGCAGAAAAGTGAGAGGAAAAAAAAGAACCCATTAGGTGTACAACCCCGGAGCCATGCCTCATACACAAAGCTTCTAAAAATAAACATCAAACCGCCAGCAAGAAAAGAAAATATACTAAAAAATTTACAATTAGATCATGGAAAAACTATATCAATTAACTCAAATGATAATAACGAGCAAATGAGCCCCATCTTTTCTCAAAATCAAGTAAAGGTTCAAAGGTTCGACTTCTAATTTTCTCCAAACTAAGACATAGCATCACTTGAGAGAACCATTGTGACAAAGTGGGAGCTGATGTATCCTTCCACTTCAACAAAATGGCCCTCCTAGCTATCAATGTAACAAATGCAATAACATGTTGGTCAGACACAGAAATACCATGAATATTTTGAGGAACTATTCCAAAAAGCACAGTTAATTTATTAGGTTGTAAATTAATTTTAAGTGCTTTAGAAATTGTTGAGAAAACCGACTTCCAGAACTGTTCCAATATAGAACAAGACCAAAACATGTGTCAGTGTAGCTACCTCAGTTTTACATCTATCACAATGACTATCAACATTAGGAAAGATTTTAGAAAGTCTCTCCTTTGTCAAATGATAACGATGTACAATTTTAAATTGAATCAATTGAAGAAGAGTTAACCAACTTCAATATCCGCATCCAATCCTCCGTCATAAAAGTCAAATTAAGTTCCTTTTCCCAATCCTGTTTAATCTTAGATAAAGGACGTGTATCCCATTGTAATAATAAATTATAAATTCTTCCAATAGAACCCTTAATCAAAGGATTCATACTCATAATAGTATCTAACATGTCAGCCTCCATTGTGTAAGGGAAATTACTTAAATATTTTTGTAAAAAATATCTCACTTGAAGGTATTGCATGAAGTGTGGGTATGAAAGAGAATATTTATCAATTAATTGTTCAAAGGACATCAATCTATCTTCTTTAAATAAATCCAAAAAGGAAGTAATACCTTTATTTTTCCAAAGTAAAAAAAATTGGATCACTCAAAAAAGGCTTAAAGAAGTAATTTCGGTAAATTAAACTACAAAGTTTAAATTTTTTAAGATTTAAAAACAATTGCAGAACTGGAGCCAAATTTGTAAAGAATACTTAATCACAGGATACAGGTTTAAATTAACAACTTTAGCTAATTGCATAGGTAAAGCAGCTCCCAAAACGAGGTTAAATAAAACTGTTTTACAACTTTCAGTTCCAGGTCTACCCAAATTGGCCGATCACTCTTATCATCAAATGACATCATCAAATTCAAAAGATAAACTCAGAGGCACATGATCAGATATAGCAATAGCATCACATTTGCAAGTTTTAACACTAGGCAAGAAGCGAGGATCGATTATAATATAAGCGATCCTCGAATGTTTTTTATAAACGTGAGAAGAAAGAATACTCTCTATTATCGGGATGAACATACCTCCACAAATCAATCAACCCAAAATCAATCAAAAAAGAATTGATTAATGACGCAGATCGATTTGGAAGTCGCTGATTGGTTGAGCTCTTATCAATCATAGGATTTAAACAGCAATTAAAATCCCCACCCATTATGAGCATATATTCATTTAAATCAGGCAGTAAAGCAAATACCTTTTTTAAAAAAAGAAGGATCATCTAAGTTAGGACCATACAAATTAACCAAAACAACTTTTCTGTTACAGATTGTTCCTTTAACAATTAAAAATCTACCATTAGAATCTGATTCAATATCCTCTTGAATAAATATATTAGGTTTAATGAAAATAGACACGCCTTTTGTTTTACTCTGAGAAGTAGAGTGGAATTGCAAACCATTCCACCATCTAAAAAATCTATTTTGATCTCCCGCCCTGATTTGTGTCTCTTGAGCAAAAATTATATCAGGTTGGAATCAGTTAATAACTTTAAAAGTCTTCTTTCGTTTAATAAGATGATTCCAACCATGTACATTCCAACTTATTATGTTAATCTGTTTGAACTGCATACTATAATTTCATTCTACTTTATACATGCACAGAGCACATACCAATACAGGATGATCAAAGAGGTCGGTGATGAAGAATACAACCAAATAAAAAACATGCATGCTCCGGAACCAACCAATCTGAAAAAACTCCTAACTCTAAACCCACCCACCCACACCCAGAAACCCGAAAGAGACAAGCGATCTATGATAGAATTCGAAGCTGCTGACTGCTCTGTCTGTGTTTTCTTTCCCTCCACGCCCAGGTAGTAAAAAAGTAGAGTGACCTTGTGAAAAAGACAATAAAGTCTCAGCAAAATAAGGTATTTACATTCCATCAACTAATAAACAAGAAAGAACCAAAACTAGCGCCATGTTTAAGTTTAATATTAATTTCCTAAAAAAGCTTTAAATTCAATTATAAAATGTTATAATAAAACAGAAAAAATATATAAAAAGCCTTATTAGTAGGAAAAAACTACCAATTAGCTACCAAGTATTAAATTAAAGGAACAAATCACCTTATCTTCTTCCCTCAGTCATGGAATGTCCAGAGGTCATTTGAACAGAGATACTTAAACGATAAATCTTTCCAAAGGAAAACTAATAATATGCAATAAAGAACTACACTCCGTCTTGTTTAATTAGTCTCTCGATGAAATATACAAGTGACCTTCATAAATCTTCTTTCCAAAATGCGAATAATATAGAAATAGCCAAACAGCCTTTCAGATGGATCATTCAACAGTGGTGTCAGTGACAGCGGCAGGTAAAGCCTGAACAAAATCCAGTGCAGCTTTTGGATCAAAAAAAAAGTACGAGGAGGAGAATTAGCAGGGAAAATTTTAATTCTTGTCGGGTACCTCAGAGACGGGAAAAGATTTTTATCATATGCTTGTTTCATTACCAGGGCAACTTTTGATCTTTGTTCCATTATCTCTCTTGGATAATCTTCGTAGAAGCGGAGCTCAGATTCCATAAATCTAAAAACTCTCTGTTTTCTTGCCTGTCGTATTATTTGATCTTTAATTTTAAAGTGATGAAAGCAAACCAGAACAGATCTTGGTTTACTAGAGTCCTTCGATTTCGAGATAAATGCCCTGTGTGCCCTTTCTATAGCAGGAGGCTTTGATAGAATGGTAGGAAATAAAGTGTGGAAAAGCTTTCCAAAGTAAGCAGTCAAATCTCCATCTTCAGCTCCCTCTTGCAGCCCAATAATTCTTATATTCCTTCATCGAGACCTAGTTTCCAGGTCTATAATCTTATTTTGATATCTTTCCAAACGAGTTGTAGCTTCAGACAACTTTTGCTTAGTTATCTTCAACTCCTCTTCGTGTGAAATAGCTTGAGTTTCCAGGGCTTTAAGTTTTCCCAGAAATGACTTCATTTCATTACTATTCTTTTCCAGTTGGTCATTAATTGATCCATTCTGATCCTTAATTGAATTCAGTGTCCGAACGATATCTTCAGCCCACGATGGCATTTCATCAGATCTTTCCTTTTGCACCTTTCCTTTCCCATCACCTTTATCACTAGGTTCAGGTAAATTCTTCCCACTTCTTGTAGACATAGACATATTGATCGCCCTCAAGAATCAACAAGTAAAAATTTTAAATTCAAAGCTTAAACTGGGGGAAAGAAAGAAAACTAAGAGCAGCAGAAAAATACTGCTACTCCCTTGGCAGACAGGGGCGGTCCTCCACGGTTCTAATTAACACCTCTCACCTCTGAATTCCGGTCACCCCTTCAATTTCTGATCAGCCTTCTGAGTCCTGCTACCATCTTGACTTCCTCCATGATCCCTGGCCACAAAGTCTCATCTCCCAAGATCCGACCCACACCCTGTCCCGAGTCACCATTTTCTCTCCTGAGCTTGTTCAGTCATCACCTCTTCACATCTCAAGGTCACTGACCACTGAGGTCCTCGTTACTGATAGACTTCACCACCAACCCTCACCTCACTCCACTCCACTCCCAGGATGGCCACAGCTGTTTCATCTCCCTTCAACAGCATCCTGGGTCTCTGGTTGGCACTGGATTCTGGGCATGCTCCTCCTGTCAGCACTGACTGGCGATAAACCTAGGAGCACCTGTTCAACTCCAAGGTCATTCAATACCATCAGCGTACTGCCAAAGTCAGTGCAAGAAAGCAGTATCTATCATAAAGTCCCCCACCATCCAGGCCAGGCCCTCTTCTTTCTGTTACCATCAGGCAGGAGCGTTGGGTCCGACACAACCAAGTTCAGAATCAGAATCAGGTTTATTATCACCGGCATGTGACGTGAAATTTGTTAACTTAGCAGCAGCAGTTCAATGCAATACATAATCTAGCACAGAGAGAAAAAAATAATTAATAAAATAAAACATAATAAACAAGTAAATCAATTACATATATTGAATACATTATTTTAAAATGTGCAAAAACAGAAATACTGTATTTTTTTTTTAAAGTGAGATAGTGTCCAAAGCTTCAAAGTCCATTCAGGAATCGGATGGCAGAGGGGAAGAGGCTGTTCCTGAATCACTGACTGTGTGCCTTTAGGCTTCTGTATCTCCTACCTGATGGTAACAGTGAGAAGAGGGCATGCCCTGGGTGCTGGAGGTCCTTAATAATGGACGCAGCCTTTCTGAGACACCACTCCCTAAAGATGTCCTGGGTACTTTGTAGGCTAGCAGGGACCAAAATTATCTTTCAATCATCAGTCTCCTAAACCAGCATGAATGGCTTCATCGCCACTACTCTGAACTGATTCTACAAACTACAAATTCACTTAGAAGCACTCTTAATTCCTGTTGTCAGTGTTTCTTGTAATATTTGTACAATTTGTCTTCTGCAGATTGGTGTTTGTCATTCAAACTTTATGTATCATGAAATCTATTGTATTTCTTTCCCTTCCTATAAATGTCTGCAAGAAAATGAATCTGAAGATAGGATATGATAGGTAATTTGATTATAAATTTATTTTGAGATTGCACTTTGTACTTCAGATATCTATAAACAGTTGTTATTGCATTATTCAGTACTCTTTTATGACATTGTTGTACGGTATCCAATTTAATGCTCTTAAATTTATTGTCTGTCATTATGAGATAGTACTGAAAAAGCCTCTCCTTTTTGTAAAACATTTGCTTTAAGTTACAATTCAAATTCCCTTTCACTGAAACATCTGTGTTTTAATTGACATTTGGCAGCACAAATGTTACACAGAGATTTCTTCATTACACCTATATAAATTAAATCTTGCTTGTTAAAGGGACCATGCATTTTGGCTACTTGCTTCATTAAATGAATGGCATGAGTTTACAGGCAAAGTTACCTGAAGCTGGCTCTTTTGAGTGTTTTAAATGGCAGTTTGAAATTTGTTGAGCATTCTTGCAGCCTGAAGCTGTAACATAAGAAGTGGGTGGATATATTGAAGTAAACCTATATGACCATATATAAAGAACTGAAATAAATTCACTGAATTTTTACAAAGCCTATCTGTGAAAATAATGGAAAATATATAGTAATCCTTCCCAGGAGTTGATGTCAGTTTTTATTTCCCTTTTCAGCTTACTGAATTTGGCACCAGATGGACCCATATTTATTTCTTTGTGTTTCATCGTAAGATCAGTAGATGCAATTGGGTTTGCTGCAAGTTCCACTGCCTCGTTCTCTATTCTTGCTGCAACTTTTCCAAACAATGTTGCTACAGTCTTGGTAATAAGAAATTTAAAGCTAATCCTAATATGATAATTAAACACTGCTAAAGGGTCATGAAAAGTATTATTACATTGTGCACATATTAATTTCTGATATAGAGTCAAAACGGTTTATGAAAATGTTTCCCAGATTTCAGTTTGTTCTTTAATTTTTGTCTTGGGCTGCAAAAGGGAAGCAACCTTTACTGAACTGTAGAGTTCAGTTCAAGTTCTGTCAGTCATCAGTAGGAGATCCTCACCAAGCCTGGGGAAATTTGAGTTAAGAATGAGAGAATTATCTGCCCAGCAATTTTGCACAACACAGTGACACAGTTAATAGAGCCACAGCTTCACAGCTTAAGTGATCTAGATTCAACCCCAACCTCTGACGCTGTCTTTGTGGACTTTGCATTTTCTTCCCGTGGCTGCAGTGGTTTCCTCCCATCTCCCAAAGATATCAAGTTCACAGGCTCATTGGCAACTATACAGCTGCAGTAATGTGGACTACAGATTACAACAGGAAGTAGAAAAGGCTTGTCAGCAAGGCAGTGGTATGCTAATTGTGGGGGATTTTAACATGCGAGTGGATTGGGGAAATCAGGTCGGCACTGGATCTCAACAGAGAGAATTTGTAGAATGTCTACGAGATGGCTTTTTTTTTTAAATCTTTTTATTGAGTAAGTATACAAAAAAGGTAAGCCATATAAACATTAATACAATGTTAAAGTATAATAAAATTCCAAAAGATATCAATACCAAAAAGAAAATACTACAAACAATGTAATTTAAACATAAGAAACCAAGATAACATAATAGTATACTAAATTTTATATATATCAATGGAAAAAAAGAAAAAAAAAATCCCCAAAAAAAACCCACCGTGCAGCTAACTAAAAGCAAGGCAAAGCAATGGGCTAACTTGAAACCAAACAGAGTTAAACTTAAAATCACGTCCTCAATCCCGACCTCCATTAAAAACAGTGAAAAAAACAAGAAGGGTAAATATTACATTAAATGAAAATATCGAATAAAAGGTCCCCAAATCTGTTCAAATTTAAATGAAGAATCATAAAGGTTACTTCTAATTTTCTCCAAATTCAAACATAAAATCGTCTGAGAAAACCAAAAAAAGGTAGTTGGAGCATTAAGCTCTTTCCAATGTTGTAAAATACATCTTTTCACCATTAAAGTAAGAAATGCAATCATTCTACAGGCTGAAGGGGAAAGATTACTAGAAATTTTAGGTAGTCCAATGATAGCAGTAATAGGGTGAGGAGAGATATCTATATTTAATACCTTAGAAATAATATTGAAAATATCTCTCCAAAAAGTTTCCAAAGTAGGGCAAGACCAAAACATATGAGTTAAAGAGGCTATCTGCCCCGAACATCTATCACAGAAAGGATTAATATGCGAGTAAAAACGCGCTAACTTATCTTTGGACATATGTGCTCTATGAACCACTTTAAATTGAATTAGGGAATGTTTAGCACAAATAGAGGAAGTATTAACTAATTGTAAAATCTGCCCCCAATCATCCACAGAAATGGTAAGCCCCAATTCCTGTTCCCAATCTACCCTAATCTTATCAAATGGAGCTTTCCTAAGTTTCATAATAATATTATAAATCATAGCCGATGCACCTTTCTGACATGGATTAAGGTTAATTATCGAATCTAAAATATATGTAGGAGGAAGCATTGGAAAGGAAGAAAGTATAGTACTTAGGAAATTTCTAACTTGTAAATATCTAAAAAAATGTATTCTTGATAAGTTATATTTATTAGATAATTGTTCAAAAGACATAAGGGAACCATCTAAAAATAAATCCAAAAACCGTAAAATACCCTTAGTCTTCCAAGTTTGAAAAGCGCGATCCGTAAAAGAGGGAGGAAAAAATATGTTACCTAAAATAGGAATCGCTAACCCGAATTGATTAAGATCAAAAAATTTTCTGAATTGAAACCAAATGCGCAAAGCATATTTAACTATCGGGTTAGAGACCTGCTTAAGACGTTTCGAATAAAAAGGAAGAGAGGAGCCTAAAATAGAACCAAGTGTATAACCCTGAACAGATTGTAATTCCAATGCTACCCATTTAGGAATAGATAGTATGTCCTGGTCAAGTAACCAAAATTTCATATGTCGAATATTAATAGCCCAATAATAGAATCTAAAGTTAGGTAATGCTAAACCTCCATCTCTCTTAGCTTTCTGTAAATGTATTTTACCCAGTCTCGGATTCTTATTCTGCCAAATAAATGAAGAAATTTTAGAGTCAACTTTATCAAAAAAAGATTTTGGAACGAAAATTGGTAATGCCTGAAACACATATAAAAATTTTGGCCAAAAAAACATCTTAACCGCATTAATACGACCAATCAAAGTTAAATATAAGGGAAACCATTTAGATGAAAGTTGAGTAATATGGTCTATTAATGGTAAAAAGTTAGTCTTAAATAAATCTTTGTATTTACAAGTAATTTTAATCCCAAGATATGAAAAGTAATTATTAATCAATTTAAATGGAAATTTATAATATAAGGGAAGATGTTTATTAATCGGAAAAAGTTCACTCTTACTAAGATTTAATTTATAACCTGAGAAAAGACCAAATTGTGCTAATAACTCTAAAACAGCAGGAATGGATCTCTCAGGATTAGAAATAAATAAAAGTAAATCATCAGCATAGAGTGATAATTTATGGGACTTTAATCCCCGAGTTATCCCAGTAATATTTGAAGATTCTCGAATAGCAATTGCAAGAGGTTCTAATGCAATATCAAATAATAGGGGACTAAGAGGACAGCCTTGTCGAGTACCACGAAAGAGAGGAAAAAAAGGTGAGTTTAAAGAGTTAGTACGAACCGAGGCTACAGGGGAGTAATATAACAGTTTAATCCAGGATATAAATTTCAAGCTAAAATTGAACATTTCAAGCACCTTAAATAAATAAGGCCATTCTACTCTATCAAAAGCTTTCTCGGCATCTAAAGAAATAACACACTCAGGAACATTTTGTGAGGGAGTATAAACGATATTTAACAATGTACGAATATTATAAAAAGAGTAATGACCTTTAATAAAACCCGTTTGGTCTTCCGAAATAATAGAAGGAAGTACTTTTTCTAGTCTATTTGCTAATAACTTAGAAAAAACTTTAGAATCAACATTTAATAAAGATATTGGTCTATAAGATGCACATTGAGCAGGGTCTTTATCCTTCTTTAGTATTAGAGAAATTGATGCTCTATTAAAAGATTCAGGAAGTTTACCAAGTTTCAAAGAAGCCTCAAAAACCCTACCGAGCCAAGGAATCAATAAAGAAGCAAAACATTTATAAAATTCAACGGTAAACCCATCAGGGCCAGGAGCTTTCCCCAGATTCATAGAAAAAATAACATTCTTAATCTCATCCATTGTAATGGAAGTATCTAATAAAGAAGACATATCCTGTGAAATCTGAGGGAAGTCTAACTTATCTAAAAAATCATTCATATATTTAGAATCTCGAGGAGACTCTGATTGATATAAAGAAGAATAAAAATCACAAAAGGTTTGATTAATCCCCACATGATCCAATATCAATCGATCATTTTGGTTATAAATCTGATTGATTTGAGATTTAACATAATTAGATTTCAATTGATTAGCCAGCAGCTTGCCAATTTTGTCACTGTGAATATAAAAGTCACTTCTTGTTTTCTTTAATTGGTTTACAATCGAGGACGAGAGTAGTAAACTGTGTTCCATTTGAAGTTCAGTTCTTTGTTTGTATAACTCCTCAGAAGGAGCCATAACATATTTCTTATCAATTTCTTTAATCTTGTCCACAATTGCCATCTCCTCCTGCTTCTGTTTCTTCCTCAAAGCAACAGAATACGAAATAATCTGACCCCGAATATAGGCTTTAAAAGTGTCCCAGTGTTAACCGAAATATCTTCTGTATGGTTAATTGTAAAAAAAAAGCTCAATCTGTTCATTCATAAAATTAACAAAGTCCGAGTCCTGAAGCAACAGCGAATTAAAACGCCATTGTCTATTATTTGGTATATTGGCCATAATTTTAATAGAAAGCTTAAGTGGAGCATGATCCGAAATGGTTATAGAATCATAATCACATTTGATCACTGAAGGAATAAGACGAGAATCAATGAAAAAATAATCAATTCTTGAATAGGAATGATGAACATGTGAAAAGAAGGAAAAATCTTTTTCCTGAGGATGCAGAAAACGCCAAATGTCCGTCGACCCAGAATCAGAAAGGAAAAAATTAATCAGATTTGCAGATTTATTAGGTAAAGTCCGTAAAGGAGCCGAACGGTCCAAAGCTGGAGACAAACAGGTATTAAGATCTCCGCCCCAGATCAATGAAAACTCGTTCAAATTCGGAAACTGATCGAACAATGATTTATAAAATTCCGGACAATCCATATTAGGAGCATAAACATTAACCAAAACTACTTTTTTATTAAATAGTAAACCACTAACCAATAAAAATCTACCATTCGGATCAGAGATAATATCCTGTTGTATAAAAGTAACTGAGGAATCTATAAAAATAGAGACGCCTCGAATCTTAGCATTGGAGTTCGAATGAAATTGTTGTCCCTTCCAGAATTTGAAAAAACGTAGTCTGTCCCCCCTCCGTACATGGGTCTCTTGTAAAAATAAAATTTGTGCTTTAAGTCTCCGGAACACTTTAAAAACTTTTTTCCTTTTAATAGGATGATTAAGACCATTAGTATTCCAGGAGACAAAATTAATAATAGACTCCATAAATCCTAAAGTCAACCCACAACAAGGAGGATTGACGATAGGCGCGACCCACAAACCCGGAGAGGAAACAGAACATACAAAAGATACCGGGAAAAAGGACGCAACCAGTACTTCAATAATGTATATAGCCCAAAGAGAAACAAACTAAAACGTGAAGCCCCTCCCACCACCCCCCACCCCAAGACCCCAAGGCAAAATCTAAAGCAGACCCGCCAGAAAGAAGCAAGCGCTAAAACTACCCCCATGACTTCCGGTATACGCTCCCTAAAAAAAAAGGTATAAATATGAAAAGGATCAGCTAATTGTAAAACAGTAAAAAAGTAAAAAAAAAAGGTAACTCAATTAAAATACAGACAAAACAGAACAAAAGCCGGAAAATATATATTAAAAAAAAACCACAATAAACCTCAAACCCATGAATAGACACAGCAACAAGAAAAAATAAGATTATTGACATAAAGTGGTTATAAAAAGCAAAACAGAATAAAATTTAAAAAAACTACAAAATTTAAGGCCACACAGGAAATACGTAAGATGACAAAAGGGAAGTAACCACCCAGAATCCCCTGGGAAAAGAAAGAAATGACGCAGTTAAAAAGAAAGTTTAGCAACCATATTAAGAAATCAAAAGTAAACTTTTCTGCCCAGATAGGGCACGAAAAAGTTAAAACCAACCAATTCACAGCCTCCGATCAACGGAGATAATTAAAAAAAGGCAATTAAGATGTTGAAGATGAAAGTTGATCCAGATAACTCTGGGCATCCGATGGAGAATCAAAAAAACGAAGGGCTCCATCTGACATGCGAATCCTTAGACGTGCAGGGTACAGCAGCGCTGGTCTTAAGTCCATCTTATAGAATTCCGACATCACGGATCTGTAACGAACCCGTTGGTCCCAGATTGGTTTACTGAAATCTTCCACGAATCGGAACTTAAGATCCGAAAAATCAATGAAACCTTTAGATCGAGCGAATCGAAACAGTCTCTCCTTGTCTTGAAAATAATGAAAACGTAAAATAACATGCCTAGGTCTATCTGACCTAGACGAATATGATGGGATTCTGTGAACACGATCCAGAAGCGGTGGTTGGTCAGGAAATACAGTAGGGAATGCATCTTTTAAAAGTTGAGAAAAATATTTCATGGGGTTGTTGGATTCTACAGCTTCCCTCACCCCGATCATTCGTAAATTCTGCCGTCGCATTCTAGATTCCAAGTCAGAGTTTTTAAAAGTCAAAAAGTCAAGTTTCTTCTTCATTACATTAATTGTTTCTTCGATTTTCCCCATCTTAAGCTCACTTTGTTGCGCGAATTTTTGAAGATCAGATATAGCCGACTGATGTTCCGCAATACATGTTTGCATCTTATCAATTGGATCGGCAATTTTCTGGAAATTAGTTGAGATTTCCGTATGAATCAGGTCTTTAACGGAGCCTGCAATTTCCGTACGAATCATCTCCCTAACAGAGGTTGAAATTTCCCTCTGAATTAACTCCGATATCGCTTTCAAAGTCACCGGTGATTCAGTCGGGGGGAAATCCGTAGCTTTCGGTTTAACCGGAGGTTTACCATCCTTGCCGTTTTTCCCGTTCTTAGACATAGCAGATCTAAGTATCATCCAATTGTCGGAGAATTCAGTTTAATTCAAAGTATTGTAAGAATTGATGCCTTAATAGTTAATTAAAGTATAGCTGACCATAGAGAAAAAAAACTCAGAGGTAATGGAGCGAGTCAAGAACGCGACTTCACTCCATGAGCGCTACCGGAAGTCTCCGAGAGAGATGGCTTTTTAGAACAGCTTGTTGTTGAGCTCACTAGGGGATCGGCTGTACTGCATTGGGTATTTTGTAATGAACCAGAGGTGATTTGAGAGATTGAGGTGAAGGAACCCTTAGGAGTCAGTGATCATAACATGATTGAGTTCACTGTGAAATTTGAGAAGGAGAAGCCGAAATCCGATATGTCGATATTTCAGTGGAGTAAAGGAAATTACGGTGGCATGAGAGAGGAACTGGCCAAAGTTGACTGGAAAGGGACACTAGCAGGAAGGGCGGCAGAGCAGCAGTGGCTGGAATTCATGCAAGAAGCAAGGAAGGTGCAAGACAGATATATTCCAAAAAAGAAGAAATTTTTGAATGGAAAAAGGATGCAACCGTGGCTGACAAGAGAAGTTAAAGCAAAGGAAAGGGCATACAAAGTAGCAAAAATTAGTGGAAAGACAGAGGATTGGGAAGTCTTAAAAAGCTTGCAAAAGGAAACTAAGAAGGTTATTAAGAGGGAAAAGATGAACTATGAAAGGAAGCTAGCAAATAATATCAGAGGATACTAAAAGCTTCAAGTATACAAAGAGTAAAAGACAGGTGAGAGTAGATCTCAGACTGATAGAAAATGATGCTGGAGAAATTGTAATGGGAGATAAGGAGATGGCAGAGGAACTGAGCGAGTATTTTGCATCAGTCTTCACTGAGGAAGACATCAGTCAGTATGCTGGGCACTCAAGGGTGTCAGGGAAGAGAAGTGTGTGCAGTCACAATTACAACAGAGAAAGTACTCAGGAAGCTGAATAGTCTTGGGGTAGATAAATCTCTCGGACCAGATGGAATGCACCCTCATGTTCTGGAGGAAGTAGCTGTGAAGATTGCGGAGGCATTAGCAATGATCTTTCAAAAGTCAATAGATTCTGGCATGATTACGGAGGACTGGAAGATTGCAAATGTCACTCCACTACTTAAGAAGGGGGCAAGGAAGCTAAAAGGAAATTATAGACCTGTTAGCTTGACATCGGTGGTTGGGAAGTTGTTGGAGTCAATTGTCAAGGATGAGGTTACGGAGTACCTGGAGGCATATGACAAGATAGACAGAACTCAGCATGGATTCCTTAAAGGAAAATCCTGCCTGACAAAGCTATTGCAATTTTTTGAGGAAATTACAAGTAGGCTAGACAAGGGAGATGCAGTGGATGTTGTGTATTTGGATTTTCAGAAGGCCTTTGACAAGGTGCCACACATGAGGCTACTTAACAAGATAAGAGCCCATGGAATTACAGGGAAGTTACATACGTGGATAGAGCATTGGCTGATTGGCAGGAAACAGAGAGTGGGAATAAAGGGATCCTGTTCTGGTTGGCTGCTGGTTACCTGTGGCGTTCCACAGGGGTCCGTGTTGGGGCCGCTTCTTTTTACATTGTACATCAACGATTTGGATTATGGAATAGATGGCTTTGTGGCGAAGTTTTCTGACGATACGAAGATAGGTGGAGGGGCCGGTAGTGTTGAGGAAGTAGGGAGTCTGCAGAGAGACTTGGATAGATTGGAAGAATGGGCAAAGAAGTGGCAAATGAAATACAATGTTGGAAAGTGTATGGTTATGCACTTTGGCAGAAGAAATAAACGGGCAGACTATTATTTAAATAGGGAGAGAATTCAAATTTCTGAGATGCAATGGGACTTGGGAGTCCTTGTGCAGGATACACTTAAGGTTAACCTCTAGGTTGAGTCGGTGGTGAAGAAGGCAAATGCAATGTTGGCTTTCATTTCTAGAGGAATAGAGTACAGGAGCAGGGATGTGATGTTGAGGCTGTATAAGGCGCTGGTGAGACCTCACTTGGAGTACTGTGTGCAGTTTTGGGCTCCTTATTTAAGAAAGGATGTGCTGATATTGGAGAGGATTCAGAGAATATTCAGTAGAATGATTCCAGGAATGAGAGGGTTAACATATGAAGAAGGTTTGTCCACTCTTGTACTGTAGTTGGAGTTTAGAAGACTGAGGGGGGACCTCATAGAAACAGTTCGAATGTTGAAAGGCATGGACAGAGTGGATGTGGCAAAGTTGTTTCCCATGGTGGGGGAGTCTAGTACGAGAGGGCATGACTTAAGGATTGAAGGGTGCCCGTTCAGAACAGAAATGCAAAGAAATTTTTTTAGTTAGAGGGTGGTGAATCCATGGAATTTGTTGCCGCGGGCAGCAGTGGAGGTCATGTCATTGGGTGTATTTAAGGCAGAGATTGATAGGTATCTGAGTAGCCAGGGCATCAAAGGTTATGGTGAGAAGGTGGGGGAGTGGGACTATATGGGAGAATGGATCAGCTCATGATAAGATGGCGGGGAAGACTCGATGGGCTGAATGGCCGACTTCTGTTCCTTTGTCTTATGGTGTATAAATTGCCTGCAGAGTGTAGGCTGAATCTGTGAGTTGACAAGAATGTGAGGAGAATCAAAAGAGAACCGGCATAGTGGTGTGAACTGTTGGCTGATGGTCAGCATAGAACAGAGGGCCAAAGGTCTGTTCCATGCTGTGTACTGCTATGATTCAAAGATTCAAAGTACATCTGCAGTATACAACCCTAAGATTCGTCTTCCCACAGATAGTCATGAAACAAGGAAAACTATAGAACACGTTCGGAGAAAAGCATCAAGATTCCGCCCCCCCCCAAGTGCAAAAAAAACAAATTGCTCAATTGGCAAAAAAAAAGAGCAAAAAATACAATGTAAAACACCGACCCATAAAGTCATCAAAAGAGTCCAGGCATATTCAGTTCAGTTCAATCTAGCCTTGTGTCATTCGTTATCTACAGACCGCCCCGATCAAAATAGCACAAAAAAAGTTACAGGAAAAGGAGTAACCAGAAACCAGAAATGCATCATAACGTGAGTCCAATCCACATATTGCATCGATTAAAGTTTGCCAAAGACTCCAGGACTCTGGTAACATCCTCCGACAGGATCGAGGGAGGGAGTGACCATTCGAATGCAAGGACTTTCCTCCGGGAGCAGCAAGCAAGAGGCTGGTAGACAGCACTGGAAACTGGCTCGCCTTCCACACTTGCCTCAATGATTTCGATCTTCCCTGGCGCTTTAATTGGTGAGATCAGCGAGAAATGGAGTCAATCATGGGCTCAAGCCCTGTCTCCAGGCTTCTTGGCCTTGAAACCTCACCAAACACCCTTGGAGACAGCAAAGCACCAGATCACTCAATGGGCCCGAAAACACACCACCAAGATGCAGATCACAGGCTCCAACAGTAGCAGAACCACCTTTGAAAGAAAAGAAAGACGAAAAAGAAGTAGTTCTGTAAACTGTCTGAAGATATATCACCCTTGGTTGCGTTGTTCACTGGCGCCGCCTTCTTCCGATATAATATCAGATTATGAAGACACGCAGTCTTCTTTTATTGTCATTTAGTAATGCATGCATTAAGAAATGATACAATATTTCCTCCGGTGTAATATCACAAAACACAGGACAGACCAAGACTGAAAAAGCTGACAAAACCACATAGTTATAACATATAATTGCAACAGTGTAACAATACCATAACTTGATGAAGAAGTCCGTGAGTACAGTAAAGTTCAAAGTTTCTCAAATGTCCCACATCTCAGGCAGATGGGAGAGGGAAGAAAAACTCTCCTTGCCATGCCGACCACAATCGGACTCTGAGTTATCCGAAGCCTTCGAGCTCTGATCAGCTCTCCGACACCGAGTATTGAGCGCCATCTCAGTCCGAACGATTTGACCTCCTTCTCGGTCGCCAAAAGCAGGCAAGGCCGGGGATTTTGAGGCCTTCCCTCCGAAAAATTCCCGACCACACAGTAATGACAGCAGCGAACGGGCGTTTCAGAAATTTCTCCAGATGTTCCTCTGTGCTTTCACGTCCATTCTCCATCAAATCAGAATTGTCCACGGCCCCTATTTAACAGATACGATATCATTTTTCACCAGAGGGCTGCACACACGCAGGCGCGCTGCCATCTTCTCCTCCCACCTCCACTGTATATGATACAGTGTTTTATTTCAGCTCACATTTCCTAGAAGTGGCAGTCAGGGCGGCACAGGATACGACTTCATTGCAGTCTTCATACAGGAAATGTTATGTTATTCCCCTCCCTACCTTCTGGCACATCGGACGGCAACCTTGCTGTTCCTTTAGTATTTTGTGTGTTTTTTTACAAGGCCAAGTTGCTGGATTGATGTTCAACCCAGCACGAATGGAAAGTGTGCAAGGAGCCGGCTGGATTTGATCCCAGGCCCACTCGTTTCAAAGTCCAGTGTAGATGCTACTACACCACCGGCCGGCAATCATACAACCAACCAGCTTCTCAATTCTCAATGAATGAGTGACACCTGTACAAGATTGTTTAATGTCATTTATAGTACACGTGTGTAAAGGAAAACAAAATTGTTACTCCGGATCTGATGCAGCATATGCTAGGATAAAGAACACAACAGTAGAAAAACACAATAAATAAATAAAAGATAGATTAATTATATGTGCATAAAGTGACACTGGGTGCAGGAGTGTCTGTACGTAAGGTGACTGACAGGAAATGATAAGAGTAGCAGTGGTGGGGTGGATTAGTGGGTAGCTGAAACAAAGGTTGTGACGAACCAGCATCTAGGAGGGAGACTGAAAATCTGGCTGAGTGGTGTGACAACAACCTCTCAACTAATGTCAGCAAGACCAAGGAGCTGATTAATGACTTCAGGAGATCCATGAGCCAGTCCTCACTGGAGGATCAGAGATGGAGAAAGTCAGCAACTTTAAACACCTCAGTGTTATTTCAAAGGATCTGTCCTGGGTCCAGCACATAAGTGCCATTACAAAGAAATCACCACAGCGCCTCTATTAGAAGTTTGCGAAGATTCGGCATGTCATCTAAAACTTTCACAAACTTCCTTAGATGTATGGTGGAGGGTATATTGACTGGTTACATTTCATCCTGGTATGGAAATGCTAATGGCCTTCAGTGGAAAAGCCTACAAAAAGAGGTGGCCAGTTCATCACAGGTAAAGCCCACTCTACCACTGAGCGCACCTATACACAGTGCCATCGCAGAAAAGCAGCATCTGTCATTAGGGCCCCCACCACCTCGGCCATGCTCTTTTCTCAGTGTTGCCATCAGGAAGAAGATCGGGACCCAAACCACCAGGTTCAGGTACAATTATTACCCCTCAGCCATGATGCTCTTGAACCAAAGGGGATAACTTCACTTAACTTCACTCACCCATCACTGAGCTGTTTCCACAACCTATCGGCTCACTTTTAAGGATTCTTCACCTCGTGTTCTAGATATTTACTGCTTATTTATTATTTCTTGTATTTTCTTTTTGAATTTTCACAGTTTGTTGTCTTTTGCATCAAAGTTGGTGCTGATGCCACTCCACCACCAGCCAACCGGTTTCTTCTAAATAGCCACAAGAAATTAATCTCAGGGTTGTATATGGTCACATGTACATTCTTTGATAGTAAATTTACTTTAAACTTCGACATTTGGAGTTGTTGATCAGCCTTGCTGCCTGGGGAAAGTAACTGTTTTTGAGCCTGGTGATCCTGGTACTCTCCCCGATGGGACTGGTCGGGGTGGGTGGCCTTTTCCCAGCACCTTTCTGAATATATATATATATCCCTGTTGGCAGGTAGGTTGGTGCTGGTGATGCATTGGGCGGTTTTGATTGCCCGTTGTAAAGCATTTCTGTTCAACGCATTGCAGTTTCCGTACCATGTAGTAATACAGTGTATTAGAATGCTCTGTACTGCGCACCTGTGGAAGGTTGTGAATGTAGATGTGCATAGTCCAGCTCTCTTCAGCCTCAGAAAGTGGAGGCATTGGTGAACTTTCCTAATTACGAAGGAAGTATTCTGGGACTGTGAGAAGTTGTGCAAGCTGTGCACTCCCAGAAGTTTGAAAACTGGTTGCAGTTTCTGCAGGTGCTAGCAATCCAAGCAACACACACAAAATGCTGGAGGAGCTCAGCAGGCCATGCAGCATCTAGGAGAAGGGTACAGTCAGTGTTTCAGCCTGAAATGTCGACTGTACTCTTTTTCTAGATGCTGCCTGGCCTGCTGCGTGCCTCCGAAATTCTGTGCGATTTGCAGTTTCCACTGCTGTACGGCTGATGTAAAAGGTGGTCTGAGCTTTTCTGGTCGATAACCATCTCCTTTGTCTTGTTGACATTAAGCAAGAGATTACTTTCGTGGCATCAGGCCTCGAGCTCTTCCACTTCCTCTGTGTAGGTTGGCTCAGGGAATGAACTATTTGCCTGATCCGATGTGATGTATGTTGCTTCTCATGATGTCTGTATTTCCAGAAATAGAAGCTGCAGTAACGCAAACTCCAAACTCTGTTTTCCTTAGGGATCTCTGGAAGTATTCACCGGACTTGGCCTATCACTGGGTCCACCAATTGGAGGCTATTTGTATCAATTATTTGGATATCAGATTCCTTTTGTTATGCTGGGATGTGTGGTTTTATTAATGCTACCTTTGAACATGTGCATTTTACCAAGATGCGGTAAGATTCTGCATTTTCATCTTTTCTAGCTTACTGTTATTGACTATATAGTTTGAAAATTACTTGCAAATTAAAAGGCAATTTTTTTTAACCATTTTAAGCCAATAAATCCATTAATCCAGTTAACTGCAGAGCTTACTGGTTACGTGATCAGCAGCTGAATAGATTCAGTTCACAACTATTCTGAAAAATGTAATGTAAACTGGGGCCATCATATTATTCTGAGTTTCTGCATTGATTGATTTCCAGTGATCCTTGTTCTCATCATATCTGACATAGAGATGTAAGATTTACCTGGCGTATTCCTCCACTGCTAAGCAGTTGGTTGAATTGCTGGATGCCCAGACTTAGAATGATATTTAACAGAAGAATAGGTAGCCAGTTCCTTTGGAACCGAACCCAATTGCTGCATGACTCCTTTAAGGGAGTAAAAGAAATTTGAAGGAACAAAAAAAAAAAATCTCAATCAGTATATCAATAAACCAAATGGAGAAAAATAGAACTAGTCTATTGGAATTGCAGTCAATGAACTACAGGCAATCCCCAGGTTATGTAAGGGTTCCATTCCTAAGAATTGTCTTTAATCTAAAATTTTCTTAAGTCAGAAACATCCATTTTCGATAGTTACCTGTATTGTATCGTTGTACATGTATGTGCAATAGATCTCATTTCATTGAATAATCATGCTAACACTATCCATAATTAAACAGAATATATATTGTATCCCATCATTAATGAACACCATAAACCAGCGGTCCCCAACCACCGGGCCGTAGACCGGTACTGGGCCGCAAAGCATGCGCTACCGGGCCGTGAGGAAGCGATATGATCTGGCGATAGGAGTCAGCTGCACCTTTCCTCATTCCTTGTCATGCCCACTGTTGAGCCATTACGCATGCGAGGTCATTACTCGCGCGTCATCCATGTCAGCGCGGGAAGGAGATCAACTCCTCAAGCTTGCAAATGACAGCGGACTGGAAAGTCTGTTTGACATAACATCTCTGCCGGCATTCTGGATCAAAGTCAAGGGTAAAAATCCTGAGATAGCCACGAAGGGACTGAAAACGTTGCTTCCATTTCCAACATATCTCTGCAATGAATGCAACGAAAACTAAATTGCGGAATAGACCTGACATAAGGAACCCCCTTCGAGTATCACTGTCTCCCATCATCCCTCGATCGGACCGTCTTGTTGCAAGAAAACAAGCTCAGGGCTCCCACTGATTCAGTGATATTGGTGTGTTGCAATGATTTTATATGTTCATACGGGGAAATATGCGCTGTGTGTTTAATATCCAAACGTTACTTAAAATGTTATGATGCTATTGACTTATATAACCATTTAACAATTACAGCGTGGAAACAGGCCATCTCGGCCCTTCTAGTCCGTGCCGAACGCTACTATCACCTAGTCCCACCGAACTGCACTCAGCCCTTAACCCTCCAATCCTTTCCTGTCCATATAGCTATCCAATTTTTCTTTAAATGATAATATCGAACCTGCCTCTACCACTTCTACTGGAAGTTCGTTCAAAATTTACTTCAAGCTCCCCTAACAATTGACTTATCACTATATTCATGCGAGGAAAATATGCGCTGTGTGTTTAATATTAAATTCATTAGATAAACCCTTTTAGAAAGGAAATTGAGTGTATTAGCCACTTATCATCGATATTCCGGTCGTGATTCTGATCCCCCGAACAGAATTGCCAGAAATGATTTGTAGAAAAAAACCGTACATGCATGCGCGCTGGTGCCCACGCAAGGCTTCATGATCATTGTAGTCTTTCTCGGGGTAAACCCAGTGTATTTGACTGCTACTCTCATCCGTTGGCAACCCTACCCTCCCCCGCCCCCCCCCCCGCCCCGGTCGGCCGGTCCGCAAGAATATTGTCAATATGAAACCGGTCCGCAGTGCAAAAAAGTTTGGGGACCCCTGCCATAAACCATTATTATTATTATTATCATCATCTCTATCTTGAACATTGTTTTAAAAACATTTGGGAGAATTTGCATAAAGTTGGATCATTTGTAACCCAGGAGCCCTTGCATTGTCTGTTTTTTATGGTCCGCAGATAATAGGTGCGACTTCAAACTGCTATGAACATTTCATAAATACAAGGAAATGGGTTAGAGGTGATAGCAAATTAAAAAGAAAAAAATTAAACTAATACTTGATTGCTGCATGGTGAGATCTACTGGTTACCAGTGTTCAAATGGTGAAATCATTAACATTGTTTGGCATAAACATGCAATTGATGAGCAAGCTGTGTCTGAAGTAAGACAGAGTAATATTTAAAATTCGGTAAATAAGAGGAAAGTGTATTTGTTTTATGGTTACCATTGAAAGACATGGGCAGTTAATGGATAATGATTACAATGTTAACTGGGGCAGAAATTTAAAAAACAAATTGCTTATTGCCAAGCTGACATTTTGATTTTGAGTACAAATGCTATTATTAGGATATACAGAATGAATGTAACAGTGGCTATTCTACTTGCAAGAAAAGACATTGTCAAATATTTTAACTGTTGGTATTCATATGTTGTAACTAATGTTCTTTATTTTCAGATGGAGTTGCCAGTAATTCCAGTTTATGGAAGCTGATTTTAATCCCTAAAGTAACTTTAATGTCCATGATTATATTTTCCATAAGTTCATGTATTGGATTCCTGGATCCCACAATATCACTGTTTGTTATTGATAAGGTACTTTTTTTTTAAGAACTCCTGTGTGTTGTTTACCTTCCATTTACTTTCATGTTCCAAGAGTTGAGAAGTGGACTAACTCAGTTTTTGAAAAAGCGAAAATGATATGCCTGGTTAGAAGCAAATCATTTCTTCAAGATTGTTCCTCCAGAACAAGGGAGCGATGTATTAAATTTAGAGCAAGGCCACTGAGAAGTGAAACAACAAAGAGTTTTCCCTCTCAAAGAGTAGCGGAAATCTGGGTGACTGTGCTGCTCAAATGCTCAAGACAGAGCTTTGACAGAGATTTTTAGACAGTATCAGGGCATTGCCCACAAAAAGCCATCATATTGCTTTTTTCATAAAATCTGCACATTCCTGTCTTTCATATTAAGGATAAGGTAAAGAAAAAATATTGAAATGCTTATAGACATTTGATGAGGTACCCCATGCAAGGCTTATTGAGAAAGTAAGGAGACATGGAATCCAAGGGGACATTGCTTTGTGGATCCAGAACTGGCTTGCCCACAGAAGGCAAAGAGTGGTTGTAGATGGATATATTCTGCATGGAGGTTGGTGACCAGTAGTGTGCCTCAGGGATCTGTTCTGGGACCCCTACTCTTCGTGATTTTTATAAATGACTTGAATGAGGAAGTGGAGGGATGGGTTAGTAAATTTGCTGATGACACAAAGGTTGGTGGTGTTGAGGATAGTGTGGAGGGCTGTCAGAGGTTACAGCAGGACATTGATAGGATGCAAAACTGGGCTGAGAAGTGGCAGATGGAGTTCAACCCAGATAAATGTGAGGTGGTTCATTTTGGTAGGTCAAATATGATGGCAGGATATAGCATTAATGGTAAGACTGCTGGCAGTGTGGAGGATCAGAAGGATCTTGGGGTCTAAGTCCACAGGACACTTAAAGCTGCTATGCAGGTTGACTCTGTGGTTAAGAAGGCATACGGTGCATTGGCCTTCATCAACCGCAGAATTGAGTTTAAGAGCCAAGAGGTAGTGTTGCAGCTATATAAGACCCTGGTCAGACCCCACTTGGAGTACTGTGCTCAATTCTGGTTGCCTCACTACAGGAAGGACGTGGAAACCATAGAAAGGGTGCAGAGGAGATTAACAAGGATATTGCCTGGATTGGGGAGCATACCTTATGAGAATAGGTTGAGTGAACTTGGCCTTTTCTCCTTGGAGGGACAGAGGATGAGAGGTGACCTGATAGACATGTACAAGTTTGAGAGGCATTGATCGTGTGGATAGTCAGAGGCTTTTTCCCAGGGCTGAAATGGCTAGCACATGAGGATGCTTGGAAGTAGGTACAGAGGAGATGTCAGGGGTAAGTTTTTTACGCAGAGACTGGTGAGTGTGTGGAATGGGCTGCAGGTGGTGGTGCTGGAGGCAGAAACGATGGGGTCTTTTAAGAGACTCCTGGATAAGTACATGAAGCTTAGAAAAATAGAGGGCCATGGGTAAGCCTAGGTAGTTCTAAGGTAAGGACATGATCAGCACAGCTTTGTGGCCGAAGGGCCTGTATTGTGCTGTAGGTTTTCTACGTTTCTATGGAATTATGAAGGATTCACATGAGCGATGCCATAACTGAGGGCATACAACTAAGTAGAGTGGGGAAAAATGAAGAGGCTAGTAATGACTGTGTTAGAGAACTTTAAATGATGTGACAAAATAATCATGAAGGAAGTGTTTCTGTAGGTGATAAATCTAAAATTCAAGTTCATAAGTGATTAGATAGTCATTTATATATCCAGTAATCAATTATTGGGAAAATCTTTATTTGGTAGGAATGGGGAACTTACTGCAAGGAGGAGCAGAGGAAGCTGGGAAGTGAGCCATGTGGATCTGACTGGTAGATGAAGTAAGATCAGTACATACATGTGTACAATCAGTATGTATTCTCCATGTCTAGTCTATCCAGGTCTTTTAATATTTGGCAGGTTTCATTGAGGTTTTTCCCTCATTCTTCTAAACTCCAGTGAGTACAGGCTCAGATCCACCAAACACTCCTCGTATGTTAAACCTTACATTCCCAGGATTATTCTCACGAACCTCCTCTGGACTCTGTCCAATGCCAGCACATTATATCTTCTTTAAGGGGCCTGTAATTATTCACAATAGTCCAGATGTGCTTTGCCCGATGCCTATAAAGCCGAAGCATTAGGACTCAATTATGGTGGTTGATTAATCTAATAACATTCACCATTTGAGATCTGGAAGGAAACCGAAGCACCTGGAGGATACCCAAGCCATCAAAGGGAGAATGTACAACCCCCACACATACCGATCTAGAGGTCAATTGTGGCGCTAATTGTGGGAGAGGTTCGATAGGCTGAATTTGTTTCTCCTGGAGTGAAAGAGGCTGATGGATGACCTGATAGATGTATATAAAATTATGAGAGGCACAGGCAGGGTAGCTAGTGGGAATCTTTTTCCCATGGTGAGGATACCAAGAACAAAAAGGCTTGGGTTTAAGTTGGGAGGAAAGGAGTATTCAAGTGGATCGGGGGGGGGTCGGCGGGCTCGAAGGCCACACATTGATGCAGTCACAAATAAGGCGCTCCAGTATCTGCTGTTTGTTTGGAGGTTGTGTGTGGGGATTTAGTCTGTCACCAAAAACTTGCAAATTTCTGTAAGTGTATGGGCGGAAGAATTCTGACTGGTTCAACCATAGCTTGGTATGGAGGCTCCAATGCAGAGCATCACAGGAGGCTGCAGATGGTTGTAGACTCCATCACAGGCGCAACCCTTCCTACCTTTGAGGACATCGTCAAGAAGCAGTGCCTTAAGAAGGGACCATTTGGATCATAGCCGCTTCTCTTTTCATCAGGGAGGAGGTACAGGAGCCTGAAGACCCACATTTGACAGTTCAGAAACAGGCAGTTTGCCTCTCCATGGCCAAGTGTTTCTTCCCCTCTGCTATCAGATTTATGAACAGTCCTGAATACTACTTCATTATTCCTTTATTTTGCACTATTTACAGTGTTTTATAATTTATAATAACTAAGTCTGTATATTGTATGGCTGTGCTGTACTGTGCACTGTACAAAACAACAAATTTCACATTATATAAGACATGGTTAATAAAAACCTGATTCTGAAGTATTTTTTGAGCATTGTGGTTGATAATTGGAATTCACAAACAGAAGAGGCGATAACATAGAAAGATGTGTGCCTAAAGCATGCAAATAGGATTAGTGTAGCTGGGTGAAAAGACTGGCATGAATATGGAGAGCCAAACTGCCGGTTTCTGTGTTGTTCAACTCTCAGATTCCATATATTGTTTGAACTCTCAAAGCTTTACTCTCTGTAGGTTTTAGAATGAGCGATCTCAAGCATTTTCTGTTGCAGTGTACTTATATGTACACTTGCATAAACTACACACAAGGTGAAATTGTTTGATTCCTCATTTTCAAGAGTATTCTTTCAAGTTGAGGACAATTGCCTTTTACTTTTCTGATAAAAGTATGAAGTAAAGTAGAACAGATATCCTGGATAAATTACTTCTTTTCAATTTCATAAGTAGCACAGTTTATAGGTCATTCCAATATAGCTTGTTTAACTAGTTGCTTTTTAAATACTATTGACTTAGCACTGCATCTGATTTGTGCAGCTCTGACTGTAAAACATGCTTTTATGTTCTTCAGTTCAAATTAAGTACTGGATTTGTGGGACTGGTATTCCTGGGGCATTCTGTGACTTATGCAGTATCTGCCCCACTTCTTGGATATCTGTCTGATAAAGTACCTGTAAGTATGCACACTAGCTTTGATATCCGTAATAAATTCCTTTTATTCAATTGATTTTTTGATGGCCTTCAAGAAATCTAACATGCTTGTTACAGAAATTTTTAAAAAGTCATAACTTCTGTACTGCCTTTGCTGAGGTGTTGTAACATTAACTAGAGAGTCAGCCAAATTCTATTCAAAAAAAGACATGAGAGTCAGGGTATAGCCTCCTAGCTCCTTGGTTTTATTGCAGTCTCAATGGCATGACATAGTGAATAAGGAGTGAAATTAAAACAACAAAATAAAGTACAGTCACTCCACTGCTCCATTCACACAAGTAGATATAGACAGAACTCAGTAAGAACTCAGCTAAGTTTCCTGCAGGCAAATATTTTAAGATTCCGACAAGTAAATACTACAGGTAAGTAACGTGTAAACCATTAGCATGTAGGTTAGTGTCTAATAAACTCAACATTCTATTTTTGCAAAATCTGATTGATATCTTCAGCTTAACTTCTAAATGATTTAACATTAACTTACAAGCAATGCTTTGGATGGAGGCTTCATTTGCTCCTAACATGAACATAATATTTTGTTCCATCACCTCTCCTGTCAGTGTGTTCCTGGCACCTGCTACAACTTTGTAAGACAAAACAAAAACTTTTCCCTTCTCGCCTTTTAAAACTATGCCTTCTAAATATTTGCCACTTCTTTAGTTGGAATAAAGACTATCTTCACTATCTGTGCCTCTCATAATTTTATATCTCCTATCAGATCATACCTCAGCTTCCGATGCTCCAGAGAAAGCAACCCAAGTATATCCAACCTCACTTATAGCTAATACTTTTCTGCCTGGTGAATCATTTGCACTAACTTCTGCGCCTCTGCATCCTTCCTATAATATATTTACCAGAACTGCACGCAATACACCAAATGTGGCCGAACCGAAAATTTTATACTCCTGTAACATTTGCATTATATGCCTCATATGATAAAGACAAGTGTGCCTTTTGACATCTTTATCATCATATTAACTTGTATGGCCACTTTCAGTGAGCTGTGGACTTATACCCCAAGATCCCTCTGCGGATTGATGCTTCAAATTCTCCTGCCATTTACTGTATGCTTTTCTCTTACATTTGACCACCCAACATGCAATACCTCTTACTTACCTGGATTATACTCCATCTCCCATTTCTCCACCCATATTTCCAATTAATTTATGTCCTGCTACATCATTTGGCAACTTTCCTCATTATCCACATTGGCACCAATTTTCATGTCATCTATGAACTTGCTAATCAGCCCATGTCCAACTGTCACAATCGAGATACCAGCACAGGTCACAGACACCCCACCCAGTAAGAATAACTCTCCTCCACCCCTTTTTAATATATAGGCATCCATTAGTCTCATGAGATCATAGATTTGTGCCTTGGAAGGTTTCCAGGGCGCAGGCCTGGGCAAGGTTGTATGGAAGACCAGCAGTTGCCCATGCTGCAAGTCTCCCCTCTCCACGCCACCAGTGTTGTCCAAGGGACCCATTAGGACTCATTCAGCTTGGCACCGGTATCGTTGCAGACCAATGTGTGGCTAAGTGCCTTGCTCAAGGTCACACATGCAGCCCCAGCCAAGGCTCAAACTAGTGACCTTCAAATCACTAGACAAATGCCTTAACCACTTGGCCCATGTGCCACCACTATCCTCTCTTTATTAAGACCAAGTCAATTTTGAATTCGATCTATCTTGTGTCTGTGGAACCCATGTCTTAACTTCTGGATCAGCCTTCCTTGAGGGGTGTTGTCGAATGCTTCACTGCAGTCCATGTAGACAACACCCTCATCAATTTGTGTCACCTTTCTTAAAAACAAATGCAATCAAATTTGTAAGACATGATCTGCCATGCTGAAAATCACATTGACTTATCATAATAAGTGCATGGATTTCCAGATGTAAGTAAAGCCTATCCCTAAGAATCTTCTCCAGTAATATCCCTATCATTGAGGCAAGGTTCGGCAGTCTATACATTCCTGGTTTGTCCGTATTTCCCTTCTTAAACAGAGGAATAATATTGGCAATTATTCTGTAGCTAGAAAGGGTCTCTTAAAAATGCTCCAGCAATCAGGCCTTTTGCTTCTCTTGATAACCTGGGATAGATCCTATCTGCCCATGGGAATTCCTTCATCTTAATGTTCTTCAAATGAGCTACACCAATTTCCTCTGTGATGTCAATATGTCTTGGAATATCAGCAGGCTTCTCTTTGATTTCTCTATCCTTCATGTCCATCTTCTTGGGGAATACCAATGCAAAGTACTCATTTGGTATCTTGCCCAATTTCTCTGGCTCCAGGCATTGAGTGGTTATTCACTCTTCCTTTCTACTCTTTCCTTTATAATATATACAGTATAGAAAATGCCTTGACATTCAACTTAATCCTACTCACCAAGGACATTTTATGTCCTGTTTGCAACCTTCAGATTCCCTTTCTAAGTTCTTTTCTGCCTCCTTTAACTTCACCAAGGGCACTATCTGATTTCAGCTTCCTAAACCTTACATATGCTTTCTTTTTGACACCATCTTTCGCCATCCAAAGTTCTGAATCTTCTCATCCTCGTCATTCTTTCCTGCAGGAACATGTTAGTCCTGAATGCTCTTCCATTAAGCTGGCCTTTAAACAACTCCCACAAATCAGATGTGGACTTACCCGATAACAGCTTCTCCCAATCTACTTCCCCTTGCTCTTCCCTAATACTGTTGTAATTAGCCTTCCTCCAGTTTACTACTTTCCCCAAGGTCTTTTCTTAATCTTATCTATTGTAGTGGCAATTCAAACAAACCGATTGCTGCTGCTGCTGGCATCCCCCACAGATTTGTTATACTTGTATGACATGCGTTTCATTCACTCCAGTAATGATCGTTCCAAAAATCAAAGATATGTATTTACAAACATGCAGTTTTGAAGCGCAACAAAAGATATGACATCAGACAGACTGCAGCTCCAAACTGCGCCGAGCAAAGCGCAAATACGTAACTTATTCCCTTCACTTTTATCACGCCCCCGCTTGTGCCTAGTTACTATAATAAACATGCAACTTAAAATACAGTGCAGATAGAGAACAGGTGCATGGCTCTTCCATCCATAACTATCTTATGATCACTATTTCCAAAATGCTCTCCCATTAAGATATGGTTGAAGTCGGAAGTTTATGTACACCTTAGCCAAAAACATTTAAACTCAGTTTTTCTCAATTCCTGACATTTAATCCTAGAAAACATTCCCTGTCTTAGGTCAGTTAGGATCACAACTTTATTTTAAGAATGTGAAATGTCAGAATAATAGAGAGAATGATTTATTTCAGCTTTTATTTCTTTCATCACATTCCCAGTGGGTTAGAAGTTTACATACACTTTGTTAGTATTTGGTAGTATTGCCTTTAAATTGTTTAACTTGGGTCAAACATTTTGGGTCACCTTCCACAAGCCTCTCACGGTAAGTTGCTGGAATTTTGTTCCATTCCTCCAGATAGAACTGGTGTAACTGAGTCAGGTATGTTGGCCTCCTTTGCGGCACATGCTTTTTCAGTGAGGCCAGGGCTGTGTGATTGCCACTCCAATACCTTGACTTTGTTGTCCTTAAGTAATTTTGCTACAACTTTGGAGGAATGCTTGGGGTCATTGTCCATTTGGAAGACCTAATTGCAACCGAGCTTTAACTTACTGGCTGATGTCTTGAGATGTTGCTTCAATATATTCACATAATTTCCCTTCCTCATGATGCTATCTATTTTGTGAAGTGCACCGGTCTCTCCTGCAGCAAAGGACCCCCACAACATGATGCTGCCACCCCCATGCTTCACGGTTGGGATGGTGTTCTTTGGCTTGCAAGCCTCACCCTTTTTCCTCCAAGCATAACGATAGTCATTATGGCCAATCAGTTCCATTTTTGTTTCATCAGACCAGAGGACATTTCTCCAAAAGGTAAGATCTTTGTCCCCATGTGCACTTGCAAACTGTAGTCTGGTTTTTTTTATGGTGGTTTTGGAGCAGTCTTTCAGTTTATGTCGATTATAGGACTTGTTTTATTGTGGATATAGATACTTGTCTCCCTGTTTCCTCTAGCATCTTCACAAGGTCCTTTGCTGTTGTTGAGGGATTGATTTGCACTTTTCGCACCAAAGTATGTTCATCTCGAGAGAGAGAGAGAGAATGTGTCTCCTTCCTGAGCAGTATGACGGCTGCATGGTGCCTTCAGGCGTTTAGAAATTGCTCCCAAGGATCAACCAGACTTGTGGAGCTCCACAGTTTTTTTTTCTGTGGTCTTGGCTGATTTTGTTTGGTTTTGTTTGAAAACCTCTGACCACTGGAATTGTGATATAGTTAATTAAAAGTGAAATAACCTGTCTCTAAACAATTGTTGGAAAAATTACTCGTGTCATGCACAAAGTAGATGTCCTCAATGTCTTGCCAAAACTATAGTTTGCTAATATGAAATCTGTGGAGTGGTTAAACGACGAGTTTTAATTACTTCAACTAAGTGTATGTAAACTTCCCACTTCAACTGTATATAGGGTAGATAGAGTTGACACAGGTAGGATAGATGGTCAGAGTCGTTCCCACAGTGGAAATGTCAAAATATTGCAGGTTATAGCTTTAGGATGAGTGGAGGTGTGCGAGGAAAGTTTATTTTTTGACACAAAAAGTACTGGGTGCCTGAAACATGCAAAAGCAGATATGATAGTTATGTTTATTTGGACAGACACATTAACATACAGGGAATGGACGCTGATAGATTATGTGCAGTCAGATGTAGTTAGTTTAATTTGGCATCATGATTGGTACAGACAGAGGGGCTTGTTTCTGTGCTGTACGTACTGTGTTCTATGTTCCTTTACCAGACTCATTTCCAATATGACGTATGGTAAAGCATGTTTCCTGGTTGGACAAATGACATATTATTTCAAGAAACCCTCCTGGATGCACCAAACAAATTCTGGTCAGTCTAACTTCCAGTCAGTATTGGGGAAGTTACCACTAGAACAATCCTGTTGCTCTCACCTCTTTCCACAATCTGCGTGCACACCTGTTCCTCTGTCATCTGTGGGATTATTGGAAGGCCTACAGTATGACTCCATCATAGTGATTACATCTTTCTTACTCCCGAGCTCTACCCAACACTTCTTCAGTGGACGAGCCCTCTGTGCTACTGTGATATACATCATGATAGGTATTGCAACTACTTTTACATCCCTATTACATTGGACATTGTTACAAAAGCTGCAGTCTTTGACCATTCCCTGTTTGTACAGTTGAAATAAGCTAGCTAGTTTAAATATTTGCAAGATTTGTTTTTGTACTCCTGGATGTTCAGGTTGTGCATCTAGAAATGATCTACTTGCTTGGATTGGGCTCTGCCACTGGCATGTCTTCAGCTATAAGCTTTGTAGCTCTAAGCTTGCCTGTGTAAACAAAATGTACAGTTTTGTTGTCTCAGTGCAACTGACAACCTTGGGGTTTTTAATGGAAAGACAGTATTTTTCATGACTCAGAATGTGAAGCAGTGTCGTTCAGCTAACCAAGTACTTTATGAGTACTGTATAGTCACCTCTGTATCATACATAACAGAAGATTTATGCTCAATGCAGGCCTTTGTAAAGTATATTAGCTGGGTGGAGACTATGCTAATGAGTGGGATGGAATGAAGTAGGCTGTTGAAACCCCTTGTGGAGCAATTAACAGTTACAGCAAAAAGTCAAACCTGAAACAATGAAATTAAAACGCAAATACCTCAAAATGTGCTACACTATATCATTGTTCGAAAAGAAAATGTTAATTTTATGATGATTATTTTCTGTTATTTGGCCTATCACCATCTAATGCATTCTCTTTATTTTGTAATTGTGAAGGACTGATATGGTATGCATTTTGTCAAAATAAAATGGGGCTTAACTCTTAAGTATCACTTGGTACCTCCATACTGTGTGAAAATTTATAAGATATCTATTGTTTAATGAAATATCTTCACCTGTTTGTGATATTTAGCAATCGGCTGATGTCAAACTCCAACCATAAGAAGAAAGTAACCATAAACAATTTCTCTTTGACCTGTTATTTTGGTGTAGACTTCGGGATTGCTTCCTAATGCGTTTTCCCTTCTAGTTGACCACAATGATTTCTTTTCGTGCCTTTTAACCCATTGACCACCAGTAGGATAGAAAGTTACATCTTTGATTGCACAGTTCATTCAGACAGGCTAAGTTGATTTGACGACACGAATTAGATTGAAATGTAAGGATTGAATCCTACTTCTACTAATTGACTTTGAAACGGGAACATTACATCCTATCACCAAGCATACACATGTAGCACATTGGTATAGTATGTAGATGCTTGTACCTTGAAATTCTAATGACGTAGTCTAGAACTCATACGAGGAATTGAGGGTTCTCATTTTGTCTTTTTTGTATTTTCCTTCTTTCCCCAACTCCAGAGAATTAGAACAGGGCTGGTGTTTGTTGGAAGTTGGATGATTGCATTGAGCTTTCTGTTATTGGGGCCAGCACCCATTTTTCACATTAAGAGGTAGGTATTTAATTTTATTGTCTCCATAGGTTTGTTTATTTGTAGCACTATTGGGAATTTGCTATGAGCAGTGAATCAGTGGCTTTCTACTCTCCAGTATCCATAAAATTGCCCATGAAGCTTTTAACAAGTTTGTTAACAGAGACTTTCAGTCATCTACCATGTACACATAACACTGAAGGAGAACTATTAGTTTTGTAAGGACATTAACACCCTATGAGCAAAATTTAAATTTTCCATGCCATGGAACCTTCTGAGCAGCATACTTACTTTGCCACTGGTTTGAAAAAGATATAAATTCCAAATCTACGTTTTAAAATTTTTCATCAGTCCTTAGAGTGAGAAATAGCCCAGAATTATACCACATCTTTGATTTCAAGGATTGCATCAATGCAACCTTTGCAGAGACTTTTTTATTAGAAAAGTCAGGATATCTATACAGCACTTTGAATGTGGAGTCAATAAAGTATGGTCATTTTTACCTCATAATAAATCTTAAGTGGATTTGGAGTAGGCGAGAGGAGGGGAGCTGGAAGCCAGGAGCAGATGGGCAGTGATTTGGCCACCATTGC